>NW_027269263.1:41025022-41625022 GCF_023055355.1 Agelaius tricolor
ACACCTTTTTCACCAAGCGGGGAGAGTTTGTGACTGCCTAGAAGTCACTCTGGCAAAATTATTCTCACCTTCCAATTTGCACCTATGGAAAAAATATAACATCGAGTTAAATGCCATGTGACTCATCCTTTGATGTTTCCATAGAGGGTTTAAACACTGAGACCACGAGAGAACCAGGAGCTTAATCCACGTTGTTTAAAGGCTATTGTTAGTTGCGAGCAACACGATCAAGGGCTGCAGACTCCAGCAGTTTAACAGATACCAGAAGTGCCCGCAACGTCAAAAGGGAAGGGATTTATACGTGTGCCTGGCTACTTCAGTGTCCCTTTAATGCCGGCCTCCTTCGCTTTGCCGTCTCTTTGGTGCTGAGACCGGGGCTGCGCTGCTTTGGGGCGCGCCCACCCACCCCCACCAGCCCCCTCGGGCAGCTGCGGGCTCCGCACCGCCGGGCCGGCCAGGGGCCCGCACCGCACCGCCTTCTCTGCAGCAGTGCCCGGTGCCCGCCACGGCTGTGCGCAGCCCCCCGCCAACACCGCGAACCCATCCGGATCGGGCTCCATCTGCGCACCGCTCTACACAGATCAGCGGGAGGAGTTTCTAATTAACTTTCCCGGTCCCGCTCCCTGGATGAAAGCCGGTGGCTTCAGGGCTCCGTCGGATCGAGGGAAAGGGAGCGCAGAACGCGCCGGTGCCCTGCTGCTCCCGGTCCTTCCCGGCCGGGTCACGCCGCGCTCCCCGCACGCTCCCCCGCGCCCCCCGAGCCGCTCCCGCCGCCGGCCCCGCCCTAGCCCCGCCCCGCCGGGCCCCGCGCGCCGCCCGCCGCCCCGGCCGCCCGGCGATTGGCGGGCGCGGCGGGCGGCAGCCAATGGGCGCGGCGGAGCGCGGCCAGCGCCGTCCCGGGCGCGGAGCGGCCGAGCCCCATTAGGGCGGGGAGCGCCGGGGCTCGGGCAGTCGCGGCGGGGCGGCCGAAGAGGCTCTGGGCGGTCCGTCAGCGGCACTGCCGGAGATGCGCGTCTCCCGCCGGCGCTGACTCCGTGGGACAGAGCCGGGTATCCGCCTCCCCCGTCGTCTGTGTGACGGGCCACACCGCCTCCTGGGAATACGTCGCCGTGGTCCGGCTGCGCTGCTGGGAGGGTAAGTGGAGGCTCCCCGGGCTGACGACTGACGGACAGCCTGCGGCGGAGCGCCCGGCGGGTTTGGCGGAGCGCCGTCCGCAGCTGGCACCGTGCCGCTGGCGGCGGAGCGCTTTCCGCGGTGCGGCGAGGGTCCTGCGCCCTGCCCGGGGCTCGCATCGCCAGGGCGCGCCGGTGAGGAGCCGCCCGAGCCCGGAGCCGGCGCTCGTCAGCGCCGCTGGCGCCGCGCCGTCCTGCGCGGAGTTGTCGGACGGGGCTGCGGGCTTGGGAGAGCGGGGGAAGCGATGGGGAGCGCAGGGTGTCCCGCTGCCGGAAGGGAAGCTGGGGGAAGGTGTCGCGGCGCCGCCGCTGTGCCGGCTCGGTGCGCCCGGCAGAGCGAACGGCGCGCCACGGTCGCCGGTCTGGGTGAGGGTCCAGATGTGGGAGCTCAGCTGTTGCCTATCAGTGCGTGGCAACTGGCCCCTTCCAGGCAGCCTCCGCCCTCTCCCGTATCCCGAGCGAAGCGCCCGCCTCTGGGCGCTCTCCTGCCCCGAGCGGGGACCCTGGTGAGCTGGGAACCTCTGTCTGCCATCCCGGCGGCGTCTTCCGCGCTGTACGCTTTAACTGGGGGGTGCTCCGCACACCCACCCCTGCAGCCACGGACCTCGCTGAAGTATGTGTTTGTGCTTTCCTTTCTTAACGAAAAGAGCTCTGGAAGGGCGATGGATCGTCCGCGGGTCCCTTCTCCCAGAATATTTGCGCCCACCGCGGGATTTCGAACTCCAGCAGCCACCATTTATCAATCGGCTGGGCTGGGTTCAGTCCAGACGCCTTCGCTGTGGTCCGAGCCCGCGGCGGCTGGGTCTGGCCTTTGACAGGAATCCCTCACTGTTCCCCAGCGGGGGTGGCCCGGGAAGGCCAAATAAAGCACCCACCAGTACCGGTGTTTCTAAATGCTGTCAGCTGGAGAGCGAGGAAACGCAGCGGGGGGTATTTTACGGGCTCGCTGAGAAATGTTTATACAGCGAAATTTAATGGTTAACAATGCATATTCCCAACACGCTAAAGAAAACCCAAAAAAGGCATAAATAAATTACTAGCGTTATTGTTGCGAAACTCCCTGCGATCATTGTTTAGCTGGTAACTGAGATCTTTAAACTACGTGTTTTGCACGGCAAACTCTAAAGTACTGCGATTTTTCAAGTAGGATGGGGTTTTTTCCCCTTTAGCTGTAGTTCTTGCTTCTAGGGGGAATTAAAGCAATTTGTACTATTTCTTTGCAAGGCAGGTATATCACAGTGGCTAGGTTTTCATCCCAAGACGTGAGTAGATGAGAATGAGCTTGGACAGGGAGTGGAAAGGAGATGGAGAGCCGTTACTCTGATGCAGTGACAGATCCTTTCATTTCTGCCTGCAGAGCCCCGGATGAGCCGGGCTGGTGCAGTTCTGCCAACAGCACAGCTAATTGTGTCCTGTAAATCAAGGTCCGTGGAGCTGCTCTCTTTCTGTACAACAAAAGGTTTTGTAATGAGTAAGCCCAGATCAGTCATATAAAAATTTTAACATCAACTGGGCAAGGTGTGTGTGTGTGAGGACCTTACAGGGTTAATAGCTAAACTATTAAGATTGGAGTCAGATGTGGGTAAAAGCAACAGGAGAGTCTGGTTTTTCCTAATATCCTGTAGTATGATAACTCTGAAAAAGGTAATTGTTTTTAAAAAATCTGTTTCAATTTAAGATTTATTAAGCAAGGAGAAACTTATGTAAACATAAGAATCCCTTTCTTGTTTGGAAAGGCAAGAAATGGCTAGAAATGTCATCTGAACTTAAAGATTACAAACTATGTGTGGATTTTTGTGCATATGCACAAGAATGTTATTAATCTCATTTCTAGCTAGCTTATTCTGTCTTAGAGGGTCTGGGGTGTTTAACTCAGGCCTTTGGCAAAATGGCTTCTGTGCTTTTCGGGTTGTTTTTTTTTTTTCCCCCCCTAGCAAATGAGTTATTTCTAGCATTTAATAAGACTTTAAAATACAGGAGCAAGAGAAAGCAAGTGCCTTCCACAGAAGGAGAAATGGAGGGGGTGGGAGGGGGAGTCAAGTTTTACTTTCATATGTTATGAGTTGGGAATGTAAATTTGTGTATAAGGAGAAGATCTGAAGAATGACTTGGCACACTAATGACCTGGCTTTTTGGAACTTCAAGAGTTTGGTCTGTCTCCCCCTATGGTTATAATAAGAGATTAAATGCATTAAATCATATTTAATTAATTAGCATATGAAAATAGAATGCCTTTTACTTTGTCATTGTTTTCCTGTGAAACTTTTCTATGCTAATGAATGTCTACATTTTACAGAGTCATTTGCTTTGCTTCACATTATGCTTTTGCAAATTGGTTTGACCCTTTCTAGTGCTGGAAGCCTTTGTATCGTAGCCTAAAAGTCCTTCCCCTTTGTCGTGTGAATCTTGCGTAATAAGTACATTGTCAATTACTGCTATACACAGCTTCTAGCAGGGCAGACTGAAAGTTGCTCTTAAATTGAAAGCCTCTGTTTGCTTGGGTGCCATGTCTTATGCATTCCAGAGTTAATTGGATGTGCAGTGATGAATTTCATTTAAAACAAACAAACATTCTGGGTTGTGTTTCTGTTTTCCGTGACTAGTTACCCTAAAGTAAAGAGATCCCTGCTGCTGGGATATAAAAGCATGCTCTGAAACATTACTTTTTATTTTTTAAATGTTGAGAGAGGTCACTTATATTTCTGGCAAAACTGTTGCATGATACAATATTGCACTAAGAATGCTGGATTGAGATGGTTCCCTAGTCACCAAGTGGCTTATATCAATATTCAGTTTACCCCCTTGTATAAAGGCTTAAGCTTCAGTTTGGCCAGCATTGGTTTTTGCTTATGCTGTTTAAACAGAAGTAAACTTGAGGTTAGCTCTAGCCATTAGTGTATCCTTGGTGTAAGCCATGCAAGCTTAGGTCCTGCTCCTGGAAATGTTTACAGAAATGAGTAGCTTTTACTTCTGTGCTTAAGTTGTTTGGATTAGGAGTTGTATAATGGGAAGAACCAGCTTGGAAGGACACAGCACAGCTATTGCTCATCTTTTCCTCCTCCCACCTTATGGCTGAAGAATGATGGGAAGAAACATGTTTTTCAAGTAATAGCACACTGAAGTTGTGGCATTTCTGGCAGAAATTCCCAGATAGACTATCAGATCAGTTTGCCAAAATTACACGCTTTTTTTCAGAACTAGTTCTTTGGCTGCTGGTTCATTGACCAAGGATATTTCCAGCTACTGAAGAAAATTTCACAGGTGGTCTGCTACAACTCTTCCTCTTTGTATTTTACTTATTTATAATATTCACAAAATACATTATGTATTTTTAGCAGAACTAAAAGAGCAAGCATTTCACTTCTCAGCACAAACTGATAATATTCCTCAAGCATGTTTTTGTGCGAGGAGTTTTTTTTTTAAATTTACAAAATGAGTGAAGTGCTCATATAGAAGAGGTAAGAGCCAACACAAACATTTTTAGTATTTTTTAAAGGGTCTGTAAATGACAGCTTCTTGCTAGTTTACCTTTTCTTGGAACCCTGCCTGGAAGTCTTCTTAAAAGTTCTTAAATATAGCCATAAGGTTGGTGAGTTGCTTTTCAAGATCATTATGAACCTATCAAGCTCAATGTTTTGCTAGCTAGTAAACCTGGGGTAGACAGTCTCTCAGGTAGACCTTTCATTTCCAGTGGATTACATATCAACAAATGCTGGAACTTTTTTCAGTTTTTTCAGTTGTTCTGTACCGAAGCTGTGTCTAAAGTCTGTATGTGAAACATTGATTTATAGCACCTGATAGCTCTTGCTGTTCTGTCTTGTGTACTTCTCTCCTTCATTTTCTCTCTCTTCACCTCTGTCCCCTCCTTAAGATGCAAGAGTATGGTGGAGTGTGCTTGTAGGTTTGTATCTGTAAAAGATATAATAAGTTTCATTCAGTTGCCCCACTTTTATCTAAGGACGGATTCTGCAGTTCACAATTACCATCTTTGACTTTAGTAAGAATTTTTTTTTAAAATGCTTCCAGTTACACTCAATATTAGCTTTGTGGAGTGGTTGCATGCCAAAAAAGCATTTTCAGCTGCAGTCCAAATACTGAAATATAATTGCTTGCCTTTAATAATAATAAACAAAATAATTTTGTTTCCTGTGATGTTTTTATAACCACCTTTTTGAGCTTGTTGCCTTCTAATCTTGCATCAAGTAACCCCAGACTTAATATTGCATGATTCCAGAACTAGCTTCTCTGTCGGCAGCATGCCAAATCCTGTCTAATGTCTGTGTTAATGTGGTGTATATGAAAACTGACTTCTCTGTGGATTGGAACACTGATTTGTATAATTGTAACTGGCATGATTAAAAATCTGCATGTCAGTATCATGATGTTTATAATAAAACTTAGATTTTTTTTTTAAGCAGGGTGATGTTAGTCCCTTAAATTTTCTTTGAGAGTCTTCATTGTCCAAACATCTTCATTTCTGAATGTGTTTGAATGTTTAAAAAAGAAAATAAGAATATGCATGCAGTTACGAATATAATAATGTAGGCCTTGGATCGTGCTGGGTGGTAGGACTGCACCCTCTTGTTCTGTAGGAAAGCTGCATCTTCTCTCACCAGTCTTAAAAGACTGATACAAAAGACTTGTCTCTGAATCTTTAAACATATCTTGACAAGTGCCTTAAAATTCCTGAAAGCACACATCCCTCCTGTATCCCTGTGATCCCTGCTGGAGCCATGTAAGCCACCTCTGCCACGGGCGCTGTGATTGTTCAGCTTTACCCGTTCTGCTGTCCCTGATGTTGTCATTAGCCAAGTACACTCCTGTGACAGTGGTGGTGCTGGCTCAGCAGGAGGCTCTGCTGGGACACCCAGGCACTCTTGCTCAACCCGTTGAGCACTTGGGCTTGGCGGACACTGCCCTCACCTATGGCCCATTTCGGTAGCAACAGAGACACACAATAACCACGGCAGAAATTGAAAGCCACCTTGTGCTTTCAGGTGTGGATCAACTTGTCTAACAGCAGTAAAACCTGACTTGTTTTCAAGTATGTTAAAAATTAGTGCATGATTAGTGAATATAATTTTTAAGGATCTCTTTTTGTAATCAAGCGTTAATCACCCAGAAGTTCAGAAGTGTTTATGTAAAGAAATTGCATGTGTTTGTGTGCATACTTTAGGATTAATATATTTTTACTTTATTTCAGACTCTTTGCAGGAATTGGTATTTTCATATAAAAATTAAAGCTTCACATGCTGAGATGACTATTTAAAGTATGAATATTTATATACTTTAAAATGAATTTTATGGAGGCGCTAAAGAAATGTCTGAACCTTACATATTTGCATCTCTATATCCAAACTGCTAAATAAATTATGCTAGGTCTAGAACCTCACTGGTGAATTGCAGATGTCTTTTGTAGAAGTATACATATGGCTTTCCAAAAGCTTTGAACTGTTTCCTCATGCTTTGCTCATCAGAAAGATGGTATGGATAACTTCATTGTGAGAGGGCATTTTTCCAGTCTTGTTTGCAAAGCATAGTGGATCTGTGTGGTAAATATTGAGTTTTCATTCATCCTCAGACTGAAATGAGCTCATTCTGTGCATATGGAATATGAGAAAAATATATACAAAGGATATGTTTCTATTTAATAAAATTAATAGTATAAAGCAAGTGCAGAAAAACTTACAAGCCTAAACAGCTTGGCAGGCCAATAGCCAGCGAACGTCTTAGAGTACTGCCAAACATGTAGAAAGCAGACCAGGCTCTCATCTGTTACGAGGTACCAAAAAACTTCCAGCCTCATGAGGATGTTGTTTACACAGGATGCAGCTTTGTTCTGTTCTCTTAGCAGCTCAGTGTAGGTTTGGATTTCAGCAGGTATCTGCTGGGAGGTGCCAGTACTATTCAGGAGAAATGTGACTCCCTAAAAAAAAACAAAACCAAGCAGCTGTGTTACAGCAGCTCTCCACAGAGAGATCCCAGAGTCCCTTTTTACAGGGTCTTGGCCTCTCCTTGGGAGGCCCTGGGGAAGGAAGCAGTGTGCCAGAGTAAATCTGGAGAGAATGTCTGCAGGGTAAGAGGCAGGCCTATGTGCTGCTGTTGTGCTCAACCAGGAGCTGCCATCAAGCTGAAGAAGCACTCTCAGCAAAGGATGCTGCAGAGTAGATTACTGAGCTCCATGGTTTCTTTAGTGTTTGTGAATCCAGTAACTGTCAAGCTTTGCACCCAACCTTTCTCACAGCCCATCTGCTTGGACAGTACTCTCTGGGGTTTTCAGATGGTGTGAAGCTGAAGTTCAGTAGTCTAGGCTAATACCCCATTTCGTTCTCAATATATGATTTCCCAGTTGCACAAAACTGTTGATTTCCTGCAAGAACGGCCTGCATGTTTTTAGAGTAGCTGTTAAAATACTGAAATTGAACAATCCATTTATTTGATTGAACTGAAGTGACCACAGTGACAAACAGGCGCCTGTTTCATTGCTGCAGATTTATTACTTTTCAGATTTCTTTGCGAAATGTCCCCCAACACTCAGAGCTCTGTTGTCTAGTTCTCAGTCTGCCACCTTTTAGGCTGTAATTTTGGAAGATTGCTTTTTTAATGTCTCCCTGTCTGTCTCATATTGTGCTGTGGCTGTTCATAAACATTTCATACCTATTAGTGGATGTCTTATTAGCCTGGAGCTAATGTTGTCAAGACAATATGATGGCTCTTTCACAAAGAGTATACTTAATGGATTTATTCTAGGACTGGGGTGATAGCAGGTTTGTGTTCATTTAAGGCTTGTTTTTGGTTTTTTTTCAAACTTTGATGCATAAGTCAGTGTTCACCATCTAAATGGTAGGCGCAAAACAAAGTTGGGTATTCAAGGACATGTATTTGTTCTCTGGTCTCTTTCCACCTTCTAAGGGCCTCTGGAAGGAGGTTTATGCTTTGAAAGAACATGTCTCATGAAGATCAGCAGGTACACCTTCAATTATGCAACATTTTTTTCTGCAGGTAGAAGTCATCCTTTGTGCAATTCTCTGCGTTTACCTTCATCCTGTTTTGTTATGTACTAAATCAACTGATATCTAATGCAATTTTGAGTAGATAATCTAGACTTGTTTTTAAAAGAAACTGTTGGCACATTTCCTGCTGGAATGCTGGGGGGTGACTTAAAATGTGCTGTGAGCTGTAACATGGGTTGTGCACATGAGTCAAAGTGGGGAAAAAGCATTTCCAAACAGTTACAGTAATATTCTGTCAGTGTTGGACTCTGAATAAATAGGATTTACTTCAATCTTGCATTTCTGTGGTATATAAAATAATTAATTAAGTCTGTATTCCCTCTGTAAAATACTCTAGCTGTTTCCCTTGCACTGTCACATCGTTGTGCAGGCATACCTCAAGTGGAGATAGATAGTTTGAAAATATTTGGGGGTTTTCTTGTTTCTTGGTTTTAAGTGAGCTTCCCCAAATCAGCCCAATCAGTATAGAACAGTATACCTCCAAACCATGAAGTGATTTTGTCACCTACATCATATATAGGGCTTTGTCTGACTTGAATTGCAGTCTGAAGTGTTACTCTTTCTAACCACTGTAATATTAGTTGTGCAGAAGATCCTGACGAATTTTGGAAGATCATCTGCTTGGGCTTGGGTATAAATGATCATTGGGCACTGTTTCTGGCGATGCAAATAGATCAGATCTCCATCTTCTAGGAATGGAAAGTCTGTGTCTTCTACAGACGAAATGGTGTGCTCCTCATTTTATAGAATAACTGTAGGGAAATGCAAATCAATCGTGTCTGTCTGAAAAAAAATGCAATAGTTCTCGCTAAATATTTTTTTTGGTTTTTTAGAAGCCTATTTACTGACTGGGCTTCTGACTTACTAATATCAGTCCCAAGTCTTAAAAAACAAACAAGCAAACAACAAAACCCCTGGGTAAGCTGCAAGTTCTCTTCTTCCCCACCCCCAGCTAGAGCCTCTTTGCCTGCCTTTGCTTGTGTACTCTATTGGTTTCACAGTTCATATACTTATGTTTTTTTTTAAATCTCCCCCTGCACTCTGGTGGGAAACATGTCTGCTGTTTCCTTTCAAGCACACAAGGCTTGATTCTCCTCTCACAATGGCATAAATTGTGAAGAACTCCACTTGAAATCAATGGACGTAAAGACATGTAAAATGGGGTGAGAGAAGAGCCCAGCCTCTGGTTTCTATTTTTAAGTGAGTCTGGTTAACCTAAAATTGTTCAATGTGCCACTGTGACTTTAGTTTGTAGATATCAGTTACTATGCTTGTTACTTTTTGTACGTAATGTTTCATTTTCATATATAATGCATCATAGCTAGTACCCCTAATCAGGATGCACATGTCTTTAATTTAATACCTTGGTACTACTACGTCAATTTTGGTACATAATAAGTAATCTGTATGGTAAAGTACTTACCTTACTAGAGTCAGATCCTGCAAAAAGCCTGGGGTATAGCTATATTCCTGTGCAGGCCCCAAAGGAAAGAAGGCTGGATTGGCTCTATCTCTACAACTTAAACTTTGTGGTTTTCTCTTGCTTCAGTAGTTCTAATCTGTGACTCTTGTTCCTCATTATCCAGGTTCAAAATACTAATTCTATATAAACAATACTTTCTCCGTTACTGTTGTTTTTTCTGTGCTTATGAAGTGTTCAGCTCCATTCTTATATTTTATACATGCTCAAGAACTTATTATAACTTTAAATTTTCTCTGAACACTAAAGTACTTTGCAAGAAGCCTGGAACATCCACACACAATTTTTTTCTATCACCCAAGTTTTGGTGGTTGTTCACATTTGTTTATTTTTTGGCAATGGATTATGGTCTTCAATTACCATCAGTAGTCAAATAACTGAATGAGATTATACAGCAGTGCTGTAAAAACTGTTCATGGTAGCTGTGATCTGTACATGTGTGGATATCTTTGAGAACAGTCGCCTCATTCATTAACCAGTGCAACAGACTCCAACTTTATTTAGTTTTTGAAATTAATGCAGCCTTTTCTACCTAACTGAAACATTGCTTTGACTGCCTCTTTCTATAGTTTAAAAAATGCCCATGAAATAGTTGGCTCTTGTAATGTATTCAGACTTGGAGTAAATTTATTGGTGTATTTGAATTTTTGTTTTCTGCTTGAATAGCAATTCATGGGTGTCCACAAGAGAGTCTCTTTAAATCTGGAGTAGACTTAGTATATCCCTTAAATTTTATCTCCAGTATTGTTATGATGAGGGTAAAAGCCCTGTGGTGTTTACCTGTTTAGTCATTGAGCTTTCCCCTTCCATTTTAGTCCACCAGCCCCCCAAAAAGTCAAGAGGTTGCCTAGCTAGTTACATGGTGGTCCTTATGTATCAGGGACAGCAGATGTCACAGAAGTTTGCTGTGCTGCACTGGTTGGAGTGATGCAGACTCACACGTTCAGTGTGGCTTTGCAGACACAGAAGTGATGTGGAACGGGCTTCTGACCCCTTGACTACAGTTATTAATTCCAGTAGTGAATTATTCCTTGTCTCTGATAGGTTTTGCATGACTTACCACAGAGAAAATGGTTTATCATAGTGAGTTCATGGTAGCTTTAACTATGGCTTTTTTGGAGGGTAGCTGTCAGACAGGGAGGTGGCATGGTGGAGGCCAAGAAATGCTGTTAACTGCTGCTGTGGTCATGAGCAGTGGTGCTTGTCTACATCTGATGTGAGTGGTGGGGGCAGAGGAGGGTGTTTGATAGGCATGTGTGTGCTTGTCAATCAATATGCTTTTCCTGTCTGGAAGCTGGATACTTCTCAGCTTTGTTAGATAGAGCCATCCTTGTGAAGCAGGGAACTGACAGTCTCCCAAGTGCAGAGAAGTGCAGGTGCTCTTCCTGATGGCAGGCTTTACTCATGTGAATTCTTATGGTTTTAAGACTCATTCTGTCTTGCCATTTTGGGGGCATTTTAAAGCTCTTCTGAAAGTTACAATTGTGGAGGCTGCAATGCATGTCTGTTCAAGCATTCTGTTCATGTCTGGAACAGAAACTACTTTTGGGAGTACTTTCAAAGCATAAGGTTTGGTGTACAAATGTAATTTCTGGGTACAAGGGAAACAAAAGGTGATGTGGTGAGAATATGAGGCTGTAGGAAAATTAGTCTTTAACACAGACAGGTATATACAGCAAGCTTGCAGAAAGACTGAAATCTTACAAAGCACCTTATTAGGTTTATGGATGAAGTGGCTTCTATTGGAAAAGATATGGGAGTAGAAGAGCAAGCTTCTGGCTCTGTCATTAGTTCAACAAATCAAAGGTAATAGCATGTAATCAAGTTGATGACTTAAAGGCTCTGAAAAACTTAAGACTTTCTGCCTGTTGTGAAACTGGTGATGTAAGATGTGATCTCAGGAAATGGAGATGGCTTTGGGGATCCAGAGCTTGAATCTGTTTATAGGTACTTTTGAAGAATTGTCGCCACAAAAATACAGAGCTGATCGTGTGATGCATCTGCAAGACAGAAATCTGTTCTGGAAGCAGCAATAAGCCTAGGGTAAATTTTAGAAATCGGCCCTTCTTGTGAATAATTCCAGAGCCATTTGCTTGCAGTCTTGATTCATATGTAAGTATGCCAAAAGCTATGACAAGTGTATAGTTCACTACCTATTCCAGCCATCTTTAAAAGCTATCTTTTTTCACAGAGAAGCTTTCTGACAAGAGGCCTCAGGTGGATGCTTGGCACCCATGTCTTTGTGGCAGAAAGCAAAAATGTATGGGATCAGAAGTCTGGGTAGATTAATCCTTCTGTTCAGTTACAGGTCCATGTCATTGTATACATGATAAGAAAGTGTTTAAAGCTCTTTAAGAATATTCATGTGTTAAGGACAAAAGTGTGTGTGGTGGGGAAGTAAAGCAATATTTTAAATAATGCTAGCAGGCTCTAACTTTTTATCTGTGTCCTGTTTAAGGAAAGTAAAAATGACTGAAAATTGGTATGCTGTGGAAGGCTGCATAGAAAATATATATTTCTTGACATCCTTCCAAAAGTACTATTTAAAGACAGTTTTGTAACATTGGTGTCTTAGCAGCATGCTGGTAGCCTCAGTTTTCTTTCCCGTGGAACAGTTCCAGCTCTCACTTTCAAATTAGCCTGTTGTGTGATACCTTATGAAACAAAGTAGATATCAGGAGGACACGCTGCAACACTTATGCCTAAATTTGACCCCAGTATGCACACAGCTTGGTACAGCTATGAATTTTGTCCTTAAGAAACATTTTGGAAAACACCTGATCATGTGTGCACATGCCGCACTTGTTCCACCCTGGATGTACATCAGGCGCACCTATATAAGATCCACATCTCCAAAGCTGAAATGTTTGTGTGGCTGCTGGGTGAACTCTGAAAGGTGCTTTACCAGCATGGAGGGCAGAGCATACCAACCTGAGGTGTACATGGTTATCAAGTCAGTGCTGTGACAGCTTTCTGCAGGAAAAATGCTCAAGAAAAGTCACAGTGAAAATGTAAAGATGAAACATATACAGAATTAACGTACAGTCCTGGGCATTTTCACTTAAATGATAAAATATGGGGCTTAGGTTCTAAATTCACTTCTGGCTCTGCAAAGAAAACCAGACTGGTGTGACAGTGCATGCCTTGCCTCTCTTGCAGCTGGTAACTCCAGGGAAAAGTAGGGTGTTGCAGCTGGGAGGGTAGCAGCCAAGGCTGGTCAGGCAAACACCAAGTACAAACTCAAAGATGGCAGAAATTAACTGGTGGGCTTTGGAAGGCTCAGCTGTTGGTTTTAAGGCTCTGGTTGCTATTAGTGTCCAGTGTAGCCCCCGCAGTTCTGGTGGGAAAAAGGCCATGTGCTGTTTGTTATCTCCTTGCCTGGGGTAGGTGCAGTGGAGTAGCAGCCATGGAGTTAGTGTGACTTGTGATGGTGGCCTAATGCAGAGCTGAACAAAAAGTTGCTGAATTGTCATAGAATGGTTTGGGTTGGGAGGGACCTTAAAAATCATCAAGTTCCAACCCCCTGCCATGGGGCAGAGACATCTCCCACTAGACCACTTGCTCAAAGGACCCTCCAACCAGGCCTGGAACACTTCAGGGGATGAGGCATCCACAGCTTTTCTGGACAACTTGTTCTGGTGTCTCACTAACTTCACAATAATGGATTTCTTCCTAATACATGACCCAAAGCTACCCTCATTCATTACAAATCCAATACCCCTTGTCCTATCACTGCATGCCCTTGTAGAAGGTCCTTTCCAGCTTTCTTGTAGGCACTGGAAAAGTTTCCCTCAAGGCTTCTCTTTTCCAGGCTGAACAAGCCCAGCACTCTCAGCCTGTCTTTATAGAAGATGTGCTCCAGTCCTCTCATCTTACTGCCCTTCCTCTGGCCTCTCTCCAATATGTCCATATCCTTCCAGTGCTGGGGACCCCAGAGCTGGATGCAGCATTCCAGGTGGGTCTCACCAGAGTGATGTAGAGGGGCAGAATCCCCTCCCTCAGCCTGCTACCCATGGTGCTTTCATGCAGCCCAGGACACGTTTGGCTTTCTGGGCTGCAGGTGCTCATTGCCAGGTCATGTTGAGCTTCTCAACACACACAAGACCTCTTCAGGCCTGCTCAGTCTGTTCTCTGCCCAACCTGTACATGTGCTTGGGGTTGCCCTGACCCAGGACCTTGCATTTGGCCTTGTAGAACTTCATGAGGTTTACAGAGATCCCCCCCTCAATCCTGTGCGGGTCCCTCTGGCTGTGATCCCTTCCCTCAGCCCGTTCGTTCCCTCAGCGCGGGGCGGCACCGCCGCACGGCTGGGCCCCGTCCGCGCCCGCCAGATGGCGCCCGTGCGCCGGCCCGGCCCATCCCGGCCCGGCCGATCCCGGGTGAATCCCGTGTACCGGCCCGGCCCATCCCGGCCTGGCTGATCGCGGGTGAATCCCGTGTACCGGCCTGGCTGATCGCGGGTGAATCCCGTGTACCGGCCCGGCCCATCCCGGCCTGGCTGATCGCGGGTGAATCCCGTGTACCGGCCTGGCTGATCGCGGGTGAATCCCGTGTACCGGCCCGGCCGATCCCGGCTTGGCTGATCCCGGGTGAACCCCGTGCGCCGTGCCTGGCTGATCCCGGGAGATGATGCTAAGCAGCGTTGCCGTGTGCGAGTAATGGAGATCGCTGGTGCTTTTTTCTGTCTGTGCTTGTGGCACAGGGAGCGCTTCTGCCTAGCTGTATTTTCAAGGCTGAAAATAGTTCAAGGGCTGGTTCACAGTGACATCAAAAGCAAAGCTTTTAAATTTCTCTCAAATTGCTTTATATGAGTGATTGGTAAATGGTTTTGAAGGACAGAGAGCAACCTGTCCATGCAGAAAACCCAGAGAACTGGCTATTTTTTCTGTCCCTCTGCTTGCTTTGTCTCTGTTAATTTGCCAGTGTTCAAAATTATACCGAAACCCAAAGGAGAAGGGAGCAAGCCTGAAGGTCCCAGCCCATATGCTAAAAGATATGCATAGATGTTCATGGCCTGACATCTTGCTTCATGTTTTCTGTTGGAGGAGATGGACATGACTTTCTAGGTAGCACTGGAGAACAGGGACACAGCTCCTCTGGTTACCTGCGCTGGCTGGAGGGTACAGCAGGAGCCCATCAGGCTGTGGAGAGTGAGCTCTTCCTCACCAGGTTTGCTGTCCCCAGAAGATCCTGGGGCAGGGTGAGGATGTGAGGTGCAGCTCCATAAGTGTGCAAGTGGTCTGAGCACATAGGTGGAGGCAGGAGCCTTCTCACAGCCACTCCACAAACACCAGACAGCAGAAGAAATCCAAGCACTTTGATGTGGTTCTCTAGGCCCCTGGTAAGCTGCCCAAACTAGTTTAACCAGGCCCAGAGGCAGAAGAGTGGGAAGAAATGGGCTCTGCTGAATAGCCAAAGGAGCGCTTCCTTATCAGCCTCATTCCTGGGGAGCTTTTGCGCTGAAGTGAGCCTTTCCCGAAGGTACAGGAGTGAGATAGGCCTGCCTGAGACTGAAGGGTATTTTCTTATTAATTGTGAAGAGGCCATCCAGGCTCAGTAACAGTTGGTTCTCCTTCTGAAGGAAGGATGGGCAGGTGCTAAATTCAAGTTTGCAGAGTAATCATGCTTGGGATGCAGGCTGTGACTGTCACCACATCCCAGTAATAACCTTAGAAGGTCACTCAGACTTCAGATGACCTCAGGAGGTCACTGAGATGCGAGATGGACTGGGCCTTCCAACAATAGTATCTTTCCATGGATGCAGGGTGACCCTCAAATATGGGAGGGATGTGACTCACCTGGCAAACAAGAAAGGCTGACAGCCTGTGCAGCCTGCAGCCAGATTTGTGGATCAAAGCTGTCAAGCACCCTGAGCTGTGTGTGAGGTGAGCCCTTCCACCTCGATTAAGCTAGTCTAATAGCAGAAGAATGGATGAAATATTCTGTATTGAGAAAATTTTCTGCAGCAAAGAAAGGGGGAGGAATTGCTGGCACTGCAGAACTTGGGCATCTGGCCAACTTAACCAAAATATTCTTTAAAAATAAAATGGTGGTTTCTCAAAATTTTAGGCATGTGGTTTGAGTTTTCAGCTAAATCCTTGTAAATGTTGTCCTGTTAACATGAAGTGTTCATAGCTTTATAGACTTTCTGATGGGGCTGTGAGACAGAGGTGCTAATAGTGAATGACCTGAATGGCAGGTGTTGAAGACATTCTCAAATAGACCACAAGGCTTTTTTTTTGCTTTTTTTTTTCCCCTAATCTTCTACAAATACTGATTAGTTCTACAACAAACAAGACCTGTCTCCTTTTGTACCCATCTTCCCATAGGAGAAAGAAAATATTCTTTCAAGAGTGGTGGGTTTGGGTTTTGGTAGGTTTTTTTCTTTTTTTTTGATTCCTTGATTCCAGTCTTGGGAAAGGAAACCCTTGGTGGTAAATAATTGCATTAGGAACTAGCAGGATTGACTTAAATGAAAGAGCCTTGTTCAGCAGTTCATTACTTAATTGTACAGTGGACTTTCTCAGCACTGTTTCCTGGTAATCATGCAAGTCCTTCAGTTCTGATACCTGTAAACAATTAGCATTCTCCCACATGGCACACAAACACTTGATCAGTGTTTAACAGGATATTTGTGTGTGGCAGCACTTTAACCTCCTTAAGGATTCTTCCTGTCCTGCCTTTCTCTTCCATGGTCTTTCCTCCCAGTTACTGGTGTATTCAATTTATATACAGATTCTAAATACATCTGTTTATATGTGATGCTGCTGTCTTCTCTGTCCTAAGAGCTGTAATTGCACAAAAAAGTCAGGTTTTAATCGTATATCTCTAGTCCTCCTCTAATGTTCACACCTGCTTTTCAGTTTGTTACAGGGGTAAGCTGCTGATGGGAATATGATGTTCCCCTCTCTCATATTGGAAAAAATGAAGTGGTTCTTGGGCCTTCTGTGAGGTTCCTTTTATTGCTGTCCTCCTCTTGGGTTTGAGCAGATTACAATGCTGCTTGCCTCTGGACTGTCCAAAAGCACAATACATGGAAGTAAGAATTACTATGAAATGTACATTACCCAGGATGTAGCTTGGCCATGTGGTGACATGGAGATAGACCTGTGGTGCTGAACCTCTTATAAGGTGTTAAAATGGATTGAAAGTCAACATATAATGAAAGACTCTTAAAAGTACATTTCTGAATCACAGGGCATACTGATATGGAATACATACAAATGAGAAAAGTCTGGGGACTACTTCTAACTCAGTGGTGAAGGGTAAGTAAGTCAAAACACGCCCCAAGTGAACAGTAAAAGTGGTTGACTCCTCTGTGTTTCTACAAAATGGAAGGGGTCCTAAACAACAGCTTTCTTTGAGTGAAGCATTGCCCAGCCCTGGTGCTAGTTTTAATGTGACATGCTGTGGCATGAAAATTGCTATGGAAAAGTTCTCTGTGCTGCAGTACTGCTTTGAATAAGACCCAAGCCCCAAATTTGTGGTTGTCGTTGCATTAGCTTCCAGTTTTCACGAGGTAATGCACAGCCTGAATGATGTGTTTGCAAAGAAGAACTTTTTAAAATGTACTGAAGTAGAATAGAAACAGTGTAGTGGCATCTGAGATGCCAGCCCTTTGAACATCAGCTGCAGTTGAAGCACTTCAGGATTCGATGTGTCATGCTTGTAATTCTCTTGGTCTTCAGCAACCTGTGCAAGAAACTGACTTGAAGGATCAAAGTTATCCATATTTTACACCACAAGATTGTGAATAACAACTAGCTAGCAATTTACCCATCAACAAGTACTTATCTGTCAATAAAGACCTTCAGAACAAGGGAGAAATGGAACTAGCTCTTTTTTAACAGCTTTTTTTTTCCTTATAACAACTAAGGTTTCCTAATAACAAGGCTTTGCATTTAAAAGTAGAGATACTTTTATTTGGAAATTGGAATATGTAAGTCTTACTGCAAGAACTACCTGTATGTTTTGTCTGACTGACCATTTCTTATTAATTACAAAGCTAGAAGTAGATTGGGTTGATAAGGCATAACCCTGAAGCTGCTTCCTGTACATGATCCTTAGTGTTTTCTAAATTCTTTTCTTATCACATCTAATCATGTCTGGCATCATGACACATGCCTTCAGGGGATGACAGGCTGTGGTCCTGTGGGATTTTTGTTTAAGTCTTCTGGTGTAAATTTTAGGAAGCTTCTATTGGCTAGGTAACACTTTCAGCTTGTGGATAACTAGCTGTCTAAACCCTGGCATATAAAGTACAGAAATACAAAACATTGACATCACAGGAATAGTCTGAAGTTGATATTCCATAGTTCACTGTTTGTGCTGTGACCAGGGCAAGCTAAGATTTGGTAGGATTTTTAACTCAAGGAAAGCCTAGTGAAGTAAATAAAATTTTCAGTGTTGCTTCAGCCTTAAAAAAATCCCTCTAAAAGGTAGACAGCTTGTGCCCTTCACTGAAGCCTGAACTAAATATCAAAGAAATTTCTTGAAATAAGACAAAATGCATTGAAAAACAAGTGCAGAGTGGTTTTGGTATTTTTCTGAAAGCTCGAGTAAGTTCACTAAAGGGCTGATATTTCATCAGTGAGTACTGCTGGTAGCTGTCTCCACACATCACCTCTTTGCATCATAAAACCACTCCTTTAATGAAAACCTGAAGTATCTCCTATCCCTTACTGTAGAAAGTATAGCTCTGTGCCACTACCTGGGGGGTTTGGGTTGTTTTTTGTTTTTTGTTTTTTGGTTTTTTTTTTTTTTTTTTTGTAGATTTGTTTTTATTGTAATAGGACTGAATTCATACGATGGACGTAGTTAATGAGTTTCTCTTGTAAAGCATCAAGGTGGTGCATCAAGGCCACACCTGAACAAAATGCTTCACAGAAGTATGTAGTATCACTGGAGAACCTAGCTAATAAAGCAAAATGAACATCTAAAACACTGAAAAAGACCATCCTCTGTAGCATGTCCAGCTCACAGTTTCTTGACTTTTTTAAGCTGATGTTAAATGAAGGCTGCTCTTGGGCAAATTCATCCTGTATAAAAATAATCACTTAACAGTTCTGTACTGCTGCTGCCAGGTCTTTGGAAGCTGCTCCCTTCAGACCAAAACAATGTTTAATCAACCATCTGCACACAAACGAGGCAAAAAATGTCACTTGAAAAAAATCCATTGTTTTTCCTAAAGTGTTCATACTCAGTTTAGAGTTAATGCTTAAGCTGTATCTGTTCATCTGACTTGTTTTTGACTTGTTCAATAAAATGTTACTGCACTATTGCTATGGAATGCTTTAAATTGTCGGAATAGAGTGACGTCTGACAAGTATCGATTACTTTGGCAGATTTACAGAAGGTTATGTTTATTCCATCAAAAGCACATTTTTTTCATCTATGATTTAAATTTTAAAGAGTTGAAGAATGTCAAGTTACTTGTTCTTATCGGTAGAGTCTGTCAGGAGGACATTTAGAAAATTAAACTTCTTATATAACAAGTCTCATTTCCATTTAAAGTGTTGCATATGTTCTTTCCTCTTACTGGTTAACTTGGTCCATGCGTGGGTCTACTCTTCTCCCACTCAGTGTCTGAGTCCTGGATGATTAGAGTGGTGAATACAGAAGAAAAATGGTACTCAGGGGTGCATAGGAAGAATGCAAGAGGTAAAGAATCTGGAGAGACAGAGGAAGGAAAGTAATTACCATCTCTATTTTTCAAACAGTTCCTCCTTTCATTTGAATAGTAAGAAGCTTATGGTGACCCACTACTGTTAGCAATGAAATGGCAGTATAGCTCTGACCTGAGTGGGAGTTCTTCACTTCAAAGGATAACTTAAGTAGGGTGTTGTACTGATCAGGAGACAAAGTTATTGTATGAACGTTGCATGCACATCTCTACCACCTACTAGTTTGCTTAGAAAAGCAAATACAAGGACATGCTCAAAAGCATTAAAAATTCATTTTAATGGAGAATGACAGTGCTGTAGTGCTTGAGGATGGTTCTCACCAAACTGAGGTAGCCACCACATTAGGTGGGAGAGTGTAATCACAGTTGTAAATCATCAGTCTTCACACCCATAGATCACTGGAAAATTCAGGATTGGACATCCAGATTTACTTTATCATTCACACTTATTTGTGTAGATCAGATGAATGCAAATCCTGTGAGAGAGCTACTGTAGTTACTGTGTTACCCATGTAGGAGAAAATACAAGTGTACAATTTTCTGAAGTCATTCTGGTTGGAAAGGACCTCTGAAGGTCAGTTGACCTAATCTTCATTCAAAGCAGGGTCAGCTGAATTCAGACCACACACTGTCAATGCAGCATTTGGATTCCTGCAGCATGCAGTGGGTCTCTTAATAAATCAGTATTTCTATGGATTGTAACTTTATAAATTAGAATGCCTTTGGTAAATTACATGTTCCAATTGGAAGAATGGGGATAATAGAAAAATGCAGGTTTTTCCCTGTGTATACAGTTACTCTTTGAAGCTGCAGTACTGCATCATGATCAGTTGCAGAGTGTGTTGACCTGTTTGACTGGCTTCCTTCATTCTTGGGTGCCTGGTTGCTGTAGTAGCTTCAGGGTGACTTAGTGGCACTTGAGTTACTATATCCTCCAGTGCTGTTAGATGGGATTAAGATTCAAGTAGCCACTAAGTTGCTTTTCTTTTGAAAATACCTTGTAAAATATTAATTTTGAAGCTGTATTCATTAAATATAGGCTTTGTGTTGCTGTTTAGAGATGTTATATAAGCAATAGGCATTTGGGTTTTGTCATGTTAAAGCATCTTGCTTGTTATGTGGGACAACAGACCCTACTCATTCATGGCCCATGAATGGTCAGGGATTTGTTCTTGAAATGTTTACAAGACCTTCAGGAAATTCTTCAGAAACAGCTGCTTGTGAGTACCAGTCCAGGGTACTTCCAGAGGAATACATAAATAAAAGGCAATTAAAATGTTCATCTTTTAAATCTGTACGATATGAAATAAGGTTGAGAAACTGGTCATTCTGGATGAGTAGCAATCTTGCTACTGAACTTGAACCTCTTGAGTTTGTTTTGTTTTCATATTCAGTATGTTTGCATGATGCTCCCTTGCAAGTACCTGAAGTTGCATGTTTGTATCCTTTCAGACAAAATTTTTATGAGTGTGGATTCCTTCCAGGTAATTTGGTAGTAAAAGGAAAGCTTGCTAAGTCATAGTTATGCTTAAAAGAACAACTCTGAATTTTTGGATGCCCAAAGATCTGTTTGGTGATTTAGTGGAAATTTGATATGGGTTGAAGGTTTTTGTGGTGGCTGTCCTTTCATTCCTGTTGGTTTTTCTGGGCATCTGAGGATGTTTAGGGAACTGTTCCAGGTATCTGAGCATGACAAGCCTATTGCCAGTGGGTGCTGGTGGCGCTGGTAGGTGAGTTGGCCATGCAGGAAAAGCATAACCTTCTAAAGAATTCCACTGCTCTGCGCTGATGCTCAGATTCACACTCTAAAGGGACCATTGTCTTTTCAGGGCTTTTTGTGTTACTGTCTAGCATGTCAGTCTGTTACTGTTCAGTCACTCTATGGCGTGTTCTATGTAAGTAAAATTGCATTGTTCTTTCTGTAAGATGTTAATCATTCTTAATTCTGTTTGTATAAAGTGTTCAGGTACTTCAGCCATAGACATTCATATATTACACTCTAAACCTCCAGTTGTCTTTGCTAACACAAACAGCTAATTCCTACCCAATGGAAATCTGTCTTGTGTTCTTCCTTGCTTACCCCACTGTGCAGCTGCAAGAGAAGAGAAAAGTTCAGGGTGTCCCACTGAATGTGAAAGTGAAATCACTCAACATGGATACAGCAATAATGATTTGACAGCAGCAAAGGGAAAAGTGGTCACAGGGGACCTACTTCCACTGGTTTAGAGCACTATTTAGATGAGTGCTGCTGTGGTCTGCCTGTCCCCTTGTAGTGGCATTCCTGGTTGTCTAAGCTCACTGTGAACTGGTTTAAAAAAAATCAAATCACGAGGAAATTTCACTTTTCTCTTCTTTTCTTTTTTTTTTTTTTTTCCCAGCATTATTTTTCTGCTTATTTAAATTTCTGCACAGTTCCACCCTGTAATCAGCTGAGTGCCAGTGCTAACACAGTGCCTGTAGTCAGTAAGGAAGAAGAAGGCAGAGTCCATGCAGCACCTCAAACATAAATGGGTTTCAGTTCTGTTTTAAGAGTCTCCAGTTATAGAATTCTTCTGCATCTTCAGCTGAACCTACTTCTCTCCTTCAGCTCCATTTACATGGCTCACTTTTATGGCTTCGTTAATAGTGAAAAGTTCCTGAGAAATGTTGGCATGTGCTAAAATAGTTGGGAGTATTACTGCCCATGATTACTGCTCTTGATGGTGCAAAGATTAATCAGGAATGGAACCCTTTGCCTGCCATTTCTGCATCAGCATGGCTGGTCACCCCTGGCCTCTTTGCCAAAAATTATTGCCCCTCCCCAATAGCAGTGGTGGAGTGTAGGGTGGGTTGAGGAGGTTTTGGTCTAAACCAGGAATAGAATCGCAGATCTAGATCCAAATGGTAGGTAAGGAATACATACTATGGGGAAAAACATGTGTATCATTTGGACCAGGATGAGGGCATTAATTAAAAAAGCTGAGGTCTCCTATATGACAGACTTTTAAAAAATATTTTTCCTGTAGATAAAATTTGTCCCTAGTACCTTTTTTTATTTCGTGATAGACTGTGAGATGGAATTAATTCAAATTAAAAACAAACAAAAATGTGTATGTAACTAATTGTGTTTGGTTCTTAGTTTACCATCCAATCTTCCGAGTATTTCTCTAGGTTTCTGTAACTTATTTTGGTTTGTGGTTATTTGGTTGGTGTTTTGGTGTGGGATGTTTGGTTTGGTTTTTAAATGCCAGGAAAAGACTCCAAAACTTGAGTTCACATTTTTCAAATGAAGGGATTTGTGTGTGTCACACTTATGTCATAGTGATCTTCATGCTGATAAGAAAGCAGTGGTAAGAGATTAAAGAATGCTTTTCAGTAATTGTCAGCCTCTAAAAATTTCTGGAACTTGCCAGATCTTAAATGCTAACTTTACTCTGCAATGTAATTATGCCATATGCTTTTGTAAAATCTCCTGATTTTTTGTTCATAGTTTGATTGTTTGGTCTCCATTGCACCTATGAGTGCAAACTCAGGTTTGGTGCTTATAAACAGCTGCTTATAAATATTAGGTGTACAAAGCAGAAAAAGGAAAAGGCTTAACAAAAAACCAACCAAACAAAAACAAACAAAAAACCCAAGCAAAGCCACCAAACATTTTTAATGCATTCCTACTGTGTGTTCATTTCTCTGCTTTTAATGAGGTCTTCAGAGGTCCCACATGTAAGAGCTTGTAGAGTAGTGCTGTGCAAGATTGTGTGATGCTTCCTCATTGGGTTTTACATCAGTAAATGGATCTTGGTGTTGCCAGAGAAAAGTTCCTTCAAGAGGGGGCATCTTATAGAGTATTAAAGTTAATCAACTGTTATTTAAAAGATGGTGCTCTGACATGAATGGATGTTTTTATAGATATCTGCATGAAATATTTTCTTGGTAGTTCAGCTTTGTGATTTAATGGTTAAGTTATCAAAAACAATCATACAGTAAGTTCAACATGTTTTTAAATTGTGATCACAACTAAATATTTTAAATATTAGTATATTGCTGCAGAGAGCAAACTTCTGATTGTAGTCCATTATTGTGAGTCTCAAAAATTGGTGATTATAAACTTCACAAATTTTTGAACTAAAGAGTGATTAAGCTTGATCCATGCAAGTTGTGGCTATGAAATACTTGCCAAAAATTGTTGTTTCATTATGTTCTAGTCCTAGGAAGGGGGATCCTGGATGCAGCTGAGTGCTAAGTAGGCCACATCATGCTTTAGCAAAGAAGCCAAGAACACAATGTAAGAAATAAGTTCATTTGAGGTCATACCTATAGTTAAGTGATAAATTGATATTAAAACTCTATATTGGCAGCAATTTGTGCTGTTCTTACTGTGGTTAAATCTTCCTGTGGATTCTTGTAAATGTAGATCTTAGAAGGAAAACAAGAAAGGGCATCAGATCAATTAATGCAATTAAAAAAACAAAGAACAGGCCATGCATCTTCAGACAGCCCATTGAACTGCTATGTGATCTCTTCTTCTGTTACACTATATGTAGAAAGGTTGGATATTTAAAAAAATGATTGGACAAAAGACAGCAGGCAAGGAGTGGAAAAAAAGTTGTCAGATCCTCCAGCTGCAGTAAAAAGCAAATTCAAATGCTAGTTGCTGAGGTTTCTACAGCACTTGGCTAATAATGCATTATCCTGCTGTATTCTTGACTTTGAGCAGCTATTGTGCTAAAGTGTGGGTCCTGGCTGTCAGTCTTTCCCACTTTCTGTGTCCAGGAATGGCTGGAGCTCTGAGAGAACAGATTGTCTGGCTCTTTTTTTCTTTTTTTTTTTTTTAGCCAACCTTGTTTCCAATCTGGTCTGAATGCAATCAGTTATCTGTAGATAGCAAGCAGTGACTGGCTATGAATAATGTCTGTGTTACTTAGAGGTGACATCTGTGACTTGCCAGACTGCCTACGTGAAATGCCTCCAATGATCTCGCTGTTGCTCATGCACCCATGTAGGAGGGGACAGCAGCCTTAGTGCAGGACCAGAGTGCTCTGCTTCACTCTGTTGACCTAGGTCATGCACTGCTCTAGCCCCAGATCCCAAATCCTGGTATATGTGATCCACTTTAAAATGGCACCAAAGCTGGAGCAGGGCCACATTCCACTCCTGTTGCTGATGGCTGTGCCCTCTTCTGCTATTGTACAAGTGGTAGTACACAGGAAAACCAGGACTTCTGAAACCCTGTGTTCTGACACTTGTTCAGAACATTTCCTTTTCTGAAAGAGCTTATGTGTTGAGTTGAGTCATGAGGATTTTGCAGAGAAAGCTGAATTTTCACTTCAGGGGTCAAAACAAAAATCTTTTGAAAGTGTAATATGAACAGTAGATCAGCCTGGTGGTGTTTGAAGAGTATATTTTAAGAGACTTCTAAGCTTCATCAGCCTCTGAGAAGGGAACAGAAGGATATTTGCTCAACTGTAATTAAAACTAGGATCTAAAAGGTTCTAGTTCCTCTGAAATGTAGGTGTACCTAGTGCAGTATAAAATAAAGTCTGATTCAAAGGGCTGCAGTTGCAAGCTGCTTGCACTTACAGCCTATAGATACTGATGACAGATTGCTCTCATTGCCATGGCAAGTTCTTTATCCCACTATATTTCATGATGCTTTTAGGGTGTTAGTGCTCCTGGCATCTTTCCCTACCTGCCCTGAAGTGTGTGCAGCATTTGTACTGTTTATGTTTACAGGCAGGTCAGTGTTTGCAACCATTCAGAAGAGATGGAAATACCCTTTTTAGGAGGGAAGAAAACTAACAAGGACAGTTAATTGAACAAAATCCACTTATTTATCTCTCACATCTGTTAGCTATCCTGAGTGTTGATTTAACAAGGAATGTAGAGATACACTTAAGTACAGAAGAAGGCTTGTTTGCCATGCTTACATCTTTCTTCTTGGTTGGTAGAAAGAGGAAAATTACTCTCACATATAAGCTGTAGTATGTTGTGCAGAGAAGTGGTTTTAGAAAGAGTTCAAATAGTGAATGCTGTCTTAGGAGTAATAATTACAACTTTGAAATCTACTGAAGCAAATGACTCAATGCCTGTCTCAGAATGCTCTTATTTTGAGTTGGACTTGATTGTTGTGGGTCACTACGGAGGCAGGATCTTCTATGATTTTTTTAAAAGCAAATCCATATCACAAGATACTTAGAAACTCAAGTGGGGTTAAACTTATCAAACCCAAGTAAAGGGTTGTTTTGATCTTTTTATCTCAGTTCCTGTTGAGTTAGGTGTAATTAAAATACCTTATAGTTTGGGTCATGTTAACTTAATCCTGAGCAAGAGCGTAACTATTACTTGTTTGTATCAATTGATGGTGAAAAGTTAAGGTAACTGAGTTTAGTTATGCCTAAGGAAATCAGTCAGGGTTGCAAGTTAGGATGCCTCACAGTTCTGACCAAGTTTGTGTGTGATTTGTCTCCTGAACCCTGGATGGTTTTTGGCACTTCTGTTATGGACAAATGAATAAAGCTTTGGTGCTGTGTCAGTATTTCTAAAGCCAGGTTTTGGGCTTGCTGTTAGCTTTACATCCATACTCTCCAAAAACCTAGTAGCAAACAGGGTGGGTTGTTCTCCGTCATATATGTAGTTTTTAACTGGCTGATTTGAGGAACTATGGTATGCTGATATGAAGACTATCCTTTGAAACCAACCCTTGAATCTGCACACAGGTCTTCTCTTGCAGTGGATGAATAACTTGTTCACACATGTTAAGGTGTGTATTTACAGAAGTTCTGTTTCCTGTCTAGCCAGGAGATGGCTCTGTCTAGCCATTCCCAAGGCACATCAAGATTTCTGAAGCTAGAGATGATTAGTATTCCTTGGGAGAAATGTGTTTAAAAATTGTCATTTTATGCATCTGTTTCATGAGTTGCAGAATAACTGCAGGGAAAAACTTGAATGGGAAGTAATTATGAACAGAATTAAAGTAAGAAAAATGGATGTATACGGACATGGTTGCTTGTAATTGGAGATCTGTTTGTAGAATGTCAAGATAAAGGCTTTACAATAACCAGAACCTGGATAAAAAAGCCTGGCAAGCAGTCACAGCATTGTCTGGCTGCTGCAAACACAGCCTTTGGGCTGAAGCATAAGCAGCTGTGAAGCATGGTTTTCTTATTTCTTTACAAGTGTTATTATACCTAGTAACTGCTTCCACTGATCTTAACATAAAATAAAATAACAATAGTACATTCTGAGTGGCCTCATGCTGTTGAGCCACTGATATTTCAGCCCATGTCAGTCACAGGAAGAAATGGGAGGGCTACTGACACAGTCTTTGGTACTTAGTGGTCTAGTACAATATTGGGGGACCCAAGATGTGTGAATAATCTATTTTACTAAATTGCAACACCAAGGCAAATACTTGGGAACACCCATCAAGAGCAGTTGTCCTCTGTCTGCTGCAAAAATTGAGGAAAGCACATGTTGAGAGTCTTGTGTGCTGCACTGAGGGAGATATCATGTGAAGGAAGTGTTATGTGGATGTAGATTTTATAGTTAAAGAACTCAGCTAAAAGAGCAGATGTAGTCTGAACATGAGTTGTATTTTTGACCTATTAATGCAGATGGTGAGGATCATAATTAATACTTTTGTATCATCTAAATGTGCACAAGTGAATCCTGGATGATTAGGTCATGTGAAGTAACTACTGAGTATCTTGTCTACCGATGTAGCTTCTTAGGTCAAAGAAAACAGAGTGGTTTTCTCATGGGCAGTAGGTTATTAACAGTTGTTTTTTTCCTGAAGTCAAATTAAAACTGAGTACTTGGGTAGTACAAAGCTGTTTATTGTTCTTGTGGTGTCTTCTCAATTGCATTGCAGATGACTTGCTGAATTTGGACACACTTTGATAAATCTGTAGAGTATTCACCAAGCATAGGTCTCTTAAGGTAGAAGATTTCAGTCTAATTGTACTCTCTACTGGTAACAAATGTTGCTATGACTTTACATAAGTAAACATTACTGAAAAAGGAGGAAACTGCATTTTCCAGCTAGTAAATATTTTAAACTTCAACATTATTATTGTCCCAACTTCCAGACAGCTGGACTTATCTGTGAGTTTTCACCATGGTTGCTTTTGTTCATATATTTGCTTTTCTTTTTCCCCACTGGTTTTGTGGAACGGAGTAGCTTTTGGGCACACAAGGCTGACTTCTTCTGATGTGTTGTTGTTGGGGTTTCTTTACCTGATATTTAAATATTTGTATAATAATACTCAAGTATTTCTGACCAGTTATAAAATCTGTATGGCTGAATGGTCTCATATAAATGTTTTGCAGTGACAACATATGAAGAGCTAATCAGTCAAGGGAGCTGTGTGGAAGATAAGTGGTTTTTTGCTTTCTGGGGTCCAAGTTCTACAAGGCAAGACTAGACTATTTGAAAAGGTTTGGAGAGCTGGCTGATTTGCTGTAAAATACCACTGGCTCTTTACTCAAGGCACTGGTGTAAATAGATCTGAATGCTTTTCTATACAAATAAGTATAACTGCAGTTACCCTTTTTCAGATGTTTGTGAAGCTGGAGGCTGATCATAGGGAAGTTAATTTTGAGATGCAATACATATGCTGTACATATTTTGAGCAACAAGTTGCAAAAGAGAATGAAAAGCACAGCTTTTTTAAATGCTTGAATATCTGTGAGGCTCCTCCTCAACAGGGAACATCATAATTTTTCAGAGCTGATTTACAATTGTGTAAATACTTTCCCACTAAGAAAAGTAATTGTACTTGATTTTTTCCCCCCACCCTCTTTAATCCTTGTACTTTTTATAGCTCTAAAGGAGGATGGTTTGACAGCTGCCTCATGAGCAGCTGAGATATCTTTATGACCCCTTGTCTTGGAGAAGGGTGGAATAGGCAGGTGAGGAAGGAATATTTACTACAATTGCATAAGGAGAAGTTATTTCAAACTCTTGGCACATCTAAAATCAAGAGGATCTATAAAGCAGACTTGAGCTTTTTGTGATTCTTTGATTTACTTCTTCTAAGTCTTCTAAATCTATGAGAATTAATTTGGAGCTTTTAGTGCAGTACTGTGAAATAGAAGGTTTGCATTAGTAAGCTCTTCTCTTCTGATGCACAACAGCTGGTTGTTGAACATGTAATTTTGCAAAAGTTAAAGTAAGTGATTTAAGAAAGAAGCTTTTGCTTGTAACTTGTGCATGCATGTAATTAGTAGGTTTAAACTTTTCCATCTGCATGATTGTTCTTTTGCATTACATAAGTCTTCAAGAACAGGTTTAATTACCTAATTAAGGCTATAGTTATTATTTCCTGTGGAACATTTTAATTACTAATAAAATCTGAGGTGAAGTATCTAATGTTGAAGGAGAAGGTTTGCTCTGAGATTTTACAACCATTTATGCTGGTGTAACTTAGTAAATGTTTCCATATGAAACCCTAAAGAGTGGGAACACTTATTTACATATATCCACCCACAGGAGCAATTCCTCTAAAGGTAGCCTGCAGAAGACATTCTTGAAAGTGCTCTCAAGCCACCTTTGCTTTGTGCCTCAAAGTAGGAGGCCTAGAAATTGTTTCAGTTAAGTGGTATATATTATTTAAATAATTGCTTCTTGTACATGTATTGCATTAGTTACCTGCATCTTGATGGACAGCTTCTCCACAGCATGTGTTTTTGAAAGTTTGCAAGGTACAGGACAACAAATGGAATTTCTGCAGAATTTACATCCCTGAAGTATTAGAAGGCGTTAAATCACCAAAAAGAAATTCTCCATTTAATACATCAGATTTTTCTTTGTAACGAGAAAACATTAGAGAAAATACCCACTTAGACTTTCTTTAAGTCCTGGATTCTCAAAAATGTTGATCTTTTGAATTGAAAGCTGAAACCTGAAGCAGATTGGCTGAATTCTTATTTGGTTCTTCAGATTTTAGTCTTTTCAAGAAGGCATTTTACTTGAGAAGATACTCTCTTCTCCATCCCTCAACTGTCAAGAAAATGCAAGCCAAAACCTGTATTTTTTCACCTGTTTGTTCAACAAAAGCAACAAAAAGCAGATAATCCTATGTGTATGGCAATGGCTCAAGAACTAATGCTTGTACAATCCACCTGAGTTTTCTGTTGGCCAAGACCTGAAGCTTTAGTGCGAAAATGATTTGCAAGTAAGAAAAACTTACTTGGAAAAGGACACTATAAAGATCCAAGTCCACAGACTGCTTCTGTGGAGAAAGCCACGTTCTCCTTTCTACAGGAAAAAAAGTGAAACAGATGGACCAAGTGGTTTGGCAGAAACAGAAAGTTTTATTGTTGGAAAGGATTAGAGTTTAGGAATTTTGGTTTAGTGGCTTGCACACACCCTTCTGACTAAGTACTTATTAATTTTTTTAATAAGGATGTGGTTTGAGATGCCAAATTTCTTGAGGAGTTTTGTTGAGAGGTAGGGGAGATAGTCCTTCTTGACAATTTAATTCATATGTGCTTAATGCTGTGCACTGGAAATGCAGCACAGACAAGGCTCCAAAGATGAGCTCAAGAAATCTCTCTCTTGCTGGGGAGAAGAATATCTGTGATTTGTTTGCACCAGTGAAGTGAAATGTGGTCACAGATACATGCTTGCATTCAGGCTTTCCCAGTGACTGGAAGAGTTGGAGTGGAAACAAACCAGATTGTCATGCCCCTTGAACAAGTGTGAGCCTCTTTTGGGACTGGCAATGAGAGAGGTTAACCTATTTCTTCTCTGTTGGTGAAGCTTTATGAAATATACATTCTGTGGATGGTTCTTGTTCCCAGTGGATTTCTTTCTTCTTCAGCAGTGCATGTCTGGCTCAGGGCCCTGGAGTGCAACAGATCAGGTGGATTGAAGAGATGTGTCACCTGGCTGTTAGGCTAGCACTTTAGGAAAAGCAGCCATGGCTTTACACAAAATATAGTATAGCTATTCAGGCTCTAGCCATAGAATGAAATAAAGGAAAAAATCCCCAGCAATTTCAGGCTTGTTAAACTTGTTGGGGATTTCAAGTTATTTCGGGGCAAATGCCTCTTGTACCCACACAAATAATTAAGAAAGTTCTGAAGTCAGTTTGCATTAATTACTCTGGAAACAAATTTTACTGAATACAAAATGAATTATTCCACCATAAGATAGATGGAGGTACTTCTTAGAATAAACTGCTTTGCATCTTTTAGCTGTGTGCTCTTTAAATTGTATAAGCTATTACTTGCTTGTATCAACCTGTCTACTGTTGTGTCCTTAAGTGCTCTGGAATCATCTTGCTTGCTTATAGCCTTGCCTGTGTGTGTCTACATACATATACACACATGTAGTGTACACATCTTGTTTGTAAGTAGAGCTAGAGCCTGCAGCCCAGCCTGTCTTCGTTGTAGCTCACAGGCTCTGTGCTCTGTCTCCTTGTTGTCTTGGTTCAAGATCTTTCCCTCCCTGCCCTTCAGAATCTTGTTCTAAGAATAGCAACCAAACTGCTGAGAGAGAGAGAGAGAGGGACAGTGTCTGGATCAGTTCTGCAGTGAAGTTGTCAAGACTGAGATGGCCCTGGGGAGAGAAATCCCAAGGCCTGTATTGTGTCACTTCAGATCGTAACACAGATGGTGGGGCAGGTCCTCCTTTTTGCCAAGCAGACTACCATGGATATTTTTGCCATCAGAAACATAGTTGAAACCTGAAGGTCCCTTAAGCAGATCTTAAGCAGAAAAAAATTTGATGCAAAATCCAGTTGGAGTGCTGGGCATCCGTTATTCCTGGGCAGAGGAGTGAGCAGGAGATGCTGGCTGAGAGTAAAGCAGACTGCATTCTGCACTGAGCAGATCATCCTCTCTGACCATGGTTTACTGTGGCTTTCTGGCTTGCTCTTGTGAAAACTCTGCCTTTTTGGGAAAGGTGGCTCTGTGCCAGCAATGTCCTTGCTGCAAAGGCAGCCTGTGGACGTGCATGTGCTCTTACTGAGCCTGCTCCTGCTGTCCCCTTCCCCTTCCCTGAGATCTCCTGGCACTGTTGAAGCCTTGTGGACCAAGATCTAGTCTCAAACACCTTCAGTGCATGGTCAGTCCTCTCATCCCAGTACTTTTCTTTCCCTACAAGCAGTTCCAGTGATTTATGTGTCTTAATGGAAATTGTCTTCTGTCTTCCCTTCCCTTCCCTGCTCTGCACAGCAGGGCCTCCTGTTTTGCCCTAGGGCTATGGGCCTTCTAAGCAGCTTTCCTCCCAATTTCTGAGTCCCAGCTCAATCTGCTGTGTTGGTGTTGGCCTGGCCATTTCCCAACATTGCCAGTGCTGACTATGCTACATATTTATCCCATCGGACATTATTAAAATAAAGCTTCAGTGTAATTTTTAGGCAGTTTGGTAGATGAGTGCTGTTTGTACCTAAGCTATCAAAGTTTCGCTGATATTCAGAGATTTAACTGAAAGTAACAATCCTTTATACATTCTGTCAAGTATTGAAGTCCTGTCTGAAACTCACCCTTAAACAGCTTTGCACTTAGAACATTTCTCTTTGGAATGTTTTTTCCCTTGATGAGTATCTGTTTCCAGATGCAGACTGTTGGTGTTAGCTCTCCTGTTCACCTGAATCACCCCTTTTCTCCTGGGTATCGCAGCTCCTTGTTAGGATGGGGGATGAGGATGGCGAAGGAGATTGGTTGTTAAATCTCTTCCCGTCCTTCAGCTGACAGGAAGATGGTGATTCATCCTGTCAGCTTTCACTTGGAGCATTTCTAGGCCCCAGATGTGTGTTCTCAGCATTCCCAGATTGGCTCTACTTCCTTGGAAGCAGAAGCTGTTGGGGAATGCAAGAGACTTCCAATTTTAGTGGCAAAGAGCTATGTAAATGCAGCTATACCATTGCTGGGCCAAGCTGGATTTCCAGCTGCACTGCATCATGTGGCTTTATGAGCCTGTGTCTCCACCAGCCCATGAGTCTCTGTTTCTGATCTGTTTCTTGGTGTTGGCATGCACGTCTTTGCAGATGTGTGAGCTTAGGGGTCCAGCCCCAGACGGCTGTAATTCTTTATCTTACCATTTCAAGCACTGGCTTTTGAGCTGTGATTGGCAGGGAGCCCAGCAGCCATATGGCAAAGGGCCTATTGCCCAATGCTGAATTCTCTTCACTGACTCCATTTGGAGTCATATCTAAGTTCTGAACCCTCCAAACTTCTGGATGAACTAGCCTGTTCTTCCACTTTGAAGCACTCTCACTGGAAACAAGTGGGCAACTGTGATACGTAAAATACAAAAGAGGATTTTAAACCTTCTTCTTACCAACCCCTTGAAATTAACTCTCCAGCAGGACTTTTCTTAGGGAGATGTTCCTAAAATGTGGTAAGTAACTTGAGCAAACCCAAAAGGGTGATGAAGGAGTGACTTAAGACATAATAGCATTAATGAAGAGATCTGATCTTCTAGATCAGTAGTAACTATTTCAGAAAACCTAGTCCATCAGTTTCTGATAAAACTTTACATACTGATCTTGCTTTCATTGGCTCCCAGGGCTGTCCTGGGTTGCTTGTCTGTTGTACTCTGAAGTTAGGCATGTGGTATTTTTAATAAATGCTTATTCCTCTATCTTGGTCTAATGAAGAGATGTTTCAGGATAAGCTGAATGTTGCAAAACCTTATTTCAGTGTTTATTTTTCCTCAAATCATGTTACAAAATGACAGGTTGCACAGCAGCTAAAGCAGGGTTGTCAAGGGAAGCCATCTAGATATTAACTGATGAAATTTTAACTAAGCTTTTCATGATAGAGCTGTTTTGTCAGTCAGGTCCCTGTTTATGTATGCATTTAAAGAGTGGCATTAAATTGACTGTTCTCCTTGATTTAAAACTTACACAAGCGTTTTATCCTGCTGTCCCATGGTTTTCTAATATAAAATTTGCAAAAATCAGTGCAGAATGGCAGGATGATTATACCCACTGTAAATTACTTGTTCTAAATAAATGTGTACCATAAAGGTAGTAGAAATTCATGCCTCATTGCTAAACTTGATGTCTTAACTCTAGCTTTTTTATTCCTGTAAAGCCTACTAAATGCTGTTAGATACCTGAGGATTGCAGATAATTTTTCAGTAATACTGGCTTCAGAATTCTTCTAAAGGAAGAAATTAGTATGCTGCATGTAATTACTAACAGAGTAAAATAGCTGGATGGTCCCTGGCAACCACTGGAGTAATAAAATTCTTCCCTGGTCAGAGGTTTAGAGCATCATCTGTCAGAGTGCTGTACATTACTTGATGTTGAAATGCTTTCTATTTAAGCATGTACACCTAAAGCAATGTGTTCACAGAGGCTCAAAGACTTATCTGTACAGATGCTCAAGTTTTGAGTTCTAAAAAAGGTGGGCAGCTCCAGGGAAGGGACTGCTGGTGTATACATGCTGGTTGTGTAAGCATGCCAGTACACACCTGGAAAACTCAGGCACAGCTGCTTGGTTTTAAATTTTGAGAGAATCTTTTCTGAATGTATTTCTGATAGAAACAAGCATAGAGGTTGCTGGCATAAATATTTAAAACCTCTCTTACTAAATTCCCCCAATTTTGTCTTCTTTGCTGAAAAGCAGGTTCTTCTTGAAAAGAATGCTCCTCCTAGGGAGAAGGCAAGTACTAAATGTTCATAGATAAAAGACCACATAAGAGATCAGAGAAGTACAGTGTTGTGCTGTACTTCTGTGACTAATTGAGAGGTAATGCATTAGAAGGGAGGTTCGAGGCAGAGGACAAAAGAAAGGAAAAGGGAGACTAAATTGTGCAAGTGACAACCACAAGCTGTACTGCTTTGCTGCAGTGCACATGGAAGGAGAGGGCACATCAGTGTACTTTAACTGAGATAGAATAAAGCCATGAGGCAAAACTGTTTGTAACTTGTGTGTTATCACAACCTGTCAGCCATGGAGTTTGGGGTTTTATTTTGCCTTGGTCAGTTTTACTTAAACTACAGTGTTGCCCTGTGTTGTGGTTGTGCCCTGCGAGGTGTCATATGTTGTTGGCATAAGCTGCTCTTGCAGCTGGGACAGGTGGGAAGGATAAGGGTTCTCTGCTGCTATAGTGTATCTTAGTGGGATGTGATAACATAATAGCTTTCATTTGCATGTGTTCTTTGTAATCATGCTTGCAGAAGCTGATATGGGACATCCAAGTGAAAGGGGCTTTTTACCATTAGAAGGGAAGTACAGTAACTGGAGAAAGGGTAATTCCTTCAGTGAAGATTGAATCTAATCCATATCTGAGTTGATACTGCTTTTGAGAATTAAAACTTAATTTAGTCGGGCTTTGTTTGTGCTATCAATAGGCATATTTTAGAGGAGATGACCTTGGTTTGCTGTGGGTCACTGTGTTTACTCCTATGTGTAAATTGTGGCCTGTTGATCAGACAGGAAGTTCTGGGTTGAAAGCTTCCTGTCATGTCCTCATTCATGTGAAAATGAAGTTTCTTGCTGTTACAATCCTTTCTGGCACATCTTCTTACCTGTGTCAGAAGGGTTGCAAGCTAACAGGTTGAAGGAACTGCAATGCAGACATTCTGAAGAGACTGCAGCACTCTTTGCTAAGGATGCTGCTCTATCCAGGCAGATGGTTGGCCTGAAAAAACAAGGCTGCGACTCTGGGCTCTTGCTCCAAAGAAAGTAGGGAGAGAGTTAAGTGAAAAGGAATTTTTAAAAGATGAATGATGTGAATACTTCTTGTGCTCAGGGCAGCAGACCTTTACTTAAAACATATGGTTTATGTGTGATGGAAGGTCACACTGAAGGAAGATCAAATACTGGGAAAGGTCTGAAGCAAGTCATCCAAGATCTAGATAAAGGTACGTGCAGCCAGTGCTGATGCAAGCTGGCAGATGTGGGATGACCAACGTGCACCTTAACAAGCATGACCTATATCACATGATCCTGTGATAATTAAAGAGTGACCATGCTGACTGTGCTGTGTCCTCACCTTATAGCAAGCTAAAAAACAAACAAACCCCATGTCCCTTTAATCATCCAAGGGAGGACTGGCTGTCCTGCCTCTACAGCCTGCTTAAAATGAATCCAGGTTGGTATGTCAGACATCAGATAATCAACAGATCTGCTCTTGCAAGTGTCCACTCCTCTAAGTCCTCCTCAGTAATACTGCTGTCTGCATGTTTACTCCTGTGGGAAGGAAAGTTGCAGGTTTGTGGGATATACACAAGTCCAACTGGACCTGCTGCAGCAGATTCATTGAGCCTTATCTTGTGGTAGCCCTGTTTCTCTCTTGGCCAGGTATGGGCTTCTCTGCACCTAGGACAAGAAGGGGACCTGCTTTGGGTATGGAGGCATGTGATGGATTTGCTGCACTTCATGTGACTTATTTTATTACCTGTTTTTCATTTGCTTAGTAAGGACTCTGACCTCTACAAGAAAAAGTCTGTTGGATAGTGATGGCATAGAGAACTTGGCAAAATCAAAGCGTTTACAACATCTGTATCTTTGAAGTGCCTCTTTAATAGTGCCATTGTCATGCCAGTTGGAGGCAACACTTCTCTTTGCAATTGAAAGGCTCAGCAGAACTAGCTGATAAGCACTGGTGCCCTGCTGGGAAATTGACCCTTTGAACTGGGAAGAATCTCTGCAGATAAGCAAGTAATGGAATTTTTATCAGGAGGTCTTGCTTTTTATTGTAGCTTGTTTAGGGTTGTCAGGCTTTCTATGTAGCAAAAGTGCTTTCTCTCTAGTCTAGTAGGTGAGGGGGTAATGTAATATTCACAAGCTAAAGATGCTGCTTCCAGGCTTGGAAGGGATAGCCATGCCACAGAACAAAAAAGAAACAATGACAGTATAACTTAAATAACAAACATATGTTGATTTAAGAGCAAAACTTGCTGAGCATCCTAACTCCCAAGGGAAAGGAGAGGAGTTTTGAGGATACTCTTAGGATCTTCATAGGACCCATGTAAAGTTTTTTCACTGGGTTTTTTTTTGGTTTTGCTTTTTTGGGTTTTTTTGGTTGGTTGGTTGGTTTTTTGTGTTTTTTTTTTTTTTTTTTAAGCCAGGAAGTTTATTTAACAAACTTCAGTTTTAATTTTGCAATAGAAATAAATTAAATTAAATAAATTCCTCTACATTAAACCTCATAGAAACATTTGTTTCAACAACATAATAATGCTTGAAAGCAAAGCACTGTTAAAGACTGGGCTTTTTTGTGTGGGTGAGAATCTGCTTTCATTTAAAACAGGGATTGAGCTTTTCAAGTCTTTTCTTTCTAAGCCATAAAACTGAACCATTTGACTTCTTGCCTCAAATCCCAGTAACAAAAAAGCAATGAGAAGGGAACTAAAATTCAGACTTTACCTGAATTTTGAGTCATGTTGTGTCCCTGTCCTGAACTGTTGATATTTCTTTCCAGTTTGACCATTCCAGGAAAGCACAGTGTGAGTCTCGTGGCAGGGCTGCTGTGGTGTGTGGAAGTGTTTGAGTGGGCTTTGCATGTTCTGAACTGGGGCGTTGCACATTCAGCCTGCACAATCTGTTTAGCCAAGCAGCCGGTTCTGGGAGCCTGCACATCCCGTACACATGGTTTGAATTGTGACGTTTGAGACAATAGCAGAGAAGATATGACTCTATTAAAGATGTCAATTTGAACAAATCCATCTCGAGGATGACCTACAGATCAGAAGAAAGCTCTAAGGGAGAATACAGCAAAGCAGTGTGGGAAGCTGCTGCCAGTGCAGTGGGGGACGGGACGTGTTGCTCTGAGTACAAATTAATCAAGTTCAGGCTGACATTCCTTCGTGTCAGGTTTCCCCTTTGGTCTCCCTAAGACACTGCTGCAGTGGAAAACCTTTCTCTCCAAGTAGTTTTATACCACTTAATTGCTCTTTAAAATGTGCTTTATTCCTTGCTAATGATGTAGCACTGCTGTGCTATATTAATGAATTTGTAGTTTAAAGAAGGGGGCCAGGGCTGACATATGGCAAATACATACTTTAGTTCTGGTAAGCACATGATTTTGAAGATAAACAAAGCTGTTTCCTTATCCTCAGCATGTACTTTTTTTTGTTTTGCTGATAATGAGAAAAAATCAACAGTGTTAAACTTGATTGAAAACAGCAGTATCTTCTGAAATTAATGTCTGTGTGAATGACATTGAAAGTCCCTCTGCTTTTTGCATTTACTCTAGGGTTCGTTTGTAAGTGTAATATGCATTAAAAAATCATCAAACTCAAAAAAAGGAGTTTCAAATTTCTCTAATTTTGTTTTCAGTCTAGTAACATTGGTCTCTGCATTTGCTTCTCAAATGTATATAGCTAAAAGCTGTTTTTATTAAAAATTGATTCTATCAAAAAGTTTCCAAATAATGGAAGAGTTTCTGAAAGTATTTTATAACTTAGATGTTTTGCATTGAAGTTTATAACTACTTCCAGCACTCAGGCTGGAGTAAATCATAGTTCCAAAATTTATTTTTTTAAGGACGTGTTTAAAACATGTGTAGATGCAGCACTGGGGGACATGGTTTAGTGGTGGACTTGGCAGTCTTAAGCTAACAGTTGGACTTGATGATTTTAAAGTTATTTTCCAATCTAAATGATTCTGTTATTCTAGGGGAACTTATATAAGCCTAAAAATTGTGGGAAGGCAGCAGTTACACTGCTATTCCACATTTTAACCACGCTCATTAAAGTCAGTGGAAGACTTCTCAAAAGCCAACACTTTTACCTATCTGGGCAGTGTTTCATTTAGCAGTAGCTGGTCCTCTGACCCTGAGATCAGATGCTGGACTGTCCAAATCCATTGCCCTTGCCCATAGTTTCCCAGCACTGTGCACTGCAGCACACATGTGCCCTTTTCACAGACATTGCTCTTTAGTGGATTGTCTTTTTTCACATTCAGCATGTCTGAAATACTCATCAGGGAGCTGAGGGTGGCTGTTGTGTGTGTTGGGGTACTACATGGGCTCAAAGACTCTTTGAGGGGGGACTGTGGAGGGAGGATGGAGAAAGCCAAGCCCAGGCCTTTCCTGGCCCAATGGCAGGAGCAGCCCATGTATCCCACTTGCTGTGCCCAGTAGTGCTAGTTACTCAAACCACCCTGTGAAGTGTACAGCCACTGAAAGGGTGTGAGTGACTGCAGGCTGGAGCTCACACTTGGGCCCTGTTCCTGCTTAATTTGCCAGTGCAGAGATGTTGGAGCGTCCTTTCCTTTAAAGGAGGCCCAAGGTACCCTAAGTGCTGGTATTTGGATATTTGACACTGTGCAGGCTGCAGCTGCACCAAAAGCTCATAGCTTGTGTCTCACTGGTCCTCCCAGACCCTGCTCTGACGTGAGTGTTCTCCAGTGCCTCCTGGGCTGGGCACTGAAGGCTCTCAGCACTGCTCTCAGCAGGGACCCAGCGGGACCTGCTCACCCAGTCTGCCCCTGGGGCTTCCCTGTTGGTGATTGCCTGTCTCCAAGGAGACAGTGGGCCAGGAGTCCCCAGAACATCCTCCTGCACCTACAAGATACAGGTGCAGTTAGTTTATTCTGCATATGTGGTACATGAGAACTTAATTGAAGGTGTAAAAAGGGGAGCTGGGTTGAAGAAATGCTATGGTGGGTACCCTTCCTGAGTCTAAACTGTGATCAGTAGTTTCCCAGAAAAAAAGTTTGGCACTGCTGCCTTGCAGTAGTGTTGCAGAGGTAGCATCATCTCTAACTATTTACTGAAGCATTCTAGCAGCGAGTCTTACTGAGTTTATTGGGAGGGAGGCAGGTGCCATCAAAAATAGGAACTAATTTATAAAGATCTCTAGCGTAACCTAAGTCTATTCTCAATTTATAAGATAATACCTCTTTTAATATAAAGAGCAGCCTCTGAAGTGCCTTCTCTCTGCCAAATCTGAGAAATGTCTTTGTGCCCTTGAGTTGTGGGAGGAAAAAAGAAGAGAACATGCAATTTGGGGTCACCCTGTGATTTTTTTTCTCTCTTTTTTCTTTTGAAATAGAGAAGTGACCTATCCCTTCTTAGCTGTTTCCATGGACTGCGCTGTAGATGTAAATTTTTTTAACCCCTTGTTATTTATGCTGTGATGTTCTCCTACAAACTAACTGTATTGTGAACAGCACAGTGGATTATTTTATGTTTCTTCATAATTCTGATTAATGATGTCTGATTTCTTCTAACACCTCTCACACAATGGTTTTAGCTCTGCTCTTTGAAGCAGACATACACCTGTGGTGGCAATTAGATAAACTCCAGGTACTGAACTTGGTGTGCTCCCCCCAGAGGGTTTCTCCTCAGGGTCCATAACTGAGAGATCTCCATGCAGATCAAAACATGTTATTTAGCTGGAAAAGTGGATTCTGTTGGTGCATTGGTCTTCTAGATGAAAGATGTGCATGATGAAACCTTTATTAATCAAAGGGCAAAGTTCCAGTTATTCAGAACAAACCAAGCTAATTGTTGCCAGTATTTCATGTATTCTTCTTTGCAGGTGAGCTGAGGCAGCAGTGCTTTCAGCATTCTTGTATTGTTAGCCTTTATGGTGAAACGTGTTTCTTGTAACATAACCAGAGTTTGAACAGTGTGACATTTATTTTTCCATTGTTGTGAAAAGTTTTTCTTTGTCTTCATTTAACTGCATCAAAGTACCAAAATGTTGATGATACGGTGAGGCACTATTTTACAGTATTGTCAAAGCAGCATTCAAATAAGTCATGAATCTGTGCAAGAAAAGGGTACTATCAGCCCATTTTTCAGATGAGGAAAGCTGACAAAGAATGCCAGTGGTGTATTAGTAGTCACAGGAAGTCAATACTTATCTTGATATGTATTTGAGGAGTTGGGTTTATATAGGGCATTTGAGGAGTTGGGTTTATATAGGGCACTCTGTTTTCTTAGTTGTTATGTCTTTCTTTAAATGTTTTGTATGGATCTAATGATACAGAAAGTTCATTCTGTGCCATCGACCAGAATTGCAAGGGTACAAAAGTATCTTTCTGCAAGATGTGTCAAGATACTACTATTTGGCAGTGGGTACAGTTGCTGCTGCTAAGGATAACTGAGAAGATGTACGTCTCTGCCTCAGGTAGTCAGCATTGTCCCAAAACAAATGCCTGCTGTTCAAGGGATTCAGTCTTTCCCAGGACAGCCCATGTGCTTAATTATGGCCTTGGTGTTCAGAGCAGAGACTGGCTTTCTAAACCGTGGGGTTTGCTTTGGGTTCTCATTAAATGCTGTGTGCTGTAGAGTGACACACAATATGCCCTGCAGTGTGTCATGTGCTGTGATGCTAATCAACATTCAATACCAAAGGAGGAGAGCAGCTGTTCCACAGTCAGCATGTCTGAACAGTCCTGCACTCAGCAGGGTATCACTTAATTCGTGCTAATGGATAAAAAACTGGCCTCATAACACTTGTGTAAATGAGGCTAATGATCAGGGAAAAAATGCAAACTAGTTTTCATTTATTCATAGAGATACGTGTAACTAGAGGTAATAGCTGGATCCAAAATCTTGCTCTCCAGCGTTTATTTGTTGATAATACAAAATGAGAATGACTTGTTCCACTGTTTCTCTCTTGTGAAGTTATTAACTTCACACAGGACTTGTAATATGTACGCTCTTAAATTCTCATTGAGAGAGTTACAAAACTTAATGGGAAAAAGCTACAGATAATTGCATCTCGTAAACTTACCTCAGTCATTTTCAGTGTGGTAACGGATCTCTATTGTAAATCCACTGCTGGCAGCATCAGCATACTGCTTCAGGTTTTAGACCTTTTTCCATTGGCTCCACTGTCTTCTGTAGATTAGAGAAATCAAGAGGCAGCAGCTTGTCCATTGCAGTGTTGACAGCTGAGTAATAAGGTCATAATTAGGTACAAAAGTCTTATTTTAGCATCTAAGCTGTAGAGTACTAACTGCCCTCTTCCATTTCCCCAGCATTGTTCATTTTCCTCATTCAGGAAGTCTGATATTCCCCTCACAGGTGTGTTGTCCCAGTGACACTGCTGATGCCACTTGGTCATACATGTATTGAAGGATCAATCAGTCACATTGTGACATAGTCCAGTGGTATCAAGCAGAAGTTGATCTACCTGAAATTTTAATAAGTCATCATCTCATTGGGTTTGCTAAGAAGTGCTGAGTACATGCTTCTTACCCTGCTCTACATGCTGGTTTTGACTGTGCAGATTTCTCCAAGTGTAATCTTACCTGTGTGATGTGCAGGGAAGAAGTAAATCCAGCCTTAATCTAAAATACAGGAGGAAGCTCTATGGTCCCAGCACAGAGCCAGTCTGGGTTTATGGGGGCATTCCTTATTTTCTGTAGCCTCATGTTGTGCAAACTAGCTACATAAAATTCCATGAGAGTGGGTTTCATTCCTGCTAAGCAGGCCCCTCTCTAGACCTTTGCATGGTCTAACTAAGTCTTGAAAAAATTTAGGTTTTTTTTATCTGACCAGTACACCAAGAACTGATTGAGGAAGGACATTCTTAATCCAGCTGTATAATGGCACCATGTTGGTTGTCAGTACTTTCCATTCTTGATTCATCCATTTCTTAATAAAACAGTAGTTAACTAGATGGTCTTTTCAAACCTTTTATCTTTTTTCTTTTTTTTTCTTTTCTTTGATGTGCCATTAGGCACATGTGTTAAGTTCCTCTTCTTGTGTGTGGAGCTTACGCAGCAGTCTGAAGGTGAGTGTGGGATATCTGCTGATGAAAGCAAATTATCCGAACCTAAAAAGTGATTCTTGCCCAAATCCCCAGCCTGCTCTTTGTTGGAAAAAGTGGTTCTTGCTTTAAAACTTAGTGGGAGACTCAGAGTACCTTCAGAAGACTCAGGTTCTTGTTATCAGGTGGAAGTGAAGTCCAGGCCAGCTGTCAATTGCATTTACAAAAACAGTATTATTATCACTGAATTATCACTGACTCATTAGTTCTGCATATCAGAGAAGCATTATGAAGGAGTACCACTGAAGAGAAAGTAGCTGCTGACTGAGGAGGGAGGGGTGTGTGTGTGTAACACAAGAATCCAAAGATTACGCTAAGCTGGAGAGTCATGTGTATATGGCCATTGTGAAACATTGATTCTCATCTTTCCTCTGCTTACTGATGATCTGAGAGTTGATCTTGTCCTAGCAATAATTTCTGTAGACAAGAAAGCAACTTGGGAAAATAAGCAAGTATAAAGGGACTAAATTGTTGAAAACTTAAAATAATATTAAACATACATTCTCAGGACTTTTAAAATAGACTCTATATATGATGAGTACCATTTTTTAGACCTGTGAAAATGCCATGTCTTGACAAATCACCTGTCATACATATCTGAAGTCATATCAAGCAGCTCTCATATTCACAGGTTTCACTTAACAAAAACCTGGTTTGTTGAAAATTGAGTTCATATTGCTGTCTCAAACATATGCTTTCAAAACCTATTTAAAATTAATAAAATATTATGTAGTGGAAGAGTTGGATGCTTTTCTCCTGTCTCCTGCTGAAAGTGGTTGAACTTATTTCAGAAAATGATCTTGAACTATCTTTGTGCGAGTGGCCTGACACTTGACTAGATTAGCTCAGCCTCTCCTATTGGAACTGGTAGCAATGGTAAAATGGTTCACTTTATAGTGGCTGAATAGAAATGTATTCTAATATTCAAAAAAATGGGGGCAAAAATTGTCAATTCTAGAGGCATGCATTGCCTATGGCCATAGATTGCATTAGTACTTATTCACTTCCATTGAATTCTGGTACTCTTTCAAAGCTAGGCATTATTGTTTCAAGGCTATGCACCCAAAGGAATTCATCCTCCTGGGCAAGCTGCTGAGAAAAGCCAGGAGGTGCTGGCAGGCCCAGGTGGGTGTAGCTTAAAGCTCTGCCAGCTGAGTATCAGGTGTCAGGTATTGTCAAGCAGTTGCTGTTTCAGCAGCTGTGACAGTACCACGAGGGCTTAGGGATCAATGGATGTTGCACAAAGGTCACTCATGTCAAGGGTACCAGTTGAGTGTCTTAAAACAATTTCATTTGTACTGTTTGCTTCATACATAAGGATTTTCAGTACCAAAAATAATCAAAAATATTTTGCTCCTAAAGTATCCTTATATTCTTAAGAGTCTACAAACATTTCTGTAAACACAGATAAGGAAATACATATGTGTTGGAGGTTCCAGAATTTTCTATAGTAGTGTCATGTTGATGAGATGAAGCTTGATATTTAGGGGATTTAAACTGATTTTCCCTGTTGTAGTTACAATTAATTATCTTGCCAGTTGGTGTGGAAAGGATAATGACTGCTAGCTAAGAAACATAATTAACTGGATTTCTGTTTGAATATTTGTTTAACTATGATTTCCAATATTATCCTACTGAACAAACAGACATAACTTGCATCTTGAACAGACACTGCCTGTACACTTGGCCTTTAAATTCCAGTGCAGTGGAGATGAAGAGAAGAAAAGGAGCACTTTTATATTTCCAACTACCCAATCCTAAGCATCTAGCTCTGTGGAGAAAGGAATACTATTTCCTAGTATCATCATAGAATCACAGAATGATTTGGGTTGGAAGGAACCTTAAAGATCATGTAGTTCCAACTCCCCTGCCATGGGAAGGAACACCTTCCACTAGACCAGGTTCTGGAAGCCCCATCCAGCCTGGCCTTGAACACTCCCAGGAATGGGGTGTATCAAGCCATTGCAGCTCTTTGTGTGCCACTGTCCAGCCAATTCCTTATCCTTTCCAATGCCTGTGGATGGTGGCTCTGCTAGGACTGAGGTTTTTATTGAACTAGCACTTCTTGCCTAATCTTACTCCTCAGTTTATACCTGGGTATCCATAATCACAAGGGTATTTGGCATGCACCTGGGAAAAGTGCTCTTGAAGCCATCTTCTTGACTGCCTTTTGATGTGGTTTGGATGTGTCAGTGTAGTTATGATAGCTGACCAGGAGTGGGACCATCCCTCCAGGTGTTCCTCCCTTTCCATTCCTAACACTGACAACTGGGCTCAACTCATCCTGCAATAAACCAGTCCTGGGAGCTAAACCAGCAGAGAAAAACTAATCATGCTCAGAGGGGAAAAAAATTAAAAGAAAGAAGCAAAAGGAGAAGGAAAAAAAAACCTAACCTCCAGATGAGCATTCTTCACTCTGTTAAGCAGAAAGCCTCTTTCGGTTTCCCAAAAAATGTGCTCAGTCATCCCATTGCCCCCTGCTCCCCAGGAAAAGAAACAGCAAACTTCAACCATCTGTGTTTACCCCACAATTTATTTTGTCACACAGAGTTAGACTCTTATTAGTGGGGTGAAGGGTGAAGTACTAAGGGTAAAAGCCCCTTAATGCTGATTTTTATTTGTCCAGGCATTTAAATGGGGGATGGTTTGTTGCCCATTTTGGGTTAGTGGGCTACATTACAGTGCTTCCACTGGGAAAAAAGAAGTTGGATTTTTTTTTTTTTTTACCAAAATGCCAGCATATGGAATTTCCTAGTGCATTTAAGAAAGACATAGGAGTCAAACCTTCATGGCTGTCATTGAAGGAACTTCAGTTAGGTGGATGACTTCTTCTTAGATTCTATTTTTTTTTCCTTCCCTTTTTTTTTTCTAAATTTCAGGGTAGGAGAGAATAAGTGGAAGGGGGACATACGACTATCATTTCTATTTAAAGGCAGCAATTTTAAGGCAACACACTGCAAAACTGTGTCAGTTCTGGAGTCAGGGTGTCATTTGGACACTGCCTAGCCCACTCCAGACCTTCTTAAGTGTGAGGAAGAGAAGCCTTAGACAAATGAAACTACAGTAACAGTAGTGGCAGACTGGATAGAAGAGCAGTGAACCTCTGGTGAGGTAGGAGCCTGCCCCACTTTTTTGCTGAGCAAGAAGTGAGTCTGAGTGTTCCCAGGCTCGCCTGGCTCAGACAATTACTTAGCCATTGATCGTTCTATGCAAAATACTGAAATACTTATCATATTTTGGTGATGCCCTTTGGTAGAATTTCATGGTCTTCAGTCTTGGCAGCTGATAAATCAGGTAGTGTCCCTTGCAGCTGCTGTCCTAAGGAAAGGTAATAAAGATGTAATGCATCTCATTACCCACCTGATATTTTTGCATCCTTTTTGCATCACTGTCTGCCTCGAGGTTGACCTGTGACACTAATTTGGTAAAAATAAACTAATAGTTAATCTGAGTGTTGTCCTCTCCCTTGTATTTGTGGTGTGCTGTGCATATAGCTTGTGGAAAATGGCAGTGTAGAATTGTACAGGATACATATGTCACGGGTTGCTGGATTTCCCTCTTGCAGATTTTAAGCAAGAGGAGGTTATCACAAATCTTTGCATGTCTCATCTTTGCTGTTAAACTCAGTTTTGTTTTCTCCAGAGATAATCCTGCAGGAGCAGTGGTAATCCTCCATATCAAATTTTGCCTTCACTAAAGTCAATCACTTGTTTTTTTCCTAAGTTCAGGCTATTGAAAAGCATTGCCAGAGACAGGGAAGACTGAGTGTAATTGGAGCATCCCTCACACCGCAAAACTGCACTCACAAAGGGTTTTGAATTTGTTTTCAAATATTAGCTCCAATATTTGTTTGAATTATTTATTATTATTATTATTATTATTATTATTATTATTATTATTATTATTATTATTATTATTATTATTATTATTATATAATATTATTAGCTTCTTTACATAGGTGCCAGCTCCTGGGTTAAATGTCCCTTTGTCTGCATGTATGAATGTTGACCACTAGAAAATCCACAGAGTTCATGCCATTTCCTTTTTTAATCTAAATAAATTTTCAAACCAATTTAGATAAATTGTGAGGATTTCTTTGGAGGCTAGGCCTGGGAGCAGAGCTTGACACAGAGAAGATGACATCATTCACCATCCACACAGGCTTTGGCAGAATACTTGACTGAAATGCCCTCAATAAGCAAACAGTGCATTAGCTCTGCAACACCTTCCCATTGCATAATGGTGTTTGTGCTGGGTGTTATTAAAAGCTCAGGTGGTGATTCCACCTGTGTCAGCCCCTGCTACTGGCAGAGCATTGCAGGCACACTTTGTTGTTGCAATGCCCTTTGTTGTGCCCCGTGCAGCCTGGGAACGGGGCGCTGACTGTCCAGGGGTGCTGGTGCGGTGGGGGAGCCCCATGGCACCCCACAGCTGGTGGTTGCAGTGCTGCTGTGGGCACCTGGGTGTTTACCTGTGCCCTGCGTGACTGTGGGCTGCATGGAGCCAATTATGATAAAATCAAGATTGCTGTCTTCAGAGGAGCCTGTGGGGTTAAGAGTTTCCAGATACAGCAACAGACCTGTTGGTTCAGGAGCAAGTCCTAGCCCGATCTGACAAGGAAGGGCATTTTAATGAAATTTTAATTCTTTGCTGCTGAAGCAAAGTAGGATTGTGGTTTTAGATGTGCTGGTCTTCAACTCTGAGAGCATTAAGGAAAGGAAATAAAATAAACCTCTCTTCGTCAAGCAATCCCAGCACACAGCAGCTTATGCCAGCCAGTCCTCAGGCCATTTATAGCTGGTGTAGCTCTCCAAAGCAGGCAGTAGGCACTGTTTCCCATCTTGGTACCTGATTGCTTGATGCCTCAGCAAATCTATATACCACTGGCAGGTGAAAATAAAAATGAGCTATTATTATTATTAGTTTAGTGATACTTGATTGTCTCCTGATGGTAATATATCCACTGGGTGTATTGACTTACTGAGGCAGGCAGAGAGAGGGCAGGCTATTAGGATGACAGGGAATGCAGCAGAGTGGAAACCAAGAACTACATACAATCATAAACCCTTGCTGGGCAGAAGTCATTCTTATATTTTTAACTTGTTGCATTTCACATGTATGCTTCCTTTTAATCCCTGTATTTCTTTACTGCATATCATCTCTTGTGTTTTACATGTCTGTCTCCTATGGAAGTGCTTTTCTCCAGATTTTAAATGTTATCTAAATGTTATTTTTAACCATTATTTAAAGATTGGCAAAGAGTCAGACTTTGGAGCCTTGAGAAGTCATGAGATGTTGCATCCACACCCTTTCTCTGCAACCTCAAAAAAGAAAATAAGGAAGACGCCAGTCAGGGGCACAGTTCAGAGGCCTCAATGTGTTGGTAACACCCCTGCTTTGCCTCTGCTCCTAGCAGCACATGGTGATCCACTGCTGGTGCCAAACTCCCCAGTTTGGGGGGGCAGGAGGAAGCAGAGTTGAACAGGGAGAAGTTTCACGTGTGGCTGTAGGCATGGAGTGGCACAGAGAGGGGTGGCCTTTGCCAGGTGGCCCATTGAGATCTGCAGTGACTGTAGATAGTGTTAAAATTGTGCAAACTGTTCCCATCTGTGAAGACATACTTCCACACTCATAACCTGGAGAGGAAACCTAGGGCTGGGTTTGGCAAGATGTTTAGGTATCTAGAGGTGGATGTCCATGCAGGTTTCTGAGGCACTAAGGCCAACAAAGTAAAGTGCTCTTGGAGGTCAGGCCATTTTTATACACCAGCTAAGCAAGTGTGTGTAAACAGCCAATTTTTCAGAAGAGAGAGGGAGAAAGGCTGACAATTCCATCTCCACAACAGTCCAGCCTCACAGGAATCAGTCATGGTTTTTCCTTGTGTTAACACTGCAAGTCTAGGGAATTAGACCATCATCTCAGATCATGATGAAACTGCTTCCCTTATTCTGGTCTCTTTGCTCCCTTGGGGCATAGAGCCAGGGCCACTAGGAAGGACCTTGGTGCTGTAAATGCATCCTAGAGCTCCCTGTGCTGTGCTTTCAGGCAGGACCATAGATGGTCAAGTCATCATCCCTAAAATTCCTGAAGAGCATACCTGCCTGTGTCAGACATTGCTTTGATTTGTGCATAACCACTGCTTGGGGAGCAGTTTTAATTCCTGCTCCGTGGACTCCTATGCTGTCAGATATGTGGAAAAGCTTTCCTGCTTTATTTGAAAATACAAAACCTGGCTTATTTTAGGGAGTTTTCTTATTGATTTCTCTGAAACAATTATTACTGAGATTTTTTGTTTTGTTCTGGTTTCCATTCACCTTGCTGTATGCTTTCACCTTTCATAGCTGAATTGTAACTTTTTGCTTTAAATGAACACGTGAGATGATGCTTAATTAAAGTCTGGGGATGGAGGTGGTGATCATTAGAGGGTGATGATGTAGATGGTGAACTCCTCTGTTTATCCACAGAACCAATCAGGTTTGAGAGGTGGGTGTTGTGCCACTGTCCTACCTGGAGAAGCTGCCTCTGAAGCACAAGAGGTTAATTGGTTTTCTGCTGCTTGGTCTCTCTTCTGTGACTGCCAACAAAGGTAGCAGTTACCAGTGTCATCTGAGGGGATGTTCCCTGATCTGGCTAATTTGAAACTGGAAACCACACTGACAACTCAGCAAATTTCTTACAGGCCAGACAATATCCCTGACCTGGTCAGTAGTACAAGAAAGTTGTTACCTAGACTAAATTTGTGCTAATACCTTAGGGCAAAAGGTTCCATATCCATTACAGGTCCCTAGAAGCATTTGGTTGTTTGAAGGATCAGCTCTACCCAGATGCAGTCAAGAATGTGGAACATGTTGAAAAGGGCGAGTCAGTTTGTGCCTGTCTTTTTAGCTTTTATTATTTTTTTAAGGCAACTTCTGTGGCATAGTTTGCACTTCACATAACGAGTACGTATGCTGTCATATTTGTTGTGTGAAAATAAAGAAGAAATCATAGCAACACATTTGTTCTTGTGGAAGCAGCTGAAATCAAAGGAGGCAGTTCAGGAATGACTTTCACAATTTGCAAATGCCTAAGGGAAGTTATGATAGCTGTTTCTTTAGCCTAACATTCAAGGATACCATAGACTCAAATGTTTGAGCACAGAAACACAGCAATCTGAGATTTTAAAAAAAGAAAAAAAGGAAAAATAATGTACTGTAAAATAATTGACTACCTGAAATAATTTAAAAGGGCTTTAGATGGATTTAGCAGAAGTTGTAGTGGGTTTTTCAGTGCTGGTACTTTGTGTAGATAAAGTGTTTTGTTCATGCAGACAGGAAATGTAGGAAAATCTTATGACCACATTAGTTCAGAGTAGAAGATCACAATGGTTGGTTTTGGCCTGGTAATGTAAAAGTGCATTGTCCAGAACAATATAGGAGTTTCTGTTCTCAAGTCACAAAAGTTCATGACAAAAAGAAGTGCCATCTCTGTACACCCTCCAACACTTCAGTGTCAAGGAAAGCGTTAGCAAAATGGGGGACAACTTGATTTTCCAGCAAAGTGAAAATGTCCTTTTTGGCTTTGGTAGACTCTCGGTCATGAAACCTTGCAAACTTACCTGCAGCCATTGAGTTGGTTGTGCTGCAGAAGTTCCCAAAGGAGATTCTCATTTCTGCAATTTGCTGTGCTGCAGAGGTGTTGAGCTCCCCTCAGTGTGAGGAGCTGCTGAGAAAATGTCAGCCACTTTTGGAAAAGGAGTAGACAATATATGCAAATTGTTGGTATTTATTCAGTCATGTAGTGGGGGAGAATAAACATTATTCCTGACATTTCCATTTTTGATTAATGATGAATGGAGCTGGCAGATGTTCAGCTGGCCGCCAGATGGGGTCTGCTCAGTCCAACAAACAGAATAGGAACAGTCTGGATCTCGTAAAGCCAGCACAGACAAAAGCTCTGACAAAATCTCTAGTTCATCCAAGTGATACGCCAGTTTTGACCTCAAAACGACTAAGCTGTTTAAGACTGGAGGTAGTACAACCAGCGAAACTGCTTATGGAAGTGAAATGGGGTGTGGAAGGACGGGAGCTGGTTAGTTTGCTGGAGTTTAGCAGGTTTTTGCCTGCCGCAGGAGGCACAGACTGCGGCTCTGATTCCCTGTGGCTGGAGCTGCGCGGGGCCCTGTGCATTTACCCTCGGTTACAGGTGTAATGGTCGTGTCTCTGTGCACAGCTCCTCGGCTGCTGCTGGGAATCGCCTGCCTAGAGCGTCGTTATCCCGGGATGGGCCGTGCCTCTCGGATCAGACAGCCCGGCCTTGCTCCCGGTCCCTCGGCCGGCCGCTCTGGCTGCCTGCTCTGAGCCATGGGGAATCAGCCACGGGAGCAGCTGTGGAGGCTTCTCCCGGCTCGCCATGGGACTGGCCAGTGCCCAGCCGAGGGTCGGGGCAGCCCGCGGGGAGGGGGTGACAGTGACAGCGCTGAGGACGGGGACGCTGCTCTGAGCACCTCCTGTACCCGTCAGGACCGGCTTCCTTCGGCGCACTGCGGGCAAAGCCATTCAAATTTACACAAGTGAATTTAAACCCATGCAAATCCGGTTCCTGGGGGTAGCGATAAGTGTCTGAGAAGTGCCCCCTCGCCGTCCCGGGCAGATGAGCCGCCCCCGGCTGCGGGAGCTCGGCCCGGGATGCGGGGGCTGGGCCGCCGCTGCCTCTCGCGTCGGGGCTGTGTGTGCCGCCGCTCTGACCCCGAGACGCAGCGCGAATAAATTCCCTTTGATAATGACTTCCCCAGGGAGACAAAGAGCGGGAGGGAAGAGGAAATTTGACCGCGGTGTTCACGGTTACATTGGCGGTGCCGGGGGGAAGCCGTCCGCCTGCCTTTGAAGCCGGAGCACCCGCCTCTCGGGGCTTTTTATGCCTACGGGCTTGGGGGAAGTGGTAAAAGCGGGGGCTGGCAGCCTCTTAGAAAATGCCCCGGTGCTACTTCTCTGTGCCTAAGCTGGGGCTCGGACGCCTCTTTCCCACTTGGAATGTGCCAAGGGAGGCAGTGATGGACGGCTGCTCTCTGCGATCCTCGGCTTCAGATAGGGTTTATTGTTTTTATTATATTTTTATTATTCATGTACAGAGACCTAGAACAAATGTTTTCCCGTCCTGAACCGTGTCCTTCCCGTCCGGGTGCGCGGGGCGCGGTGGCCGGGCCGGGTCAGCCCGGGGCGGCCGGAGCGCGTCCAGGGTGGGGTGGGAAATCTATTTCGGGCGTAAACACGAACAAAAGCGCTGTAGCCAAACCGTGTGTCCGTCGTGTCCTGAGCGCAGAATTTATCGCTTCTGCAGGCGCTCGGTCCTCTGGGTGGGTATGCGGCCGGGACGGCGACCCTTCCTGCCTCGGGGGCGGTAGCAGGAGACGCTCCCCCTTCCCACACTCCTTCCCCCGCCTTGGGCAGCACTTTGAAGGAAGATCGCTGGCGGGAGCGATTCCTCCCGCCGCCTGACGGAGGAGCGGTGAGGGGCGCGGGGGCTCGGCGGGAGCTGCCGGTGCCGGCTCGGGAGGAGCGCGGGGAGGCCGCTCCTGCCGGCCCCCGCTGCTCCCCGCCCGCGGGAGGGGACGGGGCGGCGCAGGGACCGGTCCCGCTGCGCTCCCAGCAGGCGGGACGGCAAAGGAAGCGGCGGCGCCGCCCGGCAGGGACGGGGCTGGAGCAGCCCCCGCCGCCCCTTGCCTCGGCGGGACCGTGCCTGGCGCTGCCCGCTCCCCCGGGAGCCGCGGGAGCCGGTGCGGGTGCGCGGCTCGGTGAGCCCCGGGCTCGGGGAGAAGCTGCCGCGGCGCGGGGTCGGGTCTGCAGCCGCATCGCCTCTCCCTCGCCGGCTCCGGCGCAGGCTGGCCGCTGTTTGGGTGCCGCACAGAGGTAATTTGCGGTGACTCGTATCCGCTCTCCCGGGCGGCAGCTGCCCCCAGGGTGCCGTAGCTGCCGGTGCCTTTGCGCATCCGGCTCCAGAGCGTGGGGACCCGGGGACTGGGGGTGCTCCTGACCCACCTTCAGAAACTTCCTCGGGATGGAAAACCTGTCCTTCAGGGAGCTCTGCCTGCTGAGGAAGGCTCCGTCCCGGCTCTCCGAGATGGGGGCGCGGGGCTGTCAGGGTGTACGGGGCTTGGGCGCAGAATTTTTTTACTTTTCTATTTTTTTACAATTCCTGTCTTGTGACTTATTGAATGCTTTCTTCAAGTGTTTTCTCTGGAAACTTGTCTCAAATGAGGGCTGTGAGCCCTAACAAAGAAGGGTGTTGTTCGACAGCCAACAGGTGATGGGGTGAAACCTGAGTATATGTGTACATTGGAGTAAAGTCTGGCTGCTGTTTAAAATAGAATTTTAAAAATCAATGGGAGACTGTAAAAGGCAAGATTTCCGTCTTTCTAAATCTGTACACCCTCTTAAGGAGAGAGGTGGGGGGGAACATCCGTGAGAATACCTCTTTCTCGGCTGGAGGTTTGGGTCTTGCCTCACTGCACTGTGTGCTTGAGTTTCCATCAGCGATGTGCAGAGCCAAGGATAACACGGCCAAATCAGATGTGTTGGCATGGGGCGATGCTTTGTCACGGGGCTTCCTCCTTTTGCTAAATGCAGGTAGCCTGCCTTTGCAGTATGGTTCGTCTAAAGAAAATACCGTGAGAAGGATCGTCTCACTTCCACTTGGAAAAGTGGTCTTGGCACTAGGATGCTAGAGGGGGAAAGCAGTTAACTCCTCTCTTGCTCCTTGTAGACTGGCTAAAAAAAGGAAAACAGTTCTTCTAGGGTCCATCTAAAGGTCTTTTGAAAGAACAAGTAGACGGGCTCTATTCCTTCCCGACCGCTCTGGGTAGTTCATTACTCAAAAGGACCCAGCAGCTGTGTGCTGGTGCTGATGCAGATTCTCCTTATCAGTTCTGGATCCGAATTTCCCACACAGAGAGCTACAGAGCTCACCGTAGGTATGTTATTTGTACTGTAGCTAGGGAATGGGACTTCCTGATCACGTGCATAATACACATTGGAAATGGGCTTTGAATTATTAATAGTTACTTTATGGTGGTTTATTGTTGTTATATTGCGCCCTTCCTCTTCTAATGTAGTTATCCTACACCAGAGATTAAATACGCAGGTGAATGGGCTGACCGGTGCTAATCTCGAGTCGTTGAGCCTTCATTGTGAATGGATGCATGTGATATGCATCTTGTATCCCCTATAGCCTTGTTAACAAGCCTTCTAACAAAAAAGTTGTTAAAACAATTTGCCCTGCAGGACAGAGTAAAACAGCAGGGGGTGGGCAAGGAGATGTTTGTCTAACTTTGCTTACAAATCGTGACCTCTTCTATCTGGTCAGGGGGAACATAATCAGTGAGCTGGAAATCCTCGCACGGGGATACTCTTCATATAGGCTTCAGCAACAGCTTTGTTCTAAGTTTGATATCCCAGTATTTTGTGTACCCATAGCTTTGTAATTAGGAGTGTAGTTTGTCTTTGCCTCTAAGGAATTTGTCATATGACTGTTTTAATTCATCAGTGGAAAAAACACAGTAATTGCTTTTCTTTTCAAATCAAATTTAGCTGTGTAACTCAATTATGTTATTCATAGTTGTCAACCTGCCAGTGAAAAACCTCCTTGTAGGCTATAAAGCCTTTTTTGAGAGGCAGTATTTGAACAGAGCTGAAACCTCAAAATGTTCCATGGTCTTTAGGAAAGCAAAGCAAAACAACACATCCTTGCTGTGTTTTGTAGGTGTCATGGCAGGAGTAGAAAGACCACCTTTCTAGTCATCCCTTGGAAAGCACTTATTTTTTCAGCTGTTGTTTATATTCATTTGAATCCTCCTTAGGATGTAATCATTTTAAACAGATCACTTTGAAGGATGAGTGAGGCTGGGGGGCAGGGAGGAAGAACCCTGTAGTTTTAAAATGCAAACCAAATTACACTTGAACAGGAGAGGAAGAAGAACTCCTAAACAAGCAATTGCTAAAATACTTCTTCAGATAGCCTGCTGTTAAGACAGGCTGGATTAGAAACCTACTTCTCAGCAACCCCACAGTATTTATGATGTGGCTCTATTTATATGTGGTGTGTTGTCAATCATTTTATAGCCAGCTTCACATTCATCCAATGGGAGCTTTTTTTTTTAAAGTGAATTATGTCCTTTGAGCTGTCCTAATCTCAGTTCCTTGAGGTTTGTGGACCTTGCTTTGAACATTTCTGATTACCTTTTTGGGGGAGGAGAACTCTGACTGTAAAGTTGCATTTTGTATTTGGAGGTAAGATGTATTTTTCTTCTATTCTCTATCAGCCAAACTTTCAAACTGCCCTGTGTGACTGGAAACTAGACCTGTGTGTCTGTGGTTTCCTCTTGTTGGAGCTGTTGTGTGTGCTTTCTGAAAGGGATGTGTCAGAGGAGGTTCAGGCAGGACTAGTCTCTGCAGAAAAGCAGCTTTGTCTCTCTCTTACCAGTGCCTTGTCTTCCCTAGGAATTAGGAACACTCCTACACTTATGTACCTTGGCTGTGCTTAAGATCCTGACCTTGTCCAGTGCTGCTTTGTTCATTGTGGGAGTAATATGCAGTCTTAGTGTTCAAAATACTCAGAAAAGTTAATAAGTCATCATGCATTCAGATTTTGTGTTGTTTCCTTGTCTTTCAAGAGAAGTTGGAGAAGTTAATCTTTGATCTTGTGGAGAGAGGGTTTGAACAATCAGTATGAAGCAATTACTCAGTTACTTGGTGTGCTTGGAGTGTTGGGTATTGTGAGAACAAGGCAGGAGTACACTCTGCTCAAGTGCCCAGGCACTGCCAGAGCTGAGCCTGTCTCTTTGCCTAAATTATGTTTCAAATCTGCTTCCTGTGGGATGTGGTTGAGGTCCTGCTGCCTAATAAAATATTGTCAAAGATGTTTAACCTACTGACTCCTTTTATTCCTGGGATATTGGGCAGGAGTCAGTTCTTGAAAAGGAACCATTTGACCAAGTTCTTGCAATGCCCTAAGAATTGGAAATACCAGCTGAGGTGTCAGTGAGTGGCCCAATATTGCAAACAAAAAAAAAAAAACAACTGCCCCTTTCTAAAAGGAAATGGTACAATCTGCTGCTCAGGTCATCTTGGAAGGAATTCAGCTTCTCAATGATATTGCTAGTGACTTTATATTTAAGAATTACTTGGATATAGATGATGTGTGACACAAGCTGTCAAACTGAGCATCCCTATCCATCAGCAACAGTGAACACTGTTGCCTTTTTTTCCTAGAGTGATTTTCCTAACTGCATCACATTATTCCCCTGTCCCTCCTTCCTCACAACCCAATTTTATTCAAGCAGTAACAAAAACATAGCTGATGTATGACTTTACTTCCACCAGTAAGTGGGAAGAGGAAAGTTCTCTATTCCTTGTCTTATCATTTGTTTCTGAGAGCAACTAATTCAAGGGATGGGGATGCAGTATGTACCAGGAAGCTTGTATTTCTGTTTTGCATATATAGGATTGAGCTTTAAGGATTAAGTTTGATTATACTTACGTTCCTTGAGAAAGACTGTAATATGGTGATGTTAAGCTCAGAAGCTGTTGTGCTAACCTTTGGTTGTTCAACTTGAGTAAGATTTCAGACATGTGCCTGACAGCTCACCAGCTTTCCAGAAATAGCCCATTCTCAGAGGGGAAGTTGGCAGGTTTGCTTGCCTCTTCAAATATTAAATTAATCTTCTACTACAGTGCAGCTATGAAGTGTGTTGGCATCTTAGCAGTGCACCAAAAATAGTGGGTAGGTTTTTCAACCAGAAGTTTTTGAAGTAAAGTTAAACAACTTAATTTTTTGGAGCACTAGCCCAGTGGAAGAGTTAAGTAATCCCATCTCTTTCTATGGGCTGTGGGAATGTATAGACATATTGAAAATAAGGCTAGATAAGACTATATACTAGATATTATAATTTCTCTGAGTTTGTAGCTTTTGGATGCATATGCCCACTTTTTATGGAGCAGGTTTGGGTTTATGTGCTGAGTTTGCAGAACCTGGCACTAACCAGTGCCTCATGCTTGAAGGAGAAACTCTTGTTGAGTAACCAGCAGAATATTTGGGTCAGCAGTCTTAAATCTTCCGCCTGTGATCTAGCAGCAACTTACTTTCTCTAAAACAGTGGGATGAGACTGGAAATGTAACATAGGACCCACCAGAAGTTTTTAGATTGTGCTTCTCATTAGACCCACCAGCAAGGTTTATGTCTAGGAGATCAAAATTTTTTACAGCTCTCATGTAGCACTGACAAAACTGGATGTGGGTTTAGATGAACAGGTGAAAGAATGTCCTAAAACAGGGAAGGCACAGCTCACACATAACGTGGTACTGTAGGAGCAAGCTTGTCCCTGTCCCAAGAGGTCAGCATATCTGTTGTGTTAGGACAAATCCTCCGTGCTTTTGGTTATCTGTATTTCATTGAAATGCCTCATCTGAGTTTCCTAAGAACTTCTGCTAGAATTAATACAAGACATATATCTTGTTAAGCTTTTTACTGCAGACTGCTGCGGATCTTGGTGAGAGCCTTCTCTACCAGTTGTGACTCAAAACAATCCCGCTGATAGGAAGCTCTGCAGGCTTCATGAATCAACAAAATCATCTCCCTGTAGGGTTTTAAATTGACAGAACAATCATGATGTATTTTACAGAGACTAATCTGGCATAATTGGATTTCAGATATTTAACAAGACCAACGCCCTTCCGCTCCCATCCAGCTCTACCAAAGTTCTCAGAGGAATCCAGCAGATGCTCTGTGCCTGCCTTGTGAACAGCAGGATGCTACTTGCACAACCATCTTTCCCCAATAATTTCTTTAGTTTTTGACAAGTGGTTGTCATGTCTTTTGTTTTACTAGGTTAGTGGTGTAATGACTTCAGGAAGAGCTTGTGTCATTCCTGTTGTTAGTACCTGCTCAATGGGTCTTTGCTAGATTTACCTAAATATATATATCCTGTGATGTGAAACAAGCAGAACTGTAAAAGGTGACAAGTGTTAATACTGAAATACATCGTGGTTGCCAAAAGTGGTAATCTGTGCTTAGGTTTCTGGGATCTTTTTCTTCAATAGTTTTATTTTCATAACTTTTTTGAGCACTTTCGAATTGCTTGTAGCAAGTTGTAATGAAGCATCACTAATTTATTGTTCTGGGCAACACAAGGAATACTAAACTGTTGTAAGATCATTTACACTGATAATTAGTTGTTCATGTTCAAATCTATTAAAGTTGTATTAATCTTTTTCTCCAGATCACTGCTTGATGAGCTGCAGCTGAAATATTTAACACTTCACACTTATGCCATTGGAGATGGAGCCCAAAGCCAATAACCTCATTTTTGGGTGTCAGCGAAGCTCAACCTCTGACGATGACTCTGGCTGTGCCTTGGAGGAATATGCCTGGGTCCCCCCAGGCCTCAGACCAGAGCAGGTACCAACCATGTTTCTGCATTTTAAAAATAAGCCTCGTAAGGACTGTCTGAGGGAGTGATATGCTGCCTCTGTAAGTCTAATTAAATTCTTATAATACATAAAACTTTAATTCATGTAGAACTTTTCACTTCTTTTTTGTTTCCTGTCCAATGGGGCTGTGTGTAATGAGCTTCAAGTTCTCAGCCCTGAGGAGTTTTATGTTCCAAAAAAGTTCCCAGTCAAGGTTTTTCAAAAAGTATATGCTGCAGTGGTATGTATTGCTGAGTAAAAGCAGCATAGAAGTTTGCTTTGTTTTTAAAAGAAGTTACTAGGTTAAATTAAAGTTCATGGCATGCCTCATGACATTGTGCTCACTGGCCAAGTATTTCACTGCACTTGTATGGCTCTTTAAATAATCAGGCATTTGACATCTAGAATATGGATGGTACGACAGCGCATATAAATGAAAGTGTTCAGTCACTGTGACAGGTAATAATGTATTTTACGCTTGTTTAAATAGTTGTATGGCTGCCATTTGTTCATGCCAGGATTCCTCTTGCATGGTGTCTGGAGCTGACACTTGTGGCTTGGTTGGGCTGTGCTTTCCCCTCTTTTCAGTCCCCTCTTTTTGTGCAACATCGCATGGCAATGGGAATATAAGTGAAAGTATTGCTGACCAAGTTGCTGTGGGAGACCAGAATGAACTGCTCATGGTATTAATTCATGGTACTGATGATATTGCAACTGTGCTGAAGCTGTGTACTCAGGAATATTCAGAACTCAAGACTTCAGTGTTAAATGGCCAGGGTGGCTTTGCAACATCTGCTAAAGGAGGCAGAGCAATCCTGGCAAGCTTATACAGTCCATAGTTTAAAAAAGTGCAGAAGATGTCTCTTTTTTGCAATGCAGAGATTTTCTTAATAATGAGTAAAGTAACAAGTCAGCAGGAATTGCAAATAACAGGCTATTTTTAGGGCAACTCTTTTTATCACTTACTTAAGCATCTATAAGGATCCTGATGAATCAGACCTTAAGGCAAACAGTGAGCTAACATTCTGCCAGAACAATTAAATGCCCTAAAATATCCTCATAATCCCAGCTAGCCCAAACTCACCAAAGATGGGAGGACTTTTCCCCCAGAAGGATTACTTATTTTGAGAATAGTGCAATAAACTTGAGAAAAGGGCATAAGCTATTTTTAAAGCTTTACTTCTTGCTGCATGTGATCTTCTCCTGGAGCATCCTGAAATATAGTCAGTAGCAAGTGGGCATATAGTAGACTTCAGTTGTTTAAATTTTGGTTAAATGAAGAGCAAGTCATGTTTTGTACTACCTGTCTCTCATAATTTTGATTGCTTCCTGACTTAAGTGACTGATTAATGCTTTTTTTTCATCTGTCTTGCACAGTAATAAGCTGTTGACCTGAGCATTATTTAAATCTGTATGGCAAGTAATATTTTTGCCAATAGTCAGCTCTTACAGCCCCAGGCCTCGTGACAAGCTGGAAACTGCATAGGAAAAACAATAAATCTGTAGCTGTTCCACAAAAATATTTTTTGCCATTGGGCTTTGTCATAGTGTTCATTACAGCTTTCCTGTCATAATATTCTTCTGAAAAAAAAGAAAAAAAAAAAGAGCAAAGACTGATACAAAAACATTCATCCCGTGAAAATTTCCTGGTTAATTTGCATCTGATTGAAATGTGGCTGGATCCAGCCTCCTCCCAAGGGAAGGATGTTTCCACCTTCTGACCAAAGCCCACATGGAAGCAATGAAAGCTGATGCTTTGGGTGAACCTGATCAGCAGGAGACTACAAAACAGCTTTTGTCTCAACAATGTGTAAAATGCAGAGAGCAAATTAAATTTGTTTATATAGTGGCTGTTTTCTGGAAAGCTTCGTGCCTTGTGTGGTAAATTGCAGAGGGAAACTTAGAATTTCCATGGAGTTGTTGACCGGCCCTGAAGGGGGTGGGAATAATGAGAACATTAAATGTGCATAATTTATGATACCCCCCTAATTGTCACTGCAAATTGCATTCCAGAAAAGCAATTCAGCAGCTGGGTGCTAGTTTTATCAGAGACTTCAGGTTTGCTGAGCTGGTTCATCTGTGTCTTGTATTTTCAGCACAAACCCTGTCACAGTCTAATGTAGCGTGACCTCTTCTTCCTTAGTAAATGAGATCTGAGACAAAACAGTAGCCAAAGGACACTGGCAGTGCTTGGGGCCTGTGTGTCCCTGGGTCTGAACTCTGCATTTCTCCTGGTCAGGTCCAGCTGTATTTTGCCTGCTTGCCAGAGGAGAAGGTCCCTTATGTTAACAGCCCTGGAGAGAAACACCGGATTAAACAACTTCTCTATCAGCTGCCACCCCATGATAACGAGGTAAATACAGAATTTAGGATGAACTGTCAGGGCTTGGGTCTCCCTGGCAGCTTTTCCATGGAGAATTACCTGCCTGTGTATTTATTACAAGCCTAAACCATGGCCTGCAGTGGCATCTGAGCTATAAAGCAGCACGGTGTGTACACTGAGTCCATTGTTCAGCTGTCCACTTGGCTTGTGTGCAGATAAGAGCTGTCTGGAAGGACACTGCCTTTGCTTGTTAGGGAGGCTGGTGTCACTGCAATAAACTTAACACAAGTTGGTTTTATAGTGTTTGCAGCCACCCACCAATTACCAGGAACCTACAAATTCCTGGAATTGCATTGTGGCGCACAAAAAGGATGCTTTGTGATAGTAAAAGGTTTGCATCTCAGTTATGCAGTGTAATTTGGAGTAGAAGTGGAAATAACAAACAAGCTCTTTGTAAGGAAAGGGGCGGGGGTGTCAGTACTTAAGGTCTTGTGTATACTGCAACACTTAGTCGTGGGCACTTAACCATAAATCTAAAGGACAATATTATGGCTGATTTAGGTTCATTCTGTTATTTGAGGTTAGCAGCAGACTTTGGGCTAGCTTCTAAAAATCTTTTCTCTTGCCTAAACAACTCCTCAGTTTAGCGTGGTGGGTTTTTTCCTGTAATAAAAAAAAATACCTCTCCATATTAATTTTGTGTTATGCCATATTACCTAAATATTAAGATGGTAGAGAAGGCAAGCAGGAGAAGTTTAATTATAATTGGCAGCATGCCTGATGAATTCCTTGCATATATGCATTTACTTACTCATCTGTTCCATTAGAAGCTCAGTCTCTAATGTAAGTTCTCCTGTGTTTTCACTGGAAGGTGAGATACTGCCAGTCGCTGAGTGAAGAGGAAAAGAAGGAGCTGCAGATGTTCAGTTCTCAGCGCAAAAAGGAGGCACTGGGACGAGGCACTATTAAACTGCTCTCCAGAGCAGTGATGCATGCTGTTTGTGAGCAGGTAACATACTGGTGCCATAGGCTACCTGCTGGGCTGAATAATGTCAAACTACAGTATCTCAGTATTAAAATTTAAACTTACGTCTGTGTCTGAAAACAACAGCAACAAAAGATTACTTTTGAAACTGCATGGAAGAAGAAAGACGGTAGTTCTTGCTTAAGCAAAATGTAACCTTTGATACTACCAGGAATGAAGTGACTCTTTGATATATTTCCTACTCAAAAAAAACCCCTAATGCTGATTCATATTAAAGTAATGGCAGATAAAAAGCAGACATATGCTTTAAAATGTTATTTTGTATAAAATTAACTTAAATTCACAGAAGGTTCATTGAGATGCAGTTCATCTAGACCAAAACTGATAATATTTTTTTTTAATTTAAATATTTTTTAAATTTTTAAAAACATTTATTTATTTTCTTGTCAGAATTTTGGAATCAAATCTGATATTGGGTCTTGTGTTTTACCTTAGTTTAAATGCAAGAAGCTAGTAGTTTTGGATGGGAAGTGTGCTCACTTTCTGGGTTTGCTCCTAGTGCGGTACAAAAGTCAATGGCGGTGAAGTTGCGGTTTTTGCCTCAAGAGCTGGGCCTGGTGTGTGCTGGCATCCCTCCTGTTTCGTGTGCTTCACGTGCAACGAGCTTCTTGTTGACCTTATCTACTTCTACCAAGATGGAAAAATTCACTGTGGCAGACACCATGCTGAACTCCTCAAACCTCGATGTTCAGCCTGCGATGAGGTAGAGAATTCACATTTTACAGCCAAGCTACACTCCTGTCGTTCACTTCACAAACTGCATCACTTCAGAAATTCCTAACTCCAGATGCAGTCACTTAAGAAGTCAGGACTGCTGCATAGATGTGTTTGAATGCTAAGGGATATTAATTTCTTGTCAAACTGAAAATATTACAAGCAATAAGATGGTATTTAGAAAGCAAACACCTGTTTAGAATTGAACATTCTCAAATATTACAAAATATTATCCTTATAGAAGTTTCTTTAATGGTTGAGTTCAGGGGTTCCTTTTTTTTTTGGCTGTAGAATGTACTGTTTTTCTTTCTTTTTATTTTTGTTGTGGGCAATTGTTGCTTCCATCTTTGTATTCAAAAGGGAGCAAAATGAAAATAAATTTTGTGTGTGAACTGCAGAGTTAAGATACTTTACATGCTCTAACTCCCAAGGTGAGGTTTTGGCCACTTAACTAAAAGTATCCCTTTTATCTCTGAAAAGATAATTTTTGCTGATGAGTGCACAGAAGCTGAAGGTCGCCACTGGCACATGAAACACTTCTGTTGCCTCGAGTGTGAAACCATCCTGGGTGGACAGAGGTACATCATGAAGGATGGGCGCCCGTTCTGCTGTAACTGTTTTGAATCACTCTATGCAGAATACTGTGAGACCTGTGGGGAACACATTGGTAAGTGTGTCCTTTTTAAGAATTAAACTTACAAATTAAGGGAAAGCCAATTTATGAAATTATTTCACATTCCAGAAGTATGAATTCTGCAAGTAAATTTTTAGAGAGACCCAGAGCATTGCTTTTTCTCTCTTTCCAGGTGTTGACCACGCTCAGATGACCTATGATGGACAGCACTGGCACGCCACAGAAACTTGCTTCTCTTGTGCTCAGTGCAAGACCTCTTTGCTTGGCTGCCCTTTCCTTCCAAAGCAAGGGCAGATTTACTGTTCAAAAGCCTGCAGCCTGGGAGAGGATGTTCATGCCTCCGACTCTTCTGATTCTGCATTTCAGTCGGCTCGATCCAGAGATTCCCGGAGGAGCGTCCGCATGGGAAAGAGCAGCCGGTCAGCCGACCAGTGCCGCCAGTCTCTGCTCCTGTCGCCGGCCCTCAATTACAAATTTCCTGGCCTTTCAGACAATGCTGATGATACTCTTTCTCGTAAGCTGGATGATTTAAGCCTTTCAAGGGAAGAGGCAGGCTTTGTTAATGAAGACTTTTGGAAAGGAAGAGTAGAGCAAGATGTGCCTGAAGACCCTGAAGAATGGGCTGAGCACGAAGACTACATGACCCAACTTCTTCTGAAGTTTGGTGATAAAAGCCTCTTCCAGCAACCCACTGAAGTAGACATTAGATCAAGTGAACACTGGATTTCTGATAGCATGGTCAAGAGCAAGTTGGACTTGAAAAAAAATAATCCAAGCCTAGCAAGTAAGAAGTATCAATCAGACATGTACTGGGCCCAGTCACAAGATGGGTTGGGAGACTCTGCATATGGCAGCCACCCAGGCCCTGCCAGCAGCAGGAAAATCCAGGAGCTAGACATGGAACATGGGGCCTCAGGATACAAACATGACCAAGCACCGTGGTATGGAGGTTCACTGGAATGTTTGTCTGACCTGAAACAGCAAGAACAAAGTGTTCGAGACTCAATGGATTCCTTGGCTTTGTCTAACATAACAGGTAATGGGGAAATCAGTTAATGGTTTTGATGGAGAGGTCAACAAAAGCATGTGTGTTGGAGTATTTTGAAGGAAAATTTTTCATTTTAGTGATTTCTAAAAAACTTTAGTATCAAGAGATGCATGTAAAGTAGGCAGCAGCTTTTATCAAGCCCATAATCTTTTACTGCTACTTAAAATCCTATTAGATTCTTCTCCTTTTCTTTTGAATTACCTTTTTTTTGCTTTAAGCAATAATGTTAAACAGAATAGCAGTCTTCAACTACACACTTATTATATACAAACCACTGCTTTAAGCAAATTACTATTTTTCCATACCTTATGTATAAGAAGTTGCATTATATATTAGGATGATATTAAAGATAATCTACAAAACACTTTAGATAACTTCCTGTTTTGCTTGTAAAAATATGTAGAAAATCTGAAAGGATGGTAAACTTCTTAGCCTTAGGCAATTAGATTTGTGAGATTTCTTTTTCCCCACTTACTAAAGGGAAACTGATAGTGCACTTTTATGAACCTCCTTGTCAAACATGACTTTATCCCCCACAGGGATAGAGTGTGTGCTAACTTTCCTCTCCTATTTCTGTACAAAAAGCCCAAACCTGGCAGTTAAGACCCATTTGAAAAGTTGTCCAGTCATCATCTCCTTTCCTTTCCTCCTGTAATCTGAATTAGGGCAGCTACTTGTCTAGCTGAGGCCCAACGACAGGCTGGCTGCATTTGTCAAGCAGCAGTGAAGGAACTGAGGAGGGGAGCTTGGTTCAGGGGGCATGGGAGGAGGAGACACTGGAGGTGTTGCACCTGGGACCATCAAGGGCATGTGATGCTTTTGATGATTTTTTGAGAGTAAGGATCCTTCTTTGCAAGGCAGTAAGCTTGGCTTCCCTGTCGGAACAGCTGGAACACAAATTTGGCAACACTAGAAATGTGACATATTTTAGCCTTAAGAATGGCAAGCATAGACTGCAGAATAATTTTAAGTAATTTTAAGTAATCCTTTTTTTTAAACCACATACCTGTATGTATATTTCAAAATTTTCGACCCATTGAACTTCTGCTCTTGATGTCCTCACAACAGCTAATTCTTTAGTCATCAGAGTTAATAGTTAAATGTTTTAAGTCAAAACAAAGCTTATTGTACTATGAAGGGAGTGGTTTTGGTAATAGTTCAAAAAAACACTTGGTGACAAGAAATGTTTCATATTTTGTTATAATACTTGTCTCTTTGGTTCTCCTCTCATTTTCTTTTTCCTCCTTTCTCCATTCCCACCACAGGGGCTTCAATGGATGGAGAAGGCAAGCCACGGCCATCTCTCTACTCTTTGCAAACTTTCCAAGAACTGGAGGTGGAGGACTGTGAGAAGATGAGCAACATGGGAACTCTGAATTCTTCAATGCTCCATCGGAGCACTGAGTCCTTGAAGAGCCTGAGCTCAGAGTTGTGTCAGGAAAAAGTGTTGCCAGAGGAAAAGCCAGTGCAGGTGCCTGTACTGAGACGATCCAAATCCCAGTCTAGACCACAACAAGTGAAGTTCTCAGATGATGTTATTGATAATGGAAGTTATGAGAACCTTGAAATACGTCAGCCTCCCATGAGTGAAAGGACTCGCAGGCGTGTTTACCATTTTGAAGAGCGTGGAAGTCGGCCTTCTCACCACCGCAGAAGAAGTAGGAAGTCTCGTTCAGATAATGCACTTAATTTGGCCACAGAAAGAAGATGCTCTCCAAGAGAGAGATTTCGTTATTACTCCCCTCAGGATCATGAAAAATTTATTCAGAATAGAAGCTCACGTGAGCTTCGGGCCTATATCCAAAATGCAGAGCTGTACGGACAATATGCCCATACCAGGTCTGACTATGCACTTCGGAATCAGGTGGTTGATAAGTTCTTTGGATTGTATGGGGAGGAAGATGACTCCTGGTGTTCAACTTCATCCTCATCATCTGATTCTGAAGAGGAAGGATATTTTCTAGGACAGCCAATTCCACAGCCACGGTCATTGAGATATCCATACTATACAGATGATCTTTCTGGTCCAACTACTGCGTTATCCAGTTCTCAGTTTGGACAAAGGACAACCAAATCAAAGAAGAAGAGGGGACACAAAGGAAAAAATTGTATTATATCTTAATTAATTACTAGTATTTCTTAACTGAGAGGACCAGTCAATTCTGTAGCTACAGTTTGAACCACATCTTTTTTATATTAATAATTGTACTTAGGCAAGTTGCTGAAGTTCATAATGCTTTGCCACTGTAAATGATAACTGTGCCAGAGTTTACATTGTAAAAGTAACATCCAGAAAGAAATGTCACCATGCCAAATGATCTGCTCAGATACTGCTAGGTTTACATACTGTGTTTCAGCTGTCAAAATACTGTTACTGCAGTTCTTAATACAGAGGTTTTGTAGACATTTTATTTTATGCTCACTATTCACCTACGTTGAATTATCCGAGAGAGAGGATTTGACAAAGATGAATAAATAAAAATGTCAGTCCTGTGCTGTAGCTATAGACACATGGGGTGCTCTTTGACTTCTTTCTCTTGCTGCCAAGAAAAAGAAGGCTCTACACTGTGCCCTTTCTTCATTGATAAAGCTCACTCTTCCTTATTCAAGTTTCCATACAAAAACTGGATTCTTTTTATATGTAAAATGCTCCTTGAGAAAGCAAAAATCATAATGTGGGAGCTGAAATGCTTGAAGCCTTGATGTATCCTAAAGCAGCAGTGAATGTTTTGTACATTTAACTTTCATGGTTTTTCCTCTACAATTTTTTGAGAAAGTGTGAGGTGGCTGGTTTTGGTTTGGGGTTTTTTTCATGCCTGTTTAAAGGAAAATATTAATTCAGCTTCTGGAAATTGGACTTAGCTGCCAATGAGTGGTGATGTTTTTTCTGCCATGTCCCCCACCCTTCAGCAGTGAGAGAGGTACCACTGCTGGAGTCCTTTGCTCAGGCATGTAACCCCATTTAAGTCAATGGATCCACTTATGTAACAAGTATTTTCACATGGGCTTAAAGGATTAGGCTCCAGAATTGTGTCTTTTCACATGCATTATCCAGGTTTTAAAATGTATTAGCTGCAATTCTAAGTCAAAAAAAGTTGATATTTATAATGTAGTATTTCATAGGCTTAAATGTATTCATAATTTAACAGTGCAAATACTAATGTACATATTGTACAGTTAAAATTTTAAAATCTGAATATTTTTATATCCCCGAATTTGAAGAAGTTTGTTACAATATCAAACTAGATTTGTTAGGGGTTTACCAGCAGTGTTATGGATCAAATATTGCTTGTATTTTAGTCAGGGGGTTTAAGTTGAAAAATGTTCAGTGCAAAACAGCTTAATTTTGTCTACTAGGTATTAAAAGCTCTATATGCATGGTGGGGCTATGTAAATACTCTCTACGGCCCTCTTAATCTTACAAGTATTATTTATGGGTCAAGCAAAATGTAAACTATATAAATGTAAAAACCACACAAGCTTGGAATATATCATTACAACCAATATGCCACTCCTGTGGACGTGATTTTTTTTATTATTGTTCCCCCTCCTTCCCCAGAAATAATTTCTGAAGTTTGCTTACCTAAAGGAAGAGAGATACTAAGTGGTTCTAGAAGGCAAGCTGGACAAAACTATAAAGTAGGAGGTAATCACAGTAGTTGCCTTGAACACCAGATATGGAGCAGGAACTATTTAAAGTTATAATAAACTTCTTCCACTGTTTTAAATAAAGGCCAGGAATTTCTTAACAGTGATATCCACTAATGAAGATAGTTCCATTTCACAGGCTTTTTTTTGTAAGAATCATCTATTATTTCATTCATTTCCTTTCTTCAGGTGGTCAGAAAGCCAATGGCTTTTGTATTTACTAAGCTTGCCCTTCTTGAGGATAGAAAAGTATGGAAACAAAAGCAGCTAGAAGTAAGGGAGGGAATGAACATGAGCACTGGTTTGCACCAAAGAAAATTAGGCTATTGCTAAGGGTAATCAGACTAGCAGTTAATTGCTTGTATTTTTCAGGGTAAAATGACCAGAGGTGGTACTCACCACATAGGTCATTTTCCCAGCACACACAGGTCTTGTGGAGGTGGAAGCTGATCAAAGCCATGCCTGGGTGCCTCGTGGGGTGCTTCCATCTGGCTGCTGCGGGGCTCAAGCAGCTTTCCTAGCAGCCATGTGCCTGCTGGGCTCAGTTATGCTACAGCCACCACATTGGCAGGGCTTACGGGGCTGGAGATGCTGACTTGCTCATAACCCCCTGCCCCAGGATGCTCCAAGGATGATTAGGACCTTCCACTCTCACCTGAGTTTCCAAAAATGGGAAACCAGGATCCTCAGAAACAAAATACTGTGCCACTACTGCTGTGTCACATGTTGGAGACATGGAGAAATGTCTCCACAAGTAATTCTTCTGATGCCACACCATCTCCTGAGATGCACCAGATGTACTCTCCCAAACTGTAGTACCTTATGGAATATTACAGTTCTCCTAGATTGTTAACTGCTTCTTAATACTTTCTTTTTTAAAAAAAAAGTTTAAAGATTATTATATGACTTCATTTTTTTCAGCTTGACATATACAATATCTTACTATTTTTGACAACTTGTTATGAGAAATATTTCTAATTGATTCCTCCACCTTGAAGGGAATGGTATGGGATATAGTGTCTGTGACCAGCACAAGACTCAGATACAGTCACAAAAGCTCTGAAGTGTGGTTAGTGTTACTGGAAGTAGTACCCATATTCCTAGTGGAGCATGTATCCCGGTAGGCACCTAAGCATGACACAGCTCCTCACTCACTACCCCCCAGTGGGATGGGGGAGAGAAAAATAAGAAAACTCATGGGCTGAGCTGAAGACCATTTAATAGATACAAACAAACTCCAAACAGAAAGCCCTGCAGTGATACCAAAAAACCCACTAGCTCAGCACTAGCCAATACCCAGCCTGTCCTTGAACAGCAGCAGCCCTGGCAAACTCCTCACCCCCATCCCTAGTTTTACATGCCAAGCATGATGCCCTATCACCTGTGGTCAGTTGGGATCAGCTGTCCTGACTGTGTTCCCTCCCGACATCTTGTGCACTCCCACCCTCCTCACTGGTGCTGTGGGCTGAGAGGCAGAAAAGGCCTTGACTCTGGGTAAGCTCTGCTCAGCAACAGCTAAAACATCCCAGTGTTATCACCATGTTTCCAGGAAAAACCTGAAGCAAAGCACCACTGCACCAGCCTTTATGAAGAACATTTAACTCCATCCCAGCCACACCCAGTACAACCTTCCTGACAGTAAAACATACTAAGGTAAAACTTTATCCTCATCAAAATTGAAAATCTTGCAGACAAGAGGGTGACAAGGCTTTGGTCCTTCTCTGATACCTGGCATTACCTCCTTTCATATCAATAGTGGTTTTGTTGCTGATTTTCACCTTTACTGCTCACATTGTCACTCAAAGCTGCCAACTCTCCCAAGTGAGGTTACAGAAGTAACCACTTCAGTCTCAGCAGACAGCACTAAATTTCCATACTCTTTCAATTTCCACCTTCTTTTTAATTTTTAAGGGTATCTGCAACATTAAGAAGTGCTAGGAGTAATTTCTGTTTTCAGGAGCTCTGAAGGCGACAAATTAAATTCCTCCATCAAAACATGTTTCCTTCCCCCACTGCTCTTCCTACAACTTTTCAGAGCCCCATTGAGGCTGACTACTACATCAGGGACACTTTTTTTTACATGACATGAAACTAATCCAAAATACATACTTGTAAAGCAAGCAAGAATAAAAGCCATGTTTCTTCCTCAAGTTAAGGGACTTCAATATTATATTATACTTACATCAACTGAAAGCATGCATCACCAAAGTTCAAATGCAAACATTCAACACAATGCCAAGTATTATATGGAAAATCAGTTACTCATCACTTAGAAATGTGAATTAAACCTTTCACAGAAATAGCACTTACAAAAAACTCAAATGACTCCCTAGTTCACAAGTTTAATCAATTAAAAAAAAATTCAGATTAAGCAAATGATTAGGCATAAGTGAGTGGTGTTACCTCAGGCTGGCAGCTGGTCTCCAGTGGGACTCCAAAGGGCTCAATTTCAGACCCAGTGCTCTTGGATGGAGAAAGACAAGTCAAATGTCCATTGAGTTTGCTGATGATACTAAATGGAGAGGAGCTGTGGATTCCCTCAAGAGCAGAGAAGTCCTGCAGAGAGATCTGAACAGACTAAGGAGCTGGGAGGCAATGACCAGCTGCATGAAGCTTAACAAGGGCAAGAGCCACATTCACCACCTGGGACAGGACAGTCCTGATGACCTGTGAAACTTAGGGAATGAGAAGTTGGATAGCAGCCCTGCAGAAAGAGACCTGGAGGTCCCAGTTGATGGCAAATTATACTCAAATCAGCAGTGCCCTAGGAGGGGAAACCAGGAGGGTCAACCCCTGTCCTGGGGGGCATCAGGCACAGCATCGGCAGCCAGGCAAGGGAGGGGATTGTCCTGCTCTGCTCTGCACTGGGGCAGCCTCACCTCCAGTGCTGGGGGCAGTTTTGGGTGCCACAATATAAGGATATGAATCTGTTTGTGTGCCCAGAGCAGGGTGATCAAGGTGGTGAAAGGAGGACCCTGGATGAGACTAAGGGGTGACCTCAGTGCATTCTACAGGTTCCTCAAGGTGGGCAGCAGAGGGGCAGGCAATGAATTCTCTCTGGTGCCCAGTGACAGGACTCAAGGAAATGGAATGAATCTGCATCAGGGGAAGTTCAGATTGGACATGAGAGGATGGTTAGTCACTGGAACAGGCTTCCCAGGTAAGTGGTACAGCCCCAAGCCTCCCAGAGTTCAAGGAGCATCTGGACAATGCTCCTAGTGGTTCAGTGAGGAGCAGGGAGTTGGATTGAACCAACACTACAGGTCCCTTCCAACTTGAGATATTCTATGATTCTGTGAGTGTAAACTTAGGCCTTACTTTACAGAAAAGCACTTGAAAACTTGGATACTTTAATAACAATAAACTTAATCAGGCTTCTAACAAAAGAAACGCCTAACGAACTGTACAGTAACAATGGCAATTTTTAATAAAAAATATATTACACACAATTTTATTATTTTTCCATTAGCATTTCTAACCCAAAGTAGAAACTCAGATGTAACATCCTGAAGGCTCTCAGTCCTGTAGTGAAGTAGTGAAGTGCTGTAGTGATGCTTCTGCATCAGAGGAGACTTTAACTGATCTCAGTAACCAGTTTGTCGCCAGAAGGAGTGGATCAGGTCTCACTACTATGTCACAATAGCTTGCCTCTCTTCTCCTCTCTCCCTCCCCAAATCAGCATCCTGTAGGATCCATGAGCTGATTCCCACTCACTGTGCAGCCCACACAATCCCAGTTGCAGGTCATCTCCTTGGAGCAATGTGAACTCTTAGAAAAGAAGAAAAGCCAACGCAAAACCTCCCCTCGCTGACATGAGAACTAACCAGGCATCTCAGGAATCTGATGCAATACAAATTTAATACACCATATCAAGATTTGCATGTGTAAGATGCTGTGATACATACAGTACCTTGTACATGCCAAATCATGGCTACTTTGTGTTTCTGCATACCATTCTGATGAAATCTGGAAATAGTGAGTTTGGTTATTAGTCCTTTTACAGAGTTTCACATGCTCTAAATGCAATGTATACAAAACAATCATGCTTATACTTACCTCCCTGTGATTATGACTCACATTATCACTTTCCTAAAATGCTCATAAAAAACCAGTACCTTAATAAATGTATTCATCAGGATTGCACTGCATCCTAAATATTTTTCACTGGGAACCTCTTGGCTTTCTTTAACCACTGTTCCCAAACTGCAAGTTGTTCTATCAGGTCAAAAGTGCTGCTGGACACTAACCAGAATCACCTAGGCTTGAAGTGATAGTGAAATTGAGGACTTAAGGATAAACTTTGTATTCCAGCTAACAGAAAGCAACCTGGTCTCTAAGGCTGCAATGTAAGATGTAACCAGAAGTATGTAATCTATCACCATCTGTTGAAACCAGGTGGAGCAGTGTTCTTTATCTCTTCCATGCCCATCCCTCATAACTCTGGGGGGGATATCCTGTTAATGAGCCAGCTGTTAAAACCAGGTGGGGCAGTTTGCTTTATCTCTTCCAGGACCCATCCTCAGTCCAAGGAGATGCCTTCTGTTAATGGGCCATGGAGTCTCACTGCCTGACTGAAAATTACACCATCCCAGGCGTGAGATGCTCCACCCAGGGGGAGGAGCCAAGCATTCCTACCTAGATAAAAATCTGAGATTTGGAATACCTTTAGGTATTCCAAAATAGGAAAAAGGAGCCTTTTTCTACTGGATTTCCAGAGGAAGACCAGGCCCATCTACACCACAACTGGAAAATTACACCCTTCTACAGGACCAGGGCTTTAACAGAACCACTCTTGTCACTCCAGCAGGACTGCAGCCACCATTTAATCAGACTGCTACCAACACACTGACCAAGAGGGTGTTAGGTTGTATTCTGACTCTGTCAGTGTTGTTTTGTATCTCTGCATTTTTATTTTAATTTTCCTAGTAAAGAGCTGTTATTCCTATTCCCATATCTTTGCCTGAAAGCCCCTTAATTTCAAAATTATAATAATTCAGAGGAAGGGGGTTTACATTTTCCATTTCAGGAGAGGCTCCTGCCTTCTTAGCAGACACCTGTCTTTTCAAACCAAGACACCTGGGTTTACTGAAGAGATGGTCCTGCTCACTTTCCTTGTCCATCCTTGACACCCCAATTCCTGCTCCTTCTTAAAGCTGGAAATAAAGATTACATAACAGCCTCCTTATTGTTGAAACTGATGGATGAAAAGGCTTGAGAAGTTGTAAGTGGGGAGAGCAACAGAGTAGGAAAAGTGACCTTTCCTTGCTCGGTGGCTGCCCACAGCTACATTCTGTACAGTGTAGTTAAAAACAGAGCAAACAGTAACAAGAAATGGAACCCTCCTACATAATACTGCTTACTAGTAGTGAGTCATGATATGGAAAACACCAAAATTTAACAGGCATTTTGTAGAACCTGCAATTAGAACAAAAATACAGCACTTTTTACATCAAGTAGTTAATTACTCTGGCAGTCAGAGACTAGAGATAAACCCTAGTGTAATTTTACAGAATTCAGCTGATTTTTTAAATTAAACCAGACTAAATAATTTAAATCATAACTGTGACCAATTTTGCAAGTTTTCCCTTCCTATAGCATGTATGATAACAAGACATATTTGTGCATAACTTGAGGAATGAGAGGGGCTTCATGTAATTTTAATAAAAAATACAATGTTTCAAGTTACACTTGTGAGCATCAAAACGTAAGTGTACGGACATTAGACTGATCATTTTTTCCAAGGTAACTGTGTAAGGTTTCAAAAGCAGTTCATTGCTTTACAGCATTTTTGAAAAGAACATCCTTTCAAAGGAATATATGTCAACAAGAACAGGTAGGATGAATGCAATCGTGGAGACCACAGAGGACAAGGGAACAGCCACCTGAGCTACTGGAAAGGAGCACAGGCCTTGGGTTCAAACCTCAAACAAAAGTTCCTCTTTCCCCACAGAAAGCAGATTTATGTACTATGGCAGACACAATGCAGAGGATCTAAAAGCATATTTTTGTCCTTAGTATGAGCCCTCTTTGAAGGGCTCTGACACATCTTGGTTGGCAGCATCGTACTGAGCAATGAAATGTTTGAGTTCTTCAATGCATCGCTCACCTATTTCATGCAAATTCTGCCTCAGGGCAAACTGAATGGACTTCTCTAATGATGGATCTTTATCAATTAGCATCTTCACTACCATGCCAAAGGTTTCACAGTCTTGTCTGTAGACCTAGAAACAACACATTTTAGAAAATTATTAAATGCCAAAGTCTTTACATTAGCACATTATTTACATTAACCCTTATTGAGTTAGATCCAAACGTAACAAAGGATATTGGATTTAACTTGAATTTCAGCTGTAAAACTTACTGACCATTTCCTCTCTTCTGACCAGTGCTAATAAAAATGTAACTAGCTCAGCACTATCTGGATACCAAAAATAACTTTTATAAGGTGAAATACCATAATAGAGAAATGCAGTTCCCCTTGCAGCAATATTTAATAGATAACAGTAAAGCAAAGTACAAATGCTAAACCAGATTTTCTTTTCATTTCAATATATTTAAAATTAAACTGCGAAATGTCTAGCAATCTCAATCCTCATACAAAGCACCAACAATTTCATTTGTAATCCTTCCTAATACTTCAAATATAAGATGTGTTTAAATAATTTCACCAAATTTTGTTTGTTTATTGGATATCTGTTTCTTATAGAACTCCTTGACAAAGAAGACTTTAGTTAGTTGGGATGCCTTTAATCACTAAGGATTAAAGAAGTCCTGGCAGTGGTTTACCTGAATCCATCTCCCACAACGAATGGAGAGTTTGCAAGCTAGTCATGCACCACATTTGAGGTGAACTAACTTTTCATTATCTCTGCAATTGTTTTGCAGCAACAAACATAAGCACATACATAAATTAAAATATATAAACGCATGCATAATAAACATATGCATAAATTGAATACTCTTATGCAATTTCCAAAGCAAGTCAGTGACATTTCAAATTTTTTTCCAAATTCCAGCTAAGTTTATTCATCTGAACACTCAGCAAAAAAGGATCTTCTCAAAGTCTTCCAACTGCCAGATGCAACTCATTTTCAAACCTCTTAGGCCAATTTCCATTTAGAAAATACATTAGCTTTTTGACTGAAGATAAATAAGTTTTCTATCTCCATACATCTTTTTTTGAGGAAAAAAAGCTAAAATGTTGATATTCTTCCACGTATGATTATCTTTTGGTATTGTCTGCTTGTCTTAGAACTTGTTTTTCACAGACATGTGCAACCCTTTCCTTTCACACTTATCTGTATTGTGGACAGAAATGATACAACTGTATGTAAGTAATTCCCCTTTACTAAAAACAAAATAAAAAACCAAACAAGGCACACCCATCCCTCCCCCAGTGAAAACCCACCCTAAGAACCCATTCATAAGGACCAGTCTGAGGTCAGCTCAAGCATCTTCATGTCAGAAAAACAGCAAAAAGCCCCAACATTCTGTACAAAACTAAACTATTCTTAGAAAAACAATGATTATCATGATACCTTTAATGAAGATATTTCTTAAATGCTTAATAGCATAGTCTAGGAAAACAGTTTAAGATCAGACCCACTTTTCAAACACCGTTTGGCAAATAAAAGAGAACCTTTTGGAAGGGACTAAATTTCAGTGGAGAGTAACAAGTCATAAAGAAGAGTGTAGCCCAAACCAAATTTAAGCCAAACATTTTTAAGTGTGGAAATGCACATGGCATTTTTTTCAGAGAGGGGTTTGTTTCCTGCTTTGTAGTTCTTTGGTAGTAAAATAACAGCACAAATTCCAGACTCTCAGAGCTCATGCTCCACAGCAAGTAAAACATGGTACTTTGTAAAAACTTCAAATGGAGGAAATCTGTGTTACTTTTTTCTCTCTTCCCAAAGGAAAAGCTCAAAAAGAGCTGCACAGGGAGGCACCCAAAGCTACAACTGAAGGAAATGCTCTACTTTTCATGGGTCTGCAAACTAAAGGCAAATAGTGCTACCTGCTACTTCTCCCACACACCACAAAGAACTAGCCCAGATGAAATTCTGTGACTCTTAGAATATAAATACTAGCTTGAGCTAAGCACATTTTTCTTCCAAATTTTCACAAAAGAAGACTTGGAAGAGAATCAAGAGAGCCCTTGTCATTCACTGAATCCAAAAAGTCACTTTGCTGTCACAACAATCTGGAAACTAAACACCTTCACCAAAGAAATGAACATTTTCAATATTTTGTGACAAAAGACTTTTAAAAAATAGAATTTACCTAAACTGGGGGAAGAGGGCAAAGGTGGAGCAGGAAGGCACTTTTAACAACAGAAAACAAAGGAAACAGCTCAGCTCCTCTAACAATAATTGAGCAATTTTCTCTCAACAAGCTTTCTGCCCCAGCTGCTAATTCTGATCCTGGTACAATCTGCCTCCATCACAATTGTGCTAATAAATCTATTTGTATAGCTGCAAAGTAAATTGCATCACTGAGATGTTCCCTTTTAAAATTTCTTCTCCCCCCAACCCCATTAATGTGATTCAGTGATTCAATTCTAAAACCAGATGCATCAGCACAACTGAAAGAACTGTGAGCCATGGTCTTAAAGTGAAAACTTCACAAAATAGTTTCTTTCTGAAGTCAAGGCACAACTACCAACTTTCAGAGATATCTTACTTTGCTTTACAGAAGGAAATGGCAATTATCAATTACAAGAATATCAATACTGAATATGTTAATTAATTACAGCTTAATGGTACAATCAATGACTTGAAAAAAAATTACTTTCAGTGTTTTGTGAAAGCACTGAAAGCTCTTGAAAGAAGAGGGAACAGTGGCATGACATTAATATCTATCTTTAGAGAGAATAAAAGGAGGCTATTCTGACAAATAAGATGAGAATGTGATGCTTTGTGATGCTTGAGGAAGAAAGAAAACTGCAGAAAAGATTCCAACCATGCAGAAAGAGCTCTCTGTTGGAGAAAAATACTGGAAGAACTCGTGATCCACAACATATGAAAATAACCCTATCTTTAAAATTCCAGCTGATACTGATTTTGAGCTCAGACCATAGAAAGCTCATCTGTAAACATCTGGAACTAAAACCTGAAAATGATTGCATGTGTGGAGAAAGAAGAAATAACAGTTTTAAAATGAAAAACAAGAAAAGGAATGATACCAATGACATGATTATTCTGTCTGACATATAAATCAGATAATCCTGAAAACAGCTAGAGCCACAGGGCTCTCATTTACCATGGCCCTAGCACACATTCATTCTCTGACCTAAGCTACAGCACCAGCATAATGGAAAGAGCGTGTAAAACTTTACTAAGTAGATGAAGAAAAAGTAGAAACAGCTGTTCTACTTCCAAATATGTAAATACAATATTAAATACACACACTGTATATATCTATATCTGCATATATATAGATATATGCACTCTTGCTTCTCCTATGCATGGCAAGTATTTAAGCTGAATTCAAGTTCTTTGAAGTGTTTTCCAAAATCAGCACATCTGGCATCTGTGAGGTCACGGGATCACATATATGCATGCTTTTATATTATTCTCATGGCATTTTAGAATGTTACATGATAAGGGCATGGAGGCTCTGGCTGAGATCAGCCCTTTGCTGTGCCATTCTCTGTGTAAGTACTTGATGCAAATATAAAGTTGTGATGCACCTGCAATATCTTAGTGAGCACACCTCATTTATTTGAGAAAGTTAGACCAAAATTTACACTTAGAGCTGTTTAAATATAGCTAAAAGACATTTACTTCCAGACCTAGTTAGAGCAATGAAGATGTCAGTTGCCCAGGTTGGAGGCAATCAAGCCCTAGAACTCTGCAGGCAGAATGAAACTTTTGAGAACTCCCTCATCTACATCTATGCCAAGTTTTCACAGTGAGCTTCAAAGTGCCATCAACAGTGTCTTGAATTACAATGTATGACATTGACATGTAAAAAATTACGGATATCAAACACTCTGTTCTTCCAGCTCAGCTGTGGAATGTTAACAACCTCTGAACAGGAAGAAAGAGGGGCAGAAGCAAGCACATGGGGACTGCTCATGTCTTTGACTGCTATATCCCTCTTTCAATGATAATCTAAAAGTGGTCTTGGCTTAAACTGAAGGATGAATGGCTTTGCTGATGGGTGACATTACACATGGCCAGGGACAACATGCCTACTACTCACTGACAGTCCATATAATTTTCTGACTAGCACAGCACTATGGTTTTCTTCAAAACTGTTCCAGAGCCGCACACACACTTTGTGCAAAAGAGCTGTTGGACAATATAAACAGTAATGACAATGCAAATTAGAACTTAGGATGCCCTTCCCTGCAAATAACTACAGGCTACAAGAATCATGAGAGCAATCTTGATCTCAAAATCTTGCATACCTGGCCAGCTTTATTTCAACAGCAAGACCAAACAATGGTATTCAAAGGGGATGAGGACAAGCCTTATTTCAACCCATGCACCCAGTTTCCCTAGCTTAGCTCTACAGTCTGTGCAAAGAAGTTTTAACTTCTCAAGGTGACTCAGAACAGCTAAAACCACAGTATCTATTCTAAATAGGCTTTTAGGAAAAGGGAAACAAAAGAGAAATTCTCTGATAATTGGAATGACTCTCTGGAAGACTGGTCCCACCAGGATACAAAAGTTAGCCTCTGCATCTTACATGTCCACAGCTTCTAGAAAGTAGAACTGAGTAGCAAATGGGAAATGCAAATTTCTCCTGATTTAGAAGGGACTCAAATGAATCTCCACTTCTCATTTCTGGGAGAACTGTTCTAATGGATGTGCTTTATTTTATATGCAGGTATTAAAACACTTTCCTCTCCAAATACGGTTTTGAATGAATATGACAGTGTGGCACTGTTATTGAGTGCTCTTGGATTCATGCACACATGAAAACCTCTTCCATAGAATTCATCCAGAGACTTGCACCTGCCAGGCTTGAGCAGCCATATGCAGGAGATGGGCAAACTCCAGTGCAGAAGGGGGTATTTCTGCTCACAGAGACAAGCAGGACCAGCAAACATGATAAAGACCACATCCATTAGGTGGATATGATGATTTAGCAGGCAAAATTGATGCCGTTATTTAATCTGTAATTTCCAACTTCTTGATCTTTTTCCTTACAACCTTTCCTGGGGTTTTTTTTGGAGTATTTTTAGCATTCCATACATTTCAAGATTGATGTAACACTCTCTCGCCTCCACCAGAACTCCTTCAGAGCGGCACGACGCAAGTCTAGACTCTGTGAGCAGCTCTGCACCATATGTACACAGCCCACCATCAGTGCCTGTGAGTCAGTACTCATCTTCCAGATGCCTGCTCTCAGCTCCTCATCCAAAGGCCAAAGACCCCCCAAGGCTCTGTTACCACAGGGGAAGGAGCCAGGGCTGTGGCTCAGAAACCACGTTAAATAGCCTGCAACCCTTAGATATTAACTCACTTTGAGAAGACCCAACATGCCCAGCAATCACAATTTTGCATCTGTGATTCATGCAAGTACACATTTCATATATTATCTTCCAGAAGACAGAAGCTTGTCAGTTACTAAGAGCATATTTCCAACAGGTATCAAACACTCCATGCAAGGAGGAAAGAAGCAACCTGCTCACAGGTAGTTGTTTGATTTCTCACTGAAAGGCAGAGCATCAACATGCAGAGCACAAGAACAGCACCAGTTTGAAAGCCATACCGTGTCCATTCCAGACACTCCATGAGCAAACTGCTGGAAATTTCCCTCACTTCAATGATGCCCCAGGCCCCCCCCACACCAGACAGAGATAACAGCTTTTGTTCCCTCACCTAAACTATGATAGCTGGTTTGGTATAGCCCTCTGGTGGTATAAACCAGCTTCTTATTTCCCCTCCTAAGCAGACCTAAAATAAGTCTGACAAACCAGTCTTCTATTAACCAAGCCACGTCTGTGCCAGGTTTTCCTGAGAACAGACTATGAGGTATAATTTTTCTTCTACTTCTAACTAAAAACAATACTGAATTTTTTGTAATGTAGACCTAACTCTAACCTGATTGAATATGCAGTCAAATTTGCATTTTAATTGTGTATGTAAGCTTAAGCAAACTGGGAAACTACTAAACATTGAATTGCCCCTATCACAGCTTTTTCTTTGTCAATGGCATCTTTTAAAAGTAATTATTACCTCTTCCCAAATCCCTTCTTTTTCATTTATTTATGTGTTATCTTGGAATTTTTTTTCAACCACGTAAATTAGATTTCATTAACTTACCCCAAATTTACTCTTCCCAACTACAATAAGTTAATCCACTACTAAAAGAGTACACAGACATTCTCATCACTGCAGTGGCAATGTAATTGTACTGTTATGTTTATGAGTACAAAATATAAGTTTATAGCTCCACAGTGCAAAGAATGCTCAGAAATGTCATTAAACCACTTGCAGACAATTTTCATGATCAAGACATTTAAAACTGATTTTCAACCAAAATGAACTAATTTTTATGGTTACAAAAAACTAAATTAACATAGAACAAATTCAATGCTTGGTTATGATAGTACACAGTTTACAGTGGCATACAATGTTTAACATATCAAGAAGTGCACTCTATTCCTTTCTTAAAAACACACTAACAATTTTGCCCTGTATCCATGAAATATTTTCTACACCCATTAATCAATGTGTTTATAGACCAATTAGATACTCATTGAAATGCAAACTGGGGGAAACAAGTTATTTAATCTATTATGCAATAATGAACAATTTCATGTCAATTTGCTTCTTACTGAAGATATGCAAATTATTAAAGTTATTTGCACTTAAATGCAATTCTGTCTCCTTTTCCAATGAAACTTTCAAGTTCCTTTTTCGGAACTTCAATAGATTTAATCAACTTTCAGAAATAACCCACCATTTTTGGCATCTAAATATCTGACTGAAAAGTCTCCTGGAAGTCCCTTGTGTGGAAGAGATGTTGATAGAGCCTTCACTCTAAAAGAGATAGGGATTCAGATTTGAGCTCCACTTTGTCCTCAAGGACCAGTATTGGCAATACATGGGGGCAGCAGGTGAGCAGGGAGGGTGCTGGGAGCTGGAGTGTTTCTGTTCAGCTGGTTTGCAGCACTTCACTTCCAGGTCACAGCATCACTCATCCCTTTCACTAACCTAATCTGATAGAGGACATGCAGTCTGAAACAATGCCACCACACAAGGCTTTCTCTTCATTTAAAAGCAGAATTCTACTATGAAAAGTGCTCTGTAAAACTGAGGGGTGGGTGTCTGTCAACAGTGACCAACTCTGCTGAGTTTACAAATACATTTTCAAAGGTGAAAATCTTCAAGAGTTGGCTTGGGTCCTGAGACACAACCCTGGTCTTTTACACACACTGGGCAGAATAATTGACCTGTGTGAATCCAGCTTTTGTATGACACTGTTGAGGAGACCTAAAGAATAATGTAATTAAAAAGCAATAAAATGTCAAGTCCCTCAGCAAGTGCAGTGCCTGCTTACAGCTGTGGTTACCCAAGGACAAATTTGTAGAGCAAGGCTGTTATGATTCAGAACAATCATAGCAAAAGTTGGTGCTATTTAGAAAAGAGAGTCTTCATTTATGAAAGCTTACAAATTCCAAGTAGTTACTCATTGCTTTAAAAGTACTACAAGTTTTCCACAAGGAGTAAGAATTTAAATATATTGCTAGGAAATCCATGTGTTTACTATTTTTTAATACTATGGTGGAGGACTTGACACAAATGTTTAAATGAACAAGAACTGGTACACAACAGAAATGTACATGATTATACACTTCATTTAATGTTACATTTTGGCAAGAACAAGTGTATTATTACTTCTTCAAGAAATGTCTTGCTTAGTCAAGCAGAAGTAGCTCCCATGTGGGAGAGCAAGGACTATTATATTACATGGTTTTACTGGAGATTATTCTTCACTAAACCAATCAGACCACATAATAACAGCATTTTAACACCAACTACAGGCCCTTGGAGACCAGTTTGTGTGTGGCCTCGATTTCATAGGCTTCTTTACAACAGATGTGTTGGATGAGGGTAGAGTTACTTCATATATTAACTTGTGTGTTCCTTAGGTAAAACAGCAGTACAAGTTTAAATTCTGCCTCTTCTTATAGAAAGTGTGTGCCTTGTGCAAGGAGATGATAAATATGAAATTTAAAAAAACCCATTGCAATTACAATTGATCAGTTTCTAAATCTCACTGGAAGGACTGATGATCTCTTGAAGATGTGTCAATGCAGCTCATGTTTAAGAATACCCAGCTGTATGCTTAAGAATGCCATGGTACAAACAACTGTGCAGCCACGTTCAAAAGTTGTAAAAGGGTAACTATTTATATATCTAATAATTTCTCTTTGTTCTATAATAATAGTCAAAAACACAGAAACTCTATTTTTGTAGGAGCATAAATGAAAACAAAATCCTAAAAACTCTCCTCTCCAACAGATGCTAGGAAACTTCCATTAGTTGAAATACACCAGTTTAGGATTAAACAGGAAATAATCAGCTTTATGCCAAAGGAAGGGCCTCACCCTACAACTTTTTATTTATAAAATACTGAATTGATGGAAAGCCACTTCCTAAATCTGATCCACAGTAAAGTTATTGCTCCATCCAAAACAGGAAGGGTGAAGTTTATCTGCAAAAGACTCTAGGCTAATTGTCTTGTTAAAAATGCTTTAAATAATTTTCAGTTATGTCCACTGACCATAAAGGAAAGTGATATTCATTTAAGCTTCAGCAGAATGGGCTGTATATTAACAGCAACAATAAAATGACAAACCAATCTTTCTTGTCATAAAACCAGACAAATATTTTGTATGAAATGTACAGTAGTTCAAAATCCACACAGATTGACTGTGTTGAAGTCAAGATCAAGAATTATGCATTTGATTTTACCCAAACTGACTTGCGATGACTTAGTTTTCCCTCAAGAAAAGTCATCCCACTTTCAATTTCAACAAATATCCTCAGCTACAAATATTCTCAGGTTCAACAACATTCTGCCTAAAGTGGGCTCATTTTTGTTAATGGGCAAGGTAGCATTTTACCCAGAGGTGTGGATTGCCTGTATTTTCTCCAATTGCACATGAAAATAAGCAGTAATAAAAAACAAACAAACAAAACAAAAATAAAACCCCACAACAACCCCTTCTTTCCAATTAAGAGCAACTCTGAGCAGATTAGTAGCACAATTAACTGGCACAGCATTGCTAATACAAATTCAAAGCTGGTGGATCTATGAGTTTAAGAACCAGTCCTCACAAGTGAAGATTTCCTCCCCATCACTATAAAAAGAGCAACTTGAATTTTTTCTTTAATGGTTAAAAAAATGCTAAAGCAAGTATGAAATTGCATGCCAAAGGGTAGGTTTTTTTCATCACATATGCAGCATAAAGAAAATACTACACAAACCAAGTAAACTACTGTATGTAATGGGCAGCTTCTCAGAATAGAAAAGCAACAGCTGCAAGAAGAAAAACAATTACTTCGATTACCAACATTTTATGGCTTAGTTTATGTTAAACCTTACTGCTTCTGAAGGTTTTGAATTACTTCACACATTATATTAGCCTCACAAATCAGTTTTATTAGTGCCTCAATAATGAATCAAATTTTTTTCAAGTCCAAGTCACTGTCCTGCCTTTACCCTTGAAATAGACACTCATCATTTAAGTACTCATTTCAAATCTAAAACAAAATAAACAAAAAAGAAAATTATTTTGGAATACTTCTCTAACCTTTTCTTAGCTTGAGGATAGATAGATTTTTCCACATGCAGCTGTGTCAGCTGAAAAGGCTACTCCCCCTTCCCAGCTGTCACTGTCCCTATGCCAGAAACCACCACCCCACTTGTTTGTGTGAGCCAGTAATATCCAGGACTACTCCTAAAATGAATTCTTAGGCAAAACCAGTCTGATTAGGTCACATGCTAGGACATCAGTTGGGCTGCAGGGAGGAATCACCTGTCCTGGGTGAGAAAGTGATGAGCAGCTACGGATGACATCTAAAGAGGACATTTATCTATAGCTTTACACTAGTGCATCCACCTTGAGCTCATCTGGAAACACTCAAGGAACTGCCCCCTAACCCAGACAGACAAAGCATAGAGGATCTGTATTTAAATGTTTGCATATCTTAGTATGCAACTTCAGTCAAACACAAAATATATACAGAAACAGAACGTGAAGCTGGCACAATAGCTGGGGCTGGAGTAGGTCAGAGAACCTGTATGATGAAGCCTCATTCCTTATTGTAAATATGTTCATTCCTTCTGTGTTTTTAGCATTCAACACACAAACTCTCTCCTTCTAAATCTGTTTCCACAATTTGAGTTATTTTCACATCAATGTGGGAGCAGAAATCTGATCCAAAAATTGGTAAGTCAGAAAGCATGTCTCTCCCTAAAGAGAAAGCCACAAGGAGTAGAGATTGTTTTTTATGGTTAGTAAATCATATGTCTTAGGGCAGATATTACCAACTGTGGTTCCAAGGGAATGTAGTACAAGTTCTGCACTTACTGAGTGGATGTACCACTGACTGCATCCCATGGCACTTAGTTATTCCATGCATCCCATGGAATTAGTTATTCGACAAATTTGGGTTACAGTCATAAGTAATACTTAAGAATCACAGCAATTAGCTGGCTCAAAAGAGCTTGGATGGAAATCACTTGCCTTTTTCATTGGGAAAAACAAGCCCATTTTGTACTTAAAAACATCTTCTAAGAACACTGGCTCTCTACAGTCTCTTTTCAAGCTTTTCTTAATGAGATAGTTACGCAATGCTGCAGCATTTCAGCACAAGAACTGTTACCTATCAAACTCATTCAAGGAATGTCTTGTGCCCTATTCAATCCAGTGTCACTGAACATTTTCCAGAAGTTGTCTGATGGGGTGGGTGAATTGACAGAGGACAGACTGGGAGCAAACTTGGCAAGATACACGAACATACTCGTGACTTTTTTGAAGTGCTTGCTTGTCTTCGGATTCTGGCATACACTGAAAAGCTTTGATTCTTTTTGAGTCTGGCTTCAATCTGTTCTTATAAAAAAAAAGAAGAAATTGGGATCATCAAATACTGTTCTGTGCTGGGGTTTCTTTTTGAGAGCTTTAGCTCTGTTTTCTTCAGACAGCTTAGAGCAGCTTTCTGTGATGCCTGACACCTACAAATTTTGGTAGCAGCATGATGCAACAAATCCACCAAGTCAAAAAGTAACAGAGATATTTCCAATACTCGGGAGGTAAAACTCAGAATCACAGAATCATTAAGGATGACCTTTAAGATTGAGTCCAGCTGTAAACATAACACTGCCAAGTGCACCACTAAACTCCTGTTCATAAGTGCCACATCTACACATCTTTCAAATACCACCATGGAGAGTGATTCCACCACTCTGCTGGGCACCCTGTTCCAGTGTCTGACAACTGTTTCAGTGAATTCTTCCTAATATTAAACCCAAACCTCCCCTGGTGCAACCTGGGTCCATCTCCTCTTGTCCTGTCACTTGCTACCTGTGAGAAGAGACTGATCCCCGCTTGGCTACAATCTCCTTTCAGGCAGTTGTAGAGTGATAAATCCCCCTGAGCCTCCTTTTCTCCAGGATAAACACCCCCAGCTCTCTCAGCTGCTCCTCATAAGAATTGACTTTCAGCCCCTTCACTAGCTGTGCTGCCCTTCTCTGGATATGCTCCATCTCCTCACTGTCCTTCTTGCAGGGAGGGGCCCAGAACTGGACAAAGGGTTCGCCTCACCAGTGCCCAGTTCAGCAGGACAATCACTGCCCTGGTCCTGCCAGACACACTAATGCTGACACAAGGATACAAGCAGTCGAGACTCAGTCTTCTTGGATTTACTTCATGAAATATCCTATTTACTCCAACTATAAACAGGGAGGCTGATTAGGGTAACAGTATTTGTTTACTAGTAATAAAAGTAAAACATCACGTGAGTTAACACATCAATAAAAAAAAAAATAGCTCAAACAAACTAGCAGCTGCCCTCAAACTCCGTCAGCTTCCTGCAGGTTACAGATTTGTTGAGAATCACCAGCAGCATTATCAATTATGGCCACTTCAAAGATACAGCAAATTATTCCTCTGGCCAATACTCTAATGTGTAGAACTTCACTTTTGTAAATCACACAGACAACTGAAGGTATGGGGGACTTGTTTAATTAAACACTTAATCAAGTTTCAAGTTACAGCCACCATGTTATGATTTGAAGGGAGCCCCTTCACAAATTAGAAAATCTGTCAAAAATCTGCAAAGATACTTTTGCCATTTTAACCTTACTTTTAGACAGACAGAGGGTATAGTGTGAATAGTCTAAAATAACTCACTTTACAGTGACACGAAACAAAGTAATTTAAAGTCAAACAGCTAAAATTGTGGTAAAGAGTAAGGTAATAAGAAGGTAATACAAAAGAAGATCTAATCTAGATAATGAAATTGGAAACCACTGAACTACAAATGAAAATATTCACTGAATAAAATGCACTGTTACAACATAAACTTTTTATGCCTAATCTCTAAACAGAATATAGCTGCTGCTGATAAAGTCTACTGATGCCAGATTGATACAGTGTGTTTTGGATGAGAACAGCATGGAAAGAGAGCAGTGAAGTCTCTTTTGATAAGCAGAACTAAACAGTTTACAGCCTAAGATAAAGACAGGTTACTAAAGGTCAAACACTTTAATGCAATAGCCAAAAAAAGCAGTACCATACCATTTACCTTTTAACCTTACATCATACAAAATTACCACATGTTCTCAAAGATACAGAATACACAGAGGTTATTCATATAAACGTATCCTAAAAAATAAGGCATTGCTTCCTTCACATAGCCTTCCAGAACTTGCAAAACACAAACACCACCCCCAATAACACCAAAAAAACCCCACAAACAACTAAAGAAAACCCAACTAAACACAAACAAATTAAAAAGCCAAGACCAAAAAACCCGGAACAACTCATGCTAATAAAGACTGAACTATACTGTCTAGGATCAGAATTAAATAAGGAAAAAAATATTTAATTATTTAGAACAGAGCAAGCCAAATTAAATAAAATAAAAAATTAAAAAAACAACAATGAAAATGAATGATACTCTCATTTAAATTAGAAAGTCCAGTGGGCTTGTGGTTCCTTCAAATCACATAAAGGTATAAACATTGCAAACTTTCTATTTTTACATCAGCTCGTACGGAATTTTGCTATTTCAAGGATAAGTGTACACAAAGAATTATTTATTTATGTATTTAAGAGTACCATGGACTTTGTAAAATAATAACAGCAACTGTTCAAGGGGAAAAAAGTTGCCTTCTCTAGGGTAGGTCAACAGCTTACACTTCTGATGAAAAAAACACCACTAACACTTTGCATTTGTTGGCTGAAAAGCACCTAAACCTAATTTTAGAACTATTGCTTGGTTTTAACATAATCAATTTACTCTCTTTATATTATTTTAACTTAGTATTAATCTTTTTCACCTGTTTACTTCTTTTCTTTGTTCACCTTAGTTCATCAATGCTCAGCAAACTGCACTGTGGACAAAGCCAAATCACTTTTGCTGCTCTGAAGACCCTGCAGTTGGCCAATAAATACCTAAGAAAGGAAGCACTACTATCTCTGACTACCTTCACTCATCCCACAATTTTATCTGAGTCCTCTCTATCCCCTTAGCAAGTATTTAGTCAAGCTCTCATATAACCCTACTACCCCGAAAAATCAAAAATTCATTGGAAACTATTTTAAGTCAATTGAATTAATTATGTGAACATCTTTGTATCACCTCATGACAGCAATGCATTTACATTTCCTGCATTTCTACCAAACAGGAAAATATAAACAAAAGGTATGTTCTATAACTGCATGGAAACATTATCTAAAGAAAGGAAACACTGCCCACTGTATATATTATGTACATATGCACACATGTTCTTTCAGAGCTTTAATGTAATACGTAATGCAGCAGCTTTAAGGAATACAGTAAAAAACCACTTGCTTACTAATTACACCTACCTGCTGAGTGATACATAGTGAAATTAATTGCAAACATACCAATGGAAGTTTCTATCCTTACATGCATAAAACCTCACCTGACACCAGACACTGAGTATTCATACTCAGGTAACATGCTAAATGTCCCTGCCTCTTAAAGTCTTAGTTGATCCACAAGAGACAAAACCAAGCTCAGCACTTTATCCCCAACAGACCTCTGCATATCTCAATATAACTCCTCAGCAATATGCACATATGTTTTGTTAGGAATACTTAGAACAACCTTTATAGTAGATGAGATACTTCTCTTTGGGATCACTGCTCTGGCTGCTTACTGTGACACGAGTAACACCTACACACATTAAAAAGCTTCAGAGCCAGCTCAATATAATGATATGTGCTTTTCTGGGTAGCTGCTTAAAGTAAAAAGGAACACTCCTGAAGTACAGGGTTTTTTAGTAACTTATCTGGGTCATGAGACACCAGATAATTACTTGCTTATCTCTGTTTCTGACTTTAGCAAAAACATAATTGCAAGAAATCTCCTTCCATATCAACATAAGAAATAGGAAAACTGTACATTGAGCTGCAGTGATGCCTAAGAGTAAATTTGACAAAAACTATAAAAAACATTTAAAAAAAATTGTCAGTATTTTTGAGTTATGACTAGACCTACAATTGGGTAAGCAGATTAATAATTTAATAAAAAACTAATTTTTACATTAAGTTACATTACATTTACGTCCTAGTTGATGACAAATACAGTAAACCGAACCAAACAGAACAACAGCAGTGAATGGCACGTTTACCAAATTTTTTAGCAAGCAATTCCAAGTACTTGATGCAGGAACGCTGCATTTCCTGCCTTACAATTGTAGCTTCCTGCAGACGCCTCGAGGGCATGCAGAGAGGAAGACACCAAGCTGAGAGCACCTGACTGCTCCCCACTTGTTTCTGGCACCAGAAATAGCAGCGGGTTCTCTTGCATGATGTAGCGTCTCCACCCTCCAGCCAGGGAGAAACTCCACTGCATTTGCCCATGGGCTTCAGAGCTTCTGTGGAATTAATTCCCATCTCCACCCATGCTCCCCATCTCATTCCTTCCCCCACCCTTTTGGCTGCAGTTCCTGATCTTGGCAAAAATCTCTCTTTTTTCAACTGTGAGTCCAGTCCCACCCTTGTTCATTGCTTCCCACACTCAGTTACTAACCCTACCTCTCCTGTCACCATAAATCCTTTCATCTCTTCCAGATATCCTCCACCCTCCAATTCTGAGGTCACCTCATTCCTCAGCTAGAAATAGACCCAAGAACTTAAGGGCCGGCTTGCTTCACAATAAATCAAAGTCTGGCTCCAACAGCCAGGTGAAAGGGGCTGTTCAGAGGGTGTTTAATGATGCACTAGTGCTTCCAAGTGAGTTAATTCTCAAAAATATGCAGAACCAATCCTGTCAATGTTAGGAGATGGTGAGGTGTCTTAAAGGAAGATGACAGTTCCGGTCATAGCAGCTTTAGAAACTGAACAAAAACGTCCTCAAGTTTTATCTTCCCTATGATAAGAATAAACAGTTACTGTGCAAATACCACCAAAGACTATAGCTTTCTATAGATTTCTGCCTGATGATTAAATTACTGTGTCTAAAGCAGTACCTTCAGGATCTGAATGTTCAGGCAGTAGGGGCTCAGCACACAGCACAGGGTGGCTACACTCTTGTAGCAGCAGGCACATTTAAGGAAGCACACTGTGCTTAAGAGAACTAGTTAAGTAAGTGTCCACAAATTCTTCTTTCTTTTTCTTGACCTGATTCATGGTCAAGCCCCATAAATACTTCTGTGATAGCAGCATAAAATCTCTGTTTTGTACCACAGGGAACAGTACAAAACAGATTAAATTCCTCAAACTATGGTTGCCCCCAAATTCTTTGTAACGTGCAGCTGAAGTCTGCAGTGCTACAGGTTGGTTTTGACTGCAGCACTTGCTTAAGGGGCTTCTTGATGTATAATGGGATGCAATCATAATATAGTCTCCACTGGAACTCATACAGTTTCTGTTACAGCCTATTTTCATAATGCTTGTAACAACTAATCATCTTGGTTTATCCCCAAATTGAATTTAGTTGAAATCAGACAATAGAGTCAAAAGATACACAGCACAGATACTGAGATTGCATAAGATAGTTTCTCCAGGAAGCCAAGTGAAGAAGAACCATAATAAAATGGGCAAGTTTCCAGCTGTAGATGATCTCTGAAAAGCTTGTGTCAGCATATCCTAATCTATTTATGATTTTGTGTTCAAAAATGCTTAAGCGGATTTTTTAAAATTAAATTTAGGTAGCATGTGACCAAAAAGGTTAATACATAAATTATTTACTATACAAAGGTGGTAAAGTGCTTGTGAGGTGTGTAGTTGTGGTCAAGTAAGCACACAGTGCACAGGTAAGTAGAACATTTTATGCTGTAATGGGATCAAGTATTTAAGCTATCTGGAGTAAAGAGAAGGGGAAAGATTGCTAACAAACAAATTAAACCTTGAAGAAACAGTATCAAACCCATGTATTACAGGTTATTAGTGTCATTCAGAGCAGTACTTGAAGTTCAATAGTGCAGAAAATTAATGTATGTACACTACTTCTCAAGAAGCATGAGACAGTAAAGAAGCAGGAACAGCACATGACGCACTCAATTTTGTCCGTATTCACTTTCTGTGTTTTTTTTCAAGTGAGGCTGACTCTATTAGCTTTTCCAAGACAAAGCAGAAAGGTAAAACAGGCACACCATAAACTTTGTCCTGTGGGGAATCCTGGCCCTTGTTTTTATGCCATATTTTGTAAAGCATGCCATTGTGATATCCATACAAGTGTATGTCCTGACAACCACTGAAGACTCAAGTCACCACACCAATGCAAATAAAAGTCAAACAAAACAGGAAAGTGATCTTTTGTGGGTTAGCAATAAATGGTGATGTACATTAGTCATTTATATCCCAAGATAAAAATCTAATGTTTTCATAATCATAACTTAAAGAAGGAGCACATGCATAAGCAACTTATGCAACTATAGATTGTTTTCCCCACATAATTTAGGAAATTTAACTATAGAAAAGTTCCCAATTCTGATGACTCTTAAAACTATAATATTATCCTGTATTTTAAAGGGCAGAGAAAATGAATAGGCATAATTTACCCATCTTTAAAACATATTGAGTTTAACCTACTCAATGGAACAACTGCCAAAAGAAAGAGGACATCAGGCTAGGTGAGACACTGAGATACAGCACATAAATTTAAGAACCAGGTGACAAACACAACTTGTCAGTAAAGTGTCTTTGGTCACAGATGATCCTGTATTTATACATGAGTCAGTGTTGTATATAAATCAAATTACAAATGGGCTAGAGGATTAAACTACAAGCACCAGGAAAGCTGTCATCTACAAATCAAGCTTCTGTTGTATAAAGAACAGTCTGTAAAAGACACACAAAACCCCACAAAACTGTAGATTCACACTTCAGCAGATTTTCCCTCCCTACGGTTTTTGTGTGTGCCACTCTTCTGTTGCTGTGTGCTTCAACCTCCTGATGCCTGAAAGTACTTGTCAGTGCAGCAGAAATGGAAACCAGCTTCCAGGTCAAACATCAAGTCCCTGTCACCACCCCTCCTGCCACTACCATTCATTTGCCACTTTCCTTGGGTTTTTACATGTTTGCTGAGTTACCACCATCCCATCATCACATGTGGTTTTATGAAACTTTTCCTCATGACACGTGAGGCAAAGTTGTGCTCTGTGTGCCCTATATCTATCTTGCTTTAAGCACCACTTGGACTCCTGTCTCCTAAGTCTTTCAGTTTCAGAAGATCAGTGCTCAGACTGTATCAGGAATACTGATAGAGCTAATACATAATCAGTGTTTGGGGGTAGAGATGCTAGACAGTAATTCTTTGAGCTTGAGCTATTTCTGGGGGAGTTAAAATTTTTGGATCAAATTACTAGGTATACAGGACTGATTCTGTTCTTATTCTGCTTCAATCCAGGAAGCAGCAAGTTTCCCTAGTTACAATGCTGAAGAGACAGTAGGTTGTAAGAATAAAAAATTAATTCTCAGTGCATTGAGCCTACTAAGAGATAAAATTATCTTTAATCCTTAAAACAGTTCAAAATTAAAAAAACATCACTGCTAACCTACTTCTTAAATGCACAAATGCCCTTCTGTTAAAGCAAGAATAAGCTGGGAACCAAGCTGGAGAGAAGGATCTATCTTCTGAATTAAATCCAAGTTATTAAAACCAACAACAAAAGCCCACCATCAAAAAAAAACCCCAAAAACCCCAATAAACAAACAAAAAGATCCAACCCACAAAAACAATAACCCTCACTCCCACAGGAACTATTGCCTTTATCAAGGCTCAGATGATTCATTTCTGGTTTTCACCCGTCATCATTCCCAGGAGGTTTGCCAGTGTCAATTCTGCTTATCCTTCCAAGCATCTCAACTTTTGACAGTTCTTTCAGTAGGCAATTTCTCAAAATTAATTCCTAATTGTATATCCAAGCCCACACATTTTTAGTGAGTTTCTTCTCTTTCTAACACCTTTTCCAATCCTGTTGACACTCATCATCTCTTGAAACTAATCTTTCTTCTTTCCAGCCCACTCAGCGTTATGGTTTCCAAGTCTTTCATCCTGTTTTTGCTCTTTGGGTTTCTCACAACAGAACCAGAAATTTCAAGTCAATCACTACCAGCTTTTGATTGAAAAAATGCTATTTAATGAATAACTCCTTAGATTTTCACTTTATCTGACCAAGAAGTTGATCTTGTCTTTCAGATTTGAACAACCTTTTTTCACATTTCTTTTGGTTTCAACTGACTCCAGCAATTTAATCAAGTACCTAATTACTAGCCCTCTCCCATTTAAGTCTTCCAGAGATCTGCCACCAAATTGTAACACCTGTAAACAATGCCCTTAAAGAATGTCTGTAAGCAAACAATCCTCTGAGATCTTGCAGTCTGCAGGCTGCTTGATCAGGTAATGAAGTGCCTCTACATCAAAAACTCTGCATTTGTCAATGGATTGAATAGCCAGCATTTGGCAACTTCAAAATAATGTGATCAGCACAGGCCTAAAACTGTTTACATGAAAAAACACAAGGCAAACAAGATCTTCAATAAATGGTGGTGAAAGCTAAAGGTGATTTACATTTAATTCAATCCCCTCTAAGAAATACCCCACTGTTATTGGATAAATGCATACATTTCTGGTATTAAATTCTCTTAGAAGTATTTCCCTATGAGCACTGCCTATTAAATAACACTCACTTTTTATCAGCTTTCCAATGAAAAAGGCTGCTGGCAAAAATCTGCAATGTGGTAATATAATTCCTTATTAAACCATACCTTCAGGTGCTGAGAAAAATGAGCTGCACTGCTTTTGCATATGCAGCAGTTTGTAATTATGAACACGGCAGTGCACACCAAATAACCCATTAATGTCCACAGAAAGGGAACAGAACACAGCTGGACAAATGGAAAGTGCAGGATTACAACTTCTAAAGCATGATGGCCCAAACACAAGAAAAGGAAAGTAGCTAAAGTTTTCATGTCCTTTTACAAGCATCCTCCTCTAAATAAATGTATTCATAAGGAGAATAAAAGATACAATGAAGAAACTGACCAAAACCTTTTATATTCTCCTTCTTGTAGTTTTCACAAACATGAAAACACAAATTTATAACAAATAGGTCATATTTGCAAAATTGAAAGACCCCAGCACAAAAAAAAAAAAAAAACAAACCAAAAACAGAAAACAAACAAAAAAAAATCCTAAGGCAAGAATGAAATATAGAGATCAAATAAGCATTACAACGTGACTGATTTGATTATGTAATGGTAAAAAGGAAGTCTAGAATAAACACTGAAAGATAGAAAAATTAGCAGGTCAGAATTAATATAAAAGAAAAGGTGTCTAAGAATATGTAGAAAGAAATAAATCACTTTTATACATAAGGAGAGGGATACTGATACAAGGAAACTAATAAACCACATAGACAGATGATATAATTAAGTAAAAGAGTTATCATCAATTTTTCTGAGAAGCTTAAGGCAAAATAACAAAACCTGACACACATGTTTTTCTGATTAGGAAAAAATAAATTAACACACTTAATTACAAGTTACATTTAAGTAAAATAAACATAAGCTCAGAGGAGGCATGCTATGTAGTACCAAGCTACCAACCAAATTAGACCGATGATGATGAGTCCATCGTTAAGGCCTTGTCACTGTGTATTAGGTACAGAAGGTTTGAAGGACCACAGCAGATCTAGGAAGGAGTGATCATCTACAGCTTGCCCATCTTTACTCTCATCTGGCCTGCCCCTCTTGTCTGGTCTACTCCAGTCGGAAACAAAGCATGTCTGACCTCATCCCCAACCAGAAATAATCCTTTAATGTGTTTTTAGCTACTGTTCCAGTTCCTTCAGCTTCACTTAACTCACCTACTTCTTAACTTATATTTTAATTAGGGGATTTTTTCTAATCTAGATAATTTTGCCTGAAATGAGCAACAGCACAAGCAGATCAACAAGCTAATCAAAGGAGACAGTAACCAGTTTCCCTGGCTCAGCTGAAGTGAGCTTTTCAAAAGAAAAGATACCTCCAAGGCCAGCTCTGACATCCTCCATCCCTTCCTGGATTCCCATTACTCCAATTTATTAATTTACTTATTTTACTAAAACTGCTAGAACTTAAGACACTTAATCTGCCACAGCCAAGCCTTACAAAATTTTTCCAATGCATTTACCATGAGCCTATCCCTAGCCAAGATGCAGAAGCTACTTCATATTTACAACCTCTTTCATCTTTATACTGTTAAAGAATTGTAAAATAGTTTTGCCTGAAGCAAAACAAAAGTAGCAAAGGACACAGGAGGGGTTGGGGGCAGTGAGGAAGGCATACAGTAAACTCCCATACACTACACAAACTGTAGTTATTTTATTATGACAGAAATGCCTGTATAATTTTAGTCATGTTTTGTTGATATTAAAACCAAAAATTTTAACAAAGTCCTTTCAATGTAAAATATCACTTTGTGAGAGGTCAGTTCTTCTCTCAGAGCAGCATCTCCAGAGAACAGAGGCCCATTAACAAGTACACACAAAGACAACTCAGCTTTTGCTATATAGATCTTACCAGAACAAGAGCTAGGACCAAGAAGGGGAACAAGAAAACAGCTCTTCTCAAACTACACACACACACACTGTAACTGCTGAAACCTATTTTTCTTACTTAATTGTAACTCTAGGTCAGAGATGTCAGTAATTTACCTAAAAAAGAAAAGGACTTAGACAGCAGTTCTGGAAACAGAATTTGGACAGCTTGGACCTAGCCACACCCCCATTTGTCTTTCTTTCTATGCACCATAGCTATGAAGTTTCAAACACAAGCTTTAGAAAGATCTCTGATTTTCAGCATCTTCCAGCAACGAGGCAGTCCCATTAGGGCAACAGCTCATTAATACTATTGAGGACTCTTAACAAGCAATATTCATTTAGAATGTCAACTAAAGAAGCAATTAAACTAAATGTTTAAGCATTAAAAAATATTGTTCTGCTAAACACTTAAAAACATTGGTGAACTGAAAGCATACAGTCAGCCAGTGATTCCATTAAGAATAAAAAAGCATTCATGAATGTATTAATTCCTGTACTTAATTAATTCCTTAGATGCCAGAAATCTGTGGTACTAGCCAAACTGAGAAACTCAGAGGTTTGATTTTTTTGACAGAATCAAGGAGGGTACTTGGTAAAATTGTCATTTGGTAAAATTTCTCTTCAGAAAAGAATAGATTTTCAGAGGTAATACATGTCACTCCAACTTGAATATGCAACATGTAAGAAAAGTGGACACATAGTAATTGACTAATTAACACAGTGTTACAGACTTGATGTCTAGACAAGATAAGACATTTCAAGAATCCCTGCTACCCGTGCTCATGAAGGAAGAACAAAGAGATAGCCTTTTGTGCAACACTGATGCTGAATAGCATCAGTTATGAATTTAACACCAGGGACACATTTGTCATCACTTCTGAAAAAAACCACCACACTTCAGCACATTACATGCTAAAAGCACAAGCTGATCCTTAACTATATAAAACCAGAAACCAAACAACTCCAAAATAGTACCTTAATGTGTAATGCATGCCATTAAATGCAAAGATATTTATAAAGTGCATGAAATGGTTACATTAGCAAACTATAGATATTCATTGATCCTGACATGCAGATGCAAAATTCACTACAATGCTGTTCACAAGTAACCAGACCAATCTTTTAAGCATCTGCTTCATGGGGTTCTACCTCACCATGCACAGGCAAATGCTCAGACAACATTTAACACCTAATTTCAAAATTCTAAAAGGGAAGAAAAGAGGGAAATGCATGTTCAAAGACCTAAGGAAACACCTAACTTCAAAAAAAACCCCAACCCAGAAGGCTCATTATCTCAGTATTCTATTTAAAAATTAAAAAAAAAAAAAAAACCCAACCAAAACTCTCCAAAGCTTTTAATTAAGGACAAAACATTAAAAAACACATAATGGGCTATATTAAAATATGAGATACACGTTAATGCTGCACAATTTCCACTCCATGCAGAAGAACAAAGATTGAAAATAGTCTGCACCTGGATTGAAGGGAACCATTTCCACAGTACCTGCCATGCAAAAGTGCCAGAAAAAACCTATTCTCCCAATCATGAAGTGTCAGAGCCAGGGGGTTCTGGGAAATCAACCCTTCCCTGAGAGCAGCAGAGCCCATTCCCAGCAGAGCAGGTCCCAAAAGCAGGGGACCACACCAAGGAGCTGGGATTCTGCAGTTCAAGAATGCAGACAGAAAGCCATCAAGAGAAGTAGTGAGCAGAAACCGTGTCCTTGGTGGAAAGAAACCATGTTGTGGAATGTGATAGCAGCTGAGCTCAAGACAAAGAGCTCAAGACACTGGAAGAGGCTGCCCAGGGAAACACCAGAGCCTCCTTCACCGCAAATACACAGGGCTCAATTTGACAGCGCACTGAACGCCCTGATGTAAGGCTCTGCTTTGAGGAGCTGGGCTGAGGGAAGTCCTATGCAAACTAGGTGTTTCTACAAGAATGTCACTATGCCTGCTGTTTCAAAGATGAGACAAAAAATGCCCAGGATCTGCAGTCCCACTTCAGCAATATTTTCAAGCATCTGTGCATCTGCAACCATATCCCTCCTTTCCAAGTAATATTGACACACTCCAAATGAAATCTATACGTCAAAGTTTTTCTAGTTTGGGAGTGACACAGATCATTCTTGGCTCTGTCTAAACAGTGTCTGGATTTTTCCAAGCCTTTACCCGTGAGCAGAACTTCTAGTTTCCTCTCTTTGTGTCAGCTTCAGTTAATATTTGCAAAGCAATTGCAGACTCCTAGAAGATAGTTACTATATAGCAAACAGCAACTAGCCCTTGGTTTGACACGTTTTGCCCTGTCATCATCAGCGCACAAAGAACTTCACTTTTCTTCAAATGGCATGATTTTACATCACTGTTTGCAGTAAGTCCCCCATCAAATAAATAATATACAACTATTTTCTTGATGAGCCACGGTGATCACTTACAATCACACTTCATTTAAAATTCTGAAACTGGCAATTGTGTTATTGTAGCCGAGAGAAAAGGCAGCGGCAACTTCACAAATGAGTGATATGAGCAATACACAAGATACTGCCACGGACTCATTTAAAACAGAACACCTGTATGAATATTTCATTCAATTGCTCAAGGGATATTTTTGATTGCTTTTCTTAAGAGAAAAAACAGACTACATCACAAGCTGCCACCTCCCTCCTGCCCAGGGCATCAGCCTGCCTGTTTCCCTGCTGCACAGCAATGGATTTGCCCATTGCGACACCGTGCATGTTCTGTCAGCACAGTTTTTTTGCCTCTGGGTTTTCCCAGAGGAAACAGAACCACCCTATGAAGTACATATTTGGAAAATTTTGTTCCTTTTCCAGGTTAGAGCTTTGGAGACGAATGGATATGGAGAGGGAAAAGCAAAGAAGGCTTTATCAGGAGTCCAGAACAGTCAAGAAATACTTGGCAATCAGGCTGAGGATAAATATGAACCAAAAAGCAAACATCATTAGATCTGGTGCTCTGAGAAAAAGAAAAATTTAGGAGACAGAAGTGGAAGTAGTTCAATAGGTCAAACCTCACTTCCTCAGACATTAGCTGGGCCCTCACCAATTCTTTAACATATACCCAGTGGCACATGCCCTGTCTGACTTCATTTCTTACTTATTTTAAATATCTTACTAGCTGTCCAGTGCATACTGAAAAGCAACATCTTGAAAATCTTGCTTTGCAGAAGGATTACAGCTTCACCATTCTTGCAGCATAAGTCTTTGCAATCAGCATTTTATTTTAGTAATCCTCCCACAAAATTACATTCCAGAAATATTACATCAAACAGTTGAATGAAATTTAACTGCAAAGAAGTCCATCAAACCAAATAATGTTTCTATTATTACTTGAATCTTCAAGACAATCAGAAATAAATTATGAAAAAGCTTTCTTATAAAAGTACAAGCTTACAGTTCACTTTACAGATTTAAATGTTAAGCTAAATTTACATTTAGATGCTGAGAACTGAAAGTAAACAGAATAGTATACAAATTTCTACAGACTGATTCCATACATAGTAGGAAGATTCACAGTATTTTATTATGATGACTCGTTATGATATTCATGATGATTATGAAAATAATCAGCTCTATCCCAACAATCTTATAAAAATCCAGAAAATTTAACTGCAGATCCAGAAGTTAATTTTAAGTGTTTATGTGAAAAATATGTAGATCATTTTCCAGTCTTAATTTTTAATGATTAAGTAAATATCTTGTCTAATTCTTAACAAATTTACAGTTCTTGTTTATAAGAAAATAAGCATCTTGTTCAATTCAGTAAAATACTTCTAGCATCATTCTAGAATCTTATTTAAATTCTGCAGAAGCTGACAGCTTCAATATTCCAATCAACAACAGGAGAAACTGGTTGTGCAAAATCCAAACCTAAGTTATTCCTCAGGCTTTTCTGAGCTAAGTTTCTAAAAGATTCATTTTATAGAACATAATCTAGATTTTCCTAGAATTAAGTGCAAACTCTACCAAACACAGTAGCATTAGATCATATGGAAAACAATATTTGGGTTTTATGACCAAATTTTCATCCGTTTTCACTATAACCTTGTCCTTAGGGCCTAGGGAAACTTAACCACACATTCACCAGCATGAGGCTAATTTATCACAACAGCTATTTTTTAAAAATCTTTTCTTAGCCCGTGTATTTTCTTTTCAGTTTGTCATTTTTAAAAAATCCTAAGTTTATGCATCTGGTCCTAGCTCTTTAGGCCCTTTGTGACCCTGTGATCAGACACACAGGGATACACCAACTGCATCATGGCTCCCATAGCTGCAGCACACTCTGGTAAAACTCCATCCCAGCCAGACCCCACACACATGGAAAGCTGTGCCCACCATGAACATGATTAGGCAAAGTCAATACTAAGAGAAGAAAAAAAAACAAACCCCCAAGACAATAGAGTAGATAGCTGGTTTTCAAGTGTCAACAAAAAGGAACAGTGTTGCAGCCCAGGAAATGGCCTCAGAGGCAACTGAACAAAGGCCACTAGAATTAAGAGGTAGTCATTGTCTTAGCTTAGCTTGCAAAACAGCAGTTGTTGCATGTAAGTTGCAGAAAACTACCCTTAATTTCCCTGTGCAGATAAATGCCATGGGTCTTCAGAATTAAACTGTTGGTGATGATACTACATTATCTTGAAAAATCAAATTATATTCATATTACACTCCAAGGAGGAGGAAAAAATAAATCAAGGTAATTTTAGCAGAGCAAATCATTAGTGTATTAGTGACAAAATGCCAAGAAGACTCACCTGTTCAATCTCCTTTGTCTTAGTTGCAATTGCTTTTGAACGACCTAGAAGCTGGCTGTCCTCGTATAATTCTGTACTGTCTGTTAGATTTGCCTCTGTTTCCTCTGTTTGCTCAATGTATAATGGAGCTGAAGATCCAGCCTTAAGAAAAAAACAATAAATTCAGTCTTTAGAGAAAAAAAAAAAATCACAGTATGATGAAAAAACCCCCAAAGCCCAAACACAGTCATCAGATACATAAGTTTGCACATCAAGACTATTAGTGAAGTGTTATTGCTATAATCTTAGCAGACACAGAAATACAGATTTTAAACACGTAGAAAACATGACCTGATAAAACCCCCTGTGACACAGCCTTAACTGTGTAGAGGTTATCTGACATCATTGCCTCTACCTGCCCATCCACTGAGAAGAAATTTGTGTATGTGGTATTTGTAACACCAGAAAGCAAGAAAAATCCACAATGAAAATGTGAGTAGTCTTCTGGGAAAGGATAAAAGTAACAAAAGCATAGGCATCAAAAAAATAAAAGTTTTGGAGAACTCTTGAAGCATTCAGGGCCACAGGTTAATATTATTAGTATTAATTATTATTGCAATAACTATTGTATAGCAAAAGCAAACATGCAATTTGAAGATTTCTCTCTCTAAAACAGAAATTAAGACAGTATTCCTACTCCAAAGAAAACACATGCCACCTCCAAGGAGTTTATTTAGAAAATATAGGAATTCTGTTTTACAGAATTATTTAAATCCGGTATTATGGAAAAAATTTATAATTTTTTTTAAAATAGATTAGAAAATTGAAGAAGATGAAAACTAGTTTCTTTTATCCAAAAATAGAGGTAAAGAATCTTAAGACTTAACTAACATGAAAGAGAAAAGCATTAGACAGAAAAAGGAAATAAAAAGCTTAAGTAGTCCTGTAAACATATGCTCAAACCTTAGCAGCAACACAAACCATTAAGATTGAATCCCAAATCTTGCTATCCCAGTAAAGAATGAAATGCCTGAGAGTGAGTGAAGGCTACTAAAAAGCTCAGTGCAACACAAAGTTCAAGTATTAAGCACTTGTAAGATAAACAGGAAAAAGTTAAGAATTCTTGTGATTCATATGAGACAGCCTACTAATCAAGGTAAGAAATCCTTTCTTCTAACACTCAGAATGAGATGCCCCACCTCCTTCATTAGCATTTCTACAGCCCACTTTCTTAGTCAATAAATCATCTCAGACTGTACCACAACCAACTACAATTGCTTTGCTTTCATTCCATATGTTTAATCTTTTCCCACTGCAATTTTTTCTGAGGCATGGAGGATGCTTTAAACAACTTTTCTCCATGTGGCCCACTCTGTTCTTTCCTCCCTTCCATTACCTTCCCCTCATCAAGAACCACAGTGATATTTCTCTCCTGAACCTCTCAGAAATGTTCATGCATCTGTTCTCCTTCATATGGTATTCATCTTTGGATCAGCTGTTGCTTTTTCTTGATTCTAACACTTCCTCCCCTTTTTTCTTTTTTTAATTGCTTTTTCCAGTTTATGCATCTAACTAGATCTTCCTGACCATTGCTGAGGAGCTGCTCATGCATTCACCCATTACATCAATGGGCAGGACTTGAAAGTTCGGATAAATATGGATTGAGTTTATTTCTCTAACCTAGCCCTTATATTCTAAAAGTGGAAATGTGATACTTCCCAATATACATCCATTTTCCCTAAAATTATTTACAAACAAATAAAAAAAATCAAACCCATTAATTGGAAAGGTTAAGACATGACTTTGTGAAGTAGATACTATTTTTCTTTTTTTAAGAATGCCTCTAAAGTTGAAACAAAATGAAAGTTAAAGAAAAAAATTATCACAGAATTGAAACAGATTATTTTAGAGTACAAAATATTAGGGTTGTTTTAAATGAAAAATACATTTTTCACTAACATATCAGAACCCAAAAAAGATATCCTATCCAAGAGCAGTATAACAAATGACTGAGAAGGGCTATAATCCCACTTCAATATAGCCAGGAGTGGAAAATAAGAAGGGGTGAAAACAAAACAGAATAAACTGGTAAATAATTACCATTGATTAATAATGAAATAAGGATTCTGGGGAAAATAAAAAATATACCCACTGCAGTAACAAAGTAAGGTTTATTTTAAATATAAAGGGGGACAGCTTTCTGAAAAAGAATATGTGACATGGTAAGCTGGCACAGCTTGAAATGGAACTCAACAAACCAGAGCTTCTCTCCTCAAGTCTTATGTTTTACATGTACACTCATGCTTTGACTTGGAAGTCCTCTCCTAATTTTAAATTCAGTAGACATACAGACCTACACTACTACAAGAGCTCCTTGAAGAGCACTTGGGAGAGCTGGAACTGTATTGTGTCAGTTGTAGCTCAACATCAATGCAAATTATACTAACAAAATGTACTGTGGCTTTGTGTATTTTTTCAAAAGAAATAAATCTCAGGGTTTTAATCTCCCTCTCACTTCCTTTCAACAAATATTTAAAAGCATGGGCAGAAAAACTCAGGATTAAGTTACAAAATATGCCCTTATAAAGAGTACAGAAAAACAAGAGCCTATTGTTGTAACACTTGGAAATAAGTGGATTAATAATCCTATCTTACATCATACTCTGTTATTTCAGGTAAATTGCTTTCCTCGGCCTTCTCTGATTTTTCAGCTGCCCACTTGCTTGCAGCCTCTGCAAGTTCCTTTTCTGATAGTCTGTTGCTCTTCTCCAAGGCCTGTACAAAAACATTATAGTCAAGGTTTAACATGAAATACACTTACACATGGCACAAATCTTCAAAATTAAAATAAACAGTTATTCTGATCCCTAAAATATTTTAAAATAGGAAACAGGAAAATTGAAATTATTTCATTTGCTGTCAAATTTCTTTAAAAATAAAAGAAACAAGAGAGGAGAACAAAAGATAAATCAATGAAAGTCAGTGGACTACTTCAAAACCACTATACCTTCCAAATAAGGTTTATTAAATTCACAGGTTAGAGATAACAGAAAAATTTTCTGAGACTGTTGGGCACTAAAAGAAGTCAAATACAAGAGTGGAGTGAACTAGTAATTCAATGTGATTTTCAGGCATAAAAAGTTGTAAAAATTTTTAAATAAACTGTTAAATACTAGGTAGGGTATAAAACCTGAGCTAATTAGGGAGAAAAAAATATTTTATACAAACTTTAAGTGATCAGACCTGGTTCCATTAAAATCCACTATTTTCTATTTGTGGGAATGCTAATAATTTATAATAGAGTCAGTCACGGCTTTATGTTCTTTTAAATCTACCTTTTCAAATGGAAACTCTCACATTAATAATGTTTAAAAATTGATTTCTCTCTAAGAATACTTTTTGGTTTTTACTATCAGAGCAGCAAACAGACAATGACAAACATCAGTTTAGGAACAGCGAGCTTTATAAATCTTGTTACCACTATGTGGATATTTAGCTTAAATTAACTATGTGCATAGAAGCACCCAAAGAATCTATATCACTCTAGCATTAAAAATTGCAACACTAAGATGGGTATCTGAAAAAGAGATACAAAAAATTCTGCTACCTGGAAAACGCCATAACAATTTCTACCCCATGCCTGTTCCATCTTAGCAAACAGGTAGACAAAAAAAAGCAAACAAACAAAAACCCAAATGAAAGAAACTCCATCTCTTACCATTAGCTCATTCTAAGTTATATAAATGGCCAGTATCAAACCTCCTTTGTCTTTACATCTTTTGTTCTTACTTCAAACAAAATATTATCCAAATATCTCTGTACTGTAGTGTGGCATAAACACACAACTCACAGAACCTTTCCAGGATTCTGTGTCATAAAGACACCACCTTTATCTGAATCCAGAAGAGAAGTGCAACACAATGTTCCAATAGGAATCCCTCTTTTCTATAACTGCAAATTACTGAATTACAACCAGTGAAGTCAGAGGTGACAAAGTTGATTGCAGGGATACAAAGAGGGCACTTAGAAGAAAGGAATAACATAATCATAGAAAATCTCACATAACCTGCTATATTTCCACAAGCCATAAAAGAAATTAATATCTATTAAATACCAAAAAAAAATCTGGTTAATTTAGTTTCACTAAATTTAATTCTATAGGCTGAATGTTATAAATACGTATTAAATCCTGAGTGAATTGTACGGAATAAAGTAATGGTATTTGCACAGTTACACTTCAGCTGAAGATACAGAACAGGAACATATTTCTCAGTTGAAAATAGCAGCAGCTATTTAGGCTGCAAACTTTCAAGAAACAACCAATCTAATACATCTCATAAAACACCCTAAACTGCTGCCCCCCTCCACCCCCAAAAAACCAGAAGTCTCTCTTTTTTTTGTATTTTTTTTATCTCATCAATAACATAGAAAAGCAAAAGGCTGTCACTTTGCTCAGCAGCTGTTCCTGTCTCACACATCCACCTTCTAGAGCTCTATGTTGTATACAGCCTCCAAGGCTTACAGTCCATAGAGCTAATAAAGAAAAACACAAAAGATTTAATGCCATAGTCAAACAGGTGGCTAAGATCAGGTAACATCAACAGGTATTGATTCATATGCATGAATAGGCAAAAAATAATTATAGATAAAAATACCATTTTAGATTTGCAAATAGATACTACAGTGAAAAGAGGTATTGCTATGGGAACATACACCTTTGTAAGAATTTCAGAGCTAAATTATAACTTAGAGCATTGAAATTTATCTCCTTTAATCTCTAATATATAGCATACAACTAACTTCTCAAGCACTGATAAATGGTAAGACTCTGGCTCTGGAGATGCTAATGTTTTGCCAAGACTACTTCTGTCACTCCTTCTGAGTCAGTGAAGCACCTAGGTAACTTAACTGTTCAGTGCAATTCCAGCCAAAAGGCTGATTCCAAAAGCTCCACTGACACAGGGCAGTTACATTATTAGCAGATTTGGGGGCCGAAGAGAAAAGTCAATAAACAGTCATGGAAGTATTTCCATTTCTGCAGCTGATGCATACTCAATAAATATCTATGCTGTCTGGGAAATGACTCCCATCAAACAAAGTTTCATTTTGCTTAGCCTACATCAAGTGGATATCCACCACCAGCACATACTTGCAAACTGATGGCAAAAAACCAATACAGCATAGGTCAGATCTGACTGAAGAACAAAGCAGACACTTACAGAGCTCAAGTTCACACTGCATATTAACTCAAGAGCAAGAGATTTTGCAATGTCTCCTTGTTCTCAAAGATGTGTATTAAGTAAGGATTTGATACTAAGCTGCAGTGTGCTGAGTCTAAAAACAAAATAAGTGAACTAATTATAAAGTATATTTTATGATCCAAATCAGAGTAACTTGTGCATAATTGCTTTTATCTTATTTTCCCTATTTACATCACTGAAAATACATCACTTGCCTCTCCCCTTAAGGACAATAGCAATCAGCTGGCACAGCAGCTCTAAAAGAGATGTGTAAGAGATAAGCACTTAGAATGACATAGCACAACCAAAGCCTGGGTTTTTTTCCCACTGAATACATGGCAGGTGTGTCTGTGTCAAAATGAGTGGTAATACTAACATACAACAACACAGAATTCTAAGAACAAGTCCTATTCCTATGGTAAGGAATAGGAAGTAACATCATAAGGAATATGCACTTAAACAGGTGTATGCAGTATCTCCTTCCAACTGAGGAAAAAATCCAACAATGAACAATCTAAAACCAGTGTGAAGTACTCAAAAAGAAAATTCACCTTTGAAGAAGGTACTGCTGTGGACCCTGAAGGTGATGCATCTCTTGATGTTTTCAGTGACTGAACTGTCCTCTCTTTACCTACAATTAAGAAAAAAATTAATGACTGAGAAATTAAAGATATATATTGCAAATATGCTTACTGACATAGAAAAATTGCAGTGAAATTTTCTCACATCAGACATGAACCTTATCACAACAACTACCTGAAAGGGGGTTGTAGCAAGATGGGAATTGAACTCTTCTCCCAGGCAACTACTGACAAGAGGAAATGGGCTCAAGCTGTGCCAGGGAAGGCTCAGGCTGGATGCCAGGGAGGCTCTTTTCACTGAAAGAGTGGCTAAGCTTGGAACAGCTGTTCAGGGAGGTGGTGGAGCCACTATCCCTGGAGGTGTTCAAGAAACAATAGGACATGGCATTTAGTGTCATGGTCTAGTTGATAGGGTGGTGTTAGGTCAAAAGTTGGACTCCCATCTTGGAGGTCTTTTCCAACCTTAATGATTCTATAAAATCTACATTCTCCATCATCCAGTCAATACTAGTAACACTTTTTCTCTTCCCAAGGAGAGAAAAGATACAGCTGTGTCATTTCACACATTAAAGAAAACCCACTGTCCTTTTTTCCATCATTAACTGAAAGGGTGTATCAGTATGATTCCACAAGATGATGTGATTTCACTTTTTAATATGCCTGCAATAATAGAAACAGTTGAAATATTAGACACCAGTCAATCACTCAAGGTAACTGGGTAGTTTAGCAGGCCACAGTATGCTGAAAAGACCTGCCATGAGAACAGTTCTGTATTGTATCAACCACAGAGTAGATGCTTCTTGTGAGATCACTCTCTTACTTATAAACCTTAAAATTGGCAAAATGTCAAATCAAATTCACAGTGCTAATCACAATCTGTGCATAGTTTCACCACAGGCCAGTTACAGGCAGCCCACAGCAACAGAACTGGTTGCAGTGTGAACTACCAGTTTTCAAGCTGTGGTCCACAGATTACATCTGAGAGATCTGCAAAAGGTAAGTACAAAAAGCAAACATGTTGTCAGTAGGCCTAAATTAACCAGATTACTCACACTGACTTGGAAACAGTTGACTGATCACAAATAAGCCAAGGTAATATAAGCTTACTATGGCTTCCATTAAATTTTTATAAATACAATTAATAAAGGGATTAATTTAAAAAGCTATTGAAGAGTTATGAAAATTGGGATAGAAGATATTTTTGTAGAAATACAAATGTGATTGTTCATTATGGCTTTAAATATGGCTTTAATTTAATGAGTCAAAGCAACAAAGCACAGAACATTTCCTTTGTCATCACTAAGTAACACAAGTTTTGCTCCTGTGATACCTGCTTCTCAGCCCCATAGGTGAGCCACCTCCTTCTAAATTCATGGACTACTCTAACTCTGCCTCCCACATGCCTCCTTTATCAGACTTGATTCTTTAAAGGTTATATCAGTTGAATGGATTATATGTTTGCACCTGAACAGATGAAATGAACTGATAAAAATGGCAGAAAATTATTCAAAGTTAAGCAAAGTGAAAAAACACCATTTAATTAGAAGCCATTTTTTTCAGAATGTGCGTGGCTATTTTGAGTCCCAAAGCCGTATCTGTAAAATTAAACATCCCCTCCTGCTCCTCTCCATGCTCTCCCATCACAGATGAATGCTTGCCCTTTCCCTCCCTTTACCAAGCTTCTTCATGTCCCCACAGTTTTCTTTGTTTAAATTCTGTATTTATCCTAATGTACGAAGGGCTGTAGAACATAGGATATTCATTCTTCAGTAGAAGTCATGTGGCCAAACCAATTCAGATGACATGATTTTAAACAGCATTATAATATTTTAGAAAGATGCCATATTGCAAATTCCACATGAAATAGTATATACTTTGCATGTTGTAAATCCATTTAAATGTACTGCTGACATATATGAGATGTCCCACTTGATGTTCCTTTTAAATATGCAATACATGAGCTTACCTAAGGCAAATCACATCCAAAAATTATTCTAAAACTATTGTTTAAACCATTTATACCTTGTAAATAGGTATTTTAATCCAGTCATCTAGAGGGCCATTTCAATGGTTCTCCTTTCCAGGTAAAGGAATAAAGAAATAGTCCAGTGTAAAACTCAACTGGTCTATTAAAACTTATCAAAAGGTGATTGGGAAAGGAATTTAACCATGCAAACACGAGAAAATATCAAAAACTTAGATGCAAGCTCTGCTCTTGATCAGCATCTTTTCTGGTTCGTGAATGTATCTGCTTCTACATCACCACCTCCACTACTGAGTAATTCTAACCATATAGTATAGACATATATAATCAAAGCTCAAAATTTAAAAAAAAACCATGAAACATTCCAAAATTTTGTACAGTTTCCTCACAACATTGTTTTCTTGTCCCTAGTAATTATAAGCTGCACACCTACAAGACTTCTAGAAAAGTAGTTAACTATCTTATTTTTTTCTTCCTCCCCTACACTTAAGAGGAATTTATGTTCACTAAGTATTGCTACAAAATGTTGAAAGCACTGTAATGCCCAAATAGAAAGACCATCTCTACTCTGTAAGGAGTGAAATTATTCCTCGATATTTAAACAATGTTAAGAAAACTACAAAGATCTTTTTTGACAAGAAGTGCTCCATAATGGTTCAGTGTCACTCTGGAAACACAATAACACAATGTGCCTTCTCAGTGAGTGAAAAAAAAATCTAATTATTTTTTTAAAAGCTGCCAAAATGAACAGTAGGTTTGCATAGTTCACTAGAAAGCCTTTGCAGATGGGAAATCAAATTGGATTAATTTACATAAGCTGTACAAACAGAGTGGCTAAGATTGTAGTATACTAAAAAAAGCTTCCACCCCCCCCCCCCTCAAAATAATTTAAATATGAAACCTCAAATATTTTCAAAACAGATAATTCATCAGACTTCTGGGAAACATTAAGAGCCAAGCTTTCAAAAAGTCAGAATAGACTCAGCTGAGATATGCATCACATTTCTTTGAGGCAAGATCTGAGAGGTTTTGACATTGAATGCAATTGCTAAAAAACAATCAGTGTCAAAAGCCTAGCAAAATTTGGAGAAAATGAAGCAAGTAAAAGTATGTACCTTCACTTCTCCATTTTTTTAATCCCTGTTTTATTATGGTTGCAGGAAGAAATATCTTCATCTGCTGTAGATGAAGCAAAGTTTCTTGTCAGGAAATCCAACGAAGCACATAAAGAAATAACAGGGGCTGATGCTAAAGATAACATCAAATACTAGAAAAAGCTGTGCAGCTGAAACTCCTACAGCCAGTCTAGACCTGATACCAAAATAACACCTACAATCTCCCACATGAAATACATAAGGGAACAGAGAGTACAATGAAACAACCGGAGCAGACAGCACATGGTACAAAATGTCAGCTTTTCCCATTTTAAAAAGAGCACGTAAGGAAAAAAGGCTTATACAGCGAGTTGCAGTTTCACCTCACTAACCAGTTCCCATCATTAATCCAGCATTACCTTGCTGAGAAGAAACATTTCTTTTATGCAAAGATGACATATTTCTGCTGTGCTGGTGGAAAGGATAGGCTTTGCTTCTTTCAGGAGAGTAGCTCCTGCTGCTGACACTGGAGCCAGATCTGCTGTGCGGAGAATCCCTTCGGCTCCCCGGCGATTCCCTGAAGAAAGGAGAGTCCCTCTTGTGAGGGGAGCGATCTCTCCCATAATGAGAAGAATAGAAGCTTCTTCTTCTGAAGCCATCTCTGACGTCCCTTGGAAGACAACAGAAAATTACAAATAACTTGCTTGTCCTTATAATGTTTATGGAACAGCACAATGGCAACGGTTGGTAAATACAAACAGGTTAACTGGCAAACACATCCAAAATCTTCAGTGTTTTTAAGAGCACTAAGCAAGGGATGAAAAACAAGTAAAAAAAAGTAAAAATTTAAAAAAAGGTAATTCTTTCATATTTCATTAACATGCTTCATTGCTAGAAGCTAATTCCTTTCTATTTCTTGACAATACAGCTAAACAGTAAGAAAGAGACATTGAGGAAATGAGAACTCTCACAATTTTGTTCAGTACACTTACCCTGGAAATCAAGCTTTAATTTAAAATAGATAAAAATGCTTATGCAAATAGTGTTTATATTATTTGGCATTTTTCAGCTATGTTTTTCTCTTATTTTCAAGGGTCTATATTCTCCATTTGATTTCACACACCTTGCTACACAAAATATCACTGACAGATTTCAGCTCATATCCAGCAGAGACAAAAAGAAATCTGCAGAATATCTATTCTCTCACCTATGAATCCACCCAAGGTCAACTCTTAAATGAAAATATGAGGACATATATCTCCTAAATATGTTTCTCACAACACACAGTATTAATTTTGAACTTTAATGTAAAAAGTCACAAACCCAACTGATTTAAAACCATAATTTAATAAACACCAAAACTTTCTGCTAAATTTAAATATTGTTACTCCAGACCACAGCACAAATGTGTTGGTTATTTGTAAATCATATTAACGTGCATGTATGTGTAAAGGTGAAAAAAACCACCTAGTATTATTTCAAACTTGTCCTAAAGAATCACAGAGCTAAAAGACATCCAAGCCAACTGAATCTAGAATTGTCACTTTTGCCTTGGACAGAAGATGCATTGGTAAGATCAACAAGTACTTCTCAGCCTCTCCATCAAAATCCCCAAGATTTCAGAGCATTTCTAGTAATTCAGAATCTATCTTCTCTCCTATTTCACATCAGAGTCCAGTATTTTAAACAGAGGGATGTCTCTCAAAGATCTGGTGGTCTCACTGAGCACAACGTAGCTACAGCTAGTTTTATGCTGGTGGAGAAGAAAAGATGTACAATTCCTACAGCAAGGCACAGGCCCATATGTGACAGATGACAAAGGATTTCCGTGTGCCAAAGGTGTCTTGGGCTACAGAAGCCTCAGAGGGAGCACCACAAAACAAAGCCCCTGTGACAGTGCTGTGTTTTACACAGTGCAGGTTTACTTTTTGCATGGAAAGCACATCTTCATTATATGTATGAACATTTTATGTAGCAACAGACATGAAGTGTAAGTTCAGGCTTGAGGAATACTAGATTAACCCTGCACTGAGCTACTTTTTCTAGCTAAGTGGGACATTATTTATTTATTAAAGAACATATTGATCAAATGTTTATCAGGAATGACCTAGGCATAGCCCACCTTCTCTTGCATTTCCTTCTTAATTGCTCTCTTTAAATAATGATATTTATTTTTAAAGCACAAGCTTTCTGGCAGACCAGTACAGCACTTTTATGTGTAAAACAGACTTTTATGACCATGTTATTAAACCCTTGTATACAGAGCAGTTTATTATGGTAATGTTTACAGAGCCCCAGCTATTGCACATGTATAATAAATGCTCTAATATCCACGTAAGAATTTTCAAAATTGTAATTGAAACACACTTTTAAACAGGAAAATATTTGAAAGCCACATTCTACAATAATATTATGCACCCCAAAATAGAATCTCACTTCCAGTTTTTGAATTTTTATTTCATCACTGCATGTCAATTCTTAACTAAACCATATCTCATACAGAACATTCATGCCATTAACTATATTAAGTCTTTTTGGGACAGCATAGCAACAGCATAGCATTTCTGATGTTTTCCATTAATATAACACACTGAACAGAACAAAGTAAGCATTGTTTTACAGTTATTTTTTTCCTTAAATACTTAAGCTAACATACACCTGCAATTTGGTAATGAAGGCCCCAATTCAGCAAAGCAGTTAAGCACATGCTTCAGATTCCAACACATACTCAAAAGGCTTATTGAGCAGGGACAATATTTAATAGAGATGCAAAATAGACTTTAAAATAGATATACTGCCCTTAACAACAAATACAGAATTAATCCCTTTTATATAGCATCCCTCAAGTCTTTGTATTTTGTGTTCATGATTCACACTTAATCCTAAAAGCACAATTTTGTTCTCTCAGCAGTGTTGCAACAGGAAGCAGTATCTTTGTTAACATTGATGAAACTTGACCATGAAGTTCTCACTAAAGCTGGCAGTCTTGGAGGAGCTTCTGAAATGCTACAAAAACAGCCATATTGTGATATACCATTCACCAAGGGCAGCTGGGGGAAGTGCTCCAGCCTGACAGCTATTTCAGTTCACCATCAGTTCCAGTTTCCTCAAGGACAAAATACAAGTACAGAACAGACAAATGTATGACTTTCTGCACAGCAGAAAACCAAGGGAATACAATACTGAGGAGATTTTCAGTCGCCCACAGAAGAGAAACTGAACAGTGGTATAGCTTAAGCTCTGTGAAACAAAGATTAACAAACCAGTGTGTCAGGTTTATCTCTTAAGAGTACTCAGAAGTAAAATTAAATCACTTCTTGGATGCAAAATGCCCAGGAATAGAGAGGTACTTGGTTACACGAAGCACATGACATGCAATAGAGGAAAAAGCTTTGCTGTAAGAGGACTCTTAGATCACTCTCACTGAATTGGTGCTACTGGGCAACAGCCTACAATACTTCATGCCCACTATTCTCTGGGACTTCAATATCCCATCACACTCACCTTTTCAACTAGAACATTCATCTACATTATGGTCCAGCTATAGTGACCATAACTCTAATTTTTGACACTGAGCTGAACACGGGCAACAAAACAGCATATTGTGTGGAACAGAAACGGGAGGGTCTTCCAGTAATTCACAGGTGAGTGCTGCCTATAACCTAGATTAAAAAATCAGAGATGTTTTTGTGATCCCTTCCATCTGAGAAAGATTACTGCTATTGTCAAAGGGATTAAACACTCCATTTACAGGCTTGTGCTTAATTAGCCTTGCCTAGAAATAACTCTCACACTTTTATATCTTCAACTTATAAATAAATTGAAGAAGCTATAAATAGCTTCTGCAACACCAGACTTCAGTGCAAAGAGATAAAACAGTCAAGATCTAAACTGAATCCATAACTGAAAATACTTTTTCTGCCTCATAACGCAGATGCAAGGGGGAGGGAGAGGAAAAGTTAAACTAAAATTCCTTTTGCCTGCCTTTTCAGGACATTGCAAGAGCTACCAACATGAATCAGATGATGTAGAAAATATTTAATAAAATATACAACGCCCTCAGCCTCTAAAAGAAGAGGCAAGAACACCTCCACTTTTAACATCTTCAAAGTAAATGTAGGTGGTGCAAGATTCCAGCCACCCCTCTCCCAGAACTCATTCCATTTCTTTCTAAAGTACACAGTTGTGCAACAAACCAACAACTTACTCAGGCTCTGCTTTGGAGATTTGCTATAATCTCTTGTTATTGCCCAAAGATCCTTATGCAGATTTATCCTAAGCTAAGATAATACAGTGAATCACACCATCATAGATAGAAGGAATTGCACCTAGTTTCAATGGCTTTCATTTGAACATTTGAAATGGCAATAAGATTCCTTATTGACAACTGGTTTTCAACATTTTATGACTAAGCAAGTAAATAGAGCACTTGTGATATCTGCATTTTGCTCCAAATAAAATTAACATAATTAAGACTTGCCAGTGTAATCTTGTGAACAGCTTTCTGCATGAAGGCAGAAGGAAACAGGCATTGTGAAACACTGTTTCAAGCAGAAAAGAATACCCAGAAATACCAAATGTACCCCCAAAAAATGAAAATAGATAAATGTTTAATGATTTTTATGCTGCTTGCAATACTTCTGTAGTTATCATAAGCAAACAGCAAATCTTTGTCCACCTCAGTTGGTATGAAAGCTACTCAACTCCTCTCTCCCTGCCACCATCTCAGGATGTCACGACAGGTCAGAGAATAAAATATAAGACAATGTGAATATTATAGCAACATTAGTGAGAAATGCTTCTATATCCTTTAATTGAATAGTAAAGCTATGCACTTCAATGGCACTGGAAATCCCACTACATTGCTCTTTCTTCTTAGTGCCCTCCTCCTTTTTACTGCCATGGATAATGTACCATTAGACTCGCTGCAAGATCAGCCTACATAATAAAAGTATATTTAAACTAAAACTCCCTATTATCTCACAAGGAGAAATGATGGTCAATCACAAATAAGGACAGAGAAAGTAACAAAGAGTCCAGAAAAACACAGATTTAAGTACCAAAGAATTAAGAGCAAACGGCTTTAGGCAACTCTTTGCAGAATAAAGACAAAACGTGCTATTTAGACAAATTAAGATAAAATTAGACAAAATAACTGCATTCAAATGCATGTGACCTTGGTTTTTCTTCTTTTTAAAAACAAGTTAAGTAAGACCCCCCAATCTCAAAACATAGGTCTTACGTTCCAGAGGGAGTATTTGCTTAAAGTGATGGACCAAATTACAATGTCTAGAAACAGCTACAACATTTACAACTGCCCTTTGAGCAGCCTATCATCCCAGAAGAGTAAAGTAGTTCAGACAACTAGTTCAGGGACCTAGCTCATAAACCTCTCCCATTTTATGACATTTTATGCAGTAGCAACTGAACTAATTCCTGAACAAACTTAATCCAAAATGGAAACAACTGAAATCTTCTATCTCAATATAAGCTTAAAAACTGGAAAATAGCTGGGGAGCATAATATGGTACTTCTCATACTTTTTTTTTTTTCCTAATGCCCTAACAGATCAGAGAAACTGGTCAATGTTTTAGCTTCTAGACAAAGTTCTAATGGACAAAGACTCCTAAGTAGGTACTTGCACTTTTACTGTTGTCCTGCCTCAGGCAGAGACCAGCACACAGAAAAGAGTTTTAAAACATTTCCCCGAGGTACCAAAGCACATTGGTATCCCTCAAAAGTGTCTTTTCTTTGAGGGCTTTGAATTTACTTCACGCTTAGTATGCGCCAAGCAATTTAATGTAGACAAGCATTTGTCTTACATACACACTAAGCCCCAGAGAGAAATACTTTTGCACTTTATTTTAGGGACATAAGTGAATTTTATGTTCAGCAAGCTATTACTTTTTCCCCAAAAGCTATCTTTGAAATCCTTCCATAGAAGAACCCAGAAACCATGAAACAGCTGCTGGAAGAGCACTTAAGCTTTTCATCAGTGTGCTGCAGAATGCCATTAGTTCACTGGCAAAAGAACACAACATGTAGGATATGCTGATTTGATCAACTCTTGGGGTTGAGTTGCTAACACTACCAATAAAAAGCTGCAAAAGGAAGAGCAAGTTGAGAAACAGGTTTGTAAGCAGTAACACCTTATGTCAGTAATACTGATGGACAATACCCTTACTATATTTACTTTTTTCCTACTTCCAAATCCCTTAATGTGATCTATAAATCAGAAAAACATTCAATTTTCTCTAAATGGGAAAAATGCTTCACAGATCTCTATGTTTTTATTCTTAAAGTGAGATTTGAAGCAATTAGGTCAAATAGGTTTCATGTGTTTACATGCCTCAAAGTGTTGTTTGTAATAGTGGTACAGATTGCTGCATAGCAACTTCAGTAAAGTTAGCACACTACTGCCTCTGCTTCTGGGTTTCTCAATATAAAAGACATTATACACATATGAAGAAAAAATCCATTGCACATAATGGAATTTTTCTTTATGTGATCTCATTTCTTCCTGTCAGGTATAGAGTTTGTTCAAAATCAGAAAGTTAAGAGAGACATTCCCTCTTATAAATTATTCAGCCTCGTAGCTTTATCTTTTTTATTTTCCAGTTTGCTTTTTCCCTATGCTATGCTGCTTGGGTAAATTCTTTAATAAAAATCCTTTTGCAACTCTTGCATGCCTTCAGTTATTTCAGTGATTTAATAACAGTTAACTTTGGAGCTCCATGACAGCTCATACTGATTGAAACTGGTGCTGCTGCAATCCCCAACTCTGCAACCTTCCTTGGATCCCTATTTCGATTCTGTGCCTAAGCTGGCATTGATATTTTCTCTCAGACAACAAAACTGGCAGACAAATATTTAATTCATTGTGGTGGGCTAGCACACAGAACCAGCTATGTGAAATGTACAAACACCTGAAACAGTACCAGGGAGAGGGGAAGGACCACATAGATAGTTAAAACTGCTGTGGAAATATACTTTTACTGTAGGAAAATGAGTCTCTTTATTGTATTCGTGACTTTTAAATACTTACAACAAATAAAACAGGTTCCTTGACAGTATTCTAGAGCAGTTGAAGTTAGACTCAATAAGCCTCAAAGAAGTAATACTCCTTTTTTTCCCCTAAAAATAACAGACATACATATCTAGCAACACTGGCTGTGAGTAATAAACATAAATCCAGAGATAAGTTCTAAACCAGAATGCTGTTTAACAGACACAAGTTTTAGTAAGTATTAATAAATTAACAGTAGCTGAAAAAAGATATTAAAGAAGGTAATTAATTGCTTCACACTTAAGTCTCCTCTGTTAATGTCATCTTTCACATTACTTAGATAATCCTTGAACAAAATGCTCAAAAACTGCCTCTAACAAGATAAAAACTGTGGAATGCATACTGAGTCTAGTAACTGAAACATGAATTAGTTTGCCCATCTACTCTACACTGATGAGATCCCACTTGGTACACTGCACCCAGTTTTAAAGTCCTGGAAAGACACGGATGGACAGCTGGCCCAGGTACAAAGGACAGCAACAAAAATTATCAAGTGGGATGGAGCACATCTCTGAGGAAAGGTGTGAGAGTTGGTGGCATTCAGCCTGGAGAAGAAAGGCTCCACCACAAAATGTTTATGATGAGCATGCTGAAGCACTGGAACAGGTTGCCCAGAGATCAAATAACCCATCCCTGGAAAAACATACAGGGTCAGGCTGGATGGGGCTCTGAGCAACCTGACCTGCTTGAAGATGTCCTGCTTCCTGCAGGGGGGTTGGCTAGATGACCTTTGAAGGTACCTTCCAACTCAAACCATTCTATTATTCTCTAAGTCAATACATTGAAACACTTTGTTCCTTTTACTTCAAAATTTCATAATCACGCTCTCAAGCATAATTTTCAAAAATAATTAGGCACATTTTTCAAAAATAATTAGGCATACTAGGCTAGATAAGTTATGACTTAATTTAACATATGCAACTGTTAAAAGTCAGACCTTAGAAGAGAAAGACATTCCCTCAACTGGCTGACCTAACCCTGCTGTGTGTAATGACATCTATATTCAGTTTCACTTAGACAAAGGCATTTATTGTCAGCTCATAGACAAGTACTACAGAGCCTCATCTCTGGAAAGAATCTTTAAGGTTATGCAAATATATATCATGAACTAATGTCAAGACTAACACTGAGAATAATTAGTTAACATGCAAAAATAGAATAATCTTTTAAAAATAATACCAACAGCATGAGATCATGGAATTGCTTTATTGATGAACTTTTCCTCAGATGTAGATCATAACACCCTAAACACAAGGAAATGGCATGTCAAAAATTTTCTCTTTGAAGCAAAATGCTTAACAAAAGGATGCCTAAATTATCAGTAACACTAAACTTTTTCCTCTTCTCTCCTGTATCCTAATACTCCCACCCTCTCTCAATAGGAATTCCATCTAAGATGTTTAGTATATTCAAAACATAACAAACAAGTCCTTGGAATCTAACAGATGATGAAGAATTTACCTTCCTAAGGGAAATTATGTCAAAGTCCTCTGTGACAATACACCTCAACATGAGAAAGCCATGACTACATTCATCAGTCCAATTCACTGGCTCTGAGATTATTTAGTTTGATACCATCTTAACAGAAGCTGTCTGCACTCGAAGGGAGTCTCCCTTCTCTTTCCCTTCCCCACTGTCTCAGAGGCTAGCTGTTTTTCAATGAAGTAGTTAGGAAACTTTTCCAGAATAATCAAGTGCTACCCATGGGAGTTTGCCTCATTATTTCTCAACCCAGCATTAACCTGTTAGTTTTGGTACCATCTGTAGTGCTAGCTGTAAGACTTGACCAGGTGAGCTCGCTTTTCAAATACTTTAAGAAATATGTTAATCAAGACCTTACAGTGGAAAGGTACATAATCTTATCTTTAGGCACGTTATCCTATCATACATTGTAAACAGATGAGCTCCTTACAGTTTATTAGCATTATGTAAACATTTATTAGAAGGAAATCATAATTTTCCCAAGATGCGACTAAGTTTTAAACAATTAATCAATGTTAACACAAAATTTAACTGAGTTTGCACAGACTACTGAATTTTTCCTTAGAGGTGTATCATAACATATCACCACCTCTAGTAAACAGGTGTCTCATACAATAGCCCCTGTTGAAAAAATATAATGATGACATCAATTTCACAGGACAATTTAAAACCTTACAAAAACTACAGTGGGAAACAGTAGTATACACAAAAAGCCACAAACCCTTAAAGTGTAACACAGCTTTGGATCAAAAGCAAGTCAAATAGACATGATAGCAGTTGAGAATTGACATGATGAGAACTTCTGGAATTTGTTTTTGCTGGAATTTTGTCAAATACTTACAAGTCAATTTACTACCTGGCCATTCCTTATTCAACAACAATTTTTAAGAATATAAATATTATATTTTAATAATTTATAATAATATTTTGCCAGGAAAAGCAATATTCACCTTCCAATTTAGCCACACAATTAGCTAAAACATATAAAAAATCCCAGTTGAAAATAAGAGCAATTTCTACCTCCTCTCCATATTCTTACATTATAGGATGGGGGCAAAAAAATTCTACCGTTTAAACCCTGCCTACTAATCTCTCCTTTTCCTCCATTCTCAAGTGACAAACATTTCAGAAGTGGAATGACAGCAGTCTTGCTTTGAATGAGGTTTCCAGAATAATTCTAGATATATGCACACAGGGCCCATATGAGCAAAGTAGAAACTGTTTGACATAAAATTCCTAGTAAGAAAACAGGCAGTGCTCACACAAAGATTCATCACAACAATAAAATCAAACTTGTCCAAACTGCAACATTTTAACTTTCAGCTGACCTGCACCAGCAGACATTTCTGAACTGCTCTTGATTATACTCAGTTTTCAGTACAAAGCATTTTTTAAAATGCTATGTGGTATCTGCATGAGAAGATTTGAGTTCTTAAAATCCACTCAAAATAAAAACTTATAGACCTACAGAACCCAAAGTGCAAGCATACAATCAGATATATTTAACTCTGACTGAATAACGACAGTCAAATAATGCAACGTAAATCTCAGTTTGCAAACAAATTGGTTGTCCCAAGCACAAAAGAGCTACCAGCCAGCAGAGCAGAAAACAGTTCTTAAAGAAAATGTAGCAACTACTGAATCAGTAAGACTGCTGCATAAAACATGAACTGAATATGAAGTCATTAAATATTTAGTGTAAACCAGAATCAACTTTTAAGTTGTATATTACCTATTATCTTGTTCCAAACGGTTCTAATTTCCCCCTCCACCCTCCAAAATATCATAAGCCAAGATAAACTAATTTAGCTGGCAGCTTAACACAATGGGTTTTCTGAGTAAAAGATTTCAACAGACATGTTCTTGCCTGGAGTTGCAGACAGGCATAACGAATCTACCACAATGATCTATTATAAGGAAACTGTAATTTTGTATATGAATAAACAAGCTACTCTACTCAGCCATGTGAATACCTGAGAGGTTCAATGTTCTGGCAGAGATTCTATTTATTTATTAAAAGAAAAAGGCATGTGCTAATGAGTATGATTACAACTCTGCTTATCAATCTCTGTCAAAAGCAAGACCATTTTCTTTGGGTGATTGCCATATTTACTTCCCTCCACAGGTTTTTTAATAAAGAATGAGGTTCTTGTATGGTGTCCCTTAAGAGCTGTCAAATATTGCAACAAACAGCAGACTTATGTACATTTATAGCACCATCTCATAAATCCCTTTGGCTAAGTTTATCTTCTATAAGCAAGACACAGATCAGTTTACATTACAAGAAAGTTTAAATCCAAAGCCTAAAGGCCTCCTACAATATAATATACTGCTTTAAATATTCTACTATTTAAACATGTTCACTATTTCATTAATTAAAGAAAACACATAGGGAGGAGAAAAAAACCCCAAGAAATAACTGCCCCCTGTAACTCAAAGGTGATTGCATAGTGACAATGTAAAGATAACTGCCTCAGCCTTTGACACATCTGGACTCTCAAAATTAAATGCTGCTTTATTCAGAGAAGAGTCAGTGGCCCTTAACTTCCATCTGGAGACTCTCTCATCAAAGGTCTTCACTTAAAATAACTATTCTTACCAAAGTACAATTTTCTTCTCAACATACGATCCTCAGTTCACAACTCTACAACCTCCTGTCATCACTTTGTACACTTACAAGGGGTTAATCACTAAATGCAAGGGTAGTTCAAGCAGAGATCAAAAAGCCAAGATTGCTGGGCTTCTATTCCCCCACTTTGCAAACAATTTACTCCATGGCCTGCAGTAAACCCATTCTCACTGTGAAGGTGCATGCATCTAGAAAACCCAAGATATATTGTGCTTTACCCCCCAAAAGTGCTAATACCAAGTTTAATGTTCAGAAAACCACTTTTTTTTTTTCAAATAAAAGACCATAAGCCATTGATTTAGAACACTTCCATAACAAAACATAACTGTTCAGAGACCACAAACTGTTTACAATTAAGTTTCTATATTTTGCTAGACAGTTTTCTCTCATTTGTAGCACCAAAATTACTTCAGTATTTCCATTTATTACAAAGTATTTCCTAAGTACTCCAGGAAACAAGTAGATCTGTTTTTGATGGACAAATGCACTAGAATTAAAGACTGGACTACTAAAACTACTTCCTAATTTCACTTAGAACATGGGAGAAAAATCTAACACAAAATAAACAAAACAACACACATAGTAGCAACAAGTTTCCTCCATTAGCAAAGGAAAAATTATTAATATATACAGCTGAAGAGGGGTTATTAAAAATGTTCTATGTAAGCTGCTTCTCAAGAGTCTATTTTTTACTTATTCCAGGAATATGGCAACCCTTATTTTACAAAAATCTGGGCCTCAGATAATTCTAAGGATCAAATTTAATGCATGTGTAGCTGGGATTTACAAGTGCGTCATTTTGTAATTTCTCTTTGAAGATGAGTCTTACCCATCTTAACTTGCCAAGTTTCGTATATTTCACATCTTGTAAACTCAGTTTGGTTGGTAAAAAAAAAAAAAAAAATGAAGTAATGCTCCGTGCACTCAAAAGGATTAAAATTTGGCATGACTAAAGTGAACAGCAGCTAACAATCTTCCAAAGCATTTCACACTGAAAAGTTCATCTGACCTTATAAAAATGAACTTGTACGCAAAACCCATTGCTATGAGGCCCACAGGGAAGTACTGCAAAACTAGACTCCTTCAACATATAACAGCATAGTTCCCTACAACTTTTTTAAAAATCTGACATGCATGAGTGCTTTGCATAAATGAGCCTAATATATCACTGAAGACAAGCACTAACACAGCTCCAGAAATGATCAACATCAGTACAAGATAAATGTACAAAGAAGTCACATCTTAATTGATCTCTACTCCTTTGAATTGCTAAGTCTCACAATTCTCATAGCATCAGCAACCAAGACATTAATGTGTGCAGAAAGTTTCCTCCAAACTATGATGTACAATTCTTGGTATGTGCCAACCACACTTGAACCAAAAGGCACTTGAAATCAAGCTAAAACAAAATTCACATCAGTTTCAGGAGTTCAGAATTCCTTAGGTGACAACAGGAGAGAAAGAGCTGATAACTCAGTTTGAAATCTATGCCCCACACATCCTCTGAATTCCTTTATTTTTTACATATAAAATGTGTATCTTCACCATAAAAAAGTCATGGTCAGGATGACAGCTGTTCACTAAACATAGCATAAAACAGGGCTAACAACCCTCAAAAAGCATGTGGAAGGAATAGTAATGCTCTACTCAGTGCTAGACATGATAATGTCTACCATGTGAATGACAGCTGCTTGGAAACTGGAGGAAGGCAAGAAAAAAAAAGACAGTAGGCCAAGTGCTAGAACCTCCACAATCCTGTTGTCACTCATGGAGAACTGCTGCTGCTGGTCATTAGACACATCACAGCTGAAGCCACAGCTCTACAAATGCTAAGTAAGCAAGCATGTCCTACTTTTAAGAAAAAGGCAAGAAGCTTACAAAAACCCCAACAAAACATCACTGAAGAAACAATAGGAAAAAATAGAAAAAAATCCCTAACTGCTGGTTTCTTCAACAGCAAAGAGAATTACAGAATAATAGAACATAAGGAGTTGGAAGGGATCCACAAGGATCACTAAAGACCAAGTCCTGGTCCTGTACAGGACATCCCCAAGAGCCACACCATGTGCCTGAGAGCACTGTGCAACACTTGCACTCTGTCAGGCTGGTGCTGTGACCACTTCCCTGGGGAGCCTGTTCCAGTGCACAAGCACCCTCTGGGTGAGAAACCTTTTCTTGATATCCAACACAAACCTACCCTGACTCAGCTTCAGGCCATGTCCTCAAGTGCTGTCACTCATCATCACCACAGAGCACTGATCAGTGCCTGCCCCTCTTCTTCTCACGAGGAAGCTGTAACTGCAGTGAGGTCTCCCCTCAGTCTCCTCTTCCCCAGGCTGAGCAGACCAAGTGACCTCAGCTGCTCCACATAATGCTTCTCCTCAAGGCCCTTCATGATCTTTGTTACCCTCCTTTGGACACTTTCTAATAGATTAATATTTTTCTCATATCGCAGTGCCCAAAACTGCACACAGGACTCACTTAAGGACATTGATATTGCAGATAAGCAGCATTTTACTTCAGGAGAATCTTAAGTAATGTTTTTCAGCATTCTAAATCAAGATAGCAGGAAGAAAAATACAAAGGGTAAGAGATGAGAAAGTACCTTTTGACAGGTATGTTTTCAAAAACCAAACAGGAAAATGTGAATGATGAATACTCAAAGAGAAATGCTGTCATATTGACAACTACTTCTTACAGCACATTTTTAGCTACTGATTGTGATTTTAAAAATAATAAAGAAAGCTATTATTTCGGTCAATAAATGAGCTATTATTTTTAAGAATTTAAAGTCACTGTACTAACTATGAAAAAAATACAAGTCTCCTGACTGTCTAGCTACTCACTATGCTTTCGCCACGTTCCATGCACTTTTTTTAAAAAATCCTTCTGGCTAAAATCATCTTAAACCTCCTCCTATTTCCTCAAAAAAAAAAGAATTATGTGTACTCCAAAGAACTTAACTAAAATAACTTTAAACATATCCAAAGAGAAGGCATTTTTGCACCAAATAACTTTTTTAATATCATATTTTGTGGAGCAAATGTCTTTGAAATAGAAAGTAATTAGCATTTTCACCACAGGAGACAATATATACCATGAAATGTACTTTGATATCCTCCTTGAGATCCACTACATTGCTCAATAATGGGCAATATGCAAAAATATGGAAAAACATGGAACACTACAAATGTTTTGCAGTCTGATCATAAGACTACTTTGAAGATTATTTGCTATATTTATATAATGAATCAGTAGGATTTCAATCAATTCCAAATATATTTGAACCATGGATCTTTATGAAGTTCTTCCGCAGCATTATTGCAGTTATGTAACAGCTCTATAATCTGAAGCATATAATACAAATACAGATGGGACTATCGTATACCACACAACACACTTATTAAGCCTTCAACAAAATGAGCTGACATTTTAGCCTCACTTTTTTGAACCTTATTTTGAAAGGAAGAAATCAGGATGCATTTAAGACAATCTTTTTGACCACTGGGTGCCACTCTTGTTCTGTGTACAATAAGCTGCCTGGCACTAACTCAGTCTTCTCAGCCTTTCTGGTGTTTTTCCTCAGCTTCAAACAACCCAGATTCTGCTAAATTGAGAGGAAAAGATGGAAAAACTTTTACACAAATTTTTATTAAGCATTCCTGTTCAAAACCTTTTATTATTGCTTCTAGCCCCAAGAATGCAATTCTGAAAGAAGTCTATTGCACCAAGACCCTTATGATATATGAAGGATTTCCTTTATGGTGAGATTATAGAATAATCCATCCGTGCTATGTCTAAGTCATCCCACTCAATGGAATAGATATCTACTGCAACTATGGGGCCTTGTGGATATTGCTATTAACAGCATCATACTGAGTTTACAACACCACAAATCTAAGGCTTGCCCTGTCTGAACTTTTTCTGACCTGCTTGCAGTCTTTTTTTTTTAACTTGCTGCTGGTTTAACAGCAATTTTTCCAACTGGTCAGGTGTCTATAACTAACTCTGTTTACTTCTGTTGATGTTTGTATGGTATACCCATAGTTTTAAATAAATGTTGTAACAGTTTTAAATACATGTTGTAACAAGGAGTTATTCTGTGATATGACTAACACCATGATGCAATACCCACAAATACAGGCTGGTATAACAGGCATCTCAAGAAGTGGAAATGCAGGATGTGGCATATAAAAGCACAGCCATCAGATGACATTCTTAGATCAGACTGCTAATATTTCACCTATACTAACAATCAACTCTTGTCTTAACATTTAAGGTGACTTTCATCCTTGTCCATAAGTTTTGAGTATAACAGTATCCTGTGCACTTTATTTGCTAACTCAAAAAATCCATATCAAACATCACTGCAGGCATATGTGTATTACAGCCCTATGATTTACTACTAGTCCTTAGATTTCATAAATGGAAACCTGAGGTACAGACTAAGAAGGGTTCATAGAAATTAACATTACATATGATGGAAATATATATTCATCAGTTCAGCTGAGAAAACAGGGAGCTCAGAAAAAGGCTGTGGTGAACTTCATAATCCTATTATCTATCCCACCAACCTTTAAAATGGCACAGGCATCATTATACTGTAGCCCCAATGTACTGCAGCTGCAGAATCAAATAAGAGAACAAAGAATTCTCTGAAATCATGCAAGAAGTGTCACTCATGAGAGATGCATTAAATTACTTACACTTCCAGGTTACCATCCTAACGATGCTATCATGATGCCTCCTATCCTTATTAAACTAGAGACTTTCATGTCATATAATTTCTTTAATTTCTATTTCAAACAATACAACTAAAACCTGTTTTCCACTATTGTCTTTTACTTTAACAGATGTCCTTTCCCTGTTATTTCACTGGTCTGCTCTACCAGCTGTTTTGGTGACCAAGTAAAACGCCCTAAATATTTGCAGCCTATGCATGGCACTACAAGAATCAAAAAATACCTGTATTCAGGTCTTGTAGGGTGATCATCCCTTGACCACCTGTATCCTGATTCATCCTGCAAAACATACAGGCAAAACAACTGCATGACATGTATCTCAATGTCAGATGTCAAGTACAATTAGTTGCCAAACGGTACTTAATTATTGCAAAACCAAAGCATTTAATGAGTTAAAAAAATATTACCCCTTGCAATAAATATCTTCTCAATTTATTCACTGTATCCATTTACTTTTTATTTTTTTCCTGTGTCAATATTGAAGAGAGCAACTTTGCAATGCTATACAAAACACAAACTACAGAAGTTTCCAAAGCATATATACATGCTCTGACTTAAAGAAGACTTTTGTCTTCAAAATATAAACTACCATCAACACCCTGAAATTACAGAATTTCAAACAGCTGGGTTGCAGGGGGCAACAATGATGACCTTTCCAGTATTTTAATTACCTAGTATTGAAGTCATAATGGGAAAATAAATATCATAAACATGGGAGAAGAATCACCTTACGTACGCCTCGGTGCGGAGGGCCACTTCTTCGGTCGTGGGCGAAACTGCGTCCCGCGTTATAGTCTCTGTACTCGGCGTGACCGTAATCGTCGTAGCGACTGTAACTCCCGTCCCCAGGCCTCTCAAGCAGGGCTGGTTTCTTGGGCACAATGTTTACTATTCTGTGGTAATCACCCTAAACCACAAAGCAAACAAAATCATATTGCTTTTAACAGCTGAAAATCCGTAACGCACAAAGAAATGTGGAACCAAGTTATTTCTAAATTTGGGACTTGAAAGAGGAAATTGCACAGGGAAACAGCAAACATTAAAAATCATGCCAGTCTGACAGTGGAATAACTGATTAAATCTAACTGGACACTACTCATATTCAATCCTTAGGCATTACAAGTTTAATTATAGAGGGAAATTTTTAAACATGGTTTAATTGTCTTTTGGAAGTTTATAAGCAGTAGCAATAGCTACTTTCTGAGCATCGGTTAGCTACATGCATTCCTCAGATTTTTACATTATCTTTAGAATGCAACAAAGAAAGCTGCACCTGTAACGTCTACAAAAAAATAAGAGTCCATTTGAAAATACTAACAATTTTTTTTATGTCCATAACATCCTCCATACTGCAGAGACTGTATTTAAGATAGACCTTGCTTCATAACCTGAATAGATAAACACACACTGAATACAATGCATTATTGTATACTAGATTCTAGTGACAGAATTTTAATACTCTTGGATTTTCTTTTAGTGCAAATTTCAAGAAGCTTTTTGTTAGAACACAAATTCAATTTATTTCCTTCAAATAGCATGTCATATACCATTTGTCAACTAAAGAAATTCTTTGTTTATTAAGTACAAATTGCACAGCTGCAAAAGATACAAATTCAAATTTACTAGAACTAAGCTTTATATAAGTCAACTGCAAATAAAAAGTGAATGAAAACATGAATGCAAGATTTTGCATTCATGTTTTCATTCACTTTTTAAAATTTATTTTAAAACTAAATCTTCTTCCTTTAGCAAAATGTTTTCTTAATGGGCCTTAAACAAAAGCTACTAATGCAGACACTTGAGCTGGCATGTGCAATTTGGATTTGGCAGGGGGTGGAGGGGGAAGACACTCAAGCTATTTTAACAGTAAGAAGTCAATCTAATAGTTTCTGATAGTTTTTGCAGAAAAATACAGTGTATTCACAAACTGCTAAATATTGTCATGCAAAAAAAAAAAGTTCTGATTTCAGAGACCACCCAATAAACACAACAAACAGACTAGAGGGCAGTTTAAAGCCAGCCATACAGGTGCAAAGTGGAGACTATATACACAGTCATAATGTTTGATCTACTCTTACCTCATCAAACATCCTCCACACGTAATTATTTTTTTAGTTTGGTGTCTTACAAAGATCTGCTGTGCAGCTTAAATAAAACTGCTCCATGCTTTAACCTCACCCAGAAGACCCCACTACATAACTATACTGGCATATAGAAGAACAGTTACAAAAACTGTTATGAACAGTTACAAACAGTTATGAAAACTCCATGAATATCCTCCTTGCACAATTATGTTAAGTGCTTGCAATTTCACATTTTTTAACAGTAACTGTGTTTCTACTACAATCTATATTTAATATACAATTAGAACCCAGTTTAGATGAGGACACATCTCTTGATTTCTTCAAAAAAAAAAAGATGCTTCATTCTGTATCATTGGCACATCTTATTTCCAACATACTAACCTAGCAGCAAACACTAAGCATATTAACAGATTGAACAAATTAATCTCATTTCACTTGTCTAATGAAAATTAAGTCAGACTTCTACATGTGGACACAAATACAATTTCACAGGCTTACAAGGACAGAAAGTACCTTCCAACTATCTTGAATCTGCAGAGCTGTATGAGAAGGAACTCCATATCCATCTTTCAGTAGGGCAGAGAGACACCATATCTTGCTTTGCCCAGCAACTGGGGGTGTTGCTTTGGTACAGATAGGCAATATTAATTGTGGTGAGTGTACTCCGCTACTCCCTTCAACCCCAGTTCCAAACATATAGCATTGAACTACCTAGTTAACACTTGCATCAAAATGGGTGCATCACATCTTTTAGACTATAAATTCTTATAATGCCTGATCACACATTGTTCCCTGGACAGCCTGAAAGATTACGGGAATTTAGAAATGTCACTGATGCTACGGTTAAATTAAATTTGCTACGCATTAGTCAAACAACTGAAAAAACACCTGTGAAAGTACATTCTGCCTTTCCTCTTGCCCTATCTTGATAAGCGTTTTGGAGAAACAGGCAGCTAAACACCCTGTGGAAATCAACCCGATTTCCAGCTTGCTGAAAATGAAAAATGTTACTGTTGCCTATCACAGTAACAAAAATGTCACAGAACAGACAACCACTAATAAACTCAAATAGAGAAGCCTGTGTAATTAGTTACATAGAGTAACCAAAAGTCTCCAAAGAGACAAGCTGAAAACAAAACAGAGGGAACCCAGAAGGTGCACTAAATCAGCTATGGCATTATTTCAACATTTGCCATAAGTAAAAGGGAAGTCAGATAAGAGGAACTGGCGCCTGAAATTTTATTTTGCCAAAAGCATATTACACAGGATGCAAATAGAAATATCAAAAAGTATTCTTTAAATTCTATTTATGGTGTAATACCTCCAAAGACAAAGCTACAACCTGTTTTATTTATTTGTTGGAGACTTCAGACAAGGGAGGGAAAAAAATGGCCCAACTCTGTGGAACAGAGAATTCCTAAAAGCATTCTGAAGTTATACTATAGCACAGCATCTGCAATTGCTTTTACAAGCATACCATACATAGGTACATAACACACCACAAAAGACTCTGTATCTACAAAGCAGATTTCTGTTCTTGTAAAGTGTTTCCTTTACAGGACTCCAAAGCACAACTTTAGCAAAGATGTACTTTCAACACTTGTTAAAAACATCTTCTCCTGTACGTTAAACATTATAAAGAAACTTTGTTGGTGACAAGAACAATCATGAAAGAAGTTCCTTAACCATGTCAAGTTACTTAAAAGAAACACTGACATAAAAAGATGTTGTCATCTTATTGTGAAGCTCCCATACCTTCTCGGTGATGTCTCATGTGCAGCTCCTCACAGCACTGATTCCTTCTTCACAGCACAACCAACAAACTCCATCTCTCTTCACAGCACAACCAACAAACTCCAACTCCCCTCACAGCACAACCAACAAACTCCAACTCTCTCTTCAACCAGCTAACCCTTTTGTAGCACTCATCTTCTTACTGGACACAGCTGTGGCCTGTTAAGAGCAGGCCTGTTCCTAATCTTCGGTGATTAGTGCAGCTGCAACTCCTCAGGTGTGAGACTACCTTCTGCACTATTCTCTTACATTCTATCCCTCCACAAAAAGACTATGGAAAAATATAACATTAGTATAGCCTCTTGTTCCCCAGAAGTCATTAAAAATCCTGTGCTTAATAACATGAAGAATTACACCAAAATACAAATATTCTAAAACAGTTCCAACAGATTTGAAAATTTAAAAAAATAAACTAATACTTAATTCAGTAGGCAGCCTATTATTTCTGTGCAGATGCATGTGCCAAACTGCTGACTTCAAGGAACAGGGGAAAAAATGAACTTGGGATATACTTGGAACTTACACAGGTAGATAAATCCATCCCCTATGGTAAGGTCATTGTATAAAGGTACAGGATAATGTTATAATGCTACAGACACAATGCTTACTGCACACTTACATCACTATGAATCCTTGGAGGGAGACGTTCTCTTGGAACTCTTTCATAGTCGTATCGCCCTTCGGACCACATTTCATCTCTTCTATAGGCCACTTAAGGCAATGAAAATACAATTAGTGAAAACCAGACCCATTATGAATAGACAAAAGGACAGTGAGCAGAAAAATAAAGGTTCCAGGATTTCTCCCAGTACAATGTATTATGCACAAGCTCTGTACATACACTTTTTATTATTAGCCCTTTAAAACATGGAAAGTATGTAATGTACTTGGAGCAAAAATAACTTGCAGTATGGGCAAGAACATGGAACTGGAAATTAGTCCAGTATAATCAGTAAAATTACAGGAACTGGAAATACTATAAACCATTCTACTGAAATATATGCATACTGCAAGTACTAGATGTACAGACAAATGCACACACACATACCTTATAGCAATTTTAATAGTGGTCTGCTAAAAATACTAGAACTTTTAAAAAAGTAATTCAACATCTATTTATTAGATTAAATAATTTCTACTTTTTAATAAAATATAATAACTTTGAATTATTTCATCAGCTCAACTGTCTGGAAAGAGATCAAAATGCAGCACATAATTTCTTAGTACAAAGCCCCACATTTTGATTACATGTATACAATACATTCTTCACATGAACATACTTCCTGTTTTAAATTGGGAGCCAGCAGAACAAAAAAAAAAAACCCCTCTTTTCAGAGGAAAGGGACTTTGGAAGCAGAGTTAGTCATTAAAGACAGGTGGAAATAAACCATCATCCTAAGAGATTCTACTCATGCTGTGCTAGACAACACAGACTTGAGGAGTTCAAACCTTTCAGCTGATTATAAAGGTGACAAATTATCTACTATACAACACTGAAAGTAGATATGCAACTGCTAGAACTATATTTTTCAAACCTTCCCTTCACAGTAGTAGCTCTAGCTGTTAAAAACAGTCAATACGGAAAAGTAACAGCAGGTCATGCTCAGAAGGAGAAATACATAATGTTACCTACTTGCACAAAATAAAAACACTTTACTGGAAACAGACTTTGAAGCCATATAAAATTATTCATTAGTACAGATGCTAAGAATTAACATAAAAGAATTAATAAACTGTAAACAGAGGTAGCACTAATTCTGATACACACTTTTGCAAAATATAACAACACTCACATACTTACTTCTCTGTCAGTTTTAGCAACTCTGCTTCTGAAGATCCATTCACCTACCTACAAAAAAAAAGAAACTGAGGTTAGCAAAAAATACAAATATATTCATCACAAATATATTTTTTTCTGTTAAGTAAACCAGACAGGCACAATCTAAATGTTTTAGCTGCCTGTACCCTGTGATCTGTCTTTGTAAAGAAAAATAAGATTCAGTTGCATGTGATAAGAAGTTAATTAAAAGCTTGATCTTTTTTCTTTTGGTAAAAGAGAGTGAATGAAGAAGTTCTTTCCTCAACTACAAGATGCATCTTTGTTCAGAGATTCAACCCTAGCATTGGTTCAAACAAACCAGATTGTCTTCTTAAAATTATAGTCCCATTTTATAACAGACTTGACCTTAAGTTTGTTCTACAACCAAGACACAGAACTAGTCTGATGTAGCTACAGGTTATAAATCAAAAGCTGACTAAACCAACCAGCTGATCCTAGTTTTGGTAAGGACAAAAGCGAGAGGATCCACTGTCCCTGCCCTCTCCAGTAAGCTCCATGCATGAGTTACTAATTCTGAAACCACTGCTCATACTGCTGCATTGGATGGTCAGCTGCATCATCAGAAGCACCTTCCTGGCACTTTCACAGTAACTGCCTCAACTTTTCTTTATTTTGTACTTCACTGACCTTTTCTAGAGCCTTAAAAATGCACACCAGGGTTGTATGTGCGTGAACAGTTCTTAGGCCAACCCCATGCCCTCCTTCCCACATTACCAGGAGGATGCTCTATGTGCTCTTAGCTGTCCCCACCATCCTCTTTTCTTTGTGCCCAGAACAGTACTTGAACATTTCTGTGGTTTTATGTACAGGAGGGGCAGAATTAGCTATGGCAAGGCAAAATCTTGATGCTGAAAAGGCATGACCTAAAACACTTCACAGCTGGTCCCTCATGCCCAGGCTTTGCCCAGGGTGGACCATTCCTTCTGTCTGTACTTAGCACAGCTGGGAAGCACCTGAAGTGCCCACAGCACCCACTGCCCCCTGCTCATCCACAGCCCACCTACCTCTCACACCAACAGAGATTTAGGTACTTGATGGCAACCCTCAGTTTTTTAGACAAACAGCAAAATACCAAGAGCTGAATTCAGATGAGGTTTTCAAGCAGGCTGCTTTTTTTTCCATTTGGACAAATACAGTAGTGACCCTGTCCTTTTGCCTGCAGAAGTTATTGAAACTGTTAACTGAACACAATGTTCAAAAAGCAACATAGATAAATGCTACTGAAGCTGAGGACAGACCTGCACCTCATGCTGCTTTGTCAGTCAAACCACCTGCAACAACCCAACACACATCACTGGCACCGACACTCACATACACACCCCGTTATTTTATCAGGAATCAAGCTGATAAAAACACTCCCCTTTTTTTATCACTGCCAGACCTCACTGAAATGAGCAAGAATTAAGACCAGTATTTCGACAAAAACACAAGCTGGAAAAAGGTAGAGCTACACTATCACAAAAGTCAACAGACTGACAAAAAATATACACTAGACAACAAGCAACTATGCAGGTGGAAAAAAAATCTCATCTGCATTTAGAGGAATGAAATGAAGAAAGGTAATCAGGCAGAATCAACCATCAAGTACATTGGTTAAAATGGTGCTAAGGTAAACAAGTAGAAGACCAATTTTATACAGAAGACAAAACTAACAAATTTTAGCTGAGAACAATGAGATAAAATAGGATCTATTTGAAAACATCAAAAGAAAATAATGCTTGAAGGGAAGAAAATGCAATTCCCAGCATCTTAAGCACCTTTTATCTGTTTCTATAGAAAAAGAAAACAATCCATTTCTTAACTGATGTGACCTAACATAGCTTTAATTAAAACCATGGACAGTTTAAACTCTTAGCATCAACATCAGAAGATTCCATTAACAAGGACTCAAGAGCTCAAATCTCTAATGCTGTATTGAGATTCATCTGTTCTCTCAGTAGGCACAAAGTTGTTGTAAAACAAAGAATGAGAGAAACCTGGTTTTGTTTCACACCAAATACTGTAACTCATCCTGATTAACTATCTTCTATTAACATATACAACAAAAAAAGAAAAATAGTTGATGCTTAATATTATGATATATAATCACTTGCCATATTTATTTAAAAAATCTCTTCCTATTTTTGATCAGAGGTGACTATTTTACCTAAAGCAGTGTCTTCTCTCAAATAAACACATTCTGTAAGTGCAGAGGTCATTCTATGAACACATCACAAGCTGCTCTACTGTAGCCAGCCACCAAGAATGGCTTTACTCCAATTAGCACTATATTTTGCTCTATGCTAATATAGGTTTTTTCATCAGGCAGACTACACAGGACTCTTCAGATTTTTTGCACCTTCCTGATGCATTTGCAAAGCACTCCAGTACTTTGAAAGATTGGTACACAATTCTTGTCTGCTTACACTTACTTGAGACATCAATTTTCATCAAGGCTACACGTGTCTGCTTCTCCAGGATTTTTAATTTTCTAGTGTGTGCTATCATCCTTCTGCAGAATCCACATTTTTGTTTTCAACACATACAGCCTCCTAATCCAGATGGCTACATCTTGCCATATGTGAACAAAGCAAATGCAGAGACAGGCAGCTGGAGTGCCTCCCATGCCACTGGGACATATCTGGTTTTATAATGTTACTTTGATAAACAGCAGAGACTGACAAATGTGAGCCAATTTTGTCTATCGTCTCTACTTTGGAAAGCTCTCAAAAAAGCTCAAATGCTTTTGTACAAGATGTAGGAGAGATGTAACTTATTAGCAACAGCACTATGAAAATTGGAATGATTCCTGCTGTGAGGATATAAAGACAGAAAATATTGTTTTATCTTCCAACAATTAGACTCTGTATTTGATAATCCTCAAAGATAAGCCAGTATCTCTTACCTAGACAGAAAGCAAGACAGATAAAAATGGGTTTGGGGGAGAAAGTTACTTTCTCATCTTCCCCTCGTACTTGGGACAGGTAAAACACGCTGAATAGACACAGTCCTACTGGAAAAATTAAAAAGTACAAGTGTGAGAGCAGAGGGAAACACCAGGAAATAAAATAACATGAGAAAGGCACTGAGAAAAACCAGAGATTCAAAGACAATCTGTCTCTGCCTAATAGCAAATATTAGGCTGTAAGAGTTTCAAAAGCATTTAGAAGTATGACTGCAACAAGTCTAGGGATATTCACCTAGATACCAAGAGGTTTTCTTCCAACCTTTCTCAACCCATTCACAATGATTTTTACTTAAAACAGCGTGCATAAACTGAATATAATAACAGCAGCAGCATTACAATGAGGATTTACAATCCCACCAGGTCCACTTCCTTTCTACATCATTATGTCACTGGGACAAGAGCAATGGAAGCAATGCATTGGGGGTTATATTAACAGAATGACTGGTCTATTAGCACTTATCTTTGCCTGACCACCTGCAGTTACTGACCTGCCCATCATCAGTGCCAGTGCCATGAAAAGCATATTCTACCAGGCTCTGATGTAGCTGCTCCACCAGCAATGTCACTGCAAACAACTGCATGGATCACCACTGCTCCTGTGGCTTTCCATCCTGCAGCACAAACACCCTGACAACAAAATATGGCAGCTTTCCATATTGCTGCCATAACCAGTCAAAACCACAACATTCTCAAAAATTATTCTTGAAAGTACCAACCAACCCATAGCACTTCACATAGGGCAAACCACTGCATCAAACTGTCCTCACTGGTTGTGCGGGTTCCCACATCTTTTTGTTATTTCTACCTTTGCTCCCTTGAAGTCACAGATAAAGAATTTATAGACTATCCTTGAAAACACTAATGGAGGAGAAAGAGCCTACTTAAGGAGTATGAGTGAGAATAAAGAACCATGAAGAGTAGACTTGAGATGCTTAAATACTGGTAAGGACTTAAAATATTAGTTTAACAACAGAATACCCTGTTGTTAAACTAATCACACAGATTTATTCTGGAAGACTTATTCTAGTACTTATTAGGAAATGACCTGAGTTACACACTCATGTCTTACTTATCCCTCAATAAGGATATTGAATCATGCACCAACATACCCACCACATACATCAAAGAAAGTGTTTACCATGATATTTATATAGCCTCCATACACTCACTACGAATTATTGTTTAAAATTACTCTCAGATGTATGCACAAGGAGGACGAGCCTTCCCTTCAAAACAAATATACAAATTAAAGTGAGAATCAAAGTCTTCTGTCCCATATGGGTTCCAAAGAGGATTAAATGATGAGGCATACAAGCCATCTCGGGCGCTGACCCAGCAGCCGCTGCCCAGAGGAGGCCGATCTGCCCAGCGCTCGGTCCCGCCGCCGAGTTTGAGCGCAGCCCGCGGGCACTGGGGCTCCACAGCGCTGCCGCCGCCCTGGGGCTGCCCCCGCGCGGGAGGGACGGACGCGCTCCCCAGGCCGTCTCTCGAGGCTCCGCTTCCCAGGGCGGGCGCTCCGCCACCCCGAGCACGTGCTCGCAGAGGGGGCAGGAAGGCGGCCCCGGAGCGCCCCGCAAGAAGCCGAGCGCGTCCCCCCGCAGCCGCGGGCCAGAGGATCGGCTCCGGGCGCGCTGGTTCCGCGGAGGAAGGCGGCCAGCCCGCGGCTCGGCCCTGCTCCCGGCCCCGCCGCTCACGCACCTGCCGCTGCCCCGTTTCCCGCTCCCGCTCCCGCTGCGCGGCAGCCCCGCACAGCCCCGCACAGTCCCCGCCGCTTCCGGCGCTCCCGAGCCGTCGGCGGAAAGCCCCGCCCGCCACCGCGGAGCCGCCGTCCATTGGCCGCGGCCGCGCCGGGAGCTGCGCGTCGGCGGAAGCGCGACGGGCCGGGGCGGCGGCGGCAGCAGCAGCGGTAGGGAGGGAGCCAGCCAGCCTGCCTGCCTTGTGTTTCGGGCCCTCCCGCCCCTCCGGGACCGCAGCTGCGCCTCTCCGGGCCGCGTCGCACGATGGGCTCCCGCGCGGGCTGAGCCCCGCCGTGACGGGTACGCGGGGCCGGGGCACCGCGGGGGTCGCGAACGCTCGGTCACGGCTCGCTCGCTTCGGGCCTTTGCGGAATAGGAAGGGCGAAATCAGCGGCTGGTCGGGGCCGCGCTGTGATGTTGTGGCCAAAGGTGTTAATACAGCGTGTGGAAGTTCCTGCAGTCTGTGGTTCTGTTGCTTTAATGTCGCTTTGCTCGCGCTGAACTCTGAAATAGATGACATGTCTCCTGATTTGAGGAGGAATGGGTGTCGCTAAGTGAGTTACCCAGATCTGCCCCTCCTGGGTGAACCCAGATGCGATTGAACCAAGCAGCTCTTCTCCCATCTTGGCTGTGCTGAGAATCCCCTTAAAAAGACACTATTGGAAAACCTTTTGTGGGCTTTCCCTTTGGAGCGTGGGGGAATTGGTAGCATAGAAACGATGAACTTCTGAGGGCCCTGAGTCTCTCCAGTGGAGGCAAACGAAGACAGCCCAGGCCTCCAGAGCACTCCTTACTTCTGTAGGTATTGCACATTTGTTGTCGAGTAAAGCAGTTACTGCTGTATCATCTTCGTTCACAGTAAAGTCTCAGCAAATGCTGATTAGTACTGGGGATAGAAATGGAATTATATCATTATATCTGTCTGGAACAAAATTCTACTGATTTTGGCCAAGGTCAATGTGACACCTATATGTAATCTGGAAAAGGAACATATGTGAATTATATGTGTTTGATAGATAGTCCAGGCTGATGGTCTGGTTGGCCAGTCTTACTTTCCCTAAGCTTTTGTTGTTAGATCAGTATGTAGAAGTGTTTTGATTCAAAGCACAGATCCTTTTTATGATCCTCTTTGGCTTGAACTGATTGTATTCTTTCTTTACTGATAGTGCTAATCTTATTTACCAACTCTTGATCCTATTTAATATTTGCTTGGTACTGTTTAAGTGAGTATGAGATAAAACAGATTATTCTCTTACAGCCTGTTCCATGCCCCTTGTGCAGGGCAGAATTGCAGCAAGTGGTTGAGTGGTTCATACCCTTGTCAGGGACCAAGGAGAACGTGAGTTTGGTTTCATCCTTTACCAGACACTTGATGATTAGCCTGAGCCAAGCTCCTGCCACAACTAATGGTTTGTTGATTTGGGTTTAAACTCCATTGACATTATTAAATCAGGAAGAAAATACTGTGTTTTAAGGATCAAGATAGAAACACTCTAATTGACCTGAGCAGGAGTGTCTTGGGAAACTTGCTCACAAATCATTTGTACATAGTTCAGTTGATTAAATCGTAGATCTGACATTGCTGCACTGCACTTAAAAACAAACATACAAGTTTGTGCTTTTAAGTTGAAATACCAAAGTTAAGTCATGAAAGTATAAGTAAATTTAGGCTCCACTTGATGATTCAGAGGCATTTGAGCTGTTTTAATGGTGTCCTCATGTGTTCTGGGATAGAGTAGAGAAGCCAATTACTGAAATTAATCATTGTCTTTCTGTGATATCCCCAATACTAATGACAGATGCTGCATTAAGCATATTGGATCGAAGCAAAACACATTCGTGTACCTGATCTATTTTTGAGGAGACTTAATCATTGCAGACAGATGGCTCTTGTCAAAAAATGGCTTCTTTTAGTTTGAGTTGTTAGAAAAGACAAAAAAATTGAATTCAAGAAGTCATTGTAATGAGACATAACTCTATTGTCAAAGTTAGTATGTGAAAGTGATAAATGAAGAAGGCATTAATATTACAGAGAGACTATTACATTAATGGGAATTGTGTGCAGTTCTGTGGAGGTATCATAAAGGCTTTTAGCCAATGCTTTAAAGTTGAGTAATGAAGGTAATACCTTGAAGATCAAGAGAGCCCCAGAAAAGCATCCAGGATAAAATAGAAATAGCCTTGAAGCCAGGCTGTACCTGACTTTCAGTTGAGTCTCCTGCAGCAAGAAGAAAGCTGAGATGTTGTTTTTTGGTTCATTTGGAGATTTTTGTGAGGAAAGAGGATTTTTTTTTCTTGTCAGCTGAGCGGAGAGACTGGTAATCATGGAGAAAGAATGTGATGAAAATCTTAAACTTATATTGGACATTTCTATGAAGTTAGAAAATTCCTGAAGTAGCAGGACTCTCAGCCTTGTAATGATGAGCCTCCAGATGACATGTCTTATCTGGTGACTTAGCTAAAGCTGGAACTGGCATTTTTTCACTCCTCTGACTAGAAAACATCATTATAATAAATGGTGATAACCATACAGTTGCTGTACTCCATCTTGTATTAAAGTTGTGTCTGTATAGTGAGTCAGACATTAAAAATAAGCAGTACTTGCGCAACAATCCTAAACAATACAAATTGATAAGAATATTTGGGCAGTTGGAGCAGCAAAACTGTTAAGCCCAAATTTGTCCAGGGGAGTAGAAACAACATTCAACCTGAGCTGTCTGGCAGCCCGTGCTGTCAGGGTGCAACTCTTTCAGCTTCTGGAAAAAGCAGTGTGCAGCTGGAAATGGTGATTCTGTAGGCTGCTTTCATTAATAATTTCCTAACAGCTGAGCTGTTAGGCCAGTAGTAATCTCTGCATGATGTCTCACCTTCTCTGTGGAGGTTTGCAATGTGGCATTGTGCAATATGCAGGCTGACTGCTCTCCAGTCATGCTGTTCTCCCTGGTGCCTGCCCATTAAAATGTGGGCTGCTTTGCCTAATGTTGCAAGGTGCTCCAACTTCTCTTGCCTTTTAGGCAGAGTGAAATTGTTGTATTCAGATACTTGAGGTTCACCTCCAGTGTTTTCTCATCCACTGCTGCAATATATTAGCACTGGCAATGTAGCATAATGCAGTGTTGAGATTGCTCTTCCTGAATCCTTCTATCCACTGTATATCTGGATAACTGCACTTCAGGCCATCCATTCACATGGCATGTTGCCAAGTCAGTCTGGTTAGGCTTGTCAAGGATACTAATGCCAAGGAGAAAGGAATTTGGGATAACGAACCCAGTCTGCCTAACACCAGATGCAATGTGTGGCCTTTATTGCAAATTTATTCTGTTTTCATTTGCTTAACCTTTATGTTGCCATTTTTGCTCATGCCAGGAAACAGTCTCTGAACATGAAAAACCTCAAAATTGAATCACTTGGAAACTGCCAGTGCAATGAATTGTGAAACAGTAAGCATGTAAGGAAAGAGAAGCAAAGCACTTGGACAATCAGTGTCTACTGGGAATATCAGGCCTTCAGATAACTGAATCATGAAATGCCAGAAAGTATCAGCCGGATTAGAGTGTGATATTAGTTACTTCTGTTGGCACTTGGCCAAGCAATCTGTTCAGACTGGCTACCCAAGAAGTCCCCTAAGAAACTGTAATATGGCAGATGCTGATTTTAATACTTTAAGGTTTTTATCCCTTCATCAGCTTCTGTCTGCATTTTTAAAATGAGGCAGTCTTGCTGATGTGGCTTGATCCTCAGTTGGGAATTGGCTAGAGGTGCCAGGAAGCAGTAATAAGGCTGTAGGAAAATGGGCAAGGAGGTAGAAATGGGACTGTGTAGGGAGTGGGATTGCTGTACTATTTGGTGTGGCCTTTCATAAGACGTATGTTTTGATCTTAAATTTTACTCACTTAGCTCTTGGTCTGAACCATGGCTACAGAATGGGTCAAAGAGAATGTTTTGCACAGACTTTACACCTCTAAAAATTTTGGGAAATGTCCAAATGTAAAGAAAAACATTGGCTTGTCATTTTCAAGTTAGTTTGGTTACTCTTCACCTAGTATTGGATGATGTGTATGTGGTTATAATAGTATTTTTAATTGATTAATTGTTTCCAGACATATTCAGTTTCAAGAACATGGAAAAGATTGGAAATTAATATGGAAATATTGGAAATTTTCCTGCTTCCTACCAGGAGAAATCTGCCTAGTCAGAAGGAGGAAGGGGAGTGCTTCTACAGAGATGCTTCTTTATGGTCAGCTCTGGACACTTGCAGTTCTAGAGGAGTGCAGAAACTTGAGCAATAGTTAAGAGAGGAAATGAAAGCTTACCACTTTAGCATCATGCTACATTGACTTAAAAATGTATTTATCTCCCTCCCCACAATGATTAGGACTCTGCTTTAGGGAAACTTTTTTTTTTTTGCCCCCGCAACCAATTGTATTTTATTGTATGTTGGATGCAGCTGAAGGGATACTTGCATAAAGAATCAGATCATGCTGGTACTGGCACAAAGGTCAGTAATTTGATACGTTGTCCATAATGTTTAATAAATGGACATTGCTTGTTTCTTTTGGCCCCCAACCTTTCTAATTGCACAGATCAGCAGAGGATTATTGCAAGTACACTAACTTGCCAGTTTTTTCTTGACTACAAATTGACTCATTTAGAACAAAAATATGTTTGGATCCAGGAGATGAGGAAGGAATGTATGTCTTCTGTAGTCCATGAAGGCAAAGGATATGAAAGCTGTGCTCTCCTGCAGCTTTATCATGGCTGTCTGGGCTAGGTTTGAAATAAAATTGAAAGTCTTGAAACTATTTTTAAATTGATTTCTTCGTCCAATACAGTTTAACTCTTCTCTCTTTTTCCTTTCATCAGAAAAATGAGTGGTGGGTTGGCACCAAGCAAAAGCACAGTGTATGTGTCCAATTTACCCTTTGCTTTGACTAACAATGATCTGTACAGGGTAAGTTTTAAGAGATGCATTGTTTAAATTAAACTTGTTGACAACAATTTTGACTGTAAAATCAATACTGATATATAAGTTTGTCATGATAAAATTATTATTCGTGAAATGCAATTGTCTGTTGCTAAATCTTTTTATTTTGTTTTATATTTCAGATATTTTCAAAGTATGGGAAAGTTGTCAAGTAAGTGACCTGATATGGCCTTCTATTTTTGTACCTCTCATTTTAAATATTTTATGTCTTTCCTTCACTTGAAAGTCTTAAGCTTTTTGTAATTAAAGTATGAATGTGGAACTGTATTGAAGTTCTGTTCATTTTTAATAAAGTATAAATTTAATTTAACAACTGAAAGTTCTTGCAGTTACATACATAATACAAGAATATTTGTGCTTGGGACATGTTTTGCTAACCATTTTTGAAGAGCAAGTAGAATGTTGTTACATACCATCAGTCTTTTCTCTGAAAGAGTTGAAACAGTGTTCTTCTAGTATAATTCCCCTTTCCTTCACCACTGTGGGGCACAGTGGGTAAGTGTGAAAGTGGGAGCTTCTTACATGAACTAGATGTCACAGTTCCCACAATTGCAGTGTGCAGTTCTCTTTGATTCTAGAGGGGCTGGTTATTGTGACTGCTTAGTGTTTTACCTAAAGCTAGATGTAAGACTGCATTAATGGATTTCACTATGTGGGGTGTTTGTGAACAATATATGTTAGTATCTGCCTCTGTGTTCAAATGCTAGAAAGAAATGCCACAGGAAGGAACTGACTGGTTTGTTTCTTTTTTTTTAATTGGTCAGAATAAGGAGACTCTGGTCTTCAGTTTTTAATCTTAAACCAGCAAGTATCTTCTCTAATTTCTAGTAGCTATTGCAGTAACCTGTGAGATACAGTATCAAAGTTTATGAAGTCTCAGAAGTGTGTTTCAGGTGACAAATAGCAGGAAAAGCAAATATATCCTGACTATTATGAATTCAACTGAGTTTGTTCAGTAAGAAATCAGACTTTCTATGGTTCCGACAAGTTCCTGACCTTTTAAAGATTTGTCACACTTGATTCTTTCTATTCTTGTGTTATTAACTGGCGTGTTCAATATCCTGATTAGAAGTCTGACAGTCATACCAGGCTTCTGTTGGAATTCTTCAAAGAGTAGATTGGCATAAAAATTAATAGAATTGTCCTAAAGTCAGTTTGATTGACACTTGAACTTAATGCAGTTGGACATGTCCAAGAGGCTTTGTTAGTAAAACAGTTAAGTTCAACCTTTTTGTGCATGTATTTGGGGAAATTTGAGATTTCTTTACTGTGTTTTTACCATATGGGTCATCTGTTACTTAAACAGGTTGTATGTTAAGCCTTCTGTATTGAAGTGGGGTTTGGTTTTTTGGTTACTTCTTAGAATTTTGGCTTGCCCTGTGGCTGAACCTTGTTTTGCCTGTGGTGGACATAGGGAGGAGTGTATTCCCTACTTTTTTATGTGTACTTTGATTTTTATGTACATGCTCCCTGACATTCTGGTTCTCACTGTTGTTTTGTTAGGTTTTTTCAGGACTAAATACAACTGACACTAAGATTGAAAGAATTGAGGCTGTGTGGATTCCAGCCATACACACAACCAGGCCCTGTCTTCTAGATTTTTATCTTTAGGTTTTGTTTTACTGTTTCTAGATTTTCATGAACTTCTCAGTGTACTATTGAAGCTGTTGATTTCAATGTTAGACTGAAGATTTAACTTTGCATGTCATGTGAAATAACACATGCATCCATGATCTTTGGCTTTCAGTTGGAGATATTTGTAGAACAGTACTACATATAGGTAGTTGTGAACCTGTTTAGCTGATTAGTCCTACACAAACATAGATTTCTCAGTTTGGAGGCAGTTCACACTGTGCTTTTCATCAATAATAGCAACGGTAAGATTACTCATGAATTTTCCTTTCACCTCCAGTATACGTAGTTCCCTCCAGTTAGGTTGCTTGTAAATTTAAAGATTATGTTTTCTGTTCTTCAAGTCACCCAAGGGAATTAAGAGTGACGCTGGTCCCAGAAAGACCCACATGCTTTTTAAAAATCATCTCCACTCTACCTCTATGGCCAGGTTAGCTGCTCCTTTGAATTTCTGTTTAATGAGTATTTTTATTGTTAAATATACTTTAACTCTTTTGCTGTGTAACAAAGGTAAGATGCCCCTGAGATTTATAAGGAAAAAAAAATCTCTGAAATAATTGTAGTGTGTTTCACTAAAATCAATAATGTGGTTATGTTTCCAGAGTTACCATTATGAAAGACAAAGACACCAGAAAGAGCAAAGGAGTTGCCTTTATTTTGTTTTTGGATAAGGAATCTGCACAAAACTGTTCTCGGGCACTTAATAACAAACAGGTAAGTTGTAGAAAGTTTTTATGGCAGGAGGGTTGGGCTTTCAGTCCCAAAACATTTACCTTTTCTTTCCAATTTTCTGTAGTTGTTTGGAAGAGTAATAAAAGCAAGTATTGCCATTGATAATGGAAGAGCAGCAGAATTCATTCGCAGGCGTAACTACTTTGATAAGTCTAAGTGTTACGAATGTGGGGTGAGTAAAACTAAAAGAAATGGACAAAGGTTGTGGGTTGACATAAGAATAACTTAATAATTGAAATAATACTAAATAGTAGTAGTAATAGTAGATGGTAATGAAAGTAACAAAGAGAAATAAAACCCAAGAAAAATAAGTGATGCACGTGAAAACTATTGCAATGACAACCTCCTACTCTTTGCTTCAGAGGATCTGCTTTTGCTATATCTTTGGAAGTTCATGATTTAGCTGGCAGTAAAATAAATACAGGAAACAACTGTTCTATGTAGAAGTGAGTTCTAAATTTTAATTAATTCGTGACTTTTCCTGAACATAGTAATGTAGGACAGTGATATTTGGATAGTATTTAATGTCCAGTACAAACTTGATTTATATTCATAACACTTCTTACAGCAAAAGTGTCACCTCACTCCTGTGTCTTAAATTGTTAATTCTGAGGTTTCTATCTTGTTTTGAATCTAAACCATGTGTAGTGTATTCAGTTATTGTAACAGACAAAAAATCTACTGTGCTTGTAGCTTGTTCTCAGTTTGCAGTTAAGCATGCATATCACCACTAATCTCTTCATTTCCATGGCAAGCCTAGAGAAGAGTTTGTCTTTTGTGTGCTAATTCAGCATTCCATTTATCTTACTAATTGCTGCCATTTTTCCCCCCATGAGCTTCCCTCACGGTATGTTTTAATTTATAGTTGTTTGTAATGGCTTCTATTAAGCAATATTTCTTTTTCTCCAAGGAAGCAGGACACTTAAGTTATGCTTGTCCTAAAAATATGCTAGGAGAGCGGGAACCACCAAAAAAAAAAGAAAAGAAGAAGAGAAAGAAAATAGTGGAGCCAGAAGTGTATGTATATTGAGTTACATGTTACTACTACTTTTAGGAAGCTTTATCATACTAAACACTTAAATTAAAGATCTATATTTTTTTCTCTCTCCATGCACAATGAAGTGAGGAGGAAGAAGAAAGTGAAGAGGAAGGTGAAGACCCTGCTCTAGACAGCCTCAGCCAAGCCATAGCTTTTCAGGTACAAAATTGAAGCATGGCGTATTTATAATTTTTTTTTTTAATTCAACTCCCTTCTTTAGCTGCTTTCAGAAGCTCTGATATACATGCATAGGTCTGTCTGCTCTATAGCACTTAGTGGGCTCTGGTTTGGTAGCAGTAGTTGGTAACTATAGTTGGCTTCTTTATATTGCAGGCATGTTCAGTGGAATTTTGTTTGGGTTTCTTGCTCTTTCACTATTGCTGCATTTGTGTGTTGCAGCCTTTTTTTCCTTCAAGCTCCTTTGGTATTTTCTTCTGTCATCTCTGCTGTGATGCTCTGCTAGGTTTTTGCCCACAAATCCCTCTTTACTTTGTTGTCTGAGGAGACAAAAAAGCAGTCATGTATAAGTGACCAGACACATCCTCTGTCCTCACTGGAATGTCCTTGAACATTTATTACTGGGACACTTGCTTTGCCTAATACAGACCATCCCATTGTCTAATAGACCTCATCTCCCAAAACATACTGAATGCATGTAGCTAGCTTATCTAACATCTGTATTACTGTCTTTATTACTTCTTTATTTCTACACCCTTTTGCTTCATGAAACAGAACAAGCCTGACTAGATATTCAAATTTCTTGGGTCCCTGGGCAACATTGTTGCCTATGTGCCTGTCCCCCCCAAAATAACCCTCAAGAATTAATAATTTTGTTCTGAATGTGACTGTAATGAGTGCAGGACTTTTCCATGATGATGTCCAAAAAAGTGATTCACATATTCACAGTGTTCCTCTCTTCCCCCAAAAACTCCACAATTGGAAATAAAACCTATAAAGGCAGGAAACATTCTCATTTCTATTGATGCCTCACTAACACCATCCAAAGATTTTTAACTGGTAAAAATAGGAAGCTTCTATTTAAACTATTAGTTGAATAACCTTCAGTAATAATCCCCAAAGGCATTCATTATGTGAATGAATGACTGCAAAGGACAATAGATAGAAGACTTATTAGCAGAACAAAGCTGATTCAATAACATCAGTTTAAAACATGAGGCATTTTTTGCTTTAGATCTCAGCTAAAGAGATCTGCTTAGATTTTTTGCTTTAGATGTCTCTATATTTTTGGAAGTTTGCCATGGGCAAAATTCCTCTCTTTGAGAATACATGATGGTCCAAACGGCTGCTGTGGTGTAGAAGACAGCTTATATGTGAGAACTACTTTCAGAAATGTTTCCTACTGCTTTGATCACACAGTTTATCTGGAAATAAACCCTTGTACTTCTTTAACTTATTTAAGAATTCAGTGTATATTAAGAATTAGCATTGTTATTTGTAGTGCACGTTAATTTTCCTTAATCTCAGCTAATACTTTTCTTTTCTTCATTATAGCAAGCCAAAATTGAGGAAGAACAGCAAAGATGGACACAGACTGCAGGGGAATCTTCAATTTCAGATGATTCAAAACGTCCACGGATTAAGAAAAGTGCTTATTTCAGTGATGAGGAAGAACTTAGTGACTGAAATAATACTGTTCTAAATGCATATATCAGATATATATAGTGTACATTTTGTAAAGTGCTACAAAGTGATCTGTAATACAGGTTTGTTTTGATGTTGAAGACAGTGAAAATCATGGGTTTGTTTTATTCTGTCCCCTGATTCTCCCATCTTTTTATATCTGTGTCTCAAAACCTTTCGTTTCAAGGCAACTTTTTAAGAAAATGATGTAATTATACACTTAAATCCAGAAAAGTATCTGTGAGAGTGCGTCTTGCAGTTAGTGTCTAGACCCAAGTCCTAGCAGTGAAATGTTTCATGAGAGAATTTCTTAAGGCTTTTTTCCTAAGAGGAGTTCCTCTTAGGATGACTGTTAACACCACTGATGCTTTATGTGTTGGTCTGTTTGGAAGCAGTGCTTTAGTAGTACTTCAGTAGATTATGAAACTTGCATTAGTTCCTCTGCGTAGGGTTGAATTTCAGCTTTAGGTATTGTCTTTTTACTCTTCATGCAGTACTATAATAAATTATTGTTACATCAACACTGTTTTTCCTGACTGCAGTTTGAGTGCCTAACAGTTATTAGGGTTATCCACAGAGTTTTAAATACACTTGGATCTAACCTGGATCACATCTGAACCTGTTGGCAAAATCCAAAAGGCATCGTTTCCTACATGCCTAAAAAGAGCTTCCATGTGTACTTGGAACCGTCATGGTCTCTTAGCAAAGTGTGTTGCCACGTATTCTGCACATAAAGCTTTTCAGACTTTCTGTGTCCTTAGATCTCTCTAGGGTTCTAGGCATGTTGTCCTGTAGCTGTGATGGTTCCCAAAACCACAGACACATGGTGGTAATGGTACCCATTTTATATTGGTGTGTAGTCTAAACTCCTCACTTTTAGGAAGCGCAATATAAAATACATTCACAATTTCACACTTTGAATAAGAGACGAGCTGGCCTCTTTCTATTTTCAGTTCTTCCTGTTTGTTCATCAGGACTTGATTTTCTTCCAAATATAGAAAATGTAAATCCAAATATAACATTATGTATTCTTAATTAATACCAATTTATATTCAAATATGTAACTGGGTGCAAAGCAAAGAAGTATGCACACTCACCCTCTAAGCTAATATAAAGTAGTGACATTCAGAACATCATTCTGGTGCCTTCTGTTGCTCCTTAAACACAAGAATTCAGAAACAAGAATGAAGTAATTCAAGTTCTTTCTATGCAAGCTCAAGTCAGAATAGGAAGGAGTATTGGCCTCTAGATACAGAAAGATCTTGGACTCAGTAGTCCAAGGAATGTTTTTAAGACTGACTTTGACTTTTTGCTGAAAGTACTGTATATTAAATCTGAAGCTTCCTCCACTGAATTTCAGGAAGATCTCTTAATACTGAACAGCTGAGAGCTAAATTGCCGAGCGTACTGTTAATAAATAAAAATCACTCTACATCATGTATGTGTGCAGTAATGAAGCTTGAGGAGTTCTAAACTCTACTAAACAAGGAAGTAATGCTGCCAGCATGCTTTTCTTCAAATGTTAGGTTAGGGCTCAATGGCAATCCAAAAAAAACAAAAAACCCCAAAAAAAAGATAATGTCACTACATAAAATCAGAGTTGGTCTTCTCAAATACCATATTCAATGCTGCTTTAAAAAAAAAAAAGATAGAAAACTAGAATTTGACAGAACTAGTTTGACTTGGTCCATGACTTTAGTTTGGAAATATTTGATAGCTTGTTAGAATTAAGATTTCAGTTAAGTGATTAGACAGCAATCTTCCAACTTTTATTTCATTACACCTTGTAATGTAGTAGTGGAACTCTACCATTAGACTTTTTGTCAGGAACATGGGGTCAAAAGGATTTGACTTACATGTGGAGCATGATATTTTAAAGTCTGCTCAGAAATATCCTCAAATAAAAAATAAAACTGACATTGTTCTGACCTAATACAGTACTTTTCCAGAGTTCCAGTACCTGAAGCACATTGATGTATCTTTCTAGTCTGCTGCTTCTGCCTCACTGCTTTCCCCATAGGGTTTGGTTTTGTCAACATGAAGCAGTAGCTCTGTCCAGGCTATTACAACTGAACCAGTGTTGTTCCTCCATGCTCTTTTGTTCCAATCATAAAGTCACTTGAGGTAGGTGACATTGGAAAAGAAACATAAAAATGAACCTGCTTCTGTGCAGAATTGGCATTTAGAATTTTTTATGTTAAATCATCTTCCTTTAACAGTTTTCTTAATTTTTAACTTCTGTTGATCAGTAATGTGTGTAGTTTTTGTATTAGAAGGCATCTAATGCCTAAAATACAGTCTAAAGGGAATTTCAGGAATAGGATCTTTGCACTTGGCTTCCTGAATAATTTTAAGTTTCAGTTGTTTGTTGGCAAGCTAACAAAGCATTTATAGGTAAGAAATTCAGAACACTAGCATTAGATAACTATTAAATTAGATAGCATAAGTACCTGTTTTTCTTGAATACAAAGTTGTTTTCTAGAGCACCCCCAATGCAGCTGCTTCATTGTGGGGGAAAAAAAAAAATAAGGCCAAAATTTGTCAATAAAGTCTCTTCATGACTTTCAGTGTGGAGGGATCTGCTCCTGTTGATGCCTACCCTCCCTTACTCTAATCAGCATGGCTTCAGATTTCCACCTGAATCCCATCAGGGCTGAGGAGCAAGGGAAAGTGTTAACAAGGCTCCTAATTTAGATTGGGCCAAGAGGGTGCAATTAGTGTGCAAAGCTCAAGCAAGCAGTAGTGCTTTTGTCAGTTTGGTATCATAAAGCAGGAACGGGTGTTGGTGGCTCTTGGCCAGACAGGTGAGATTGGATAGTCTTGTTATCAAAACAGAGAAGAATAGAAAATGCCTTGTAGAACACTTTCCTGTTATTGTTAGAAAAACCACAGAGTTTTCTTCTGAGAGGTTCATGTTCAAGCTGTATGTTGGTTTGGGGCTATTTTTAATACTTTGAGGCCCTACCTTAGGCTTGCAAACTGAATTCTAGTTTTAGAGTATAAATAATATGTCCCTGATTGTAGAGAAATTTATGCTAAATGGGAGAGTTTTGGGGTTTTTTTAAATAATGTCAAAAACTCATGTCTCTCTGCAAATACCTACTTACTAGATTTTGTCTTTTGTATTTTCAAAACAGCTTGAAATTGTCCAAATATGTTCTGGGTCATAGGACCTCTCATCTATTGAAATAGCTAACACAGTAGTGTCTACAAAATCACTAGGAGATGCCTTTTATCTGTCCTTGGGGAAGAAGGGATATAGAAGTGGGATAAGGATGATTAGCTTAATTGATTATAAATGGTATCACTCATACTGTGCCTGTGCAGCACTTGTTAAAACCACTGCAGCTATGAGACACAGGAGTAATTTTAGTCCATGTTTAGTAGGCTCCCACTATGTTTCTGGCACATTCAGGTTACTACTCTCAGTAGAGCAATAGAAAGGACTGTAAATATAAAGTACTAAATTTACCTAAATAGGTGATCTCTGGAAGAAATTGTATCTTTGGCTTCTGGGTCATTGTGTTTTCTGGGATAGCCCTTCTTTAATCTGCAGAGATGACTGACTGTAGCATAGGAAGCTGAGCTGTGCAAGCTGTTTAAAATTTTAAAATATAGTTTACATTCAGCTTTTCTAAGCAATTTAATAAGTGCTACTATGAATGTTTCTATTTTATTTTGCATCTGCAGTGTCAGTATGATGATATATTCCATCACTCTTTTGCTATTGCTCTTCTATAAAAATATTTCAAATAATATTCTTCCAAATGTACTATCTTAAAATAACTGGCATTTGATAGCTGATTGCTTTTTAGTATAGATTACAAAACCATTTTTAGGTGTCCTTAAAATGCTCATCCTCAGCAGCTTTGTTTATCTTACAGATCTTAACAGGGTGAGGGTTGTTTCCTGTAGCTGTTGAAGGCAATTAAAAAAAATTACTACACTGCTCCTTCTTTACAGAAAAAGGTGTAAAGTGGAGGATTTAATCACTTGTAATGTAGATGACCTTATTTCTTGTATCTATGCTGGTATCTGTAAAACATATCCTAGAAGGAATAAGCTGAGGAAATAGTCCATGTAAAGAAAGCAATATTTTTTAGGTTGAAGAATTGTACAGGTTTGAGAAACAGCATTCCATCACTGTCAGGCTAACCCTGACCCTGCTGTGCATTCAAACAGAGGAAATGTGTGCTTATGCATGCATTTAATGGATGTGACAGGTAATGCAGCAAGTAAAGAGTTGCAGAAATCGTGGCAGTAGGATGTGATAAAAGTGTGTGAAACATTTAACCAACCCAGTTAGGGAATGTGGGTCACAGTGGCTTGAAGAAATACCACAGTTATTAATATGAGAAGTTTCCTGTCTGATGAATGGGATACTTCAGAGAATCAAAAGCAACTCTGAGGTTTTAAGTTCATGAAAGGCAATGGCTATGAACCTGCATCAAGATGAGCGGACCCATTAAAATTCAGTTTTATCAATATCCAGTTAAAGAGAATTAGAAGGCATCCAAATTTGGATATTGCATCAAGCTCAGTGCAGTGCAGCAAAAACTGTCACTTGGTTGCAGGAGTAAAAATGCATTATTTTAACTGCTTTTGTGGAGGCAGAGGATGTAGATGTGCTCTGTTCAAAGAACAGATGTGGCTTTGGAAGGAGTGTCCCAAAATAGAACCAAAAGGCATATTAAAGACTCTGTGGGTATACTGTGAAGTTCCAAGGCACTAAATTGTATTTTTAGAGTGGGCTAGAAGTGCTTGTACCATGTTTGCTTAATTGAAAAATTAGTGATTTATATTTGAAAATTATCAACCTTTTGGTAGTACAAGTTTATACTGATGTTCAAATGCTCAAGTAAGGAAGAGAAAATAAAGGAGGATACAGTTCTACAAAAGACCTCACTTGAGATGTATTTGATGTGTGAATTTGATTAGGTAGCAAAGAGCCATCTGCCCACGAAGCCTGGAGCCATGAGGGCGCATATAAAATGAAACGACTGAGCAGCATATGGCAGTTAGGAGAGATGAGAACATGCGGTACTTGGATGTGCTGCTTTTGAGTTCATGAACCATGTATCTGGAATGAATGATTGTAGTCCTTGAAATTATGTTCTTTCCAAGAAAGTTTTTGAAAATTTGTCAGCTAGGTTTATTTTCATCTGCTGCAGCATAACATTTTAAAGAGTTTTTTTATTGTAGGAGGTTTTCACAGGAAAAGCTTAACTGAGGAAACTTGGTTAATTAAAAGCTGGAACACAGTTCTGTTCAAGGGTGGATCTTTGTGCGTCCCAAGCCTGTGGCATCCCAGAGAATGCAAGGCCCCAGGCCTAATTCATGTTCATATCTAATTTAGCTGAAGCTGCTGGAGAATGTCCAGAATTCTCTTCATTCACTGCAAAATTTAGGTCAAGCCCATGATTAAGTACTTGAGTTCAGGGCAAAGTAGCCATTGAAAAGCTTTCACCTTTTTTTACTCTGGTGTTATTTGTGCCAGGATGGTGGATTTTGTACTGTATTGCACACCTTTGAAATGGCAAACTGGTTGACAGGAAGGTACTCAGCTCTCTTGATCTGACTGTGGTAGGAGTACTGCACACAGATTACTTTGCACCTTTAATAAAGGGGCAAGGCATAATTATTACAACAGCATTGTCTGGATGTAATTTCACTGCTTCCAGGGGCTGGGAGCCAGTGGAGAAGGGAAGAAGGCAGACAGGGCAAAGGATGGGTAAGCCAAATATCCATCCAGAATAAGTGTGTATCAATGTTATGCTAAACATTTTCAGGTTTCCTTCTACATAGTCTCCTCTTCGCTGTACTTTAGTTCAGAGTTTATGTGGATTTAATCTACAGGGTTGTCTGGAGTATGTACATGTAATATGTCTAACTGCACAGACTTAATTTCAGTCACATAGAGGTATGACATGGATTATAAGAATGCAAATCACTGCATCTTCATGTTGTCTTCATGCTTTAACTGGCTTTTCCTGGGGCACAATGATACCTGTCTGTTAGAAGAACTATTTTTTGTGCACTTTCTACATAGGTAGATTCTGACATGGGAGACTTGAGTGTAAACAGCACAGTGGATTTGTGGATATTAAGAGAATCTGTTCTGGGTAGGAAAGGATGGAGAGCTTCATATGTGAGAAAAAAACAAATGAGAAAAATGGCAGGTAAGACTGAGCATTTTGTTATCATAGAGTTCAGCATCAGAATAAGAGACAAAAGGGAGCAAAATATGTTGACCAAAAAAAAAAACACACACAGGAGCACATATTCTTGTAGCATTAATTCCCCTCCATTTAAAGAAGGCTTTTATAGGAAGTGAGTGATTCTGCATATTGCAGTGAAGGTTTGTTTTTCACATTCAACTCTGCACTCACTTATCTGGTTTTTCTCAGGTGCTAGACTTCACAGCAAGATGGTAAGAATGGATGCAACTCAGCATTTTTTTGAAAAATAAGGTAACAAATGACTTCTCAGTCTATCCTTTGTTACCAGTTATTGCTCAAGAGGGCTTCAGCCAATAACTAACTTAAAAGATCTAATGATGTATCTGAAAGCTAGTGTCTCTTAAACTCACTTCATTGATGTCCTGTCCCTCCTTCCCCCATGGGATTGTACTATTCAGAGCTTTCTCCAGTTTTTCCAGCTGTTGGAGTGACAAAGTCCTCCTGTCTGTCTTCACCAGTGATATGATTTATGTTGAGGATTCTTTCCCGTTTTCATAACTTGCTATTGGTTCTTCTGCCAATAATGAACATTTCCTCCTTAGATTTCTGACTCTCAGATGTATAGATTTCCATTCTGTGCATTTTTTGTGTGATATCCAGTCTGCAGACCTGCTTCAGGATGTCTCATTGTAACTATACCTTACCTGCAAGAAGTTTTTTTTAAAAAAACAACATTGCTTTCCAGCTATGCCCTTCATTTAGTTATTTTGTCCAATTACTTTTCCACTTGCATTGTCATTGGCTAAATTTAGTGTTTAAATAATGGCCTAGGTTTCCAACTGAAGGAGACTTTACTTGGTCATGTTTTTCCTTCAGTAAGCTGCTACTTGGGCTGTAACATGGGTTGTTCTGTTATCGTCTGTCTTACTTAGCTCATCTATTTTTAATTAATCAAAAAATATAAAATGTTTAAAAATGGAAACAACCCTAGCAAGCTCAAGTGAACAACTAATAAAAAAGTTCATCTTATGTTTTGCTCTAAAATTACTTGTATTAATAATGAATAAGGAATTTAATTCCAAAATCTGTTGGCTGGGAACTTTACTGACATATCTGTTTCTCTCTGTTCCTGCAATGTATTTGGTACAGTTCCTTCACATAATATGAATGAGTTAAATTGAATTCACTGAGATTATTAAAATATACGTGGTCATTATTAAATGAATTGTAGCAAAGCCAGCAATGAATCACACAGGTTAATGTTTGCTGCCATGTTTGTTGACAGATATATCATACTTGGGCTTCAGCTGATGAGAGAGGCCAAGAAACTATGTTTCAAATGTCTACACATATTTGTTTGGAGAATACTCAGGTATGAGTTTCATACATGCTCCAGTCTAAGTGATAAGTGCATTATTCATTCATAAGTGGTTTCAAAATATGTATTTTGTGCCACAGTATTATGGTAGGCAGTATTTTTTATGTTGCTATCTTAAAAGGCTTATTAGATGTTCCACTGCTTTTTTCTTTCTTTTTTCCCTCCTCCTTTTCAAGGGTTTCAGAGATCATTGCAGGAATCTGCTGATGTTTAGCAGAAGATATTTAGAATCATATCTTCGGTTCTAAAATAGAAAGCAGTGTGATGAGGAATCTCTGTAATATTTGTACATGACTTCAAAGATACTGTCTTAAGCTTATGCATTTCATTTATTGTACTGCAATTCACATAGAAACAAAAACAAGCTCAATGTCCCTTTTAGTAAAAACAAGTTAACCAGTAGATGGTTATTACATATTTTGATTTATATTTCTATAGATCTGTAGTAAGGCTGCTTCCCAAAATGTTCATATTTCTTACTAGCACTACTACTGCTGAATAGTGGTTTAGGGAAACTGCATTTCAACTTAAATTTCAGTTACAGGAGGGAACTGAGAGATTAGGAGGAGACTTAGTAGATTGTTATCATTTACATGGCATTTACATAGTTTGTTAAGAAACAGGAAAGCAAAGAAGCCACCTGGCTGAGGAGAAATGCCAGATAACTGGGTCATTCACTAGTACTGGTTTCCCAGCCTACTTGTCTCATCCAGAGACAGTAACTCATGTGTCACTTAGTAAAATTGTAATTGATACCATTGATTTTCAAATAGAGTCACAGCAGAACTGAAGCAATGAGAAATAAGAAGTTGGAGCTCATGGGAAGTGGTCAAGAGCAAAACATGCACTTCTTCAAAAAAGCAGTGATAAAGGCATCATTGCCAACTACTTCAAAGTGGAATAAAATTAGGAGTGAGCTAAGAGCCCAATTTATGAAAACTTCAAAGATGGTTAAAAAAAGAGGGGTGGAACCTTGACCAGCTTGCTAAGTGCAATTAGCACAAGAATACAGAGGCAAAATCAAAAGATCAGACAATCAATCAAGAAACAATGATGTGTGTTGTATAAAGATCGAAGAACAAGGACTATGTTAATAAGGTAAAACCAGGGAGCAAAGTGATCCACCCTTCAACAGTTCTTCAGTGCAGCAGCTGGAAAACTGAGGTGTTTCATGCTTGGCAGAAGGGGCCCTCACTGTCAAAGCCAACTGCAATGCTAGTAAAAACCCATGAGAGTGAAAGCTACAGCTGGGGAAGAAAGGGGTAGGGAATGCTTCAGTTGGTTAGATGTTGTTAAAGAGGTTGGGCCTACATAGAGAACCTAGGCAATTTTAGGAGCTGTCTGTGAGAATTTGCATTTACAAGTATACACTCAGATTCTTGTTTTAGAAAGTGGGAGCTGAGGAATTTCAGACCTGTGGTTTAAAAAGATCCAGGAACAAAATTAGCAAGTAAAGATGTGAGATGTAAAACAAAATTAATATAGGCTCAAATCAATCTAATGTCTTTCTGTACGAGCTTGTCACTCTTACATGTAAAAGAGAGGTGGTAGATGTCATTTATCTTGACTTCTTTAAGATTTGTGCTATTGTGACATAGTAACAATATAAATGCTACTACTGCAACCCAAGTGAAGATTTGGGGAGAAAACTGCTTTTAGCACCTTGCAGACAATGTGATGTGATGTACTGAGTGGGGTTCTGCAGGGATCTGTCATGAATGAGATACTGTTTTATAATCTCTTTAAAACCTTGGATGGTGGAATGGAAAATATGCTTGTGAAAACTTGAGAATATTGAGCATCATAGGACACCAGCTGTCTTGGCTTTTCATCTGATACTGCTGAATATTGAATGGGCATAAGAATAGCTCCTCCTTTCCTGATTGTTCCTGAGCTAATCTGTTACCTCCAATGACCTCTGCAAGTACCTTCTGCTCAGCCCATGCTTCTTCCATGCTGGCATAGGCTGCACCAGCTGAACTCATCTGTGCTCAAGGCTTAAGTATCTTTGTCCTATGGGGACAATAGCAAGATGACTGATTTCTAGACAGAGTATTTTAATAAAGGTTTTCCAGATAAAAATGAGACTGAAACTCCTAAAACTGGTTTTACATACCTGACCATTTTTGCCTGTGTGATCTAAGTGTTCAGGAGATTCTTTATCTCTGTCCCAGAGAATGGCAGAACTGATGTTTGGTTCATGAACACTGGAACATTTCAGAAAGCGAGCCTTTAAACCTGGGTGGGCTAAGTTGCTTTGGTTTGTGAAGGGGGGCTGGTTGTTTGGGGGGAGTGTTTTGTTTGTGAGGTTTTTTTATCTTCAAAGCTCCTGCCTAGGAAAACAAGATTCTCTTTTCCTTGGAGGCAAGTTATAAGTTCTTCAGAGGTCATAATTGTCCTCTGTCTTTCAAGGCTATGTTAAAGCCTGGGGCATAGACTCTATTTCCCACAACCCCCACAAAGTTCCATTATGCCTGTAGCTGTGATGCTCCTCTAAGTATCAATAGCCTGCCATCACTATAAACACCACATTTATAAAACACTTCAGTGTTCTTCGATTGAGGACAGCCCTCTCTTTGCCTGGGTTTATACTCCTTTACAGCAAGCCACTGGTGCTCTGGTGAAGTGTTTGGGGAAGACATCTGTTGCTAATGTAGTAAATGCCAAAGCTGAAATCCATACTTTCAGGGCTTGTTTGTGTTCAGCCTCTTCAGTCTGTCAACATGAAGTTTATCAGCCTGTGGGGGAAAGAAAAAATGAAAAAAAAACTCTTGAGCACAAATAAGTGCCAAAACGGGGGGGGGGGGGGGGGGGGGGGGGGGAAGACTCTTTAATTATGTTCTGACATTTAAAAACTTCTCTTTAGTTGGAAAGAGAGTCTTATGTGGGATCATCATTTAAAGAGGAGGCAACTACAAGCAATTTCCATTAGATACCAAGGGACAGTAAACCTGGGTGAAATGTTGGACATGTTCATTACATTTCTTATCTAATTGTGTGATGCTATCGAGAGCACTACTCACTGGCAACCCAGACACTCTCATTATGTACAGAACCATGGTGCTAAATAACTATGTGCTAAGATGAGAAGAGTCAATGCTTTAACTGTTTTGCAGCCCTCCACATGTGTCTGCAGAAAAATAAGATGAAAATTTCCAGGTCCTGCTTTGATAGACCACAGCTTATAATTATAGTCACGTTGCATGGGAACGTGGGCACACTGCTGGCTGGATTAGAGAAAGAAGCAGACAAGAGCGAAGCATCCCTGTAATAGTTTCTCCCTAAGTGTGCTAATTTGCGACTATTTTAGAAATTTGGATGAGAATGTGTTTGTGCTTTTTCTCATTTCCTCATTTTTATAGCTCTGAAAGTACCTGTTGTTCTGCTTTGTTTCACTTCTAGTAAATCCTTCCTTTGCTTGTCCTTTATTTATTTCCACAGGGATCCTTTTACTGTGCTGTGTCCGTTTTCTCCCTTTGCCTCCTGGCGAGCTCCGCACCCCTTCAGCGCTGTCTCCACCTCCGTGCCTGGAGGCAGCGCCTGTCATTGTCACCTCTCCTTCCCTGACACGGGCGGTGACACACAGTTTCCTGCTTAGAAGCAGGCTGCTCACCGCCAGCTTTTATTTATTTAATAGCCCTCTTTGACAACAGTGCTCTACAGCTTGTGGCTGAAGAGGCAGGGAGGAAACTCAAAGCGTGAGGGGCAGAGGGGCAGAGCCGTGGGTCGGCCGCGGGCTCCTGGCCATGGCGCTGGGGCCTGCAGGGCCGCGGGCAAAGCGCAGGGCCCGGCTCTGCAAGGCCTTGCTCCCCACAGAATATTGCAGCTACACACGTACACATCCCACCACACGGATTGGCTATACAGTCCCTCCATTTCGGTGAGGTGTTCCCAAAAGGGGTGAAGTCCCTTGCTGATGGGACTTGTGGGACCGGCCTAGCTGCCCATTTTTTCCACTGTTCAATGATCACTTTATACTTGACTTCAGTGATACCAGAAATTAAGTAACTGTTTTGGAGTAGAAACTACGCATAGTGAGGCGTCTTCATGGCCAATATATTTTCTTGAGAATTAATTCTTTTAGTTATGTGTTTAATTTGACCCAGAACATAGTTTAGTTACCCAATAGATTTACTTAATTGGGTCTAGGCATGATTGTTAACTCGACGCACAGTTTACTTCTTACAGAGCTGCTGAGCTCCTTAGAGAGGCACCAGTTCATTTTAATTTCACGGTAGAACACATTTTCTTTCCCAAATGTTGAACTCAGTTTGGAATCTGCCAGGCCTTTTCCAGATGATAGGCAAATGCACCTAACAATGCAGATAACAATTACCCACAAAAAGACCAGCTAATATGCTGCCTCCCAAGCAGTGTTGCTTCTATCCCTAACCTCCTCAGAGAGAGTGAGAAAGATTAAAGCATACTGCAATTTCACCCAGGTGTCCTACTCCATACTGATATTACCCAAGACAGCAAGAATAAAAGGGGGAAATGCTGAATATGCACTTCTGAGTGATGAATGCCCTGGAGCAACAGAAACACAAGGCAGGTCCCCCAGGAGAGGAGTAGGATTAATGATCTTGATTGTTTTATAATGATCTCTGGTATGCTTTTTCTGTCATAAGGGGGAAAAAAGCTATTTGCTACAAAAAAAAAAATACTGTATAGCCTACCTCATGCTAAAAGGCACAAAGTATAAATAACTCAGTGAGAGAATAAGTACAGAAAGAGTCCTCCATAGCTTCACTCAGAAATGTGTTTGTGACAGTTTAAGAAAAAAAAAAAAAAAATCTCACCAAAACAAATTTGCATTTAATTTGAAGGAATTCTCACATGTATTTCATTTCACAAGTGCATAGACTGTGTCTCCAGCTGAGAAATGAAAAGCAAACTAAAGTACTCAAAAAGAGTAGGAAGTAGCTTATGGTACATTATAAAAATATATTTTCTTTCAGTAGAAAAATTGTGGTCAACACATTCTTCTCCAGGAATGGTTCATGCTGCTCTTAATCTTGTACAAATGAGAGTTGCCACCAAAGATGGCAGCCTTTCTGTCTTCATATCCCTGCTCCCATGTGTGTCCCTGTTCTTTTCCTTGCCTCACATCAAGGGATTATGCAACTTCAGGGTGAATCAGCTTCCCTGATCCAACAGAAAATAAACAGGTTTTTAGTGGGGTAGTTGGCTTTGGGGTTGCCCAAGAGATCTGAGCTGGAGATCAGTGGGATAGATGGGGAAGAAACTGGTGGGTGTGTGGGGGTGACCTCTTTGCTTCCATCAGCTTTAGCTGGAGCAGCATTTTTTACTCTACTCTTAGGCAGCTTCAAAACTGGAAAAGCACACAGGGAGAGTTGTTCTCTACCAATGTGCTGCTCTCTATCAATATGCTGCTGGACCAGCAGTAAAGATTTGGGGGAGGAGGAGGTGACAATAAATGTGATGGAAGAGGCAGAATTCTGAAAGGTTTGAATGTGAAAGCATATGGGATATTTGGAGAATGGGAAACCTCCAGCTCAGCTCTTTTAGAAGAACAGAAGGAACCAGGCTCATGCATCTTCCATTATGTAGTGACAGATGAGAGTTTTTAGTGAAGAAATTAAAATCTCATTCAGGTTCAGCCAAAAATACTGTTTTCTCAGTTGCTTCTGTTTGGATATTTGCTACTGATCACAATCTGGTGCATGATGTGCTATGAAAGGTGGAGGCAGCATAAAATGCCACGGTGAATAATTGATCACCACCCCTCCAGGCTATGTCTATGGATGAATGTATGCTCTGGTTAGGATGTCTGTGTCCCTAGTTAATGCTCTTAATTGACAAACACCTGATCTGAATTAAAATAGTATTTTTAAAGACATCTTATTTATGTCAGAAGGTCTTTCTTATTTTACAGTATTTCTCTTTTGCGTGTGTCTTTCTGATTAAATGCAGGCACCTTTTGGCCCTTTAATTGTAGGGGCATTTAGAAATTAATTATCTATTTTTTTTTTTTAACAGTAGTATAAATCTTGATCACACAAAATCAGTGGAAAATCTCCTGTTCACCTTCCTACTGTACTTCTTTGTCCAGTATCTGTTGCTACCAAGTAGTGATAATTCCGTCATCTTCTTAACAGGAATGAGGGGACAGAAAATCCAATATATCAAGTCCCTGTGTTTCATTCACAAAGGCAAAATAAAACAGTAGAGAGACAGGCTAGACAAGAGTGTTGCTGAATTCCATATGTAGCAGAGATTTCCCACTTTTAAGTCCGTTCTAGAAATTTCTTGACCTTTCACAAGAATCACAGTAGGATAAGACATTTTATCTGAAAATAGCTGTGAGTCTTGAACAATTAAAAATTTTAATGCTGCTGATATTATGCACATGGTGCCTTCTGAAATTTACTTCAGACTTTGGAAGAAGAGAAAAAAATAAAAGGAAAATTTTAAAAGCAAACAAAGAAAACAACAACAATAAAAAATCCTAAAGGAGTTAAGAGAGTTGGAAAATGGGCAGAATTAATACCAAAAGATGCCACTGTATGTGAGCTCTCCTCTCAGCTTTTTGCATCATCTCAGCTTTCTCAGTGTTGCATCTTCTAGAGTGCAGAAGTGGCACTTAGTGGCCTAAGACCATTCTCTTACTTTTTCACCTTCGGGACAATAACGGTTATTTGAAGGCAGCTGCCTAGATTTTCTCTCCATGTGAATGTTCACATAGTCATGTCCAAGCTTGGTTATGTTTGTTTTGTATTTGCTAAGATAAGTTGATGTAATGTTTTCTATATAAATTGTTTAACATGACCTTGAAAGTCTAAAGTTAACATGAATTATAGAAAGATATAAAGTCAAATTTAATCATAAATAATTTTTTTCTGTATTTTTCAAGACATTTTTACTTTTTTTTTTCAGGTAAGAACTTTCTCCAAAGTATACATGTATGTTCACACATCATGTATGTACTGCATGTTACTCTCTGCATTACAGGAATGTTAATAAGGATATAAGAGCCAAGGTGAAGCTTTTGAATGTTAGAAAGTAGCAAGTTTAGGATCCCCTTGTTAATCTTTTTTCATCTGTATGCTGCACTGAAGCAGATGGAGATCCCGTGGAGGAACAATACATGCTGATCCTGCATAATGCACTTTGCACAGGGGACTGAGTCAAGGTTGTGTAGTCACCTGGCATCTCATGATTTTTGGGTGGCTGACTTTGCTATCCACATAACAGACTTTCTGAGTAGGTTTCTTGCTTCTTAAAAAAAAAACCAAAAAACAACAACAAACATTTTAAAGAAGGTACAACCATATATGTGTGTCCCACATTATGGACAGGTGTACTTTTCCAGATCCAGCTGTGCTGGGGTGAAGAGTCATTCTCCCTGCAGTTCATAGTCACCCACCCCTTCCCCAGGAAATGTTTGGCTGAGCCTGCTGTCCACCTCCAAGGTTGGAATGAAATCACTCCAGGTTAGAGAGGGTGAGCAGGAGGCTTCATTCACCTGCTTCATTCAGGTTGAAATGGTTAGAGGAAAGCAAGGCTTCCAGGGGGTTCATAACTCTCTCATCAGACCCTGAGAAATGCTTCCCATGAACTGATTCTTCCTGACAGAGGAGGATAAAATTGTGCCAGTGCGCTGTTTGCAGAGAGGCATTTCCAGACACCTTAGCAGCCCAAACAGAAGGACAGTGGGCATTTTATTCTCTCCCTAAAGCTATATTAGATGCTCTTGTGACACAGAAAAGGCCTTTCCCTAGAAAATACAACAAACTTTATATAAATTGTGCATCTTCTCAAATAAAGAGAATGATTTTTGAGGGCAAGAAAGAACAAAAACCTAAACAAACCAATCTGAATTCTCTGCTTTGATCAAGAGATTGGACCAGAGACCTCTTGAGATCCTTCTAACCTGAATTATCCTGTGATTTTTAATTTTTTTAAGTAAAAAAAAATTAGCTATAGCTGGTCACTAATGCTATCAATTGAATGCAAATAATTAGTGCTTTGGGGGGACTTTGGGGTGGGTTCCCATTACAGCTGAGACAATAGGATGCCTAGTTGTTCACAGAAGGATGGTTTCCACTCTGTCAGTCTCTCTGGTTCTTCTAACTGCTCACATGATCCTAAAATTTTTGGGATCTGCTGGCTGAGCTGGTAGAAAACTACTTCATGAGCTGACCTGGTTCATCCATGGATCAGACATTGAAAAAAATGGGAAAAGGTGGGGCCACCCAGCCAAAAAGAAAAACCTGCTAAAGCAGGGCCTTAGCTTCTAGCATTAGCAAGCTGTGAGTACAGTTTTATTCTTGTAAGTTAATGTGGATGTGTCTACTCACTGTCTGGGTCAGTTCTCCCATTATCATGTTTAATTATTTAATACAGCATCTGATCCTTTAGGACTGCAACCCCGTGATGTCAGCTGGTCTCTGTGCCTCTGTCTTGCAGTGTACAGGCTGAGAGCTTAGGTTGTGAATGCCAGGAATCAAGTAATGTCTCTGTGAAGTACCACTTATGTCTCTGCTATTAAGTAAGTGATGAACTACAAAGAGCTTTTCACTTCCCAGTAAGTTGCCTGTTTGGAGACTTTTCTGTCTTTTGATCATAGATCAGATTCATCCTTTTTGTTGTTGGAACAATTTGGGTTTTTTGACTGATTTTCAGTGCAACCTCCAATGCTATCCTTTTGCTGAGGTTACCTATATTTATGTTGCTGACTTGTGTGCAATGAAGCCTAGAAAGAACTGAGAGCTGTTCTCTCTCCTCCCTGCCTCTGGTTGCAAGCTCCTGCTGTTTCCAATCAAGCAGCTGTGGACTGAGCTGGACTAGCTCACAGATCAGAGCAGAGAAAATGAACTCTGCAGCCAACCCAGCAGAGGGTTTACAGTCAGCCTGACAAGGTGATCCAGCTCCCCATGCCCTGCCCTGTCCCTAAGGCAGCCAGTGCATGAGGGAGACAGGAACAGATCACTGGGCAGGGAAAGGGAATGCTCCCTTGGGCAGCAGCCTACAATTAGCTTGCAGAAAGGGCTTGTGAAACGGCAGGATTAGTTACCCTCTGCTCCTCAGAAGTATTTGCATTAAAATTTTTCTTCGGGTGATTTTGCACATAAAAATATTCTATGAGAAATTTCCTGTGAAGCTGCAGAGCTGGTAAGACACTCTATCATAACTTCTTCATCCAACAAATGTAACAGGAAAAAATGATTATTTAAAAATGTTATTTCATTTGGCAGAGAACAAAAGCAAGCCAGAGAATATTTTATACTTCATCAGTTAAATATTTACAATAGTAGAGTGAAGTGGTGATTTTCTTTTTAGCTTTCGGCAACAAGTGCAATGATTAGCTACACATGAAGTCAGTGTGAATGAATAACTGTTTTTAAGAAGCTGTCAGAGGCTTATCTCACAGCTGGCATCTATTAATACAGTGAGTGATTTCTAACATAGATAGACTCCAAATTCAACACTATCCATTAAGGAAGACTGTGGAGTGCTATAATTATGTCAGAATACTTTGGCTATCAATAAACAAGTCACTCTTAATGTATGTATTCATATCCATTAATACAGGTTTCTAAACAGAGAAGCTGTATATTTGGGGAGTTTTGATACAACATAGTCTATACATCATTTAACATAATAAAAAAAAATGCAATTTGTCTATTATATCCACATCAGCAATTTTTGTGGAAACTGACCAGTTCGATGTGGCTCTTTTTTCTAGAAAAGTTTTCATGTTAATATGTGCTTTCCCCATGACTCCTCAGGCTTCTCAGAAGTGGCACAGTTATTCCAGACTCAGCAGCAATAAATTCCAAATTATCCTCTAGCTTGTTTTTGCACACCCACGGAAAACAACTTCCCTGTGGTTATTCCCAGAAGACTTGAGATTCCATCTGCTTACTTTATTTCAGGTGGAAAAGGAAACCCAAAGAAGATAAAACTGACAAGTCTGCATTCATTTAAGTCTCTTCAAAATCCAGAGTGAGTGCTTGGATTTAAGCAGTCACTGAAGATTTACAGTGGCAGGCAGACAAGAACTCAGAGAACTCCCGGGCTGAGTTAGGAACACATGTAAACAGCCTCAAAGCAAGTTTAAAGAAGACTGAACTTGTGCCCACTGTTTATTTCAGTGTAAACACATAATGCTATCTTGAAATACAGTCTGTGGATCAATTCAGGCAGTAAATTTGACCCTGTCAGCTACTAAAAGAAGGGTTCTCAACTGGCTCATTGAGGGAATATAGCAGACTAAGGTCCAGTGATCAGCTCCCAGGTGAGTGTCAAACCAGGCTGGATGATTCTGAGAATTTATGTGTTGCAAGGAAGCTACAAAAAATTCAAACAACCTAGTGTGTTACTACTTTTACATCTGCTCTGATTCTTACACCTCTATTTAATTTTAAACACAAAGAATGACTCTGTAATCACATCTGTCTGTATAAAATATTTCATGTGCAACAGGAATAAAAGATACAGTTTCTACCTTCTGTATAATATTCTTTGGGGTTTTTTTTAAAGTAAGTATCTACTAAAGGAACTTAGAAGCTGGTACTTTTTTTCCAAGAAAATAAAACACTAAATTGATATACTTTGTACATAAAATATCTTTGATTATGGAAGACTTATGTAATCCCTTAATGTGTAGGAGGTCTTAAACTGAGGACTCCAGTACTATAGGAGGCTGAGATTACAAACTTGTCAGATAAGCAGTGTTGACACAGTGCTGGGCTCTTCTTGATATGCCTTTTCCACTCCCACTGTCCCTGGAGGGGACATGAACCTATAACTCTAAACCTAAGGGAGACTTGGGGTGGAAACTGAGGTCCCAGCACCATGGGTGGCCGACATAAGAAAGATGTGGAGAGACAAATGTTAGTGCATTGCTGTGCTCCCCTTGCTATGCTTTTTACAGCCCCAGTGTCCATAGAGCCATAAACATTGAGTGTCTCTGAACCCAGACCCTACCCCTTGACCCTAATGATGGGTTTTGGTATAGGCTGAGACCCCACGTTCCATGGATGACTGAGTTAAGAAATGTGTAAGAAGTGTCAACGTTGGTGCTGTCCTGTGCTCTCCTTGGCATGCCTTTTCAAGCTTCGGTGCCCCTGTTGTGGTTTGTGGTTCTCTGAACCCTTATCCTACCTCTAATTGTGGCTTTTGGTTGAGACTGAGGTCTCAGGTGCCATGGCTGACCCAGACCAGAAAGATACGGAGAGCAATGTTGGTGCAGTTTGTGTTCTCCTTGCCTCGCCTATTTCTGACCTGGAATCCCTGGGACTGTTTTCTTTGTGGTTCTGTGAACCCTAACCCCTACCCTTTTACCCTAAAGGCAGCTTGGGGTTGAGGCCAATGTACCAGGTACTATGAGTGGCCCAGATTAGAAAATGTGGAAGGAGCGGTCTCGGTGCAGTGTCTTGGTATCGTGGTATCTCTTTTCAATTTCAGTGTCTGTGGAGCTGTATGCCTGCTGGTTGCCTGAACCCCAACCCTAAACCTAATTGTTTAGGTTAAATCTTGGAGTTTAGGATGAAGGTTCCAAGTTCCATGGGTGACCCAAGTAAGAATGATTCCTTCAGGAAGAAGGAATATTGCTGTAATGCTGTGTTCTCCTTGGCATGCCTTTTCCAGACGCAATGTCCCTGGAGCTGTAGGCTCTGGGTCTTTCTGAACCTTCTTCATTGCTAATTAAAAATGAAACATACCATACAGTAAAAGTAAAGTTTCACCCAGACCATCTTATAGAACGTATTGTGTCTCTTGCTTTTAATTCTGTGGCTTTCCCACTGTCCAGGTACAGCTGTGACATGCTCATATGATCACTGATGTTCCTGCTGTTCATCTTTATATGGATAACATTAGCTTTACAATACTTCCCATCTTTGATAACACTGGAAACAGACATTTTAAGGTTGCTTCTGAACTCAGAGATTTTGTATAGCAACACCATTCATCAGCACATCTAAGACACTGTGATTCAACTGGCCAGAAATAATTCTTCCAAGCTCTTTACTGAGGACTTCATACTGAAATGGCAGCATGCTGTTAGAGATCATCCTAACTATGCCTACTATGACAACCCTTTCTTACAACTTTTGAACATCAGAGAAAGCTTATATAATCTGTAAAATCATCACCACAGGTGAATTTTTTTTTCTCCCAGTTCCAGACTTTCAATGTACTATAAGGAACATAGAGTACTGGTGTGATTCTAGTATATGTCTTCATATAGAGATCTGAAAGAATGATTCAAAACTTCTTTGCTTTGTACATATCAAAGTTCAAGATCCTTTTGTATGGATTGTGGGACGCATCACCAAGGATGTGTCATAGGCTGCATCACCTATCCTTCAAGTACAGCACTGTTTCTGACAATTTACTGGCAAAATGTTTTAACTAATTTTTAACTTAATATAGAAAGCAAAAAACCTAAACCAGTTACTTCAGAAATTTGTCATTTGCCAGTCTTTTATCCCACATCTCGGCTAGAATCATACAATCATTAAGGTTGGAAAAGATGTCCAAGATCATCAAGTCCAACCATCACCTAGCACCAAAACAAATTGACCACCAACCCATGTCCTCAAGAGCTGTATCCACATGGGTTTTTTGAAAATTTTTAGGATGGTGATCCTACCACTTTCCTGAGCAGGCTGCTCCAATGCTTGACAACCACTTCTATGAAGAAATTTCTCCAAATATCTATTCTAAACCTTCCCCATTACAGGGGAGAAGAGGCTGAGCCTCTCCATCACCACAGCCTCCTTTCAGCTAGCTGTAGAGAGCCATAAGGTTTCCCCTGAGCCTCCTTTTCTCCAGGATAAACACTCCCAGCTCCCACAGCTGCTCCTCATTTGAGTTGAGTTCTAGATTCTGCACCAGCTCCATGGACACGCTCCAGCCCCTCAATGTCCTTGTTCTAGTGAGGGGCCCAGAACTGGACACAGCGCTCAAGGTGTGACTTCACCAGTGCCAGGTACAAGGGGACAATCACTGCCCTGCTCCTGTTGGCTACACTATTCCTGATATGGGCCAGGTGCCATTGGCCTTCTTGGCCACCTGGGCACACACTGGCTCATGTTCAGCTGCTGTTGGCCAGCACTCCCAGGTCCTTTTCCTATGAGCAGCTTTCCACCCACTCTTCCCTCAGCTTGCAGCACTGCGTGAGGTTGTTGTGACCCAAGTGCAGGACCAAGCACTTTGCCTTCTGGAGTTTTATCCAGCTGGCCTTGGTCTGTTGGTCCAGCCTGTCCTGATCCCTTGGCAGGGCCTTCTTACCCTCCAGTAGATCAACACTCCGACCAAGCTTGGTGTCATCTGCAAACCAACTGAGAATGCATTTGATCCCTGTGTCCAGATCATCAACGAAGATATTAAACAGGACTGGCCAGTACTGAGCCCTGGGGAACCCCACTGGTGACTGGCCATCAGCTGGGTGTAACTCCACTCACCACCACTCTCTGGGCCCAGCCATCCAGCCAGTTTTTTTACCCAACCCCTATCCACACCATGGGAAGCCAGTTTCTCCAGGAGAATGCAGTGGAAAATGGGGTCAAATGCTTTACTAAAAGTTTAGGTAGACAACATCTGCAGCCCAAGACTTGGCTGCATATTTTTGTGGAGCTCTGTCTGGGTTGCCACATCCTTTCTGGTACATTTTGTTCAATAATAATCTGAAAACATAGGAGCATTCAAACTTTCCTTAGTGTTAAATCTCCTGAAATGTCACATGTAGGCTTCATATGGAGGACATACATTGGTGGTATGGTATGGTATTAACAACTGCTATGGAAGCTGCTATAAGCAATAAGCAGGTGCAGATCTATACCTTAGTGTATATATGCATCTCTATATAGATGTATCTATACACCTACACCTGGAGATAACAGTCAAGTGTCATGCTTCCTCACTCACTGATTTGCATGATCAGCTCAGCTGGGCAAAAGCAACTGGGGACACTGGCCTCATCTGTTAATAGCTCTTCCTGACAACACACATGATTACCACCTGGTCCCCATTGCCACTCTTGTAACAATGTCTGTGCCTGCCTGCTGGTCAATTGATGATCTGTCTCTTTGACTGGTGTTCACCTAGTAATGCAAAGCAGCTGATCAGTAGACCTGACTTCTCCTAACTTCTCAAGGCCCTTTGCCTTGATATGTAGGAGCACAAAGCTGCCAGTGTCCAGTGATGAATCAAAACTTCAAGTGTTTTACAGCTGAGCCTAGATTCTGCATTTATGTCTTCAGGTTTTGCGAGATATACCTTTATTGTGTCTTACTGCGTTTCCTCACAGGCTTTCTGGTTAAATATTCACATGTAAAATTCTCAGACAAAAATCAATGTTAAATTAGAGGCAATATTAAGAATGTGTATCACTAATTTAACTGAAAGTAATCCTGGAAAAGATACTAGCTGCAGCTACTGATGGCTACTCTTATCAAAATCAGGCTCCAAATTTTCCCAGATTTGGTCGTATCTGCAACCAATGAACTGAATATCAGGTCCTCAATGAACACTACCAATTTACAAGTAAATGCATATTCTTGCACTGCAGTCTGCTAGATATTTTATTTTTTTGTGAGTTGATAGCTCAAATGTAAGAATGCTTTGAATTGTAAACTGAATAGTCTGTTTTGTTTCTATACTATCCTTTGATCGATGGATTACAAAATTGTTAATTAATTGTTACAAACCTCTTAGATTGCATTTGTCTTTTTTATTGGTCTTAGTAAAGCAGGCAGTTTGTTGGCAATTAGAAACTGTTTATTTTAACTAAGCCTATATTCAGTCATGCATATTAAGGTAATCTGATGATTGAAGACTTCTGTATGTCTGTCCCTTGTCCCAGTCAAGCCAACTGAAAAATCCCAGTGCTTTGTCCATTACCAGCATGCTAAATTGAACTTCAGCCTATGTCATACTACTCTTTGAAGCTATATCACCCTTTGATTACTACAGTGTCTAAAATAAAAATTGTAAGGATGATACTTACTGTGGAACCCAACCAATTCCATAGCTTCAAAGATTATAGATTATGTAGATTTGGTTTGGAAGATTGGCTTATCAGTAATGTTAGCATTAATGAAATTAATACGCTTCTGCCTTATAATGGGCTTTCTTCCATGTCAAGTCTGCTGTTCTTCTTCCTCATACCAAAGAAAAAGTCTCCAAACATCAAGAATTCCACATTCCAAATTCTATTTAAATAATTTATTATCAATGCTATTTTGAATACTTGTTTTTGAAGCATTCCACATTTTCTCTGCCTTAAGTGTTACAGTGCTCTTTAGTCTTTAAGATTAGTCCAAAGAGCTCACTCAATGTACTTAAGTTCTCTGCTCTGTCAGAATGACATCTCATCCTGGCAAATATGCAGCTGATATTTCATTTAAATTTACACAGCAGAAACCATTATGATTTGAACACCCTTCACTCAATTCTCATCACACAAACCCACGTTTGTACCCCAGTGCCAATACACAACCTTCTCACAACACTGTTTGAAATTAAGGGATAGTTAGCTTCAGGACATGCCATCAAACTGTAATCCATCTTAAAGCTACAACTTGAATAAAACTCAGTTTGGCAGAGCAGAGAGATTATGATTCATGCTTTAATTTTATCTGTCAGGTGCTGTTGCAGTGCTGTTCTGGCTTGTGGCCCAGGCAGACTCCTAAGACAGAACAAACAGCTCTTAGAATACACACAATTTTTAGACTTTGAAGCTTCACAACTTCTCTTGTATTTGACCTCCTGAAGTTACCAAATGAAGAAAAAAATCAATCAATTTTTTCCTAACACCTTCTCATGGAACTGCTTCTTTCCTATGTCTGCTATACAGTTAGTTATCTTCTAGTTACACAGAGACAGTCTTACCTGGAGTTACCTACAGTATTAATTACTCACATAAAGGTGTGATGCTTAACCCAAGCACAGTATCTACTGCATTCTACTGCACACACATGGCTGAAGAGTTTCAGATACATGTCTCTCTTCTTAACCATGCAAGAGCTTTTTTACAACAAATAAATCAAATTATAGGAGTTTCTTTTCTTTCAAACAATTCCAGTATATCTAAAATGCCTGAACTTGTTTAAAATCTTCTTACATGTGCAGCTAACAAATATTCTGTTGTTAATAGATGAGCTAGTATCTCACGTTATTAATTACTTTATCTACTTAAGTACTTTCTCAAGGATAAGGGAAGTGCCTTTACTATATATTCTACTGATATGATAAAAAGGACATTCAACTCCTCATTCTTAGCAATATTTATCAAGGCTTATATGAGAATGGTAGTTGCTATATAGATTTGGTGAGAACAAATATGGATATTAGAGTTGTCTGGAATACTACAGAATTTGCAATTAATTAAAAATAGAAGATTCTACATAGTCTTTTCATAAATCCAATCTTCAGGAAAGAGCAGTTCTTCTCTGAAATTAATAGATTATGTATGAAGACTTTATTCTGGAAGAGATACATTAAGGCAATGAATGCCCCTATTTATTTTTCAAGTGGTAATGAACAAACTGAGACAGAGATCTGGTTGGTATGTTTGAAAATATAAATCAGAAACTGTTACTCAAAGCTGACTTAAACTTGTGCTAACACTGCCTTGATCTCAGGGTTTCTTTGAAGATTTCTTTGAAGGGCTGTAAGAGAGCATTCTGAGGGTTAGTCAAGTGTGTGCAACAGCTACAGAAGATGATAACTCTGACACAGAATTAATCATTGAATATGAGGGTTTGTAAGGGACCCATCAGGATGATTGAGTCCAACTCCTGGCCCAGCACAGGACACCCCAAGAATCACACTAGGTTTCTGAGAATGTTGCCCAAACATTTCTTGCACTCTGTCAGGCTGGTGCTGTGACCACTTCCCTGGGGAGCCTGTTCCAGTGCACGACCACCCTCTGCGTGAGAAACCTTTTCCTGATATCCAACCTAAACCTCCCCTGACTCAGCTTCCAGCCATTCCCTTGGGTTCTGTCGCTGGTCATGAGAGTGAAGAGATCAGTGCCTGCCCCTCCTCTTCCTCTCACGAGGAAGCTGTAATTGCAGTGAGGTCTCCCCTCAGTCTCCTCTACTCCAGGCTGAACAGACCAAGTGACCTCAGCCACTCCACAAAAGGCTTCCCCTCAAGGCCCTTTGCCATCTTTGTTGCCCTCCTTTGGACACTCTCAGATAGCTTTATATTTTTTTCACATTGTGACATCCAAAACTGCCCCCAGAACTCAAGGTGAGGCCTCCCCAGTGCAGAACAGAGTGGGACAATCCCCTCCTTTGTCCTGACTGGTGGTGCTGCATCTCAGAACATTGTTGGCTCTCCTGGCTGCCAGGTTCCACTGTTGACTCATATTCAACTTGTAACAAAATTTGTCATTTTTCAAACTCCATTTTGTGTAATTATGTGACTTTTTTTTTTTTTATAATAGCCAGAGGGCAGCAGTGTAGTTTGGGTGCAGAGCTTTTGCATAAATGATGTGCCTTTGCATCATTAGCCATGCAACCTCACAGTCATTTGCTGGCCTGACAGCCCTCATCAAACCCTGTGGAGTAGGGGTTTGTGAAGAAGTCATCTCATCTCAGTGTTCAACTTCCAGTGATGGTGATCTGTGACGATCATCTTGATAATTGCAGTATTTTTTTCCATTTTTAAATGTTTGAGTCATCTTAAACATAGCAGCACTGCAAGGTTCAATAGTCTTTTATTTTGATATGTTTTTCTTGAATTCTGAACAATTTGGAGAATCTTCTACTTGAGCAGTTACCTAACAGGAGGAATCAACACTTATCCGTGTCAAGTGACAGGTTCCTCTGGGAGCTTTCTGCTTCTTCCATCCCTGGATCACCTGTCAGTGCAGTAGGCTCACTGTAAACAGTGCTCTAAACCTACAGGAAAAGCCTGAGGGTACACTCCACATTAATTAAAGAACTTAATTTTTCTTTCTTTCTTTCTCTCACTAATATACTCATTTTGAAATTAATATTTCAAATTTATTTTGAAAAGGAAGCTCTGTAAAACACTTTTATGCAATATTGAGTCTACACAGTTCAGCCCTGCACATGGCAACTGTACAAGTCCAAGCTAAAGGATGAGAAGAGAGGCAAAAGGATAGGAAGAGGGACAAAAGAGTGGTACGATGCAGTGCATGGTTATTTAGGGATATTGGCATTGCAATAACCTTAGCACAGTGGCAAGGAAATTGTCTTCTCCTCAGGGAAGAGGCTTCTCCACCTGGCCTTGATTTTGAGGGCCACACAGACATCTTCTATTGGCTGGATCTGATCCTTCTTCTTTTTTATTCTTTTCCTTTTTTTTTTTGATTCTGTATTTTGTATTCAATTTAATTAAAAGTTGGAGGAAAAAACCAACAAAAAATGGAAATGTAACACTGGAGCTGGAGGCAGAAGATACTGATAGAGATTATGTCATGAAGGGGATAAGCCTTGGCAAACTGATATAATAATAATAATAATAATAATTCAAAAAATAATAAAAATAATTCCAAGCCAAAAAAGAAAAGTGAGGTCTCTTACCGGCACTCTTGCATGCTGCACTTCTATGACATTCATCATTATCTTCCTTACCTAGAATAATATGGAAATTGGGAAAAAAGGGACTCATGAGGTTTCTCATGGAGATCTCTTACCTCAGAATATTTCATAATGAAAATGTACTGAGCTGATATGGAATACCTTTCAAGAACAATTTGCAATTTTTTTGAATGTTTAAGTACCTATGTCTCTTTGTTTGTATGTGTGTATATATAATTATAAGCAGTGAAGTATGCTTTTTACTACACACAGAAAAGGTATTCTTCTCAGGGACTAATCATCTTTATGTGTTTTTTTTTTTTCTGACAGAAGGTTGGTTTATTCATTCATTACTTCTATTGCATCTGAAAAAATCAGTACATCTGCAATATCTTTTCTTCCTACTGATCCCACAATGCAGACACATTCACCCTTTTCCCATTATTAGTCAAAGATAATGCCTGTAAGTCAAATTCTGATCTCAGAGTAAATCTGTAGGAATTCATAAAAGAGATTTACAGTGAGGAAGATTGAACAGCACATTTGATCCAAAGGCAGCTTATGGCACTTGTGAATCCAGCCATTGCAGTAGGTGTTGGTGTGTTATCTTGAAACAATGTTGGAGCACTGAACTAAGCATGGAACTGGCTTAGAGGCTTTAGTTCCAGTAGTTCATTTTTTTCTGTGACAGCCTTTAAAAAGTGCTATGTAGGACCAAGAAACTATGTGATTTTCAGCCATATTCCCTAGTCAGATTCAGAATGCTTTAAATATTGCTGTAAACTGTGAAATCTCCTTTGGGCTGCTGTTCTCCTTTGGCACTAATTCCGTGATAAGCCTGCCACCTGCATGACACAAAAATAGGAGAGTCAACCTCCTGTCAAATTTTAACACTTTAAAATGACTTTTGAAAGGGAGAGCATCAGTGAAACTGAAAATAAAGCAAGAGAAGAGTGAGACACAACAGAAAAGGAACCTGAAGGATGGAGCAGACAGAATTAGTAATACAGAAGACCAGGTAGAAAGACAAATCTCAGACATAAAGACAAAGAGGAAAAGAAAACAGGAAGGAGAATGAAGGAATACATAAAGAGGAGGAGAAAAAACACAACCAGGAAGATGACAAATAGCAGAAAAGGAATGAGGGAGCAGATTAAGAGGGATCAAGGCACATGATGAAATCAAGGAGCAGACATGAACAGATAGCATTGAGAGTGGGATTTTTTTCTCTCCTATAGCCCCAAGGGAGCTTGGCTTGCTAATTGAGCTATCTATGTGTTCACCCCTGTAACCAGCTAGATCTTATGCTGATGTCAGCAAGAAGTGGCAGCAGAGATTTTTTCTGTTTAAAGGAGCCTCAGCAATACATACCTCCTCAGGAAACTGACTTTGCCCAAATAAATCCCCCCTTGGCAAGGGTGTACCCAACACTATCTCAGTTCACCTTGATGGGAGCCGATAGGGAAAGATTCAGCCCCAAATTCAAATAGTTGATAAGGGCAGCTTCACTCGAGTTTCTTTAACCCTGGAGATCCAAATTCACAGATGCTAGTGAGCCTTGTCTCCTTCTGCTTCCTTTATAGATGGTTCAGAGCAAAATCTGGCTTTGCCACTTTGAATGATTATCCTGGAGGAGCCATTCTTTTACCATTTGCTGGGTTGAAAACTTCCACTGGTTCCTCAAGTCCAGACAAAGGATGTGAACACCTTTCCAGTGTCTGAAGCAATCACCTGGCATATCTTCAATTTAGCATTCATGGGCAGTTTTTAGCAAACCCCTTCTGTATGAGGTATGATAGAATTAAGCATCAGCGTTATTTATTAACAATCTGACCTATCCAAAATAAATTTTCTTCAGTCTAAAATACTGCCATGTGTGCCACCAAATCCCAGCAAAAGGACCAGAAATATTTAGTGAATGTTGAGAATGTTCTTTCATTCTTACCAGCGATCTTTCACATCTTGGATTACCTCAGGGAGGGAGGGGCTAAATGGAAAAAGTAGGGAAACTTCTTCTATAAGAGTTTTCTGTGATAAAGCAGAGGATTTAAAGAAACTATAAAGCAGAACAACTTTAAAACTAATTACAAAATCTGAAAGGATAAAGGCTGTGCCCAAACTAGGATGGTGAATGACAAGTAGGCAGTTACTGAAATAATTACTTGATAATTACCAAGTACCTGAAAGTAAGTGGTTTGATAATTTCATTCCAGTTGACAGAGGACAAATATAAAAAAGAAACCATTGTGATCAGATTTTTATTGATCTTACACACGCAGCTACTGCTGCTGTGCTGTAACCTGCAAGAACTCTGTGTACAGTCTCCTGTTTTATGAATTTGGAGCCAAAGTTGCATGAGCATACAGTCAAATTATGATCCTAGAAAGACTCCTGGACTTAATTACCACCATGTCACTCAAGGTTCATGACAGCATATCCCTGCTGATGTCAGGGCCACTCTGTGTGAAAGCTGAAGGATATGCTGATGAATCAACTCTCATAAGTGCTACAGTTCCCTAAAGTATACAATACGTTTACCTCAGACTTGTACTTGCAAGGAAGTGAAAACTCTTTTAAAACAGCTTTTTTCTGATGTTATGAAGTATTCTAGGTGTGGTCCCTCTCTGTTCTGGCCTTTTCTAAAGCAGAATTTCACTCTCCTGCCTCCACACAATAGTTAGGAGCATGAGTACTCAGTGGGCTGCTCCCGAGGCTGAGCAAACATAGGCTGGAGGGGCAGTGCTCGCTGTCACCAATCTTATTGTCTTTATTATAGAGTCTGCAAGCAGCTTTCATTTTTCACTATCTCTGATTTTTAATTTTTCCTCACCCCAGTATTACATAGAAACCCAGCCACGATTCAGGTCTTATTATACCTAACATGTCAAAAAAAACCCTTGCCAGTCAAATTGCCATTAATCGATTTAATTGTATTAATTTTATTATACTGGTGCAACCCAAAAAAAACCCAGATACACCGTGCTGGAATAACATGCATTTATTCTAGTACAATTTTATACTTATGTAGTATTCATTTTCATGAATAGGGATAAAAATGTGGTTTATCTACAACACAATGATAATCATCTTTATGGAGAGTTTTTTAAGCTCAAGCAGTGACAAAGTGATTACTTAATTGCTCAAGATGCTAATAATGCAGCAACTGGCATAGGTTTGGTGTGCACAGTGATGGTTCAAGTATTGACTAAATGGCAAGTCTTTGTATGGATTTACACAGCACCAGCTTGTTCTTAATAACCTTGTATGTGAACACCTTTTTTTGGGAATAACTGTAATTTTCTCTGCAGTAAGAATTTTCACACAATAGATGCTTGAAAATTGCTACCATGCTCTTTCACATCCTCTTTATTATGAATAAACTTTTACCTGAGTAGTCATGAATGCCAGAACATTTATACAATACATTGAAATGTATAACTTCCACTAGCTATCAGCATATATAATTTTCAATATCATAATCATACTATGAGCATTTCCTTTGTACAATGCTACAAAAAATGCCAATTTTAAGATAATAAGAGACCAAACACTAGCTAGAGAGTGATGCCCGATGTAAAAAGATACAATTATATTGCCCATCCCTTCTGTCTCAAATATGAGTTTACTTTAACTCAGCTGAATTAAAACAGGGGGCAAATAATTGCTCTGGAACAACTGTACTAAACAAAATCAAAATTTAAGAGTATTCAAAATGATGGTTCATTCATCACTTTTCTTTCCCAGAAACATTTTTTAAAAGACTGCTAACACTGATGCCATCAATTTGTCATTCAAACTTTCTAGATCATGTGCCATACAAATATTTAGCAAAGACAGGTGAGTTTTCTGGGTTCACATGAATACCACAAAATATCTGAGTATGGAATTCTTGACTTTTTCAGTTTATCAAAGTGCCCCTGGATCTCTTCAGTATCTGACTATTACACACACCTCTTACATGTGCTTTCCAGCATTGCTGCTAAATAATGCCTTCCATCACTGTTTCAGTTGCAGAGATGACATGGGATGGTTTGATGCTTTCAGTGGTCTCCTCTGGTGTTCTTATTTGAGGACAGAACAAGGATGCAAGGGAAATAGTCTTTCTTGCCTTTTCAGGATTACTGAAGAATAAGATTCGCACTTGCACTGACCCATGGCCCACTCTGAGTTGCACCATCACCCATACACCTGAACTTTTGAATGGACCATCCAAATCCCATTTCAGCTCCCAAAATAAGGGTTAGTTAGAGCTCAGGGGAAAGAGGCTGAATGCTGCTGGGAAAACATGATAATTTTTAGGCATGGTCATTTAGGTGATGACCTTGAAGCAGAAGGTCTGGAATGCAACAGCCAGAAAGATTACTCTTCTGTTAGGGATAACATTTATGGCTGGCAGTTGCATTTCCTCCTCCTGATTAGAAATGGTCCTCTTCAAGAATGGTTCCTGAGGGATTACAACATATCTTGGTGCTGTGTTACCATCAGTGGAAATTCTGTTTCCCACAATCAGTTTGGAGAAAGTAGGCTGTAACAGAGGAAAGGTCAAGAGAATGCAGTAGTTTCAAAATAATTACTTTCCAAAAGTGGGAAATTAATGTTTATTTATACAGTAGAAAGAGTGTGCACACTCTTTCTCATCTTCATATGACTGCAAAATCCAGAAAAGGGCACAAGGAGACAGGTTTCTGCACTGCTTCCCATCAAGAGATTTCTACATAATGTCAGGTTCAAGCACAGGTGGGACACCTAATACAATTCTGTAATTTTAAACATCCACTTCTGGACTACTGGTGCAAAGCACTCTTTATAGTCAATGGAAAGAAATAGTGTCCATAAGTGAGAGAGTTGTCTTCCTGTCTTAGCATCAGATCAATCACCTTCAGCATGAGCTTGTTTCTCCTGCTGAGAGCTGGGTCTGGGCTCCTAGTCCATGTAGATGTCTAACTAAATGCAAATGAGCCCAGGCCAGCTGTCTGTGTGTGGCATGCCTCACCCTCAGATGTGAAATCCGTACATTTTATTCATAATTTACAGAAGACTGCATGAGAAGCATAAAGAGATAAAGAAGAAAGAAATTGCAATAGAGAAAGAAAGGGAAAGGGGAGGAAAATACAGAAAGAGAACCATAAGGTGAGGAAAATTACAATAGTGGAAGCTGAATGTGAATGCAGAAGGAATTCAGGATAAAAGGCCAGACACAAGTAAATCCTACACAGGTTTCCAATTGCTGACACACAGCATTCCTAGAGAGACAGAAAAAACTGTGAGTCTTGTAAAAGTGTTAGTTCTTTTGCATAAATACATCCCAATTAAGGGGTCTTTAATTGCTTCCCTAATGTGTCAAGTACTTTACCCACATTTTCCCTCTCTATCCCAGTATTTCTAGCTGAAATTTGTTTTGACAACTTTGCCTTTAGAATCAGAAAGTTTCTCTGTTGTCCACTTGCTTAATTTTTAAACTCGTCTATGCCTTCACACACTTCAGAAAAACTCCCCTTGGGCATATTTTGTTCTCGAAATCCCATAATTTCTTGGCAATACATCAGTAATAGCTTTGGCCACTGAGATGCTGACCGGTATAATTTCATTGTCTGCTTGCATTCTGCTCTCTACCTGTTTCTAACTGCTGTCTTTGTTATGTTCTTAGGACATGTGCTCTTTGTTCTGTTTGCACAGCATCCTGCAAAATGGCATCCTCGACTGTGAGTAGGCTCTGGTGCACTCTGATAATAGAGGTGATAAACGCCCGTGTCCTGTCTGAGGTTGCTATGATGCATGAGAAACACGCTGTACTTGCAAGCTTTTAAGTGCAAAAGTAGCACCGTGCACACAGGGACAAGGTAACACCTGGTTTTGGATTGGTACCCATTGCGTTCTCCCCTGGCCTCAGGCCAACGGGATGCTTTAGAGCAAGACTTCTAAGCAGAAGTTCGTATTCACTTTATTCCCGTTTGTTTCTTACTGTAAATCACGGCCTGGAGCAATTTCTGTGGGAAGAAGCACAAGACAATCTAGACGCTAACGCGAGCAACCTTGGGCGATAACAAGGGCGGCTTTAAGGGAAGAGCCTGCAGGCCGGCCGCAGTCGCTCACGCTGCCGCTCTGCCCGTTCTGCCCAGCGCCGCCTCCCCGCCGGGGCCGCCCCCCGGCGCCGGTACCGCCCCCGCTCCGCCCGCCGCCCCCAGCAGCCCCCGCGTTGCCCCGGCCCCGCCGCCGCTCGCAGCGCCCGAGCCGCCGGCGGAGCGAAGGTGCCGCCGTGCGCGGCCCGCCGGGCGCCGCGGCCTGCGGGCGCCGCTGGTTGGCGGCGGGGGGACACGTGAGCGGGGAGGCGGCGGCAGCGGCGGCGGCAGCAGCAGCGGGAGTTTCCCCGACAGCTGGAGGTTGCGGCGGCGGCTCCTCCTCCCCGAGTCCCCGCTAGAGCCCAGGGACCCCCCGCGCTCCTCCTTATTGACAAACGCACAAAGGGCCGCGCCGGGGCCGGGCCGGGACGCGTCTGGAGCCGGCATGGGAGATAAGAAGAGTCCGACCAGGTAGGGGAAGCGGCGGCGCTTTCTCATTCCCCTGGGCCCTCCGGGAGCGCGGGGCCGGCGGCGGTGGCGGCGGGGGCGCCCCGGGGGCGGCGGGCGCGTCGCGGCTGGTGCTGCCCCTGGCGCGCGTGTGTCTCCGCAGGCCGAAGCGGCAGCCGAAACCCTCCTCGGACGAGGGGTACTGGGACTGCAGCGTCTGCACCTTCCGCAACAGCGCCGAGGCCTTCAAGTGCTTGATGTGCGACGTGAGGAAGGGCACCTCCACACGGTGGGTCGCCGGCGGAGGGGTAGCGGGGGCGGCGGGGGAGCGGCTGCGCGGCCGTGACAGGAATTGGGGCCGGGGAGCCGCGGTGCATCCCCGGGCTGTGAGGGAGGGCGGCGTGACAGGAATCGGGTCTCGTTTATCAGGGGTGGGGGCGGGAACACGCAGCCTCCCCCGGCCCGGGGCTCCTCGGTGAACCTGACCCAGCGCTGCGCCGGCGTGTGTAGAAACAGAAATAATAAATACCAGGAAGGGCATAATTGCCTGCACAGCGTAACCCTGGAGAGCTTGTGCCCTCTCACGAGAAAGAACTGTCCCTTAGGGTGTGCCTGCTAAGACACTCACCCTTTAAATTCTTTTAAAATTTATTTAAATTTTTTCTATGAGTTTAACTTTGCCTCATACATAACCCCTTTGTTTGATTATTATTGGCAGTATTAGTATTATTTTAATTCGCTTTTCATCACAGAGCATCACCATGGAGGTTTCTGAGGGCAATAGGGGAGGGGGTGGATTATAACCCTTCAGTGTTTAGGGAGAAATTGTTAGCTGAATTGTGCTTTATGGAATTGTCTCCCTGTGTAACCGTGACTTGCCAGGAGGACCTTTTCTCTATACACCAGTCACAAAGCTTGCGGTGGATTAACTGGTTCCTGTGCCTGCCGGTGGCCTGAACATGTGTGCTTGGGGAATGGAGGCTTTTTACAAGCGAACCTGAGTGCACTTGTAGCCATACATGCTAATGGAAGAGAAGGTTGCTCAGGAATCCTTTCTTACCCTTACCATACCTATGGGTTAATCCCGTCAGCAAGAGAAGTTTAAATGGCAATCAAGTTGCAATCCTATCAAAAGCCGCAATTACATTGTAGATATTGGTCAAAGCAGTGCTGAGTATGACTTGCAATAAATGTTACATGTTTGAAATTGTAAGTGCAAGGTTGGGTCCAATTACTTGACAAAAATGGCTATTCTTTATTTCCGGAGCTAGTTTCCCTGACTTCTGAATTACAGAATAAATATTGGAAGGACTTCTCATAACTTCAGTTGTGAACATTAGTTGAATGCTGTGGTTTGTTTTTTAACAAAGGAAATCAGTAAGGTAAATGTGACAAGAGGGAATTGCATCTGTCACATATATTATAGTTTCCAGTTATAATAATGGCATTATATTTATATCACAGAGAGATGTCTACAGATCGGTATTGTTCAGCAAAATAAGACTGATGAATTCATGCAAGGACTTTAAAAACATAATGAAAAAAGCCACTTTAACATCCAGTCAGTTTGATAAGAAAAGTCAGTTTAAAATTATGTTTTATTACTTTGGAAACTCAGCTGGATAAAAGCATCGAAACTTAACAAACAAAAAATGGAGCTCCTGAGATACAAATATTTTCAGTGTCTTCTAGTTTCCCTACTTGAATATTTCCTCTTTTAAATAATTTTGCAACAAAGTGTCTTTTTTCTTTCTTTGGTTTCCACTTTCTCCCTGACAGTGACCTGGTATGCAAGCTGTAGTTGATAGGTTGATTTTTTTTTTTCTCTACTTAAACTCTGTAACAATGTGTCCCTGAGTAGGTTCATGGGACTCTTTTTCCCCCTAAGGTTTAGAGGAGTTGCATCTTCATATGACTGCAAAATCCAGGTTTTACACATGACATGAGGTAGATGAAAGTTGAAGTTTTAGGCTAGGCAGCTTTTGTCTCCAGTTCTGATATATGATTTGAGCCATTAAGTAGACCTTTGTGTCCATGAAGAGAATCATTAGGGTGCCAAAGAAACACAAAAGGCCAGCTGGGTGTTTGTTTTTTTGGTTTTTTTTTTTTTTTTTGTTTGTGATTTTTTTTTTCCTAAGGACCTGGAGTCCAAGTGACCGAATTATTGCCTTGGTAAAGTATTTGTTGGTGTTGCCTATAGGACAAAATGGTTTTCATGAACATGGGGCAGGATAACAATACTACCATGTTTTGATGACACCGAGAACACATTATTTATTTATTTTAGTCTTCCATTTTGAAGCTTGATGTTAGATTAAGGTGGTGCATCAGCATGGTTGGTGCTGTGCAATGGTTCTTACTTAAAAGTTTTAACTGTGGGGTTTTTTTAAGGATTAGAGCTTTGTCTATAAGACATTGTAAAATGCTACTTTTTTTTTTTAAATTCAGAGCAATCTCTTTTGTTGTGTTGAAATGTGTAATACCTGATTCTGCATCTTAAACTTCATTTAGTGTGACCAAAATTGCAGGTGGAAAAACAGGCAATTGTATTGAAGCTAAGTGGGTTTTAAGGCCACTGGAAATTAGGTGCAAAGTTGATTAAAACTTTTTTTTTAATACTTATTATGCATAAATACCTTTACAGAAATATTTTCAGGTACAGGTAGGGTTTGTGGGTGTTTTCACTGTTGAATAATTTCTTCTCTCTGAAAGAGTTCTCTTTAGTGCCAGAGGCTAGAAGTGGGTTATGTGCTTTAGTAATTGATAGAATTGTTAAGACTAGTGCAAATTTTTACAATTTCTTTATTGTATTTTATTTCTAGACTGAATTTTCAAAGCAGATTAGATCATGGAGTTAAATTTACTTTTTGTCTATGGCAGTATTGCATTGAATGGTTAAACTGGGCTGTCCTTGGAGAGGGATGTCCCAGGGGAATTCCTGGATGCTGCAGGGAGTGGTGTGACTGTTCCCACCTAGTACCAAAGCAGTGTCCCAGCATGGTGCCAGTTAGATATGCCCCAAGTCAGATGGAAACCTAAGATCCTATCTGCCAGATGGATATCCCTCTACCTTCTACTCTACAGCTTTTGCCAGGTATTAGTTTGGTCATGCTACTGAGGATCTAAACTCTCCATGTACACATGGCTTTAGCATTTACTTTCTAACCTAAATTGTTCTGGTTTGTTGCTTGGGTACTGAGAAATTACTGTGTTCCTCTTGATGGGAGAGGAACTGAGTATAGTAATTTTCTACATGTGACCTTTAAGACATTTTGAAATCTTTCTAGATGAAAGATGTTATATAAATGTAAGGAACATAGGACTGTAATAAGTACTCCTTTCTTGAACAAATCTCCTGCTGAAGTTCATTAGAAGCACAAGTAAGGAGTACTGAATAGAACCCTAATGGACTGTATTATAGAGGGAACTAGTAGTGACTGCTATATTTAGATTGCCTAATAGTTTCCATTATAAAGAAGCTGTATGACCTTTTTGAGAAGGTTTGTTGTTTGCAAAAGCCATTGTAATTTGGCAAGAGGAAAAGTCTTTAGGCTAAATAAGTGGTTTGATTTCCTTGCCCCATGAAATTAAGTTTTGCTGTGACTAAATCACTTGAAAATCTTCATTCCCTCTCTGTCACTCATGCTGTACAGAAAAGTCTATGCTAGAGCACTAAAAAAGCCCAGACTGGAACTGTGTAAAAGCAACAGAGGGCATGATGGTATGCTGAGAACACAGAATTATATGGCTCCTGGGGAGGTTATAATGGGGTTGCTGAATTTGGGTTGGCTCTCACAATTACTGCTTTGTCAAAAGACAGTTGCCTCCACTGCCAAGCTACCATTTCTTCTTCTGTTCTCATGGCACTGTCTGAATCAGGAGTGTACCAATACGGGTTGACCTTCAAGAATTGGGCTGGATCCTTGGACAGACCTTATTGCAGCAAGTATTTGCTCCCAGTTTGTCTGTCTTTCAATAGATGTTTGGATTTTGCTTTCCTTGCCAGCTAACACCATTAGTCACTGTAATTTAGATGTGTTGTAAAGCTGAAGATTAAGAGTTTGTGTTGCTGGGAAGAAGTACACAAGAGGATTGCCATTCCCTCTAAAGGAGTGCATGTTTCCTACTCTCTGCTGCCTTCTAGGAGGCTGCATTACTGCCCTATTGTCACCTCTCTGCTTCAACTTCCTCAGAAGTGTTATTAAAGCTCTTGTTATTCAGTTAGCAATAGCATCCAGATTGAAAATTACCTGTCACTTTGCTTTCCTTCATGTGTTTTTTATGCATGTGGTCTGATCTCTAGTTGCAGGATCCTATTCTTTTTTCCATGCTGTTACAAACCACTTCTCCTTTCAGTGTGAATGATGAGTATCCAGGGCAGTGTAGTGAGAGCTACAGGAGGAACTGCAAATACTGGCTTTTTAAACTTTGAAGTGCTTGTAATGATATTCTACTGTGTAAACAAAGCAAAAAAAGGATGTGGGGACATGGGATCAATTTCTCCTTTTCTGACTAGATAATATTCTCTGATTCTTAAATTACAGAAAGGGGCCACAAGTGTGGCTTTAAGGACAAAGGATGTTTTTACTAATAGTGAAAACTCTCTTGGCTAGTAGTAGGGGAAGATTTGTTTATACAAACATATTTTATGATTGTTATGGTTTTATTTTCTAGAACTACTTTCATTACTTGCTTTGAATTAAAACAAACCAACTTAATCTTGTTAATGGATCTGAGTCTTAGTGCCTGCTGTTCAAGCTCTTTTTCTTTTGTTTGACTGGGGAAAAGGGAGTGTAAGGAGATGAGAAAGGTACAAATGACTTCTGTGAAGTTTTGTGGGGTTTTCCTTTTTTTTTTTTTTTTTTTTTAATTTGGGTTTAGGGTGGTTTTATAAGAGGTTCCTATTTGTTACACGTGTTGTGAGCTCTTACATGCAATATCATTGATAAAATAGTCCCTGAAATTTGTAGCCAGAGTGAGAAAGTCTTGTTTAGTAAGGATGAATTTTGTGGATTTGGGATCTATACCTCTTAATGTCCTTTACTGTTGAAGTAGAGATAATACATAACCAGCCAAATGGGGGCATGGCTTCTGCATCCTATGATCTATTGATCTTCATCACTGAATCATTCCTTTTCTCACAGCCTGAAGTATGAAAAGCCAAATTTAAATCCCACCAGAAACCTAAGAGTGTGAGATATTAGGAACTGAGATAAAATCTTTCTATATTTCCTTGGTATTTGGTCGATGTTCCTTGACTGTGCCTGAGAGTTTGGCCCTCTAATGTATTTTATTATCATGTCTGATGATCTCCTAAATGAGATACAGGTCTCTGCTTGGAACTGCCGTGAGTTTGTTTTGTGCTTTGAGACTCATAAATAAAATGTTTAATTTTTTAACTTGGATATCAAGGTCATTTTTCTTCAGAAAACATGTGCAATGTGTTTAGTCATGTACCATCTGGATGTTTATAAGCACAAATCAGTTACATTTAATCAAATCTGGTATTTGTATTTCTGTTGAAATGCAGTACGGCTGAGGACAGAGAGTTGGTACTTCCCTTGTATATCTGGTTTAACATGTCTGTTTCACAACAGCTTGCTAAGGACTCTCCTGCCTTCCAGAAGCAGCCTCTGTGTGTGCACATGCGCCTGCGTGTCGGGGGAAGGTTGGGAAGGAGAAAAAGAGGAAGAGCTGCCTGTCATGCTGATTTCACAAGTACATGACTGAATCAAGCTCAACAGACTCAAGAGCTGTTCATTGCTTGTGGTAGTTTAGAGAAGGAGATATTTGTAGGAATGAAGTGAGTGGAAAAGTCAGACAGAGCTTGGTAAAATATGGGTTGTATATTACAAGTTTTATGGTTTAGTGTTAATATTAAATTATGAAGAGAAGCAAGAATAAATAGTTCTCTTTTGCTCTGTCGATAGCTGTTGAGTAATCCAGTAATTCTGGACTTCCAGTTTTCTTTTTAAAGAGAGTTTTTAAAACTAACCTTTGAAATTGTTTAGGAATTTATTTTCCCTGAAAAATATAGTGAAACTTAAGAATTCTGCACACATCATTTTCAATGTTGTTATAAAACAATGAATTAATTTTTATTGATTGGGTGGCTCCGTTAGATGTTCCTTGTAGGTGGAGCTTGTATGGGCAATAAAGAACGCAATGGGCAGCCAACCAAAAGAAAATTAAGTCTGTATTTTAGAAAGGAGTAGGGAGAGTACTGTTGACTTTTTTTGAGATTAAATCTCATGTTAAATCTTTGTAGTTTTGAACCTGACAGGTATTTTAATTTGTTGCTCTAAGAAGCTCATAAAAATCGCAATCTACTTGATTCACTACAGTCTGGTATCCTTTTGTATCTTGTTACTTAAGTAGGGCTTTTTTTCATGTCGTTGTGGGGCCTGCTGTGCTTTGTGCAGTCTATTTTGGAATTCATAATTTTTAGTTTGAGTCACCTTCATGCAGGATTATCTTGTCAGATAGTTCTCACCACCTCTCAGCTGGATTCTTGTTCTATTCCTTATTCTTTTTCCAAATTATAATTAAAAATATTAAATAGTATCCCTGTAGAACCTCACTATAAATGCTACCCCATAGATACGTGTAAATATATCTACAGCTGGTTGTTGGGAACTATTAAGCAAGCAGACTCAAATTTTGAACTACATTCTGCACAACTTTGTCCTCTTCATAATTTAGCTTAAGTGGGAGAATATATTTTTACTATGTTTCAAGTCAAGACTGGCAATGTGTATTTCTTTTCTCCTGGTCACCAGGGCTACTAGTCCATTAAAGAAAGAAACTACACTGCCAAGCCATTTGGCTTCATTCTTTAATGCTCCAAATTCTTAAATAATTTCTTTCTGGTATCTTTCTGAAATTGAATTAGATTGAAATTTTTATTTGCCCATTGTAGGATTTTTTCCCCCTTTTTTTTCTTCTGCGGTACTTGATGACTTCTTTCACCTTTCCTGTATTCTCTAAACATCTTTATCTGAGGGTGAATTTCATTAGAGGCTGTTGACTGCCATAAATAACATTCAGTGGTCTGTTTCTTTTATTCTAGCTTGAACTCATACTCCCTTGTTTAATTTGGTTTTATGGAATTAAACTTTTGTGTGGGTACTGAAGCAAAGAAGACTTTATGCCATCTGGTATTTGCTTTCTTTCCATGATTAAGTACTTTCCTTTGGGGCATAAGTAGTGTGTGTTTTGATATGTGTCGCATTGCTTGCTGGTTTTTGTTTTTGTTTTTTGGGGTTTTTTTGGTGGAAATGTCATCTTTGTTTTTAATGCCACCAGTTTTATTCTATGCATCTTTTATAGGGAAAATGGTCTGTCCTAGACTAAAAGCTACTAGGATTTGAATAAACACCTAAATTAAGATTAGGTATGTTAAAAGAGAAGATTAGCTAGCAAAACGAAAGCTCTTGTATCACTTGTAAAGTGATGAGAATTTGCATTTTCTGCCCCAAGTTTTTGTCCAATTTTTCCTTGATTGCTGTGACAGCCCACTCTGCCTGTTCCTGTTTAAAACTTGATAGAAATATCTGTACTTTTCATCTTGAAAGTCAGGTTAGAATGAACAGTATGCTTTGCAGAACATCCTCAGACTATCAAATGATGTCTTTTCTTGGCTCATACCATCAGCTACAAGATACTTTTGAAGTAGGCGAGTTAGAACAAAATACTGTGTTCAATTTTTATACTTTCACGCAGTGGCTTATCCTGGTTTAAGTAGGACAGAGAGATCCTGAGGATTGTCTGTTCTCTGAAGTGCATTCCACTGGTATGCAGTATGCTGATGTAGAGCAGGCTTGAACTTGGAGAGTTCAGCTGCAGAATGTTGTTGGGAGGCTTTTGGCTGGCAAACTTTCCATCAAAAGTCAGATTGAAGGCTAGAAGATATGACCTTGATGTCTATTACAAGTTTTTTCTTGTTTTCTTAGGAATTGAGGAGTGGGGAGGAAACAAGCAATTGAAAATTTTCCTCTTCTGACTAACTGAAGATTTGGAACCTATCTTTAAACTTTTCCAAAATGCTTGACTATTTTCAAGCATTCATATATATGACTAGCATTCATATACTTTCACTGTACCGTATAGCTCATATGACACTGCCTAGTAGAAAAAAATTGTGTGAATGAGTAGGGGTTTGAAAATTCACTATGGAAATAGAGTTCCCAACTCTAAAAGCTGAAAAAAGTTGGTTTGGCACATGCTGTGAAAGAAAAGTTATTTGTTATAGCTATCATTGACATCTGTGGTTAGGGTCGTGCACTAGAAATTCTGTAATTGAATAAGAAGGATAAAAGAGAATGTGACAACTCATTCTGTGGCATCTTTTTAGATTAATATTCATCCTATTCATGAAGAACATTATGGAGACTTAATTTTTTTAGGGAAAGCGTGTAGCCTTTTCCTCTACTTAAGGTAGAGGAAATTTACCTCTTCTAAATCTACTTTAAAAAAAATCTTTATGGAGCTGGCTCTGAGTGGAAGAAGTTTCTAGATTGCTGCCAGCTTCTGGGAAGATGACCCTTGCAGTGCAGAACAAATACAATAGGTCAGAAGCAAGCTCCTTTCAGTTTGAAGACAAAACTAGCTGTACCAAGTATTGGCCCTGTTCAGTGCAGCAATGACTATGCTGCTGCATCAGTGTGAACCTCATATTTTGCATGTCTTTTTGCATAGGTGCAAGGTTTCACAGTTTCTGCAGAAAAGGGACAGAGGAGCAGCATGAAGGATCCAATCCTTTGTGGGATCAACATTTGGAAGAGGTCACTTCCCCATGTATCCCAAGGATCTAGGGGTTTAGGAGACTGTAACCACTCCTTTTTCTGTAGGCTCCCAAATACTGCCTCCTCAGAGGATATTGTTAGAGGACATTGAGCTTCCTGACCCCTGCTCATATGTAGCTCATTGTCACCTAGGAAATGTAAATTAGTTGATACCAATATGTTTCTCAAGCAGGGTATTTTCAATGTTGCTGTCACACTGAGCATTGGTGCACCACAGCTTGTGGCATATGGGGAAGAATTCTAACAACAGTGTGCAAGAGGTTGGAGCCTTTTAACTGGTTGTTGGAGAAGTAACATTTGATGGCAGCTTTGAAAACTATTCCTGAAGATGAACTTTGTCTTTCTAAAGGTCCTGATACAGATAGTTCTTAGAGCAGGCTGTTGTGCACTGTACCAGTTGTCTTCAGGAAACTTGCTGGCCTCATCTGTTAAATGTCATCTGGAAAATAGGGCATTCCCTTTAAGGGAATGATTAAATAGGGACACTGCCTCAAGGGGTAGTTTTCTGCACATTTTTACAGTGACTGATAAAACCATATGGGTCATGTGAGTCTATTCTAATTGAATCAGCTTCTATTGAAAGATGGAGTTGCTAGAAATGCACTGAATGGATGAATTCCAAGTAAATGATTCATACTGTAAAGCAGCTAGGAATATGAAAGCACAAATCAGAGCTGTCTGAAAGTTAGAATTCAAATATACATAGGGTGTGTAGAAATTGCATTGCTACTCTGCTATATGCAGATGGATCTATATCATGTTTTTTTCCTACAGACCACTGGCTCCATTGTTGGCACAGTCATAATTATTCACTTGCATTATTTGCTGAGGCAGTGAAATGGCCTGTTACACTCTAGCTTATGACAGAAGTAATGGTAATGAGGAAAAATAATTTTGGATAGCAAAGTGTTGAAGATGCATTTAATCATGAACTGCTTCAATGCAGCAATAAAGACTAGTTTCTCACAAGATGGCTTTGTGTGGTGATTAGTGAGGTCATATTCATGTGACACAGCAGGCTAAGTGTAGTTTAATCTGATAGTTTTTATTCTATGAATAGCTTAATAGAGTACTGATGACTAAAGGAGAGTGAGCTGATCTGTGTCAGAACCCAAAGACTGCTGTTTCTGGTAGTGATTTAATTTAATTGCTAGCAACTTGTACTTGCATTACAAGAACTTGGCAGTAGGAAATATTTTTTACTTTCCACAGGACTTAAACTGTTAGAAATCAGGAGTGGCATCATAACATGAGCTGCTTCCTTCTGTGTAGAACACAGTTTCCAAGATCCAACTGCCCACAGCATTTGCAATACTACTTAGTATACACATTGTCCCTGATGATTTCCTGTTTGCTTTAAATAATATCAATGAGCTGCTTAATAGTCACTGATGTAAACTTTTTCTATTAGGAGGTAAGTTGTGGCTTACTGGAACTTGATCTCAAAAACCAGCAATAGTAATGGAACAAAGGTTTGTGCTGGATTTGTAGAGAAGTTGAAAAAGCAACTTCCTTTGTTATGGAATAGTTTGGCAGAACCTAAAAGCTCTTGTACAAGGTGCTGCAGAAAGAGATTGTGGACTAGATATGATAGTCAACAGAAAGTTACATGTAATTTTAAAAAGCAAATTTTTGCTTTTGTGTCATTTTTTTTGCTTATGTGTCAAATCTAGAAGAAAAAGTTAAGTTAGTTGAAAAATTGCCTGATAGAAGAAAATAGAGTCTAAAATGCTGTAGCTGCTGGTCTGCAGATATATGGAAGGATATTTTAAAAGCTGTAGTACATTTTGTGTGTACAAATGCTTAACAATTCTCTAATTATTTGGGAATTAGTGTTTTACATTTGACAAAAGTAGTCCCTCTACTATTGAAGTTTAAAAAACATTGCATGCTTTTAAGTGTTTACTGTCAAACTAACACTGGAAAATTTCATTGTCCTGAAGCACAAAGAAAGATCAGTAAAAAAGGTAGGGAATTGTTTGCTTGGTTTCTGTGCCAGACTTCATACACTTACACCTTAATGGTACAGATATAAGCATAAACTGGAATAAACGGCCTAAAATGTAACAGTTAAACTTTTACCTTCTTACTTGGAAGTTTAATAAGACTCTGCCACTCTCTATATGTCAAATTGGTTGCTAATTGCCAGCATTTTTACTTTAGGACAACCACTGAAGTGCCTGAATACATGTATGCATTTCTTGGTTGTAGTTATTTTTTTTTTCTGTATTATAAAGAATTCAGGTAACAATTTCTTGACTCCTAGGAAATTCTTTTGCATTTTAAGCCTTGCTAAGATTATGATGCAAAATTTAATTTGGTCCTGTTTATTTTACTTAACACTGACAATACCATTTCAATGTCTATTCAAATGTAGGCCTCAGCCTTCCAACATTTTTTGTGAATTCCTAGTATTGAAAAGAAGAGCAGTCTCTTTGAAGTTAAGCTCTTCAGAGGCAGAAGTTAGCTCAAAGCAGGGAAGAGTCAGATAGCTGTGTATATGCTTAATTTTTAGCTGAATGTTTAGGTGAAGTTGGTTACGTTTTTGTCCTTGAAACCAGTTACATTGGGAGGGAAAAGAGACTCTGGAATAGACATAGATACAAAAATCACTAGTGTTAGTGTACCTGTTTTGCAGAAAGACTTTTTCACTCTGATAAAGAGTGAAGACATGCCTGAGGAATTGGAAATGTTAATTGCTTGCTTGACACAGTAACTTGTTATCAGTATATGGGGGTGGGAGAAGGGAGGTAACCCTGAAAAAAACATGGCTAAAGGGTGGGAGGAAAGTTTATTGACTTCTTAGTAAGGTTTACTTCAGGGTAACGTGTGACTTGTTGCAGAAACTGAATTTGAAGTATCTTTCTTTCATTCTGGAGCCATCTAGATGTTCTGCCATCTAAATCTACATCATTGATCCATCATGGCAAGTCACATTCCAAAGCTGCTGGTTGCAAACTGTTCTGTGATATGCTGAGTGAAAAACTGTCTAAGCTGTATTACAAAGTTAGAGTTAGATCTTTGTATAATTAATGTCTTTTTGAAAATGTACAGGAAGCTTCATACTCTAAAATTGCTGCAATATTCAACTATAGATGTGCCCTGTAAAAGTTACTGAAATAAATACTGTAAGAATTGCTCAAAACATTCATATCTATGTGAAGGTATTCTAATATGTTACAGGAGTATTCATACCTTAGAAAATCTTCTACTTAAAACCACTTCTTCACATCTGTCAATTTGTTTAAAAAGCTGCTTACTGTACAATCATGCCTCTTTCTATTTGTCTCCCTGTATATGTCTGCTTGCTTTCAAGATTAGGAACAACCTTTTACTTTTTAATTAATTGCTCTAGTTACTGTGTTAAGAGGTATTTGAGAATGTGGCCCTTAGAGAAATGAGGACGTGCTGGAGGAGTTTTTAGCAGAGACTAGCTAGAATATGATGAGGAAGTAGAAAGTATGTGAAGATAAGCTTTTCTTGACATTCCAGTAATGACTGGAAAAATGGAGATTAGAGTATTACTGTGGATATCAGATTTCTATTAGCCTCTTGAGACATTAATATTTAGGATAGATGTGAGTGGAAAATGATCTTCAAATAAATTATAAGATATTTAAAGTCTGTACATTTGTATTGCAAGATGACCCAGTCTAGTAATGAAAGAACAGAGTAGAATTTGAACGATCAACTTTGTTCTCAACAAGATTTTAATGCCCTTAACTGTATTCTGTTTAGACTTTAAAAGACATGTATGAAACAAACATCAGAAAATCAGGATTTTTATCAGGGTTTGGAATGTTTACAAGGCATTTCTGAAATAATTGCTAGATGAGGGAGTTACAAAAGCTGGTGGAGGAAGAATAGTAGTATAAGAATCATGCTGGAATTCCATTTAAAAAAAATATTAGCTGAGTCAGCTCAGTTAGAAACAAAGCAGCAGATAGAAAGGAGATAGACAGATCTGCAGGGCATGAGTGAGAGAGGGATACAATCATCTCTTCTATCTACAGAAGGCTGCTTTTTAAGCCATTGTCCTTCATAAGTAGTAAATGAAGAGGAAGGTGGGATTCAGGAACACTTTAGTGGTTAGGAGCTGACTGACTTTCTCTGGAGCCCAGTGAATAGTTCTAGGTATTTTTTCCTACAAGCTGGTTGACCTTGTTCTTTTATGCTTTGCACAAAGATACTGAATTGGGAATGCTTGATTGATTTTAGAGTTTCTACGACATTAGTCATAACTATGACGAGTGTTCTAGGTTTAATCCATAATGCATCAGCATACCCTGTCTACAATGCAGTTTTTGGAATGATCTCCAAGACTTTCCCAAGGAGGCACCATAGAAAAAGCCATATGTGGAAGCTCTAAAGGCAAAAGCATTTCTTTTTTGTACTGATTCTATTTGTTAGCAGTCAGCTTCATGAGTTTGACCAAAGATGGCATATATAAATAGATTATTTACTACTTGTGAGACCTCTTGACTGTAGCAATTTTGCTAATTCCTGTAAAATCCTGGAGAGTAAAATTCAGGGTGCTAATTGACTAGACTCCAGGTTTCCCAAGAATAAGTCCTGTCATGCCATGCTGGTGGGAGAGAAAGACCCTGATGTTCAGAAACATGCTGAATTCACTGCCTAAGCCCTGTGCAGTGAGGGCCTAAAAGCAGCAAGAGTTGAGGAAAAGATGTGGAAATTTGCATTTGCTTGGAAACATTTATTCTGTCCTCATGAATCTCCTGAAAGGGAAGAAAACTGTAAATATAAAGATTTCTCATTTTTGAGGAAATGAGTCTGTGACCAAGGGTAAGATGAAATCAGTCAGGTTTCTGTTCCAGAAAAGTCCATGTCTTCTTGCAGGGAAGATAAGTGTAGATAAATGGTACTGCTTAAGGATTAGGAGTGTCTTTGAATAAAACCTCTTTAAGTCTCTGAAGCCAGATTTGTTTGGTGGTAGGGTTTTTTTCCTAAGAAATGGAGAAAAGGATGACATTCATTTGCAAAGTTGGAATTTTGAAATGTATGTGATACCACATAGAGATTCTACATTAAAAAATGTGAAAACCTATGAAGAAATATCACAGGCTTTGTTTTTCTTGGGAGCTTTTCTTTTTCTGGGAGGGAAAACAAGGTAGGAGATAAGTTACTGCTGATCAGTCTTAAACTGTTCTGATGAATAGACAATTCCAGGTATATAGTAGTTACCCCTTCTGTTTGATAGTATCATCATGATCATAGAGGTCTTTTCCAACCTAAAGAATTCTTTGATTCCATGGTATTACCTCTCCCATTGAATCCTGGTGTCATCCAAAAGGTAACTGATTAATATTTGGAAGAGATATTTGAGTCCATGAATCCAGAATAAATCCATGCCATTTTGGGCAGCTAGGACATAACATCCTTCTGTAGGAACAGACAATTTCTTCCTGATTTTTAAGATAGGACAAGTTTAATAGGAAACCAGGAAGTAAGAGGAATTAAAATTCTATCAGATTTTTGATAGCTAAGTAAAACTGGACTGGGTTATTCTCTAGTTATTGGAGGAAAAGTTTGGCAAGTAAGTTGACCAGAGCCCAGTAGCAGACTTAAATATCAGGCCTAATGTACTGTTTTAAGTTTTTAGATAAATTGTGTGTGTCTCTAGCTTTAGAAAACAGATAATTTGCCACTTGAGACAGGATAAGCCGCTGGCAAGAGGTATTGGCCTGAATTGAAGCCAGGGGTTGGTTGGACTTGAGGAAAGGGAAGGAAAGGATCAGATTAAAATGGAAGCTCTTCCATTTTAAGCAGAATTGAAGGATCCAGGTTTTCTTTTGAAGAACATCTTTCAGCTTGATTGAATGCTGCGGTGACAGCATTTTCTTAATCTAGACCCATTGTGTTTCAATTGGGAAATTGTAATTTTACTATTTCTGCAGTAGTAAAATATACAAAACAGGAGATAGAGCTTCAGGAAAGAGTGTGCCTTTGAATAAGTTGCCCGCTCTTCAGGATGTCTGAAGCCTCTAAACTGCACATTATAGATGACAATACACTTCCCTCAACAGGTTGGAAAAAGCACTGGGATTTAATTATAACATCTAGATTTCTGTATAGAAAAGTATGGGTTATGTGGACCATTTCAAGTCCAGGATGGCTCCCCCTAAATCAAAGCGAATGTGTTGGCTGCTCTGTTGGACTGTTGGTGTCTCTGTGCTCTCTGCAGCCTCACTTGCTTGGCAGGACTCCGTGCTGCTTGGCAGTCTTATTTGGCTGGCTCTGGCCATTCAGGATTTGTGGCACCAAATGGACAAATCAACTCCCAACTTTACATGCAGGGCTACCTCATGCTAACACAGAACTCTCTTGAGATGTAGGTAGATTTGGGGATGGTTCATGGAAAAATTATCACAGTTGGCACGATCATGCTCCTTGTTTCCAGACTGTGGCACACGAACCCTAAAGCTGATTGACAGATAAGTAGTTCAGGTCTGTCGGAATTGGAGCTTGTACTCTGAATAGTGCAGAAGACATTAGGTGCTTTGTGGACTTGTAATCGCTGCAGAAGCAGAATTGTGCAAATGTAGTTGTGCTCTATATAAATTAAATTCAGCTAAACACCAAGATGCTTCAGCATTAAGCCAGTTTGGTTGTCTGCATGTTTGATGCACAACTTGGGCAACTGAGAGTTTACTGTACTTTCTGGTGTCTGTGTTGGTCATCAGTATTGTATAGATATTTTTTGTTTACTTTGGTTCTCAAAATGGATCTGCTTTGCTGTGATGAGACCAAGTTACTCACCATATCAAATTAGTCAAAATCCTATTAATGCAGGCTATTGGTGAATAGTAGGTGAGGGAAGTCAAGGAAGCATGTACTGCTGTGAGATGTCCAAATTTTTTTATGTGCATCACAAGTATTGTGTTGAGCTCTGGGTAATGGAAATTACTCAGGGCAACAGTTCCAGATATCATGTGGTCTTCTTGAGAATTTTTCATCTCTAGGCATGTAAATTTCTGTGCTACAAAGATTTTTTTTTTTAAGAATGTCAGCAATGAAAACCAGTTCATCCTTCGCAGTATTAAATATTTTAGAGTGTCAGTACTGAATGAGTTTCTGCATGCAAATGCTAAAGCAAAGACAAGTTTCTGCAGCCTCTGTAAGTATGCTTTCTAAACCAGCAGCTAGATCAAACCTGGTAAGATAAAATGTAGTTACATCCTGCAACAAGAAGGCTAGAGTTAAAATGATGACATCTTTGTTTTTGAGCATTTATGGGAATTTAGGGGAAGACAAAAACTTTATCCTCATATGTTTGTCTTAATGACTATTGGCTGTTAAAGGACCAAAAATGTTAGTTTTTCTAATTTTTTAAAGGAGACTATGAAGAGCCTATCAAGTAGGACCTTGATAAAAAACAGCATTGGAATTAGATAATTAAAAAAAAGTGTAATGGATGAGATTGGGATAGACGTGTAGGTAGAAGTATGGCTGATGTCAACTTAGAAGAAAGATAACACTGTCTAAAAAGGAAAACTAGATGGAGAAGGGGAGTGCAGTATTCAGAGATGTGATGTTTAGAGATCTCTTGGAGCTCAGTAAATCAGTTTCTTGATATGGCTACAGTGCTTAAACCATGAAGTTCACCTCTGGAAAGAATTGCTAGCGCTTATCTTCTGTAATAGTGTATGCCTTTCTCTGTGTTCTGCTTTGAATGACTAAAGTGGAATTACTAGGCAAAAATACAAAGCTTTTAGGGGCTGGCTAAATAATAGGTATTGTTTTTATGAATATTTCTGCTTGTAGTTCTGAATTGTTCAGTTGTGGTGGTCCAGTAGTGGTCCAGTGATAGAGGCAAAAATGCTTGTAATCTTAATGCAAAATATTATAGAGCTTCTTTCTAAACACCAATTAGCTCAGGTGCTCTTGAATATTCTTAAAGAGCAAATTACCATAAATATAAACAAAAGGCCATGTTAACATCATATCTACTTAATCTGTAGCAGCATATTGCAAGGAGTCTTTAACTGGCTTGAAAATGACTAATTTAAAATGTTGTATTTTGGCAAATCATCAAAATCAATTTCCTGTTACAGGGATAGTTTCTCTTATTTTTATCTTCTCTAAAATAGCCTTTTCTCTATGAATTTATTCATGCTTGAATGACATGATTCAGCTACCACTAAGCAGGAACAATTCTATCAGGTTCAAGCTTCATGAATGTAGTAGAGTTATCTCCTGACACCTGCATGGCTTGTGAAGTGCTTGGTTACAGTTCATTAGCCCCTTTTGAGTACCTGGGGAAAAATTGAGCACTTGAAAGGCATTCCTAGTGTTGAGAGATTAATTACTTTTTTTCCTCAATGTTTTTAATATAGGAACCTTGAATGCCTCATTTAATAAATCAGAACTTGAGAAAGCAGATAATAAAATTTAGAACAGAGATGTAACTGATAGCTGTAGAAAAGATTGACAACAAAAATATGGCTCTTTAATGGAAAGAATCTCCTGTCACAGCAATGCCATATATAACTTCTTGATTAACTTTTAGTGCATCTTCCAAAATATGATTTCTCTCTGTTTTTTGGGGTTTTTTTTGTCTTTACTGACTTCTGCTCCTTGTTGCAAAGATTTTTTTTCAGTCCCACTCATTTTATGGTATTAGGAAAAAAGTTCTAAGACTAGGACTTAGAACTAAGCTTAATTTCCCATCTGTACTCTAACAGAAATTATCTAGTTTGCCCTCAGGAACTGAAATGGTTATAAATTCAGATCTTACTTGGCTAAGATTGTTTTTTCCCCTCTCTACCCCTTTCTAACAAGTTTCCACAATCATGGTGTTGCCCACGCCCCTGGGAAACAATTCCTTGTGTGTCAAGTTCACTAGTGTCTTAGTTCATAAGTAACATGTCTGATCATTCTCTCAGGGCACTGTGTAGTAATGATGGGATTGTCACCTGACTGTCATGACAAACTGTATCCCTGTCTCCTGGAGCAATCTTCAATTCAAGACAGATCATCAGTTTTCTGTATATGTCACAACTGTTTTCCACCAATTATAAGCTTGTGCATCAATTACACCTTGGTGGTTTTGCTCTGTTATGAAATACTGTGAAAAGAGGTTGAAAAATTCTGAGGCAAGTTTTCTTAAAAATGTCTTATGTACTCTGTTAAGCTGCACATTTGTAGTCTATTGAGCCCATTTGAGTTGTTCACTGTGGGCTCACTATAGTGTGTGCTTTGCAAGGTTCTAGTGCTTTTAACTGGGGAGTTTTCACTAAAGGGATTTGTTCCTGTTCTTCCTCCCTCCAGGAGTCAATGTAGGCTCAGTTCATGAGTGAGTAAGGGGTAGTCTAGTTTTTATCCCAAAGTTCTGTTGTGTTGACAATTTATTAATAGTCATTCTTTAATTTATTTTAATTCATTAAGAACTTACTGTGAAGACTCATGAAATCTCAACTGATTAATATTACCTCTCTTTCCTACACTTTGAGTTCTTGTAATTTGGCTTTCAGTCTGTAACTTGGAACTATTGCAGTCATTACTGAAAATATAACTTGTTAATGCGAGCTGCCTTGATTTCCTGCACTTGTTATTTTTCTCATCTCTTCACCCAAGCAAGCAGTGCCAGTAGTGTGATCCTGTGAGTTGGGATAACTAAGTATGTGTGTGAGCTGATGGCTTCTGTTGCTTTGATAACGGTTTTGTATTTTCAGAGTATCACAGTGCATATAATTTGTGCTTTTTCTATTTTTAAAAGACCTAACATCACAATCCAACTAACAAAACCCAAGAGCTTGGCAGGGTAAGCATTCTTTTGGAGAAGACATTTACATCTTCAAAGTGTTAATAACAGAAACTTTTTATATATCATGACTTGAAATTTCTTAATTCCAAAACTGCAGAACAAGTAAATACACTTGCAATGTAATGAGTAAAATGTTTCATTTCAAATTAGGATCATTGAATTCCAATAAAAAACAGAATAAAAAAATTAATCCACTTCAAAATAATATTTTGGAAAATGTAAAACTAATAAACTGTTGAAATTCTTTTGCCTGCTGTTGCTCTTTTCACACTGGTTTTTAGTTTGGATCAAAACTCAGAAATGAAACCTGCACTGTGTATACTGATGGAATGTGGTCTTATGTTTCTGTTGCCAGCTTCCAAAGTGTATGTGTTCTGACAGCTATAGCCTACATATTAATTAGCAGTGTATATTTTTCCAGTGAACAACATGATAAAAATTACACAAAACAGGATTTATTTATTGCCTCCAATAAATTTGTTTGAGCTGAAAACACTTGAATTTTATTCTATAAGGCCAACAATGGCTTTAGCTCTGATACCTCAAAGGTCAGCTTTTTCCTTTTTGTGATAAGGATTGTCTGCTTCTGTACTGGAGTAGACTCAAACCAGACCATTCCAACATTTGAAGGGGCTGGGAGTGAGTGGTAATGTAATTTCTGGAAGAATTGTCTTTTGGAGCTCACTCTGAGCTCTCTGTCTGGATATGACAGCTGCAAGAAGAGGGCTCATTGCAAATATTGTCTCTAAATGCTGTAAAATAAAAAAAAGAATTTCATTTGTTGATAATGCAAGTAAGTGAATCAAAAGGCTATAATGGGTTTAAATTTTATATGCTGTCTTAATGAAGTATTAACAGCAAGATATGTTTAAACAATATTTCTTCTTACAGTGATGGTTAATGTTAATAACTGAAGTGTAGACAGTTTGAGACTTGAAAAGTCTAAGCATTATGCATGTCTGTATATATGTGCACACAGGAAACCTCGACCTGTCTCTCAGCTGGTTGCACAACAGGTTCCTCAGCAATTTGTGCCCCCTACACAATCAAAGAAAGAGAAAAAAGACAAAGTAGAAAAGGAAAAAAGTGAAAAGGAAACAACAAGCAAAAAGAACAGTCATAAGAAAACCAGGTAAAAAATTTAGAAACTTTTGCGGTATTCATAAAATGTCATTTATGAACAAAAATAAGAAAGTGTTCTTTGATTTTACTGGTTTCTAAGTGCTGTGGCAAACAGCTAGGCTATATATTGGTGTGAAGTTTTTTGGTTTAGGCTGTCTATAAAATATGAAGAAGACCTGCAGTGTGTACTTGTGGCCAGAAGATGGAGATCAGCTGAACAGAGAAAGAAAGACTTTTTAAAGGTTATTTAGTGTATTGTTTTAAGAGTTTATAGAAGTGTTTTTCATACCATACAAAACTGTTGATAGGCAAATTGATGATATTAATATCTGGAAAAAAGAGGGGATGGGAGTGATTAGTTTTCATGCAAAATAGTAGTGGGAGGAGAGAGAACCAGTACCAGACTAGAGATGAGTAGGGAAAATAACTCAGTTATTGATAGCCTTGTAGAACCCTTCAGCTTTGAAGGGCTGAACTAGGACATAAATTAATGTGACAGGATAAGGTATGTCAGTTACCTAGTGACAGAACTCTCTATGCCACATCTGGAATGCTGAAGGACTCTTAGAAGTGAAAACATGAAATATTGCAGTACAGACAAGCAGTTGTAAAAGCCTTTATCTTGCTGTAAGGAAGGAAGGTGCAAACTGCTAAACAAAAGCAGCAGGTTTAATCCCCAATTCATCATAATCTAAGGATAAATTTATTGTGGCAAGAATGCTGTGTCAAAAAAGCTGAAAAGTGTATAAGACATGTAGTCTAAGAGTCTAAGCAAATGTGGGAGGAACTATTGACTTTTTTTTTTTTTTTTGGAAGCACTCCAAAATAGCCCAGCCAAGAAATATCCTTTGGGATTAGTTATGCAGAGAAGTAGCAGATGCTTCTGTTGTGCCTGAAATAGGATCATTAGGATCAGAACAAGGAAGAGACTGAGTCAGTAGAGAGCAGTCATTAGGAAAGTCATGGTTAGGATTAAGGACACTGAGGTGTTATTTCCTTTCATTTTTCTTTTTTAAATACTCAAATCTACAAGCTTACCTCATGCAGCTGAAGTACTTCAGTTATGAAGCATTTGATGTTAGCGTAGTGAGCTTTAGTTAAGCCAATTATAAATTGAAATATTGAGTAAATTGCAATAATACAGTAAAAATGCAAAAAGTGAGACAGGGAAAGATTAGGAAATTTGAAAAAGACCTAAAATAAAATCTTGGGCCAAAATACCAGTATGATCTTGCATTAAGAATTGATTTTTTTTTTTAATGCTTCAAACCATTAATTTTTTTCAAGAATTGTTTCGCTAGGTACAATAGTAAGTTAAGAATGCCTGATTAGTTTAGGCGGATTTCTTCAGTATTTTTTAAAAAAAGGATATCCTTTTCTTTTTGCCTTAAAATGTATATATTATTGCTGGAAACAACTACAAAAATCTTCATGCACACTCAGTATAAGTAATAATCTCCAGGTACACAGCACTTGCACATGTTGATAATTCTGAATTTTTCACTCTATTCCCATGACGCACATCAGCAGATTTTCAATTTTTTCTGAGTTACTTCAGTCATGCTGCTTCAGCCTCAGGGGAGCATGATGTCAAAGCCTATCTCAGTTGTAGTGGAGAAAAGACACGAGTTGTTTCAGCTGAAGTGAATGGGAACAAATTCTACTTCAAACAAAGTTGATGATAGGGTAGAGGTTAGAGCTGTGCTGTTATCACACCTGCAAACATGTGGTGTCATTATTTTATTGCAGCTTGAGCCAATGGTAGCTGTGGAGTCAGTAAAATGCACAGATTGTGCTGTTCATAGCTGCTTGTGTAAATTCAGCTGTCTGGTATCAGTTTTTCATGGTGATCATGGGAAAGGACTAAATTGAAAGTATTTTATGCATGTCACCAGCAAAAATATGATGTCAAAACAGAAGTCAAATTATTCTTTAGTTCTTTTTGTTGTGAAAAATTAAACAGTTGAAAGATTGAATGAAGATACTTAGTCTGTCAACACTATGTATCATTCATCTCTGCATAATTTAAAACAGACGATACCAGGAATAACAGTTATACTGTGACCACAAAGTCCAGTTCAAATTGTATACTAGAGGTCCTAGTGAGGTTTTGAAATAAGGTAACACCTGCTGCAAGTTAACACTGTCTGTGCTGTTGAATTCAAAAGACAGACACCAACATCTTCATTACTGAACCTAATTTTCTACTTAGAATTGTTGCTTCAGGATGCTGCAGGGATGGATGTTTTCCTGGATCAAATTTATAACTTTGCACAGTCACAATAAAGAAAGAATTGGGTTTTAAAAGTAAAAACCTTCACAGATTGCTGGATAGTGACATTATTAAAAATGTCAACTTACAAATAGTTTTACAAGATGGTAATGTGTTATATTCAACTATTTCAATGTAAAACGTACTAGGAAACACTCCACTGTTAATACTTCTGGTACTTTGTTTTCCTACATAATACATGTTGCAAAAAGAAGTCTTATATACACATTTGTTCTCCTGAGCTCCTAAAAAGTAAGAGGGAGACAAGATAATAAGATGGTATGTGTACTTTTAATATGATTATTTCCTTTATTTAGGCCAAGGTTGAAAAATGTGGATCGAAGTAGTGCTCAGCATTTGGAAGTTACCGTTGGAGATCTGACAGTCATTATTACAGACTTTAAGGAGAAAACTAAGTCACCACCTGCTTCCAGTGCTGCTTCTGCAGATCAACACAGTCAGAGTGGTTCTAGCTCTGACAACACAGAGAGGGGAATGTCCAGGTCATCTTCACCCAGAGGAGAAGCGTCGTCACTGAATGGGGAATCTCATTAAAGTTTATTTCCTCCAGTTTCATTAGTGTCTTCAAAACATGCAAATACGTAAGTTCTGTCACCACATTTTCATGACAGATATTCATGCATAATTGATATGTTGACTGGAACATAATGCAGTTTAAAAAAAAGAAAGAAAAAAAGTGCAGTGATAATAACAGCATGAAGCTGAGTCAGGGGAGGTTTAGGTTAGATACCACGAAAGGTTTCTCACCCAGAGGGTGGCTGGGCACTGGAACAGGCTCCCCAGGGAAATGGTCACAGCACCAGCCTGACAGAGTTCAAGAAGAGTTTGGACAACACTCTCAGGCACATGGTGTGACTCTTGGGGCTGTCTTGTGCAGGGCCAGAATTTGGACTTGATGATCCTTTTTGGTCCCTTCCAACTCAGCTTATTTTGTGATTCTATAGTAATTTAAATGCTATCAACAAATGCTTATGAAGCATCTTCAGACCAACTTTTTAATCTACGTGTGTAAGGGTGCCATGAAAATGTGGTTTGAATGTTCATTATGCAGTGTTATCGGTATGTCCATTTTCACTTTTAGTTTAGTGAATTCTAACACAACTCTTGGAATCTCTACTATTGGCATGTACTGAATTTAAATTTTTATAACATAGTTCAAGCTGCCTAAATATGTATTATTTGAGAATTGTGAAACATAGTTATATGTATGCAAGTCAAAGATCAACTTAATCAATTATTGCTGCAACAGAATTTTCATAATAATTATCTTCTTAAAAACACCTGCTGGTACTTGGTGTGGTTAAATAGGAAAAATGTTATTAAAGAAAACATTTGTATGGATTTTTGCCAATGTTTGACACATTTTACTAGATTACTGTTACTGAATTATGTTGATGGTTTTACCAATATTTTTTGACACTTAAAACACTTATTGTAATGTTTACAAGCAAAATAGAAAACACATTCTAAGCATTGATTAGTTAACCTTTCAATTCAGGTAAAGTACTGCATTGTCGCTGTACACTGGTATTTTGTGTTGTGTAACAAATACTGAACCTCAGATGGTGATGCATTTGGCAAAAACTATTTGGAAATATGAAAGTTTGGAAAAGCTTTAAAAAGAACAGATCTGCAGTTCTCATTTCTGCTTAGTGCTGTTTCCTTGCCCCAGATTTTTCTAGTGTCACATAGTCCCTTATCATTTCAGTACAGGAATATCAGATGTTGCACAAGAAAAAGGAAATAATAATTCTATTATTTTTTTTTGTTCCTGAATAAATTTCTTTAATATTGAATTGGCCTGTTAGAATATATTATGTCATAAATCATTGGAAAAAGACTCAGTATCCTACTTTATGGCATAAGCTGTCAACATTCACGCACTTAGCAATATACTGATAAAGAGCAAAACTATTTACAATACCACCTGGTATTATGTAAAAATACCAATAAAATATTTTTGTGAATACAGATTTTGCATTTTTGTTTACAACCAATAAGTGTTTTCATACATACATACAATTCATGTATAGATTTTAAATTATATAATCTGGTTCAGTACAAAAGTTCATTTAGCTCCTTTTAGTGAGGTAGGGCACTTACACTCCCGTGAGCCTTTTCTTTTTCATTCAAAGTAAATATATTTTTAAGCCTATGTGAAAGTTGGATGGACCTTCTTGGTAGTGAATCCAGCCCCAAATAATTACCTACATATGATATGTCTTCTTAACGGCTTAAAATAATGGATTTTTGTAGCCCCTGACAATTGTGATGTTTGGTGGTTTCTTGTAGTAATGTATTTTTCTGTTTTTAATGCAGTACTTCTACAGGCACAATGGTACTGTTCTATTTTGTAAGATGCTAGTTGTGAAATACAGTTAGTTGCATAAAATGAGAGTCTGATGTGATATCTGAGAACATACATACCTCATTCCTTGGTGTTGCTGTTTAAACTTTTTAGACATCAAATGTTAATTATAGGCTGTTTCAGATGGTTAACTACTGACCTGTTTATTATGTATTCTGCTTTATCTTACTAAAAATAGGATGTCTGTTCATTGCTGTTACCTGGCCAAATTTAGTATCTGTAAAACATGCTTTTTAAGGTTCTTAAATGTTTTTGGGGCCGGGCTAGTGTTCAGAATAGCTTACACTAGTTTTTAAAAGAAAAAATACATGCTTTGCAACTTTATTTTTTTATATTTTATTTTTAGGTGGGACTATTTGCAGAATATACTGATGTAATGGATTACAAAAGAGCTGAAACTGTTTAAGCAGTTTAAGGATAGTAAATCTCATTGCAAGAAGTTTTATGAAATGTGTTTCTAATTTGAAATGTAATGAATTCTAACACATTTCAGAATTCTTTGCAAAGAAATAGTAATCTATTACCAGTATTTCACTAAATGGGAAATGTATTTTTATTTAAGTTTATGTGAATAAACCACCCAGCACTGCCAACAAAAGGACTCTATCTTCAGAATTAAGTAGCTATTTGGTTTGAAGGGAAGGATGGAGTGGATTTTACTATGATTCAACTGTCTCTAGAGAATAATCTCAACAATGTGTTACAAGTATGGTTATCAATAATAATGTAGAAAGTCTCCATGTTCATTATGGAACAAGACATTGAAGAGCAATTTCTACAACAGGTGCTACAGAAGTCAGCTAGGTTCTTAAAAGCTGTGGTGGTTTTAACTGAACAATTAGGTTGCCAGAGTTTTATTGCAATGATGCTTGTTTTAGCATTAAGCAAAGTTGAGTTTTTGCCTGTTGGTGATTAAAAGAATGTGACAATACTGACAGCAGAGTAGACAAGTTCTAAGCAAAATACTGCATTTGAGTCTGTTCATAATATAATTTAAATGAACTTCACTTTCATAATTTCTAAATAATTTTGACTTGTAGTAATCCTAAATCCTTTTTTCTAACTGTAAATATATTTAAAAGCATCTTTACTCCATTTATAAAAAGTGAAAATTTAATGTTGTAATGTGTTCTGATTAGGTATTTTTCTCTGTGATTGCTCTTTGCATAAGAACTGTTATTTGTTAAATCTATATATGCATCAGTCTTCAACAGCCATACATCCTGGGATGTTCATGAAATGGTGGCCCCACAAGGACAAGTGTGATAGTGTTCCATGTAAATGAGTTCCTTTATGTGCTGATTGATTGTCTGGTTTCAGAAAGGAAAAGGGGGGGAGAAATGGGGGAAAATAAGTATAACTAGTTCATTGATAAAGTGTACAGTAATTCAGTCTCCTATCTTCCTAACTTTGCTATTAATTATCGATGGTGTAAGAAAAAGAACAAATATACAGTTGACTGATCTCTTTTTTTCATGAATTCAAATCTACGTATTGGAGATAAAAATTCTTCTACTCAGTAGCAGGTCGAATTATACCATATAAAATCTTCATTCCAACAAAGGAGGTAGTAATAAATAAATTACATTTCAAAATTTAATAATCTTGCTATTAAGAGTCAATAATTAAGAATATGACTGAAGTTTTAACCTATTATGTGTTTATCTAGATATTTATGTTTTGGGGCATAGATTGTAAAATCTCAAAAATAGTTTGATTTTATAATTTGTGCACTTTACATTTTTTTTAATATTATGAATAGCACATTTTAAGTAGCCATGTGAGACAGTACTTTCTATAATTTGTTCAATTGGTTCACTGTAGTGTTTAGGCAGGTCTTCTAAACTTCAGATGTTGCATCTTAAATTCTTTACTTTTTTCTTCTCTTGTCTCAGAAGTGTGACAGTTTCCTATGTTTTGCTGATTGATTTTACTTTGTTAACAGGATTGATTTGCCATGAAACTGTCTATTGTGTAATTTTTATCCAGGGTTCTTTAACTGTATCTGTTCGCGGTTTTTTTTCTGTACATGCCTTTATTTGGCTCTTCTCCCTCCTAGGGAGTCTGGGTATAATTCATTCAAAATCAGAAACTGTAGGGAAATAGAAAGGCATTTACATTTAATTTCTCCAAAGGCAACAGCAGGTGCTATACTTACAGTAAATTTAGCCTGTGCTTACTCAGGAATAAGATAGAAAAGATAAAAAGTTAATGCTGGTTTTGGCTAGTGGATCAGTCAGTCAAATATGGCATTTTGAAAATGCATACTTCTATCTCAATGTTAAGATTTGGGTGTGCTGGAAATACAGCTTGAGCTTTCAGAGGTTTTCTTAACCTGAAATTATGCCCCAGCTTTTGTCAGAGTAGTCTCAGTTTGAAAGGTTATAACTTCAAACTAGCAAAAACTGTACATAAACTGTACAAACTGTAAAATCAGTCAAACTGTAGAAGCTCAGATGGTTTTCTTTTGTACTGTTAAAGTTTTAAAACGAGGAGAAACTGTTAAAAGAGACTTAGGAGACTTGTCTAAGACCACAATCATATTGAGCTTCGCTTGACATCTAAAGAACCTGTGTTTTAACAAGAATTAACTGGATTTAACCACTAATTAAACTTTGAAAATTACTTCACAAGTTAATTACAAATCAGTGCTCTATAGAATGTCTAGAATGGAGTAAATGGTACAACAGCAATGGAAAACTGCATGCTTACTGGAAAATACTATTATCCACGAGCAAGTCATGTTTACATGACTTTCCTAAGACATTATGCCAAAAGATTGTGATACATCTGTGAACAAGGCTTAAACTGTACCATGAGATGCAAACAGTGAGAAAAAATGCAGTGAAAAACAAATTTGTTTCAGAACCTAGAATCTATGTAATGCAGGAGCTTATTACAGCCTCTCTTTAACTGTGTTGGTAATAAACTACCACTGAATCACTCTGATGTATTCAATCCTAATCTTGCCCCTTTTATTATGGGAGACAATTAAAAGTCATCAGAATGAACTTGCTGTGCCTGCTAATGGCAGATTTTAAAAGCAGACAGTTTAATAGGCACAGGAAGTTTTAGGTGTATTTTTAAGAAGTTAAACATGGAAGATAAAAGGCAAAAGCATATTCCATAGCTCTTAATGATTAAGAATGATTACAAGAGATTGCTGTCCCATTTGGGGTTTTGTAAAAGACAAAATTGTAACCTTATCTAATCGCTCTTTGTCCCATATGCTTAAAAAGAAAATTGCCACCAAAAATATTGTTCAGTAACAATATTCTAAAAAGTAGTTCTAAAATTTTAATTATTTTCTAGAAAGTATGGCAGATCTTGGCAGATGGAGGACTATTTGAGCAGGACTATGTTTTCAGGATCTAGGCCACCTGGAAAAGTGTAGTCTTTGGTTACACTGTTTCCTGTCATGGTTTAACCCCAGCTGGCAAGTAGGTACCTGACAGCCCTGTGTGCATTCTCCCTCTGTGCACTGAGGGAGAGTATTCAAAGACTAAATCAGAAAACTCATGGGTTGGGATAAGGACCCAATTTAACAGGAAAAGCAAAAGCTGCACATGTAAGCAAAGCAAAACATTCACCACTTCCCATGGGCAGGCAGGTGTTCAGCCATCCCCAGGAAAGCAGAGCTCCATCACAGGTAATGGTGACTGGAGTAGACAAACACCATCCCTCCAAACATTCTCCTCTTCCTTCTCTTTCCCTTGGCTCTATGTGCTGAGCACAGCACCACATGATCTGGGACATCCCTGTGGGCAGCTGGGGTCACAATTCCTTGTGCACCCCCTGCCTCCTCACTGGTGTGACAGTAGAAGCAGAAAAGGCCTTGACTCTGTGTAACCTCTGCTCAGCAACAGCTGAACTATCTCTGGGTTATCAACAGTGTTTCCAGCACAAATCTAAAACACAGCCCCATGCCAGCTACTGTGAAGAAAATTAACTATCCTAGCCAAAACCAGCACATCTGTGTATAAATAATGATCTTGGTTAAAGCAAAGTGAACATGCTTCCTCAGGCTTTTAATACATGTAGCTGTAGACCAATGGAGCTCTAATTTACAGTGGACTTACTGAGAAGATAGCTGAGGAAATGAGAGTATTAATGTATTTTTTTGATAACTTGCTAACCACATGCATGTAATTTTCCTCTTCTGTATGAAGAAGCAAAAGGATGCAGAAAAAGGAACGAAATGTGACCAAGGCTAATGAAATGTGGCTCATTACCTCTTCCCAAGATCATTAGATTCTACAAACTGCAAATTCTGTTTGGTTCACAGACAGTCCCAGGTATTTGTCACCAAAGAAGGATGGAGTTGTTCAATCACTTTTCATCTGTTAAGACAAGTGAGGGGTAAGGCCAGTTCTACTTTCTGAATACCCACTTGTGAACACGGAGATCTAATTTGCCATTTATATGCATCTAATATATAGCTGTCATCCATGAATAATCTATTTCAAGCTGATTCTTCTTTGCACAGAATAAATAAAAATACTTCAATGTCAAGCCCTGTTCCTGATGGCACAGATCTCTGAGCAGGAAAGTCTGGCATCTGACTGATCATCGTTCTGTAACAGCCTTCAGCTATGAATTAATCTAGGCAAGGGAAATCTCTTCAGGTTACATGTATTATCATTACTCCCACCTCTGAAGGAAGCACATTCTGATTCCTGATACCTTCTTCTCTTTTCTTTTATTTCTCTTAAGCACATTTATAGTGTAAGTGGATGCAGTGAGTTTGAAATAATTTATTATGCCTGCTTTTTTAAGTGGGGAATTTGACTGCTGTTCCCAGTTCTTGAACTATATTTTGGTTTCTTTAAGATCAGCATAGTCATACAGAATAATGGTATGTGGGAGCTTAGAGGTCAGTATCAATTTTGTCACTGTTGCCTTTGTTTCTATATAATTGACTACCTGAAGAGATTCTTGCTGAGCAAACTTAGTTACACTGATTCTGTACCATTCAAGCACTCTGTCTGAGGTACCTGGCATTCTATGATGCCAATTATCTGCATTTCTGCAAATGGTATTATCCTATGCTGGGAGGCTTCCAAATGTGGCAAAATAAGCAAAATTCTTTCCAGCTGATGGAGGCAAATGTTGTCAAGTAAAATGCTTTTAGTCCCCACTGGAGAAGGAGATCTGAGGAGCATGCGCAGATACTGAGTGCTTTCTTTGCTTTCCTACAGAAATTCCAAGTAGGAAGCTTCTGTTTCTAAAATGTCAAACACCTTCAAAAACCCTCAGTCCAACAAAATAAAACAAACAGAGTAATAAGGAGGGGGAAAAGAAGAACAAAGAAAATGTATTTTCAGAATAATCCCTAGAAGAGCCATATAATGGCTTCTTTGTCTTTTTTGTCTGTTTAGTGTTCCTTTCTCTGTGTAGTGTATTGGAAGTAGGCAACACACACTTCTTAGAGGTGTGTCTTGCTTTATAATTCTTGATGGCTGTTGGTTGAATGACATTTGGCCTAAAGAAGTAGGGTTTTGTGAATTAAATAGTAAATACCATGAATATTTCACTCTTGCATACAAGTTATTTATTGAAAGGGTGGAAGCTTAGATGAAAGAGTTAGGAACAAAATTAATTCCTCTCATACAATTAGCTACTACACAATTTTAAAGGGTCTAATTCCTGGACTGCTAAGAAAAGGATAGCTTTATGTTGCAAGGGTGATATGAACCTAGACTAGAATGGATGTGGCTTCTGAAGAGTTTTGTGGCCAGTAATTCATATGGCTGTTTTCAGTGATTATTCCACACCTTAACCTGTTAATCTTGAAGCATTGTTAGAGCATCCTCACAAACAAATCAAAACTACCAACAGTACTGTCAGATGCTCTTAAAATTTACTAAGTGCCTTACACAGAGCATCACTGAGGCAATGATTCAATTGCAAGAAGTTTGATAAAAGATTTACTCCTGTAGTTGAAATCACAGGTTGTTGGTTGTAACCAAGGTTATGTTCCTGGTTATACACATTAGAATCTTACATTTTATTGCTGATATGAGTACCTAATGAAAAACAGTCCAGAAATTTTTAGGCTTTCAATTTGTAAAACACCCATTGTTCGGAGGAGATTTTTTCTTCTAGCCAATTGTGATGGTCTAATGGAATATCACAGAAGTGAATAAAACTTGTATTTCTGGATGCTTTCACATTTCTCAGTTTCTCAGTCAAGGACAGTATTACCTTTCCTGGGAAGGGGGTACCTAAGTTGGTTTTGTTCATAGGCATTATGTTTATCCAACTAGTTTTTTAAGGATTTTATTATTAGAAAAAGGGCTTGTTATTTTGAAAACAAAAATCTTACCTGCCAGGTGTCTTCCCCAAAATGAGTAAGTGCCTTTTCTGTTCTGACTCTTAGAAGTATTTACTTTGACAAGATTGAATCTGAATGTCCTGGATGAACCAACTATTAAGTACCAAGTGTTACCAATGGCTTGAAATCCTTTCACTGAAACAACAAGAGACAGATTGTAAGCCACTTGAATTGTTTTGAGAACTGATGTTATCAGAAGTTTTATAACTGCTATGAGTAGTATACTTCTAAGAACAATGTAACTTTTCAGGAACTTGATATTGATAGGAAATAAATATTTATTAAAAGGAGTATATTAAATAAATATTTATTTACCAATTTGAGTAAGAGAAAATGTTACACCATGGGGGCAACAGTCTTGCTGTTAGCAGTCCTGACTACTTAATGGAAAGTAAAACTGAGGCCCTGGACTCGAACTATAAAAAAAAGGGTAGTATTTGGTGAGAGATTGGGACTGTGAATCTTGTGTCCACATTCTAATAAAGTAAATTTTCCTACCTTAAGTTTTTACTAATTGTCAAGCAGAAAAGAAAGCATGAGCAGATATCAGTAAGAGGCCCTCTGGTTTAATTGGTGCTGCTTCCTATCTCTAGTGGATTTTTTTTTAATTTTTTTTTTAAACTTTGCTCAGGACTGGTACAGCTGAAAGTATATTTTCCCTTCATTCTTAAGCCTAGACTTTGAATGGAGTTTCTCTGAGACACTTTTGTAGTGAAATCGTATTCCCTACAAACATTGAAGACAAAAATAAACGTCTCTGTGAATGAAAGATCTTGTGTGGTTGTAATTTTTTAATATACACAAATTTAATTAAAAAAATCTAAAGGTACTCTAAGAAAAACATAGTATATCGGTCTACTTAAAAGGTCTCTGTAACACTCAGAAAGTCCAGTTTGCATCATGAGATGCTACAAATTTTCTGTCTGATAAACTATGTTCAATTCTATCATAGCACTCCTTTAAAGATGACCATACATTAACCCATTGGGATACTGCCTCCAACTGACCTCTTCCTGACCTCAGTTCAAAGACTATTTTAAACAATTTAAAAATCTGAAAGCTCGCCAGGAAATCTGAGGGGAAGTGTCTGGAAAGAAAGAAACAGAAGGAATCACAGTGCAAAGACTTTTTTTTTACTATGATAAATGGTACACAATTAATGATAATGGAATTGTTTAAAAACTTACATCCCTATAGTTATTTCACACTGATGACATTGTTGGTTTCAGAGGAGCATAAACAGATGTTTTTGATGCCTAGAATAGTGACACACATTAAAATGCCTTTCCCAGGAATAAATTAATACTTCTTGCCTGGGAACAATTTGACAAGGAAATATTTTTGATGAAAACTAATGTAAGTGGACTACAATCTTGACTGGCATTGGTGATGCTTAGGGTGTGTTATGATAAAATGGTAAATAAAATTATTAAGATGTTCAGAACCCCTCTCTGAATGTATTATTTGTACTGTCTAGGAGAAAGTGAAAGAAGTACAAGTGGGGAATTTGGAGATAAACAGCAGACTTTGGGAATTTGATCTCAAAAATGCCAAGAAGCCTCTGCTAATTTATTAGCAGAGATGATTCATTACCACTTTTGGTTATGATGGAAGTTGAGATATTCCTGGGAGTACTTCTGAAGCAAGAAACTATGAAAGCATCAATGCTTGCAAATTAAAGTAACCAGTGAGGTAAGAAACTTGAGGAGGCTTTGTCTAAGGCTTCATCTCATTCATCTCATGCGCTTTGCTTCTGAAGCAGATTATAAAACAGTGGTCTGTGTGGGTTCTCTCAATTTGTCTTCAATTCTACAGCTCCCATGTTCAGTTCTCTGAATTGTTGCTTTGCAGTATGAGGCAAAGGTCCTACAGAGCATTCTTGAAAGAAGCTGATTCTCTTGTAAAGACCATTGGAGTTTCTCATTTGTGTAGCAGGTAACTGAAGTGTTGGCCAGGAGTACAGGAGCTCATCCCTGCTCCAAGGAGGCAGCATGTGAGGCTGGTACCTCCTTGGGTGCAGAATGCTTTAAATGACACCCTGTCATTATTGGGCATAGATCCCCAAGTGCAGGCAGCAAGTGTTGGGAAACTGTTGACGTAACGACCAAATTTGGTACTAGCAAAAGTAATGAGTAAATTGGCATCAGATACCAGAATAGGGCTATTGTCACTAATTAAAGGCGTCCAATTTAGTCTTACTTACTCATCTATTTTGCAAGAACAGGAGGGATTCAAAAGAGGGGAGAGCAAGTTGTTAAGGCCTTCTATCACCCTTTTATTTATTTCTTTCAGCTATTGACTGTTCAGCCAGACTGCTACACAATTATGGGTCTGAAGATCAAAACAAATTTCTTAAATTCCACACAAATGTTTTGGCAACCATGGGAGATCACAGCATTCCCCTGCAGATATGGGCCTGGTGCCTGGAGATAGTTTAGGACAGTGTCCAATTTTATTTTACCCTTTCTTGTCCTGAAAAAAAAAAAAAAAAGAGTAAAAACTAAATTTGTAAAGCTACAGATTAAAGATGGGCAAAGGAAGGCTGAGTTATGTGTACATACAGTCCTGAGTTAGCAAAACTTCAAATTATTTTGGGTGTTTCAGGCTGGAAGTTCAGCACTACACAATATCCCAGCTCCTTGCTGGCTCTGCAGCAGAAGGGTCTGAGAGCAATGTAATTGACACCACAGATAAGGCAGTGTGATGGCTGCACACTCCAGGGCAGGCTGGCTGCTCACAGCAGGGACTTGTGTGAGCTTCGGGCATGGCAGAGACTGCCACCAAGTGTGAGGGTGCTGGGTACCTTAGGTACTTGTCTCTGATTTGGCTGTTCTTTTCAGTGTTAAAAGAAGCAGCCAGTAAAATGGACAAATATTAGTGTCTTATCTCTTTCTGATAATTGAAGTACTAAGTGCTTTAGACAATTACCACTTCTGACTGCTTTTGAAGCAGTCATGGTTTTGAATTCGTATTTATGAAAATTGAGCAACCCTTAGAGTAAAAGATGTAGAGAGACAAACGGTAGGATTTTATTTCTCTATCTCTGACATTGTCTCTACATTGGTTTACATTTAAAATTCTACTTGAAGGGGGAGTAAAACCAGAGTACAGATGAACAAAATATAAAGGTAAATAAATTGGCAAAGTCAGTCAACACTTTACCGGGTTTGACTGACTGACCACTTTCCAAAACACCTCCTTACTGAATGACCATCTGTTGTCTTTTCCATTCAAAATAGGAGCTACTGGCTCCAGTGTATCATCTGGCTTGCAGTGCTAAATGGCTCTCAGAGACCTGACAACTCTCCTGTACCTCTGTTTCCACTTATAAGGACAGCTGGCAGTTGTCATCTAATTTTTTTTTTTTCATTTTAGCTGTTTGCTAGGTGTAGTTTCACTTTCCAAGACATGTAGCCTTTTTTATTGGAAATAAAATAATAAAATGCATAAAATTTTTACATCAAATATGAAATAAACCCCACCCCTAAAATAAAAGGATGGGTTTTTTTGTTTATGGTCTGAATATTTCCTGGCCTAATGCATTCATTTTAAAGATCTTAAAAAAAGTGAATAGGATAACATACTTAGTACAAGTAGTATAAATTCACTGTGTGGAATCAGCACTCTTACTGTGAAATGGAAAAGGTAAAAAATACTTTAGATAACTACTTTCAGATTATTTCATATATTTCATCTTAAAAATTGAACTTTCAAGGCATAATGTGAAGTTACTGTTGTGCAGGGTTATGGCTAGTAAATATTTGTTCTATTAGAGATAAAAATTATATTATAAAAATTTAAAAACCCTGATCTGAGTTTCGGGACTCAAAACACCTGATGCTGTAGCAAACAACAGCAGGACACAATAAGGACTTTTAAACTTAAATATAGTTATGTATAAATAAACAAACAAGTAAACACCAGCCCTTCATGCCTTATTTCTATATTTATTGTATATGGTACATATTTGCATAAGTAAGTATGTTTGCTTTGACTCTTTGCAAAAGTATTTTAAACACAGATCATAGAACCACAGAATGGTTTGGGTTGGAAGGGACATTAAAGGTCACCCAGTTCCAAACCCCCTGCCATGGGCAGGGACACCCTCTAGACCAGGTTGCTCAAAGCCCCATCCAACCTGGCTTTGAAAACTTCTAGGGATGGGGCATCCACAGCTGCTCTGGGCAACTTGTTCTAGTGTTCCACATCTTCATAGCAAATTTTTTCTTATTACTAACCTAAACCTACCTTCTTTTAGATTAAGGCCATTTCCCCTTGTCTTACCAATTACATAGCCTTGTAAGAAGTCCTCTCCAGCTCTCTTTTTGGCCCCTTTAGGTACTGGGGGGCTGCAGTTAGGTCTCCCCAGAGCCTTCTCCCAGCTGAACAAGCCCAGTTCTCTTCACAGGAGAGATCCTCCAGCCCTCAGTCATCTTCATGGCTCTCCTCTGGACTCTCTCAGCAGGTCCATGGCCTTCTTATGTTGGGGACCCCAGAGCTGGGCACAGTACTATAGGTGGGCTCTAATGGCAGTGGAGTAGAGGAGCAGAATCCCCCCCCCTTGCTCTGCTGGCCACGCTGCTTTCACGCAGCTCAGGACCCGTGTGGCTTTTGGGGCTGCGAGCACACATTGCTGGGTCATGTTGAGCTTCTCATCAGCCTCTGGTTTGGAGACAAGGATATTGCATGGGATGTTTCAAATCTTTTGCACAAGTGCAGGTATATGGCATCTCTGCACTTCCCTCATCCAGCAACATTCCAAGCCCACTGCAGAAGGCCACCAAATTTGTCAGGCACAATTGGCCCTTAGTAAAGCCATATTGGCTGTCACCTATCTCCTCTTTATTATACCCATGCCAGGTATGGTCTTTGGAAAGTTTTAGATGATGCAAAGAAACAAAAGTCCAACATTGAGAATCCCTTCTGGACTGATGTTCGGGAGCTCCAAATGTAGAAATCTTTTCAGAAAAAAAGGACTTGACACAAAAACATTGAAAAAAAGCTAAAAAGAAAATTATCTTTGTGCTCCTAGAAAGTATTCATTCTGCTTTTTTTAATGTAGTAAACTATTAAATACTGTGCAAGTCTACATATATAGATGCTTATTGATTTAGACCATGAAATCTGAACTTTCTTAAGAGGAATGCTACAAATATTTTGACTAATATTTAATAACTTACAATTGTTCACAAAGGATCTATTAAATAAATTTTAAAGTGTACTATTGATAAAGAAATAATTGATTCAAATTAGAAGAAATTAGGAAATTTGCAAAGTATCACACCACTTCCTAAACAGTTTACAAGGCAGCTTACTTAATTTTGTGCACTATTGTTCTCAATGTTTTTCCTATTGTCTTTGGGTGCTATTGTGATTATCAACAATAATTGCAAAATATTTTAAGCTCCTGCTTGAAGTAGGTTGAACACACTACAATGCTAAACAATGAGAGCTAAATAGGAAAGTAATGGGGGAAGGTAATAATATTTTGGTTGTCAATGAAAATTGATTTTGCGAATTTTGGTGAATATTTTTATACATTAGGAAATTTGAAGGGGTAGATGCAATAAGAGTGGAAGGCAGTTGCACCAAACTAAGTCTTTTTTCTTAAAAGTTAATAGGCAGGGAAAAAAGTGATTTCTGGCAGCAAGAGAACAGGGTCATTGCCCCAAGAAGTCTGATGATACCATATGTACAACACATGGCAGCAAAGCAGTTTCTTCCTACTTACCCAACCTTGCAATCTATCATAGCCAAGTGCTGACACTGCAGCTTGTATGAAAGGGCACGTGAACATCAAAGGAAGTGTCTTTGCCTTTGAAAAATCCTTAACTGGTCTGCATACAGGGCAGTGTTGACACAAATCTATCAGCACAAAATCTTATTGCTTTACCAACTCAATTAATGGTTTAATTTTGTGAAAGAACAAAACCAGGGGGAATGATACAAATGCATCTGATTAGGACTGATTTTTTTTTTTTTTAATTTAAGTTGATCTGATTTATCTCTTTATCTAATGAGTTGTTAGAATGTTGGTTTCCTTTTCTGGCTCACAGTGACTGCTCTTATGACCCTTATGAACCCACTTGCAGAAATATCAGATGCTGATTTTTAAAAAAATTGTCACCTGTAGTTTATTAAGATAGTTTTTTTCTGGATTTGAGCTGTTTTCTGGAGGCAGTAAATAGAATTGAATACTAAAGATACAAAAGATACATAGTTAAATAACTAAATTCTAGTCAAGAAAAGGATTAAAGATTTAGAATCAATAAAAGCAGATAATCTTGTATCTGATTGTAACTCTTCATGTTTTAAGTTAATTAAAGACTAGCAGACCTTGTAGCATAAAATGTTACATGTTGTTCATAAACTTTTCATGGTAAGTAATAAAGACATATAATTATTAATCTTTAAATAATTTGTAAACTTAATTGGGTAATTATATACCATCTGATAGTGTTTTTTTTCCCTCAGTGATACAATTTAGGTATAGCATTGCAGTAACTTTTGCTTATTTTCCTTATTCACAAGGCCAAGTTTGTAGTAAGAAGCATTTTATCTTTTATCAGACCAACTGATACTTAGATTAAATGGACAGATTTTGCAGTTTGACAAAAAGCCTTGTGTGTGTATGGTTTTTTTCTCCCCAATAGCAACAGAGGGCTTAACAAAGATGCTTTCTTTCTGACCTTGCCTTAGTTATATTCTTAGAACACTGCAGATATATTCTCATTCATTAATTATTCACATATTATTGAACAGCACTGAATGAAGTCCTTAAATTCATACTTGGGTAATGACATGGTTGATAATAATAAAAAAAAATTTATCCCTCTGTCACCTCTCTTTAGCACTCCTTATTTATTTTCTCCTCTTAAAAATATAATTTCTTCTTCTCTGCCACATTTATTCTTGGTGCCACTATAACACCCTTCAGACCTCATTTTCCCTAGCTGGAACACTCTTCCATATAAAAGACAAGTGTAACAGGGAATAAGTGGTCTCTGCTTTTAAGCTTGCTGTCAGTAAATACTTCATTATATCTCTCTGCTCTGCTTCTCATGTCTGTGTTACTCACACACTCGCTCCCTGCCATATGGACTTGACAGTGTGTGCAAAGGGCTGTGAGGTGGGAGAGTGCAAGAATTCGTGACACAGGTCAGCAGGTGCAATGAGAGCCATGGAGCCGATTTTGAGCACAAACACAAAATCAGGGAAGCTGAATGGCAGCCTGTGGCAGAAAACACTAAGAAACACAGAACAGAGGGACAGAAAGTCCAGCTAAGACCTTGAGTGGTGCTTTCAGAGCTAGTTTTTCCTGCAATGCAAGCCAGTAACCTCCTTCCAGAGTTCTTTTTCCTAATCCTCTCCCATTTCACCTATGACTCTCCCATCACCACCCTGCCATCTCTGGCCCTGATTTCATCCTCCCTAGTTCCTTATTTCCTCTTGAATTCTATGTTTTGTTTTTTTCTCAGCCTCAATTTCCCTGCTTCTGTCTTTTGATAATCATCCCAGTGTCTTCACTGCAAACAGAGTGGAGTAGCCTATATTTTCTGAGGGCCACCTTTTCTCCTAATTTTCTTTTTATTTTGAGGAAGAGGTGATGAACAATTTTGGCATTACTTCTCTTCCAACTATCAGAGTTGCCAGCTGGCATCCTGCTTTCCCCTTCTTTCAAGCACAGCCAAGAACAGCAGTAAGCTATGGCTCAGGTTTTATGGGCATTGACATACAACATTCATCCTTAGACCACAAAAGCTATAACAGAACTGTTTTTAATGGTTTATTGGAGAACATGTTGGCGTTTTTCTTAAAATGCAGGGTCCTGAATGGGGATATTATCACTTGCTTTAAAAAAGGATGTTTCTAGTCCATAGAAAAAATGAGAGCCAATGCACTGTAAGGACAAAGAAGTAAACAGAATTATTCCAAATTTGTATTTTTTTTAGCCAGTTCCAGAAGCTGAGGGAGCAGCACTGAATAATGACTTTAAAATACCTTGGCAATAGTATAGGTTAGTCAAACTGTTAGGCCTTTGCTCAGTGGTCTGGGCTAGACAGAGGATGCACTACTGTGTTGGATTCAGCTGAAACCCAACCAATACTCCCCCATCTAGCAAGATGTACAGCTATTATTTCTTCTGCCACTTCTCAGACCTACATTTTGTTGTCCAGAAGCATGACTTGGTGCGTTAAAATACCCCTATTTTTGCTAGTGACTGCAAACAAATCCTTCAGGCTCAGTTCTCCAAGCTTCTCTGGCTCAGCATCTCCCTTGCCCAGCAGCACCCATCTGTTCCTCTGGCCAGGGTGCCACGCAGCCACCTGTGGGCCAAGGCCAGAGGAGGGAAGGGGCCTGCATCCAAAGTGATTTGCATTCTCAGACTGTGTCTGTATGAGGAGAAAGGACATCTGTGTAACTTCAGCTGCCTAAGGAATGAGGGGGCATATCACAAAAAGGGTAAATGTTGAAAGGGACACAGTGGGTCATCTGGTCCAGCCTGCCTGGACCAGAGGGTCCTCCTAGAACACATTGCACAGGATTGTGTTCATATGGTTCTGGAATATCTCCAGTGAGGGAGACTCCACAACCTCTCTGGAAATCTGTTCCAGTGCTCAGTCACCTGCACGGTAAAGTAGTTCTTCTTCATATTCAGGTGGAACTTCCTGTGTACCAGTTTCTCCCATTGCCTCTTTTTCTACTGCTTGGCATCACCAAGAAGAGTTTGTCTCCTTCTTGGCACCCTCCCTTTAGATATTTATATGTACAGAATATTCTTGTGCAGAGGCAGCTGTGAAGTTTTCACACAGGAAAAGTTACTGCAACAGAAACATTAAGGGCAAGGAAAGAGTGTCATTTTGAGGGAGCTTTGGCCCTTAATGAAGACTCACACCCTCTAGCAGCTTTACGTTCTTCTTATATTGAGGCTCTCAAAACTGCACACGGGATTTCTGTCAGCAGAAATTTTAGTGGGGGCAAGGTGAGGTCGCACCAGAACGGAGCAGACCGGGACTGCCACTGTCTCTACTTTGGATACTTCATCGCTCGACTTCTCCCAAGGACCAAGGCCAGAATGGGGCCGAGACCAGGTTAAGCACAGCGCCGCGATGAAAACAGGGACGCAGCGGGAAAAAGGAGGTGCGCCTTTTTTCACTTTTGGGGCAAATAAACAGTGGGCGTCGCTCCGGCCCCGCCCTGCGGCCCGCCCGGCCCCGCTCCGGCCCCGGGCCCGCCCCTGGCCGCCCCGCCCCGCCCCTCGCACGCCGGGGCCGCGCTGGGATCGCGCCGCTGCCGCTCCCGTCGTGCTCCCGCTGCCGCCGGAGCCGCGGGCCCGCCCGGCAGTGCCGCGCCGCGCCGGGCGGGAGGATGCGGCGCTTGGCGCGGGTGGCGCTGCTGTGCCTGGGCTGCGCCGTCTGCTCGCTGCTCTACGGCCTCAGCCAGCTGGCCCTGTCCCTGGAGCAGGAGCCCGGCGGCGGCGGCGGCCGCGAGAGGCAGGCCCGAGAGCCCGCCACGCCCGGTGCCTGGCGGCAGGCGGGGAGCGCGGGCCGAGGCGCGGCGGGGAGCGGCAGGTACGCGGGGCCGGGGCCGGGCGCAGGCGGCGGTTCCCGGCGCATTCCTGCGGGGAGGGCCGGGAGGGCGGGAGCGGCGCGCCGCTCTCCGTGCCGGCCGCGGGCGGAGCGGGGCCGGGTGGGCGGCGGCGCCGAGGCCTGGCCGCGCTTTCGGGGCAGCGGGCGGTGGTGTCTGTGCGCTCCCTCCCGGCCTCCCGCGGGCCGGGTCCTGGCGGATGGGGAAGCCTTAAACAAGCAAGGAAAAGTTTCAGCAGTGGCGCTGCCGGCGACCGAGGCCGTCCCCGTGCGCGTCCCCGCGGCGCTGAGCCCGTCCCTTGCTGCTGCTTGGTGGGACAGGGCGAGTGAAGGGCTGCGTTTCCTTCTTCCAAAAGGATAAAATTTCACGGTGCTCGTTCAGGTCTGAAACTTAGTAACTGTATGACTATCGAACATAACTTCAGTGAACCAAAACTGTTTGTTATGGGATACCTTAATAGAGCCAGTCTCACAGAAAGCAGTGAGTTCAGTTCTGTAATTAAAGGAGTGCATATCCGAGCATCTCACACTCTGCAAAGTTCTGTTGCCCTCTGTCAGCAGAAATTTTAGTGTGGCCAAGTGGTGATTGAGACTATGGAATGGAAATTACTAGTTTTCCTTTAGAGTATAGTTTCATAATCCTGTTCACCTGTGGCTACCGGAACCCTAAAGCCAGGAAAAGGGGAGTGATGAGAAATCTGTTACTGAAAATGGAGAAAAATGGAGGACCAGACCATTCTGGGCCAGTCTAGCTCTACCTCTGCTCAGATTCCACAGCAGTTTAAAGCAAAGTGAGTTTGTAGGTTTGGCGATGGTCGCTGCTTCCCGGTGCTGTACAAGCTCTGGCGCCCCCCAGTCCTTGTACTGCTTGTGCTCCCCTGAGCATACGAGTGAGTTGATCTGGTGTGGTGACCTGCTTGAAAACTACCTAGTTTTTGGCCAACTCAGCGCTCATCATGTATTGCCTCATCATGTAATTATAAAAGTGTCGATGCTGTTGTAAAGGACTTACAGAGGATGGCAGGATGACAAACTCTGACTTAATAATCTTGGAATACCATGAAACAGCATTCTGAGTTACTAGGGGTGGAGTCAGCTGAAATGTGAAACCCAGCTATCGACTGGTGTAACTACTTAAAAGAACTTTTCCCCCGTGTTTTTGCATTAGTTCAAGTTAATTCAGATTTTAACATGAAAAAGATGTAAGGATAATTGTGCCTCACTTCTAGTTTGTGAAGAACCACTCACTTCTTGTGAGTGGTTGAAATCTACTAGTTCTAAATAAAAATACGATAAAAAAAACATGTATGATATTTGTTTTACTAAAGAAAACATGCAGTTTAAATGAAGCAAACTTTTGTTGGGTAGAAGATAATAATGTAAATAAATGATTTATACTATTGAACACTGAAATGACTTTCAGCTGCATCATACTCCTAGTAAGCAAAAAATGAACCAAGTTTATTTTAAAAGCTGTACTGTTCTAGTATTCGTACTAAAAGTGTAGTTTTTAAATTAAATATATGAGTGGAGAAGATCCTCAGCAAGGTGCAAGAAGCATCTTGCTGCAGTTAGATGAGATATAAATCTCCCCAAATGTGTCATCAAATAGAAAAGTTTTATGAACTGACAAAGCTCTTTTCTAAAGGTCTGAAATGCCACAAAACATTCTACTGTATACAGTTTTTTGGGGGTACATCTCCTTGCAAAACCAGTGTGCGTTGTCACCTGTGTGGGAGCTCTTTACTTATAAACTGCTGTCAAGCTGAAGGCTCAGGATAAACGTCCCCTGTTGTAAGTTATTGAAACATGATGTTTGTGCAAAGAGTGCATGTGCAAAACTTATTTGTGAGTCAGACTCTTAGAAAAGAGAAAAGGCTTTTAGGGAAAAGCTCTGTCCTGTGGCAGTTAAGAAATGTCCCACTGAATGTTCCTTTAGATGCATTTGTAAATTATTCTTGAGTGTTAAGCTGCATTACATTCACTATTGTAAGTGACACACACATCTTGCTGAATGTATTGGTGTTTTTCAGTTTTTTACATCAGCTACTTCTTCAGCAGAGACTGACTGAGCACTATGGCCACATATCATGTGGCCACTTCTGACTGTCTGGTGATCATGTAATATCCTGAAGGGTGCATAACCTTACAGAGTAAATTGCATTTAGATCACCTTCTAGTCCTTGAAGTTTAACATTTTGTATGCATTAATAGTAACTTTCATAAGTGAGTTGCTTCAGCTGTGTTCACTGATAGCTTTAAAATACAGTTCAGCAAAGCGAATCTATCATCTTAAGGCATTCATACACTCAGCAGTGTTTTTCTGTTTTCTTTAGCCAAGAAGTGTTTTCTTTGCCTGAATAGTCCAGTTTGGTATATTCCACAAGGGCAGAAAGAGCTTGATCATGCTCTGGGATAGGGAAGGGAGACATTGAATTTTCTGTTGGTTTTTGGAAACATGCAAACATGAAAACTTCAAGCATCGAATAAGGCTTTGGAATACTACACCTGGAACAACTTAGCAATGGTGGTGACATGTTTAAGAAGAAAATAACTTAAAAGGAAGTACCATATTGAAGCTAGAATTACAGGTTGAGGCAGGGTCCTCCAACAAACATAATAATTCACAGGAATTTATTGGATAATCAGTTTAGTAAGGAGTTGTTTGTTTCAAATACTACTCTAGCTTGAGGAACAAGAGGACTGGAGACTGAAGGCTTGTATCTTGAGACTTGATATAAGCAGTTGAAGAACACTTTAAGAATTTAATAGCTAAACATCTTCATAAATGCCTTGGATGCACGACTGGAAGGGATACTTAGCAAGTTTGCAGATGATACAAAACTGGGAGGAGCTGTTGACTCCCTCCAAGGCAATATTTTGTCAGTATTGCCACTTCAGTTAGGCAGATAATGTTCATCTTTCTATTCAGGTCCAAAAAAGTACTATTCTAATAATAGCAATTTTGAGATATACAGAAGGAATCAGTCTGTTGTCAGTTCTGTGAATTTAGTGAGGTCGGTGAATTTGACCCTATTAAGATGGAACGCGTTTCCCTTACACTGTAGTTTAGCATTTTTGTGCTGCCAGCCATACCGTTCTTCTATGTGTGGCACTGATGTTTGGTTTAACCAGTCTCTTGCTCTCTAACTGTTCTGGCAGAGGGAGAGTTAAGTGGATTATAGTGCATGGAAAAGGGCAGAAAGTATATCCACAGGCTTAGCAGAGGAGGGTGGTTATAACAGGTAGCTGGATCTTTCCTTGGCCTGTACACAGCTGTTTTCATTGGTATTAGAGCTTAACCAGCAGTTTTACCAGTTTGCTTTTCAGCTATTCTTATTTTAAGAAATTGGTCCAGAACCTGTCAAAGCACTTCAAAATATGAAGTAAACTTAAAAGGATTAAACATTCAATGATTTGAAGTTGCAACTTCATTTAAAAACTCTGCTGAATTTGGCAAGCATTTGACCAGCAAATATTATTTGCATAGGAATGTTGTGAAGCAATGAAACTTTATCAAGATTTTTCCAGTTTAAAAGTTGAGGTGTCAGACATCTAGCATTGCATCAACTATCTCCTATCTAATAAAGCCATTGCTTCTATGACTAAATATGTCATAACAAATTTGTGGTATTGCTGGAAAGGTTCAGAAAAGCTGTTGAGGAGAATTAGAAATTCTTAGTGCGTTTCAGAGTTGAATTAAGCATTTATCATCCCAGTTTTTTACTCCTGTGTGATTATGAGCAGGAAGGAAATGCATCCTTCCTGTTTTGTGGGCTGTGCTGTAGGAGAGACATGAGTCTGTCTATTGGTTGTTTCATGCAGTTGATAAAACTTAGGTTGTTAATGAAAGGAATTTTGACAGGAACGTTGTCATCAGGGCTGCATCCCTCACCATTTGGACCTTCTGCTAAGTTGCTGTGGAGTTACAGTAGTACAAATATGCCACATGGATTGAAAAGTGTTTCTAACAATGATGATCTCCATTAACAAAAGGAGGTTGCCACTGATTGTTGAGGGATTTCTCATGGTTAAAACTTGACTTGCCTGAGCACGGGGCCTCAGTCTTCATGACTGCAATTTATTCACTGCTATGTATTTCACAAACTAATTTGAAATTGTCCTTTCTTCTAAAAAGTTTTCAGGTCACAATATAGACACCTTTTCTATGTCTGCAATACTAAAATTTCTGCTACCCAGAGATGTTGAAGCTAGATTAACTGATAAAGGTTGTTAAGAAGTGGCTGGTTGCTTAAGGAAAAGGTGCTTTGAATTGGCAAACAGATCATTGAGAATGCTTCTCTATGACACCAATGAATTTTGAAACTTCATATTTCTTCTTTTTTGCATTTTTGACAGTCATATGTGTTAGGAATTGTCCAGCCCAGTAGTGTGATGCAGGCAAGGCTCCTGCATGTCCATGTTCCTGGGTATCCAGGCAGTAGCAAAGTGGGGTGTTTATTCCAGTGGGATTATAGGCTCTTATTGCAAACACACATGGCTGGCCACAGAGATCAGCACACAGGAAACAGTGCTTGCACAACCACAAACAAGCGTCCTGATCCTGTTCCCTTCTCTGACTGATCAGGGTGAAAGGTTTTAATGAAAAATACATCAATGTATGTTAGGTGGATTCCTCCAGTAACTGGCCTTAGACACCTGCTCCATCCAGGAACAGGCTCCTGATCCTCTGGCGTCCACTGCTGCTGACCTGAGTGTGTGAATCCTTGAGGCTTGCAGACCCAATTCAGTTTCTGCTACTGACACCCTCTTGGATGTGCAGACACCTGTACAGGTGAATGTGCTGGACCTTTCCAGTTCCTGGCCTTAGCCTTGTGGCAGCTGCCCACAGGATTGCCTCATGAAAGGGAGTCTTATGGATAGCTGCTCCTGACCACATTAGCTACTTCTCAAACACCAGGTGGCCAGCTCAGACTTTCTGGTGCTTCCAGTTGCCATGCCTCAGACCCTAATCTCTTGTGGCTATGAGAGAGGTTCTTTCAGTAGCTCAGACTCGCTGTTCCCTGCAGTCTGGCCAGTCTTAGGGCCTGTCTGACACCTGGCTCCCAGCCCTTGCCCTGCTTGCAGGCTGATCTGGTGGCTGTGGCCATCTTCTCACCTGCAGCCACTCTGACCTCTGCGTGTGCAGATGGGATGGAGCCATTCCCACACCCAGGAAAACAGAACTCTTCACATGTGACTGGAACCTCTTAATCATCTCTCTGTTTTTTGCATTCTCCTTCCTCCCCAGCCCACCTTTGATCCCACAATGAGTCCTACACCCTTTCAGGCAGTAATCCCATTAGGCAGTTGGTAAACTGGCCTGGAGAGTCTCTCCTGTTACCATGCCTAGGCTGGTGCATGGATCATCTGCCTGGTTCATGGGCTCTCTCTGCCCTTGTGAATTGGGGCTGTGTTGGGATACTCCGTGTGCCTTGTTGAGTTTGTTTCACCTCACATAATTTTCTGCTTTCTATTTGTGGGGACTGGCCTTTAATCACATAACAATAATAGATGTGAGCAAAATATCCCTCCATGGTACTGAAGGTGACTATTCCTGTCTGACTAGTAACCTCTCTGAGGTAACAATGACTGTACCTGTTTGTGAACAGGTATTATGCAACTCCCTAGCTGTACAAAGCAATTGTTTGTTGTCCAAGCTTTCATCAAATTTCATTTCAAGTAAAAAAATACTTTAATGAGTGGCATTTTAAATGATCTTAATGTGAATGACAAGAAGAAAATGTTGTCCAATTATTCCAGTATCTTAATCCTTTAAATGAAAAACCTTTGGGGAATATGGTAGCATGTGGCCAAACTGAGGGAGATTGCTGTTGACAGGAGAATGTCTTGAGCTAACATTAGGTAAATTGCATACATATGTATCCTAGTAACACTTTTGTTTTAAATATGCAGTTTATGAATCAAACCCAAGGCTGATAATCTTGTGCTAAATGGAATGTTTGAAAGGCCTAATGTGTCAGAGAAGTGACACAGCCATTACTTCAGATTTGCCTCTTGCCTTGGTAGTTTGGGTAGGATAATAACTGCTCAAGACAGCTAAGAAAGCTCTTGTTGACAAATGAAAGAGGAATCCCCTGTAAAAATAGCGTAATAGTCTTCCAAACCACACAACTCTTTTGGAGAGATTGTCTATTAATTTATTTTAAAAGTAGTGAGAAACAGTTCCTTCAAAAAGCTAGTAGTAGAGATCATAAAGATTGTTCTTCACATAGGTGGAAGACCTTATGTGCTTTGGAGTTTTTATAAAACTTGAAAAGCCACAAAGAGTAATACAAAAGAGAACCTGGCACAGAGAACTCGTGGTTTTATACTTTGGTAAAGAGCAGTGCAGATATCCGTGAAATAGAGTTGCAGTCTATATTTTTGGTTTTTTGTACCTGGGTATTTATTTGTGGAGAGCATTCTTAAGTCATGAAATAATATGAAATTGAAAATTCTTGTGAACACATTTATCTGCAGAATACAAGGATTTCCTGTGATCTAGCAAAGAACTGCACCATCCCCCACAGCACTTAAATGAGGCTTTGTCAAACGCTGTGTTTAACAGGTCGTTTTTCTCAAGTGTTACAAAAAGCAGAAATTACTAATCTTGACATTCTTTGATGCTACATTGAGCTATTATTGTCTGGTATTGCAAAACATTGGCCTTCACAGGTTTCAGATTATGCTACCAAGATGGTACTGATTAATTTCAAAGTTGCAAAGCCAACTTTCAGTAGAGTTCTGAGCCATAGTCCTTAAATACTCCTGATGAAACTCAGCAGCTTTTGTGTCGGTTTTCTTGCACATGTCTTTCATTCACAGATACTAACTTTCAAAGGAGAATAAACACTACTGGCTTTGTATCACCAGGGCAGGGAGCAGAGAAGGTCACTCAAGAGAGTGTCTCTTGCTTTACAATATTCTCCTTACTCATTTCAGATCGTAATTCTTGATGTTGATTTTCTTACCAGAACCTTTGAAATACACACTTTTGTTTCTATTTAAAAATATTTCCTATATTGCTGTTGCATAAAATGTAATGATGAACTAGTAAACCCTGCTTTTTTTTAGCTGTTAACATAGTACAAATCAATAAATTATTAGTCTTGCTTTTAGTATGTAGAAAGAAAACTTGTGAAATGTGATTATTTTTGTATTGCATTAACCATCTGTTACAAAACAATGGAATTCCTTGGTGCTGCTAAGTCCTGCTTTTTATTAAAAATCCGATTTGCACGTTTGCACTAACTAGAGTAATGGGTGAATAGGGATTGTGTTAAACGGACAAGGTAACCTCAAAAATGAAAAGTTACAGTTGCTCCTCTAATTTAAGTAAACAAAGATATTGAAAGGATGAAGTTCTTTGTAGCAATAAGTGTTGCCATGCACTCCTTTGTTGTTACCGATGGGTTTAATTTAAGCCTAGAACATAGCAGGAGCCTCAAAAATCTCAGCCCCTCTGTTTTTTCTCATTCTGAAAATATATGAAGAGGAAAGGCTAAAGAAGGGGACCATTCTACCTTTCAAAAATTCTGATTGGCTTCTAATACCTTCTCCTTTGTATTCAAGTTGCATTACATGGCCAGTTTTCTGCCAGCTAATTACTGTTCAAGTTATGCTTGAGCTAGGGGACTATCCATTTAACTTTGCCATAAAATCAGTAACATTCATATAGGTTATTTTTGTCTTATTCTGTTAGGTGTAAGAATTTGTCTGTATCTTTCTGGAATTCCTATTGGATGCTGCCCTCTGATGTTTGTGGAATGAACTGCTTTTGGGAAGCTGCTTTTAGGTAGGATGTTGTTAAATAGTACTTTATTGTTTGATTGCAGACAGATGTAGCTGATGTTTCTTGGCTCTTTAGCAAGGTGGCAAAACAAAATATCTTGATTACTTCACATGCATTTCACCTGCTTATATTGTGGTTACCTTTATCTGGGGTTTTTCATGTTACATTATGTTCTGGAATTGTGGACTCAAGTGTTACTACCAAGAGTAGATTTTTTTCAGTTATATTGCTTCGTTAAATAGAAACTTGCTAACATCTGTTAAAAGCCTGTCTGAGTATAGTCTGAAAAGTTAATGATAAATTATTTTCCTAAAATAAAATTTGCTGCACATGAATACCCATAATATAACTTGCAATAAAATGATATGCTTAGTAAGTACATGTGGATTTTTTTAAATTCAAGTTAAATGTTATATAGAATTTAAGGAGGGTACTTCATTGAAAAGCATTGAAGAGACAGTTTTGAATGTTCTTTAACAAAGTATGTTAAAGAATAGACTGTCTGCCTTAATGCTGCATCTTTAACAATAAGTTTAAATGTTTTGATGTGGTGGCTCAGATGTTTTAGGCTGTCACATTACACAGGTTTCTTGAAAAGAAGTAAGCTACTTGTCAGGTAGTTCTCTGTGATGGTGTTCACAGGGGTCTCAGGTTGAGGGAAGAGACGAGGATCTGATTCCATGTTTCAGAAGGCTTGATTTATTATTTTATGATATATATTATATGAAAACTATACTAAAAGAACGGATTTCATCAGAAAGCTAGCTAAGAATAGAATAGGAAAGAATGATAACAAAGGCTTGTGGCTCAGACTCTCCGAGCCATCTCACTGTGATTGGCCATTAATTAGAAACAACCAACATGGGCCAATCAAAGATGCACCTGTTGCATTCCACAGCAGCAAATAACCATTGTTTAAATTTTGTTCCTGAGGCCTCTCAGCTTCTCAGGAGGAAAAATCCTAAGGAAAGGATTTTTCATTAAAGATGTCTGTGACAGTTCTCTAACCTTCATAGTTCTCATCAGTACATAACTGAAGTTGTAAGTCAATTTTTCTTACATTTAAAATTTTGCTGATTGTCCTTTGATATCTTTTATCTTGATATCTTTTCTTGTTAGCATGAAGCTTAAATATTTCTGGGGAAAAAAAGCTTAGCTTCACAAGACTTACTGGTTTTTTTGAAAATTATTGTGGGAAAGGCTTTAGATCCCTTATCCCTCTCTGCTTGTGTGTTGTCAGTGCTTTTTAAGCTCATTGGTTGTCAAGAAATTCCTTAAAGAAGTTACTTAGATTGATTGTTATTCTGTTAGTGAACTTCATCAACAATTTGGGGCTGCTGAGTTTTTCTCGTTGCTATTGGTAGCAATCCACACTGTGTCTCAATCCATAGGGATGCACATGACTTTGTTAGGCAGATGTAGCTATCTGAATAGACAGAAATAACTTTCTTTTCCTTATAGGTTATGTTTTGGGTGTTTAGCTCTATGAAGTTTAGTGCAGTGGGATAAATGAAATGCTGTTGTGATTGAGGGTGAAGGGGCTTAGCTTATGCTAGGTGGAGGGACAGGATATGATTGTAAGCTTCATTTAATCCTTGGACATCTGTGCCAGTCTAACATTTGTAGTGTTGAGACCAGGGAGGTTCTTGCTGTCTTCTGACCCCCCCTAAGCCTGAAGAAGTCCATGGATACAAAGTAATGCACAAAAATAGCAGAAAATGCCCTTTCTGGATATTCTGTCAGGCTTGAGGCAAGTGGAACCTTGGAACCAGAAATGGACAAATCCCATGCAGTTTATTTGCACATACCTTAAGCTATAACTTGTATTAATCTATTAAGAATTCCATATGTGGCTATGAAGACAATTCTGTTGAAGTATGCATTGATTATGACTTCACTGGGTGAGTCCACTTTCATGATGAAACATGGTTCATGGTGAGCTCTAAGGTTTGCAGAATTTCATGTTTATACATTTTGAAATTGAAAGAAAAAAAGCTGCTTAAATGAGTAAAGGGTGTGTGGTATTCAGATTAAACATTTTACATTAATCTGGATTGTTTTATCAATATCTTACTATTAAATTAATCCCCATATGCTGTGCTGACTTCAGTGCTTGTTGAAGTCCTCAGTGAGATGCTCTAATTTATCCCAGAGTTAAAATGTCTCTTTTCCATTTTCCACTAAGTTTTTAAAACATTGGGAGCTTTTGGATTTTTAAGTATTTTTGTTAATAAAAAGTTTGTTATCTCTCTGTTTCTAACTTGTAATTCCATTTAGCTTTTTTTCCTGGATATCAGGAAAATTATATTTTATATATATTACATGTTTACTCTTGAGAGAACTTGGCACAGACATTTTTGAAATGCAGCTTTCTACGTTATTTCCTTTAAGTAGCTCTAAGTGTATTAAGTGAAAACACGTATAGATTTTTAAGATTCAAGTATATGTGATAGAAATGTTGGAGACATATAGAAGAATCTGGAAAATTTTTAAGAGAGAGATGTGTGTATATAGACTTCAGTATGAGTCATGCAGTAGTTGAAGAGCATTTGAAATTGATGACCTCTGAACAGGTGCTGGTTCTAATAAGGAATAATAAGCATCTTCAGGCTAGTCAGTGTAAGATCAATTGCTTTTGCTGTATGTATGTGGGAAGGATTTTGTAGCTATTTTGCACCCACATTTTTTCACCACCATTCTGATTATTAATTTTATTCTGGCACAGAGTATTTGTTAGTTTTCACCTTGACAGAGGAAGCATGAGATTGCTTTTGTGTGCAGTGGTATAGATATTATCAAAATTTAAAAAATGCTTATAAAGATAACATGAGGCTCAGATTTTGCATGGTCTAGATGATGCTTTTCTTTTCTAGTACACCTTTGAAGGTGCTCAGAACTGTCTAGCTGGTATGGCTGCTTATTTCCTAATGGGACTGACTAGGAAGAAGTTCTTAGGGGTCATTACTATGGCTATCTGACCAGGCTGATTTCAGTTGTTGGATGTTGCAACTAAGTGGGTTTTAACTTGTGTTGCTTGCTAAAGTAGAAAGTTTCACTAAGTTTGTGGGTATATTGAGCTTTGTGTGGTGTGGTTATATTGAAATTAATTCTGATAGTCCTGCAAAAAGGAATTTCTCTAAATTAGCAGGCTCATTGGAGAATGGTACTTCTATTTTTATAGTCAATTTAAAATTATTCGTATATTGTAACTTCAGACCAAATCTTCTAATTGAGTTGGCATTGAGTAGATTACATTGGACATCATATGCAGTGGTATCATTAGTGTACTTTTACAAAATAAGCTCTTGATTATGACATGTTTTACATGCAGTGCTGTAGTAGACCGTTAAGCTAAGTAAAAACTAGAGTTTTCATCACTTCCAAATCCAGATAATGTCTGTAGTTACCTTGACCCTATTTGTAGTAAGTGTGGGAGTGATTTAACAGCTGGATTTGAATCAATGTAGCTTTGCTGCCTTCTTACTCTGCCTATTTGCTTTGTTTTTCTGGTGACTAAAGGCTGCTGGGTTAGGCTTCTTAGTGGTTGATTGATTTAGATCAAACAGGGCATTAAAAGGAAAAAGGATGCAAGCCATCTGTATTGTACTTACATATCTACCATTTGATTCTCTGAGGTATATTATAGTGTCAGCTTTGAAATAATACAGTTTGATTATATGAAAATACTTTCCCTGCACAATTTAATGAATATAATTAGTGGTTTTTATGCTAATGATGAAAACCACTTCTATTACACCAAATTAGATGGAACTATATACAGGATATTCCTGTGGTTTTGGTCCCCTCTCACCTGTGCTTTCCATGTATTTATGTGAGAGTAGGAGAACTTTACCTTATACAAATAAAGGTGACCTCTACTGCAATTCCTTGTGTCAAGTCTAAAGGACAGAGCTAAGCTTTTTGTGGAGCTGGTGGATATTTTAGTGCCAATAAAATTTGTGTTGTTTTTTTTTTTTTCCCCAGGAAATGCAGCTGGGATGCCATGAAGGTTCTAGAAAAGTATAACTTGTCAAAACATACCTCTGTAGCCTACTATCAAATTACAGCTTAGTAGCTGTAATTGACCTAGAAATGCTAATTTAATATACAATGTATCATGGTAAACATCTTTAAATATAAGGCAGTGTCTTGACAGACAGGCTCTGGAAAACCTTGTTACAGCAGATTCACTGAGGATATCCTATGTTCTTCTCTCAGAGGTTATTAACAGAAGAATTAATCAGTATAGAACGAAGGGCTGCACTTGGCACAGAAATACTTCAGGACAAGGCTTGTACCTGGCTTTTTGCTGCTGCTGAGTAGCATGTTTTAACATACATGTTTTTACTCACATTGGCAAAAATGGATTGTTTTAAATGTGTTTCCTAAACTCATGGAAGTATGTGTGGAGGTTTGTCTCTAGGCTTTTGTTTATTTTTACTGTCCCTACCCCTCATGTGCAATTAGTATCCTCACAAAAATTAAATTCTCTTATTTCTTCCTAAAGACTCAAATCCTGTCATGGCATCCTACGCAGTATCTTTTACTACATTACAGGTACCTTCTTTCTCTTCTATTTTAATTACCAGAGGTTTTTTTTCCCCTGCAGGAGTGAGGATTGCCACAGTATTGGATTTTTTTTTTAGAAATTGGGTCTGTGAAGTTTTCTTTGTTAGTCTATCCAACATCCTTACTAAAATACAGTTTGTATTTCACTCACTCTATTGTTGCTTTTTTCCAGCTTTTCCACTATGTTCTCCCACACCAAAAGATGGAGCTATTATTAATTAGAAATGTGCATATAAAAAAAATCTATTTTTTTTTGTTTTTTTGCTTCTCAAGAAGTTTTTTGAAAGTATCTCCTCACTTTTGAAAGCATCTTAACCCTTTCAGAACCTGTATTTGACTTTCACTAAAGGTTCATACCAGAGCTGTGATTCCTGGTACCAAACCTTTTTAGCTTCAGACAAGTTACTATTCATGTAGAATAAATTTTATTTTGCTCATTGTCAACTCAGCAACTGAACTGCTAAAAAGAAAATGTATTGCCAAAAGATCTTGTATCACTTGGTCATAACAGATACCAGACCAGTTATCTAAATGAGCACGGTTTTCTTTTCCCTGGCTTCTGGGGAGGGAGCTGCATGCCTAACTGCAGTGGAAGAAAGATGGGGAGAAGGGTTACAGAGGTGGGAAAAGAAGGGAGCAGTTGAAGGCAGAAAATTTGGGAAAAAATCAGTGGAAAAACTGAAGCCATGTAGATATACTATTGAAGAAGTAAGTGAAAAAAATAATGAAAAACATAATTGGCTTTGTTGGTGGAACACATTCACATTGAAGGTGAGGCTGCAAAGCTCAAGCTGGTAAGTTCTGCTGAACAATTTGCCTCTCATGTCAGGAAGAGGAAAGAAATGAAAGGTGCTGGCAGCTGAGGGTTTCAGTAAATAGTGTTCCTGGATGAAGGTGAGGATAGGGCTTCTCTCTGGGAGTGGACAGAGGTGTGTATGAAGAGGAGAGGAGTAGCACTGAGGCCTGCTTGCTAAAAGGGAGGCTGTGCTTCCCAGTGGTCTGTATGCAGGGAAGTCAAATGCAGCTTATAATCACTAAAGGGTGTTTTTTCATGGAGTCTGGAGTAAGGACCACAGTTCCAAAGTCTCTTACCTTCTGCCTTAATACATTTCTGATATCTAATGTATCTCATTCCCTTTGTAGTGGGTAGTCCACAGAGGGAATGGTGGCCTGTTCTTTCCAATGGCTTCCTGCTCCATTTGTTTCAAGGATAAAACTTTTTGTTGTGAATTTATGGATCTGAGTCCAGCTGTTTCCCATTTGGTACAAGCTGAAATTCAGTTTTTGTTAGCTCTTTCTAACTTTTTTTTTTTTTTTGCATTTAAAGAAATAATTTTTAAGCACAGATTTAAAAACATTGAACTCAATAAGTCTGAAAGTTACAGAAGAGGTTGTGTGAGCAGAGTGACTGTAACAACATTATAACATAATCAGTTTTTTGTTGTGTGGCTTAAAAGTGTTCTTTTATTCACAGAGGTCACTAGATGTAGAAATAATAAACTACAGTCTTTGAATCTTAGTGCATTTTAGTGTTTTGTGAGCATAATTTTTGTCATACTTTATTCATGGAAAGCTGTGTGTTACATGAACATGTAGTTCAGGACTGGCTTTCAGCTATGCAGTTTGTGTAGGTTTTGCCCTTATTTATCACATGACCTTGTAATATCACTGTAGGCTCTCATGACTTCAGGGCTTAATTATTGTAATTCCCTTTTCAGTGGATTAGTGATGAGGCTAATCTGCTGCTTGCAGCTTGTTCACACTGTGGCAGTGTACTTATTTCTCAGTTTCAACTACCCTCATCATATTCAGCTTGCATTGTGTGTTTTACATTACTACCTACTACATGGTGTAATGTTTAAATTAGCTTTATGTATAAAGGCCTGAATAGGCATGTCTTGATTATATTTCAAGATTTTTTTTTTGTGTGTGTGTTAACCTGAACTAATTTTCAGATTTTGCTTCAAGATCTATAAAAGGTTTCAATCTGCAGATTAAATAATCTGAATATAGATGTTTGCATATTGGTGTCTATGTCACTTAGGTCTTAAACAGTGACTAAAATTGAAAGGGCATAGAGGATGATCCAGGTGACCAGCCACTTAGCTGCTGAGATGTGAGTGGTTGGTGTTAATCAGGAAGCACTTGGATATCCTAGACATCTTTTTAGGAGTAGTAGACACAAAATGATCTTTGAAATATTCAGTCTTTTTGGCATCTGGAGATTAAGTGGGATATTTTAGAATTTACTAAATGGCACTATACCTATGTTGAAAGTTGATTCAAGCATTAGGTGTTTACTTTGAAATAAGGTGGATTACTCTCTATACTCCATAACCTGCTCATCTCTGTTGGCTTTAATGAGAATTCAGACACAGTTGAGGTTAACATCCTCATTTAGGTGCCCTCTTTTGGATGTAAATCTGACCTATGAGGTCTTTCATCCATGTGATTTTTATAATGCTCCAGACCTTGACTAAGACTGCTGCATAATCTAATTAAAATTTTTTGGAAAAAAAAAGTTTTTTTATTTCCAGGGCATTAAATTCTTTCAAAACTTACAATGTTTTTAAATGCAGTAATTATTCATGGCATTCAAATTCAATAGTTTTACAGTGATAACTTTGCTTATATTTTGCCTTGTGGAAGTAAAAATAATGTGTGTAGCTCTTCTGTGCCTTAAAGAGGCATATTTGAATATTATCTATTGTAAATTTAAACGAAAACTTGTATGTATTTACTTGGTTGCATAAATTGAGCTGAGATTATGCACTAAGAATCACATCTGGTAATTTCTGTTTTGAAGTGTCTCCAACAAGTTTCTAAGAATGGGTGATTTGTCAAGCATTTCTCTATTGTTAGTAGTTTAGTCTTTTCTAACTTCAGAATTGGTTTTGTGTTCATAATTTGGCATTAAACTTGTAATTTAAACCTTCAGATACTTTTGGTTCTGTTAGCACCCTCCTCGCATGGTCTGTGCAAACAGCTCAAGTGCATAACATTGTTTTCCACATGGGCTTTGAATTAATGTGTGTTTAAAAACTTTGAAAGCTTTTCTGAAAGCTTTTCTTTCTAAATCTGTGAAATCCAGGAGATCTTTGGTATACCCACTTTGTTTGCCACCAAGCTAATGGTGTTTGCCCGATGACAATTTTAGTCTATTGTACTGAGGTATCAAAATAACTTTAGAATGTGCCTGTATAATACATTCCAGGCACATGTCACGATAACTGTTGCACGGGTGTCTTCAGGAATAAAGGATTTCCCTGTCCCCACTCCTTGCAATGATTTAGCCTCAAGGCCATGGGCAGTGTGTGTGGTCAGTGTACCTGAGGGGTTTCCAGAAGCACTGGGAGCACCAGGGCATCCACAAGGCCATCTGATTAGTTCCCCCTCATCCAGCCCACGTTGTACTCCTGCAAGACGAAAGGACAGGAGAAAGCTTTCTGTGTGTCAGTGCTTGGGTGAAGTGCTGAAGGGTATGTTTGTCAAAAAAGGACTTACTGGAGCAGAAAATGGACAAAACCTAGATCAGTCAAAAATGTTCTTAACAGAATTTCTTGGAAGTAGATGTTATCTCACTTTTGTTGTTGAGTTCAACTCTGCTGTAATTGTCATTATTTTCCTATGTCTGTATTTAGTCCAGGGAGGGGGGGAAAAACCCAAGTATAGACTTAATCTACTGTCAGCCTTTGACATTTTAATGTAACTTCATGTAGTCTTTATTTTAGCATAGCTCTTTTAATGAATTTCCTTGCTAGTAATGAATTGTAAGATTGTAAACAATAAATGTTTGTATATAGATCTTCTAGACCTTTTTTTTTCCCTTGTAGGCTGGGGTGGTGGGAGTGATTATGAGAATGGTTCAGGTTAAATGTAAGCATACATATGAGCATGTTCTGTAGAGTTATGCTTTGCTGGTTTAAGTATGGTAAAGGGTGTTTTGTTAATTACTTACTGCAGTAAACAGTAGAGTTTTTCTTTAAGCCTGTGCTAGAAATAATGTCAAATGAAAAAATATTTTTGTATCAGATATGATTATATGAAAACACATCCTTCTGAGAAAATGCATCTAGCAGTGGTGGCCTGTGGTGAAAGACTGGAGGAGACTGTTACTATGTTGAGATCAGCCATTATTTTCAGCATCAAACCTCTCCATTTTCATATTTTTGCTGAGGACCAGTTGCACGAGAGTTTCAAAGGCATAGTAAGTATTCAAAAATGTATTCAATCAAATTGTAGCACAATTTGTAGCAGAATATATAGCAATTCTACATGTTTGATAGAGTGGCAGAAATGCAGGAGTCTAAGGTAATAAGGCATTTGTAGTGTTGAATGGGGATCTTTGAAATTTTTTCATGTGTAAGAATGCCAACCGCTGATACCAGAGTTTCTCCTAGAGACAGACCAAAACTTTCTGATCTGTCGTCTTGAATCTGTTAAATGCAAGCCTGATGTTCTGATCACAAACCAGTTACCTTGTATGAGCTTATTTAAAGTTGGCTTTACAAGAAAAAATTATAGATCTGTCCTTTTTTTTGTCTCTGTGCTTACAGCATGAGTCAGTCTTATATTGTTTAGAGAAATGGAAACACCTGTTTTTGAATGTGGTCGATATGGTTATGTGTAATTTTAGTAAATTTCAGTTAATTAAAATTACATTATGACTGGAGTAGCAGTTGTAGAAGCTGCTGAAGCTATAACTGTGGAGGGTTTTACTATTTTTGTGCTTCAAATGTCATATCAACTGTGACTTTAGTATGTTACACATGCTAATTTATATACACTGTTATGCAAACAGTAGCTGTGTCAAAAATGGAGTAAGATTAAATTTGGAAATAGTTCATTGGTATTTGTTCCATGGTAAGTTGTTAAGAGAGGAAGAGTTTTAATTAATATACTTACTTTTATAAATAGTAATTTACTTTGCTTCCTCTTCCTTTTGCATGTGATCTGATGTGATGTGTTTTCTTCACAGTGGCTTGCAGGTGCCACTTTTTGTTCAAGTCTTTTGATTAGCTAACAAATTCTTGGATTTCTATTGTAGAAAAGAGGCATTGCACTTGTGCTCAAGTATCAATTTGAATAGCGATTTGATTTTTTTTTGTTATAGAATTGAAGTAATTTTTGTGATTTCTTATTTTCACATAGCTTGAAGAATTCCCCTATGAAGGAAAAGTTAATTACACGATATATCCAATAACATTTCCATCTGAGAGTGCAGCAGAATGGAAGAAATTGTTTAAACCATGTGCTTCACAAAGACTATTTTTGCCAGTAAGTGACTTTGTAGTAGGACAGTCCAGAAGTCTGTTTATGAAGCATCAAATGTCCTTGTTAATCTGATTTCTGTTTGGTTTTAAATGAAGAACTACCACTACTCCTTGAAGTTACTTTTTTGACATCCGAAAAAGTCCTCTGAATTTAACATTCTTCTGTGGCACTAGTCCCCTATGGCATAAAAGTCCTTTTCTCACTTGATGCATTGTGGCACAGTATCCTCAGAAAGAGGTGTAGGTCATGTCATCATCTCAGAGGTGAGATGGATTTATCACACCTCATCTCCTCATTCCATTGGAAAGTCTCCTGTATGCATGGGTCTGAGAAGTCCTAGAGAAAGGGAGACAAGAAGTGGGCTCTTGTTGCCAGTGTTTTGTGCATGTGCTCATCTAAGATACTTCAGAGGATGTGCTTCATGCTTGGGGGATTAGAGCCAGGGCAGCTATCTCCCAGAGGTGGGCTCTTAACACTTGTTTGATTGGCTGCATGAGCAAGCAAGGGAGCAGGAGCCAGAGAGGAGCTCCTGTTAGGGTAACACCTGGCCTCCACCTACTCCTAAGGAGCCCTGACATATAAAATGTAGAATGAGTACTTTTGTAATGCTGTTCTATATGAAAGTTATTTCCCTCTACAGAAATTCTTTAAAATGTGAGAAAAAGGAATGATACAAATTTATTGACTGCAAGCTGTCAGTGTAAAGTGAATTTATTTGCATATGACAAAAATTTAACTTTCTTGTGTCTTATTAAGAGAAGTTCAATAAAACTTAAAATTTTGGTTTTAAATTTCTTTCCCTCACAGTTAATCCTCAAAAATGTGGATTCACTACTATATGTTGATACTGACATCCTGTTTTTGAGGCCCGTTGATGATATTTGGTCTTTTCTGGGAAAATTCAACTCCACACAAATTGCTGCAATGGCACCAGAACATGAAGAGCCTCGTATTGGGTGGTATAATCGATTTGCTAGACATCCCTATTATGGAGTAACTGGAATTAATTCTGGAGTCATGCTAATGAATATGACACGTATCAGAAGAAAATATTTCAAGGTATGTGTGTTGCTATAATTGCATTTTTTGGTGAATTTCCATCTTTTAATTCTATTTCTGTTTCATATTCATATGTATTTTTCAAAATGTTTTTTCTGTAATTGTAATAATGCTCTGAAAGTACACTGTGTTTAAAATGGTATCTATTTTTTAAATGTCATTCACTATAAGACTTTTAATTTCAAGTGTGCTTGATTGATTTATTTTTTCATAGTTCTGAGAGATCCTTTGACTTAATACAGTTTGCTGTAAGTTACTTTTGCTAATACATATGCCTACATTATTCCTTCACTACAGGCATCCCAGAAAAACAGTTATTGTAAATTTGTAAAATGTGTGTGGTTGTATGACCAGGAGGTGGTGCTAAAACATTTAGTAAGTTGTTGAAAAGAAGATTTCCAAATTTTGATCTTTTACATTGTAGCCAGGTGATTATCACCCTAAGTATCTTTTTATTTGCTTTGAAGTCCTAGTTTTTGTAGACAAAGATGTTTTTCATGAAAGTAGCTACTACTACGTGCATGGAAGCAATGCACACACCAGTAGAAATGGTCACTGCTTCTCAGACTTGAAGTTTTTTCTTATGTACTTGAAACACAAGTACAGAAGCAGTGTTGTGTGATTATGCTTGGGAGAAAGTACATCTCTGTTTAAGAGAAGTTTGATAAGGGAAAAATAATCATGCAGTCCAAAGCTTCTGGAAGATGCATTCATAAGAGGAGCAATATAAACTTGCAGTAGACCTTAATTCTCCCCCATTTCCAGTGTGATAAGCAGCTTTCTTCCTAGCATTCTTGCTGTGTATTTTTCTTGAAAAAAAAATTCAGAGAATTTAAGAGAAATGGAGAATGGATTATCTCAGTTGTAGTTAAAAGTAGAGTTATAGTAGCTGTAGTACATGGCCGCAGTTTCTCCAAGAAAACTTATTGGAGAAGAAGTTTATATCTTAAGCTCTGGCAGTGCATTTCTGTCTAGTGATTTTTTTTCAGTGTGGTAAACACTAAGATAAAGTTGGTCTTGTATTCACTCTGTGCCAGAATTCTGGTTTGGCTTCTCAGTACAACTTAGTGTTTCTGAGTCTATACACAGTAGGCCTGAGAGTGTATGACTTTTGCTTGTGACTGATAGCAAAGGAATGACTATTCTCAAACCTTTGGAAAAGAAATAGACCAAATTCAGGGGTAGGGGCTGTCCTAATACCCCTTGCCAGTGACACTGCAGATGCTTTTGGACCTTACAGGTAACCAGTTCCATGTTGTGTCCCATTAACTATTCCAGTGAAATACAGTAGAACTAGAAAATGCTTCCTTGTGTTATGGGAAGGTGTGAATTTGTTTATATTCTTTCAGGAGGCTCAACAAATTCTTCAAGGAGTTCTGGGAGTTTTTTTATCTTTTTAAAAATATCCATAGACCTTTTTGCATGATACTGTAGAGCTAGAGCATTTATCTGAAGTGAAAGTTTTGGATCAGGATATTCCTCCAGTGCTATGGATTTAAAACTGTGGGTTCTTTGTCTGTTGTAGCCCAAATTACAAGCTGAGCCGCTTGAGGCCTTTAAGCATCTTTCTTCTGTTGTCACATTGATTTTTAAGAGTCAGGAAGATCCAGAAGATGGATAAATAAAAAATAGAACTAGAGATTTTAGCCAATGGTTATAATGTTCATCTGGGTAGCAATAACCTGTAGTTCCATGTACTGCTCCAGGATTAAGTAATCTTTTATCCACTTACCTATTTAAGCCTCTTCAGTCTTCTCAGGAGTGTCAGGCCATTTCAGACAAGCATCCCAGCTCCTGGGCTGTCAGTGGTGCCTAATGGATGTTGTTCCTTCTGGTCCTATCTTATTTGTCTTGTGTGTGGAGTCTCTGTACAGCACAAATGCATGCACTAAATGCACACGTGTGTATGCTTGTGTACAGCTAGAAGTGCATGCACAGATGTGTTACTGAATATTATACTGCATTGTACTGGTCATTATACTGCATAACTGCACATGATGCTAGAATTCATAATGAAGCTTCTGATGGTTAGTGCCTACATGTTGTCTCTGCTAAGCAGCAGTTAGAAAATGGGAATGTAAAGCAGTCAAGACTGTTTAGGATATTGAAGAGGTAATAGTAGGTGACTTTTTTTGTATTTGTATACATATAGATGTAGATTTTTTTTAAAAGAGATATAGCAAATGCTACAGGTATGGTGCTTTTAAGCAAAAGGACCAGTGAGGCAATGTGAATAGAGAGGAATGACTTCAATCACATTTATTGAGAAGGTTATTGATACTTGAGATGCACGCACTCAAGGAAGGGAGCAAGCTCTTAGAAAATAAAACAAGCCCCAAATAAATTAACTTCAGATAGAGTGTGCAAAGGTTCACAGCTATGCTTTAGGAAAAAAGAAACAAAGTTCAGAGAGCTTCTGTGACCTAAACCATTACAACTTTTTTTTATCATTCATTGTTGCTTAGGGCTGTAGTTTCAAGAAATATGGTAAGCCTGCAAAAAACCAAATTGCTTCTAAAAGGAAGGCTCCTGTCTCTTAGCAGCTTCTTATCCCTACTTTCTCCTATTTACTTGATTGTAGCCTTTGGTTTTCGGTCCTTTCTGTGATTCAATTCAATTTGCTAACAGTAGAAAAAAGAAAACCTTCTGCTGGGTTATTGAAGTATATCAGCTTACATAAACATAGTAAGTGTTAGCACTACATTTTTAGTGTAAGAACAGCATCATGTAAACAGAAGGCAGAGGGCTGGCTCTCCCTTGGCATTAAGGAAATTTAAATTGGTCAGCTGTTTGTGGGACACAGCTGCAGTTTGTTTAGATATTGCTGTGTGATTTGAAAACCTTTCCTCAGCTTTATATTTTCTTAGAATTTAAAAAAAGTAAAGGCTAAATGTGACAGCTTTTTTGAGAATGACTTCAGCCTTTGCCAAGCAGAAGTTTTCTGGTACAGAAATGAGTAATGACTAAGCTAAACAAACAAACAAAAAACCAACCCAAAATGTCAGAAAATACTTTGATGTTCCTCCATATTTGTTCTTCTTGCACATTTTCTTCTGCTCAAATAAACTAGAGTTTTGAGAGTTCTTAAGAACCTGGCTGTATCAGTGTGATCTTATCACAGAAATGCCTACTATCATTTGGGGATTTTTTTCTCAAATTGCTAGCATTGTTTGCATGTTGTAGAATACTGGAGAGAAGGCTTATATTCTGGACATTTTAAAATGAACGTAATATTTTTTCTTTGAGTTTTTTTTACTTGAGTAACTTCCAAAAAGTAGTTCTATCAGAATCCTACTTCTCAGGCTTTCACCTTGCAATGGAATATTTTAAAGAAGGGAAACAAGTAATTATTCAAGTAGTTTCCCTTGCTCCTACACTGGTGTCATTGTATATCACTGCTGTTTTATTAATATATAGCTCTTTTCTATTTATGCAAAAGTTATGGAAATATTACAATTTCCAGTTCTTAAATCTGACAGCACTATTTGTCAAGTAGCATTGCTTCTAGACATCTGGCTATGTGATGCACATTCTTACCTGCTTTGCATCTTCTTGGGATATCCTCTGGATTTCTCTGCTGTTAAAACTGTGCAAGTGGAAAGAAAATTCTATTAAATAATGACTTAAACAATTTAAACTTCTATTTCTATGTGTTGCTCTAAAACTGTATTTGTCATTGTATATTCTTGTACCATCATTTGCCTGGTATGAATGAGATAATTTAATTCTGTTTTTAATTCTTAGCATTTTGTCTAAACTTAAACCTTAGGTCAGTATTCTGGGAATTGCAAATTTCAGGTGAGGGAGTAATCTTTACTGACTGTGATTCAGTCCTATTTATTTGCTTTTTTGGAAGGGTTTAGCTTAGTAATAAAGCCTGTGTTTTATTTAATATAATCACTTTGCATTGAATCTAATGATAATTCTTACTGGCAAAGAATTTTCTTGTGCATTTCTTATGCCTGTGCTCATTGAATACTTGCAGGAAATCATAATCATAAATTTTTTAGGAGAGGAGAGACTGTAATATTCTGTTTGGCTTCTTGCATAATATAAGGTATAGATCTTTTTTTGTATTAATTCTTGTCTGAAATCTTGTAGTATTTCTTGGTTTAGTCTTCAGTTCTGAAAGCCCTTCGTATTTGATGGCTGAAATGATCTGAGGGAAGAGTAAAAGCTGAACTGCAATTTTATGCACTTTCTACTTTGTCAGTGTAAAGCACAGAGAAAGAAGTCTTTGATACTGTACATCTCAAACTGAGTATTTTGCTCCTGTCTCTTAACATGATATTCCTGTATGCAAATCTGAAACGACACTGGAGTTCTAATATAATTTTTCTTTTGGCAACTTGCTTAAAAAGCAGCAAGGTTAAATTGCTTATACTTGTTGAGGAATTTTCTCTCTATGGGACTTACTGCTATTCCATCCCCACTCTCAAAACTGTGAAGTACAAAGTGAGCAGCCTTGTTCCTTTTCATAAAGCTTAAATAAGCTGTAAAGATAAGAGATTAGCTTTAGAATATGTAACCATTTAAACTGCAGATTTGAATCCCTTTGTTAACATGGAATTCAGTGTAGGCCAATTTACTCCAAGTAGCTGCTCCTCAACCAGAACCTTTGAAGAGCTCCTTTTCTTTTGAAGTGATTCTGCTACATCAAGAATTCAGGAATTTGGTATCAGCTGTTGTTTTGGTTCTTACTGACTTTTGCTACTGAAAAGTTGTCGTGTTGATGAGCAAATTCAAGTTCAGTAACTAAAAAAATAAGTTCAACTTGATGAAAATACTTCTGAAAACCTTTGAAGGATTTCTGTATTTTTGTATGCTACTTTGTAGCCAGTATTTTTTCTCTGTCTGTGTTCGGACCTATTTAAGAATTAATTTTATATTGAACTGATTTGAATTTTTGCAGTTAGCGTTAGAACCTGTGTATATTATAATTCTGTGAAAAAGAGAGAAATCGCATGACGTGTGGCTATTTAAATACTCCCCATCTACTTGCTGCATGACTTAAACACAGTTTTGGTGTTAGATCCTACTGCTGCATAAAAAATCCCTTGCTATTCTTAGAATTCTTGATTTGAGATGTTAGAGGAAAATTTTTCGGTAAGTTGATCATTAGGAACTAAAGCATATTGGAAATGTCTGTAAGGAATTTCTTTAGACAGGCTTGTTGGTTTAAAAGGAAGAAGTTGTCTATACATTTGAGATTTGTACCTTTGCAGTGCAAGCTACTGTGATTCTGTAAGGCATTTCCATCCCTATAGATGTAAGTGTCCTGAACGTGTGTGGTTTTGCTTTGTTCTGTTTAACAGAATGATATGACACCAGTCCGGTTACAATGGGGAGAAATTCTGATGCCACTACTGAAGAAATACAAGCTGAACATAACATGGGGTGATCAGGATCTATTGAACATTATGTTTTTTCACAATCCAGGTAAATCCACATTGATTTTCAGCCTAACCACTGTGAAGTTATCTTTTCCATAGAAAAAAAATCTCCAGGAAAAAAATCCAGGAAAATATGCAATAAGCAGGCTTTTGGGTAAAAGCCTTCAAGGGACTATTCACTTACTTAGTTCTCTGAAAGCATTTGAGACAGTGCTGGAGCTTGCTAGAGTGTAATGAACTGTTAGATTTCAAAACAACTTTACAGAAATTTATAAAGCTGTCCTAAATAAACAAAGAAAATATTGGTTTATTTCCTGAAACAATTTTGATACTTAACTCAGAGCTCTCATTTTTCCACACAGAAAGTCTTTATGTCTTTCCTTGCCAATGGAATTACCGGCCTGACCACTGTATCTATGGAAGCAATTGTAAGGCAGCTGAAGAAGAAGGTATATTTATTCTTCATGGAAATAGAGGTGTTTACCACGATGATAAACAACCAACTTTTAGGGCTGTCTATGAAGCAATAAAAAATGTAAGTGATTTTTGCATTGTACTTGGTATTCTTTCGTGTATGTTTATCTACAGTGCAAAATGTATTTTGTAGGCATGTTGATATCCACCTTGATTGCAACAAAGTAATTTTTTCACTTTTAAGTAACATCAAGTGTTTTACTGTTTTTTTTCTCTTTTATTGATTGGATGGAGTTCCAGTAAATTCCTGTTTTGATGAACATCGTTTGATACAGAGTGTAGACTGTATCTAGGTTAGGATTCGAGAACCATGCCTGTAGTTGTCAGTGTTTATTTAAAAGGCTTTATTCTCATTTATTTAATAAATCACCTGGTGAATTGTTTCTGTTGAGCTTTTGGACATCTTGGAATATCTGAATAATAGGAAGGTGCTGACGATGATCACTGAAATCCAGATACCTGGCCCTGCATGGGGCCATCCCTGAAAGTCACACCATACACCTGAGAGCATTGTTCAAAGACTTCCTGCACTGTGCCAGGCTTCATGCTGTGACCACTTCTCTGGGGAGCCTCTTCCAGTGCCCAGTCACCCTCTTCTGGAACCTTTTCTGAAAACCCAACCTAAACATCCCCTGACAAAACTTCGGGCCATTCCCTCAGGTCCTGTCTCTCACTGGTCACCAGAGAGCAGAGATTGGTGTCTGCCCCTTCTCTTCCCCTAAGAAGGAAATTGTAACTGCAGTGAAGTCTCCTGTCAGTCTCCTCCAGGCTGATCAGACCAAGTGACCTCAGCCACTCCTCACATGCTTTCCCCCGAGGCCCTTCACTATCTTTGGTCCTCCTTTGGACACTAATAGCTTTATATCCTTACATTGTGACCAAAACTGCACGCACTACTTAGTCAAGGTGAGGCCACACCAGTGCAGAGTAGAGAGGGACAATCTTTATCTCCATGATATCTGAATGAGCCATCACCAGAAACTTCATTTTTTTGGAGATTTTAAAGTGCAGAAAAAAATCCCTTCTTCCCAAAGTTAGTGTGTATTTACTGCAACACTTTAATACCTAATTGTATCTAGATTTGGATTGTAAAATTTTTTTTTTATATACTATGTTTTGACCGTTTCCAGAAATTCAGTGTATTAATATGTTGCTGTTCCTTTAAATACTAAGCAAAATGACTTCTTTTCATTCTGCAAATAAGTCATCTAATGAAGCATTTATCACTACATCAGTATACTCACTGAAGAGCTGTAAAACTTAGCACTGATGCACATTTTAATGCAGCAGGCTACTGTGTGTGTATAACCTACAAAAATCAAGAGTATATTTTAATGTTGCTTTATAACACATTGTCATACAGGTATAAAAATGAAGAAAAGTACTTTTGGGGGTCTGAGAATACATTGCAGGGAAAGTGATTGTATTTCCATAAAAATATTATTTCTTTGTTTCCTTTGAGCATTGTCTAAAATAGAAGAAAAAATTATTTCCTTTTATTTATGATTCCATTTCATATGTGGATGCGTCAGAGAAAGTACGTAAACCACTACTGATTCAGTGGTAATAAGATGAACAAAATTATATTACTTCAAAATGCTGTTTTAACTTAGCATTTGTTTATAAAAAACATTGCAGTGTTGAGCTAATGACAACTTTATTTCATGCCCATATTAAACATAGTATGTGTTTGACCATCATTCAATTTAATGAAACGTCAGTACCACTTTTTATACTGCTGTTTCATTATAGTTTGATAAGACTTGTATTACTTAAAGGTTATGTGTCATTTGAGAAAGTCACCATACAACAAAAAAAAATCCAGAAATCATTTTAGAGTTGTAAATTTTTAATTGGGTGTGACTGTGTTCACAGGGGTTCTTGGATGAGGGAAGAGATGAGAATGTTGACTCCATGATCAGAAGGCTTATTATTTTATGATATATATATATTACATTATAACTATACTAAAAAGAAAAAGAAGGACAGGTTTTCTCAGATGCTAACTAGGCTAAGAATAGAAAAGAATGATAACAAAGGCTCGGACTCTGTCCGAGATAGCTCAGTCCTTGATTGGCCATTAATTATAAACATCTAAGATGGGCCAATCACAGGTGGACCTGTTGCATTCCATAGCAGCAGATAACCATTGTTTACATTCTGTCTCTGAGACTTCTTAGCTTCTCAGAAGGAAAAATCCTAAAGAAAGGATTTTTAGTGAAAAGATGTCTGCGACAATTGGGTAAGGTATTTTTAAAAATTTCCTCCTTGCCTGTCTGAATACGTTCATTTGCCTAGCATAACAGAAATCTTTCTTCTTAGGTTTATTGAAAGCATGAGAAGACTTTTGTAATTTAGAGTTGTTTTTAAATTATTGCATTCAGAAACACTTGTGAGTTGTTGAAAACATGGAATAAACCTATAGACAGCAAATGTGATGCTGAAAATAATTTTTATAAAACTCTAATACCTCTGAGTAATGACACTCTTCCTTATTAACCTTAAATTTTCTTAACCTCTTTTCAGTATTCATTTGGAGATGACCTGGTTCATTCGCTGCTGCAGCCCCTAGAGCGGGAGTTACAGAAAACCACGCACACATACTGTGGAAGAGTATACAAAGTATTCATAAAGCAGCTAACAAAAAGTGTAAGAGACTTGTATGCCAGAAGATCAAAGGGAAGGTGATTTTTGACTCCTAGCCGTTACATCAAGAGACTGAATTAACATAGCTGATCAAAAGGTGCAAGAATTCTATTACAGCTTGAATGGGCTCTTAATGTGCCCAGAAAAAAAGTTTACTAGCATACATAAAAATGAAGAAAATATTCATGTAATGAAGAGCAAGAACTTTTTTCTGCAACAGTGACTTTCTGGTTTTCTGAAGTTCAGTCAGTGCTAATGTTTGTCTCATATCTGATGATTTGGGTGTTACTGGCTCCAATGGTCAGTAATTTTAGTCTGCATAATTCAATTATCTAATGATAAATCAACAAGGAAGAAATGAAGATGACTCTGTTTGGGAGTGTACCTCATATATTGTCTAGAATTCTGTTAAACTGTGAATGTAGCAATAACTGAGTCAGCAGCACTAACCTCACTTTAAAGGTGTGAGCCTTTATGTAAACAAAGCTGTTTACAAGTGCAGAAAATATTCTCTTGTCAAAGAAATGTGTTGTAATCATTGACAATCTGTATGTGCCTTTATATGTTCATCTCTTACATGTTGAAGTACTGTTTTGACAATCTTGTTTCGTTTATCTCAGATGTAAACTGCACACTATAAATATGATTTTCTGAGAAATTAAGGATTAGTATGTGATACTAGTTTTCTCTGTAGTAAATACAGAGACTTTATATTAAAAAAAAATTGTTTCAACATTATAGAGCCATTAGCACCAAAAGATAGAGCAGAACTGAGGGGGTTTTAAGTAAAAATCCAGTTTGAAGTTGCTTGTCTTACAATACTTTAAAAAATTTCATGGTTTTGCAGCTTTATTGGGCATTTTGGAAGTAGAAAAAAAGCCCAGTAGTGGAAAGCTGTTGCTGTTGTATTTCCATACTAGGAATTATTACCTGATGATTGTTATAGAGTATGTAGTACCTAAAAGTGAAGAGCTGTAGTAAGAGTTCTGATGCTTCATCAGACTGTGTAGTAGATGGGGTTTTTTAGAGAATATATCCTGTTATAATATTTTTTTAATAAATGGCTTTAAAATACTTTTGGGGCAGACCCTCAACTACATGAACGCATTACTGTTGATAGGGTGATAGTGATTTGCAACAGGAAAGGATTAGATTTCCTCCAATTATCTTAGTGAAAAAATAAAACCTTCTGTTTAAGTAATAAAAACTTTTTCTCCTGAGAAAACCATGAAGGGCTGAATTCTAGTGTTACAGTTAAATATTTAAACTTGCATGGTATGAAATGTATTTGTAAAGTATATATGAACTTAGATAACCTATCTAAGTGAGATGAAGTCTTGATAAAGTGAGCTTTTGGATTCCAGGACAGTTCCTGTGTGTTGAACATGGAGGATCCACTCACTGACTTGCACCTTCATCCCAACCCCATTTTAGAAGCTTAATTTTTGTAGCTGTTTCCTTGTAAAAGATAGACTGGCTCTGACTTCCAGATCCGTGTGAGCTGGACAAATGCTTTAGCAGCACAAGAACACACTCCACTGTCAGCAGAGTTTGTATCCTGCTTCTAATTTCCCTGCAGGCTCAGGGTATAAATTTTTGGGATGGAATCTAGGAAGCAGTCTGCCTCTCTTGTAGATCTCTTCTTGCTGTGTAACCTTTTGAAGCCTGAAAATGTAGAAATCTCTGTGAAGGTGAATACTGTAACTGACTGATTTTACAATATGCAGTGCATTATTTTTTTACATAAATACTGATTTTTTGTATCAATTTGTCTTCAGCTTTTCTTTTTACTTGTACTCTGTGTTTGTATTTAAAAAAATCTTTTGACTTTTTGTGCTTGTCTTTGCAGAAACTTTCAGTTTTGAATTTATTTAAAGTGTGTTGAAGACATGCCAAGATGCTCTTAAAACCTAATGGACCATTTAAGAATAAAAGGGGAATGTGGACCTTAGCAGCAATATTTCCACTTGAATTTCAAATTTTATGGTGGAGTAGAACAAAAAGAATTAATATTGATGCTTATTGTAGCACAAAAATTCTTACTTTGTGCTTATAACTAGAAATGTTTACTTACCATATTACAAATAGCAGAATGGTCTTGTGCCATACGTTTTGACTAATTTTTTTAATAGAAATGAAAACAGCTCATCTCAGTTCACCTCCAGGTAACACTCATGAACACTTTAGAAAAGTTTCAAAAAATGCAAAAAGCTTCCATTAAGTAATTCTGCAGAGTATTTGTCTGTTTCAAGTACATTTTTAGTTCTCTAATCCTTGTGTTTTAAATTTAGGAAAACAACCTACTTTTACAAACAAAAACCCAAATCTGGCTTATAAGGGAAACATTTAGAGACACTAAAAAGACTGGGAATCCAGATAATGTGATAGAAACCAGTTATGCTCCAAAACATTTGGATACCTGATTTGTAAGTTTAGATGCTTAGAAGTGTAGAGCTTACATCCAGCTTGGGAATTCTTGTCTCTCTAGTTTTACAAGCATTGCTTCTTCTACATAGTGAGTACTAACAAATTACAGACCTTTAGGAATCAAATTTTTAATGATTTATTTGTTATAAAGTTATTATAAAGTGTAAAGTTTGATAGAAAAATATAATTATCAGGAAATACACATTCAGTTTAACTGAAGATAAATCTGTCGTCCTCATGCTTGATTAGTCTCTATGTCATGGTACCTTATTCTGTCTCTTCCAAAGGGATCACAGTCTCATGGCAAAGAGATCTGTGTGAAGATGTTAATATCTTATTTGGATGAACTTCTGTCACTCATTGTAGACAATATGAAAAGCAAGCTGTCCCTTCATGGGACTGAAATACCCTTGTGTGTGGTGCTTGTGCCACTGCCAGTTACTAAGGCTGCATAAGCTTTATGAAAATGTCTGTCCAGTTATTTGTAGTTTTGCTGAAATTTAGACTGTGGTGACCTTTAATGCCAGTTGAATTGGTTTTGGAAAGCTTTTGGTTTAAGCTTAGAATGATAAAGAAAGCAGATTGGGGGAGGGGGGAAATATTTTTTGTTATCCTTATTTTAAACATATTTCAAAAGAGAATGGAGTTGCCTTATGCTGGTTTTGACCTAAATTTGGTCAAGCTGTAAACTTCTGGCAAAATGCTGATTGGAAAACTGAGCTGTCATTGTATTTCTTGATTTGTATCAGATTTCTCTCCATACCAGACATACTCCAACCATTCAGGCTTTCCACATTTCCATCTGTACATTTTACATAACAGGATGATTAGAAGCCAGCTCTCTTCCTTTTCCTCCTCCCAAATTATACTTCTATCTACACAGCATGGAAAAGAAAGTAGCTGCAATCTAGTGGTGGGAGTAGGATATGGTCTGGGTCTGCTTGGAAGGTTTAGGAGCAGAACATGCCAGAGGTATAGCTGAAGGTGTAATGTGTTAGCTGTATGTGCATTCTTGGGCTCTTTTTTGGAGTGGAAATACAATGAATTACTGCTGCTTATTAACTCGCATTTATGGCTGTCATGGTGTTTGTGGCAGATTAAATGGGGTGAAACTCAGCACTAACTTGAGCTGTAGGAAAACACTATCTGTAGGAAAACACTAGACTTCTGGTTTCTTCTGCCTGGTTTATAAAGGTGTCTCCAAATGTATAGACATATGTAGAACTCCTTAGAAAGCTTAAGTTATTTTTCATTGTCTGTTTTCTGGTTCAAATTGAAGGATTTTCAACTAGCAAACAGGTTTAACAGTATCAATTTACTGGCAGTATGATTTAGTTTTTTACTTGACTAAGTGGAATATTCATGTGTAATTAAAATGAATGTATAGGTTTTTTGTCAAGATTTTTAAAGTAAATTATCAATTTTTTGAGTAGTTACTATTTTAACACTCTCTTTCATGGTAGCTAATGTGATTATAATAGTTATTGTGGCTTTCCTACCCACTTTCCTACTTTGTGAATAGATGGCAGTTGAAACAGCTCCAGCGATTTTTTGTGTTAAAATAAGTTGCAGAGAACTGTAATGTGAATGTGTGACTTCTATTAGCAGGAAGTGGATTCTTCTGCAGCAGGGATAGTAGAAGTAGGAAGTAGTGGGAAGGTACTTCTCATCACCATGGATCTTGTGAAAGATCTTGTATCTGTCTTATGGCATTCTTGCTGTCAGTCTGAGCATTTTTCTATGCACAGGAACTTAGAAGTGACTTTACTGTTTTATTTCTAATCTCTTTGAATATCTTCTGTTTCTTTTTTGGAAGTTCAGCTGCATTTTTCTGTACATTTGAGAAGAATAACTGAAATTCGTACAGAGTTTTGCACAATTAACAGCCAAGTTATTTGCTCAAGTTGTCCAAATGGGCAAAGCATAAACCCAGTGAGTAAAAAATAACTAAGGTTCCCTTGGGAAAACAAAAAATGTTTGATCTTTCTAACACTACAGAGAAACATTTGACAGCTTGCTTTTTCTGTATTCACCTGCCAAGTCTTAAATAATGCAGGATAATTTCCTATAGAAATGCAGGTTGCCTCACAGTTGCGCTGTAGTCCTAGTAGAGTATTCAAAACTATTACTCAGGTTTCAAAACAGAAGATGTTTACAGAGGTAATAGTGAATTTTCCACTTCAGGAAGTGAGGAGGAAGTCTCATTTTAAAGTAGTTCTCAAAATCTCTCTCTTGTAACCATTTAGTAGATCTATACAAGAACAGCTTGTCCTGCAAAGTTGTCATGAAATTTAAGATATGTTTGTCTCCTGTGCCTTTCCAAGCCTTCGTGGGCCTATTAAAATTTTAAGTTTCTTGAAGGGATATTGAGTAATTGGAAATTCTTGTGTTAAAATTCAGTTGTGTCTCTTCAGTTTTGTGGTTGCTTTATGCACAGCTGCAGTCAATTCTTGAGAGAGTCCTCATTTAAACTTATGAATGTGCATCTTCCTGTATATTTGCTTGCAAATTTCTGCAGGGCTTCTTTATGCTCCCTTCTGCCTTTTCCCTGCACTGCTTTTAAAAGATAATCACTAAGCTCTTCTTTCATTTGAATGCTTATAAAAATTGCAGGAGGTATTATTACAGGTCTCTTTGCAGAAACCTGTAATTAAAGGAGGACCTGTATCCCTGCTGTGGTTGGGTTTTATTTTTTTCTTTTTCTTCAGACTGCTATTTGATGATGTTCAGGTAGGAGGAAGTTTGCAGCGATCAGTAAAGTCATTATGTTCCTTGAGTGATCATCTGGTAGTTTCTTCCCTGAATATCTGTTCTCTTAGGGTACATGCAGGCTGGTGCCTGCCTACTCCATCCATATGATTTCAAGTTTCTTTAATCCAAGCAATGACCATCAGTTCTGTTAGATCTGGATTTTAAATGCTTCTCCTATATCTGGGTGCCACCTTAGTTGTACAACCCAAGGACCCAGTCTATTTCCACTTACAGATCATACAATCACAGAATGGTTTGGGTTGGAAGGGACCTTAAAGCTCATCAAGCTCCAACTCCTTCATCAAGCAGGAACACCTCCCACTAGACCAACTTGTTCAAAGCCCCATCCAACCTGCCATGAACATTTCCAGTGATGGGGCATCTACAACTGCTCTGGGCAACGTGTTCCAGCATCTCACCATCTTCACAGTAAAGAATTCTTTCCCTGATACCTAATCTTAACCTTCCCTCTTCCAGTTTAAAGCCATTCCCTAATCCTGTCACTAAAGCTTTTGTAAAAAGTCCCTGTCTAGCTCTCTTGTAGGCCCCCTTCAGGTACCAGAAGGCTGCTCCGAGGTGTCCATCTTTTATTTAATTTCCTTGTTTCAGTTTCTGTGGAGGGATAGAATGTAAGAAAATAAAGATAGTGCAGAAGGCAGTCTCACCCTGAGGAGTTGCAGCTGCACTAATCACCAAAGATTAGGAACAGGCCTGCCCTTAGCAGGCCACAGCTGTGTCCAATAAGGATGAGTGCTACAAAAGAGTGGGTTAGCGGGGTGAGGAGAGAGAGGGAGTTTGTTGGCTGTGCTGTGAAGAGAGTTGGAGTTTGTTGGCTGTGCTGTGAGGATGAAGGAGTCAATGCTGTGAGGAGATGCCCATGAGAAATTACTGAGAAGGTATGGGAGCTTTGCAATAAGATGACAACAAGTTTCCAGGTAATCCATAGGAATAAAATAGAGAGATAACAAGGAATGCACAATTTTTCACAACAGGAGCTAGATAATTACAGATTTCTGAGATACAGTTAACAATTTTGAAATAGTTCTCTATCCTTGAATATAATTTCTGATTTGGTGGATGTAAGGGTTAGTGTCCTTTGTTCATCAAATGATTTGACTTTTCCCTGTGTCAGCCCCTTATGTGGAGGGATGGGCAGATAATTCTTAAAAGACTGATTCCTTGTTTACTGTGAATTTCAAGGAAAAGAACTGTAACTTGTCACTGTAGATCCTTATTATCACCCTATCTAAACTCTCTGAAACTAGGAATAACTTCCCCCTTGCTGCTGTATTGTTGTACTAGTTTTATTTATTTCTCAATGGTCATGCTGAAAGGGGAGGGGAAATAATGCAGTTATTTGTATCTCCTTGTTAGTTCCTGGCCTGTTGTTTTTGAATTCCACATGACTCTTGAAAACCAACAACTAAACCTAATTTCAGAGTCTGGGTCAAAGCCAGAGATTTGCACTTTAACACCCTCATTTAGGAACATGGGTCATAGGCCATACTCATAGATTAGACATCAGGTTTCCTTGTTCTCTTTTACCAAAACAAGTCTACAAAAGCAGGACTTCTCAAGTCTGATACAGTTTGTTGCTGTTTTAAGAATGCTAAACTTCAAAAATACAGGCATGTAATATTCTGAAAGCATATTAGAAGCCTTTAGCATATAATATAACCCTACTGTCTGTAAGTGTTATGACTACTTTTCAAGGTACCTGTTGAACTGTCTCACTCAAATTCCCCTTCCCTCTTTTCCACAGATAATTTATTGATTTGTCTCCTTAGAGCAAAGCAAACATTTGGGATTTTGCTTTAATAAATGTTCACCTGAAACCAAGCTGAATTTTGCAATGGGAGAAAAGAGAGTGTGAAGTTTGTTTGCTAGGAGTTGTTTCTGCACTTCAGACCTCTCTAAGGCCACAGAGTGCAAACTTGGGGCTTACCTGTGGCTTTCTCACCACTTGGAGAAGTGCTGCTAGATTGTGCTGTCTTTAATTTTCTCATTACTGGCATAGAACACTGATAGCTAAAAATGCTTTTTGTGCCTTCCTAAGTGGCCTTTCTACTTTCTGCAGCTTGTATTAAATTATTAAACTGAGATGGGCAATTTATTATCATTTTCTAATACCTTCATATTCTGGGAGGTCGCTTTCCCTCCTGTTCTTCCTTTGGGTCATTTAATATCATGCCCTCATTTTCAGAATTATAATCTGGGTACAAAGATCCATTTCTTCCTCTATGTCTTATGAATGTTAATGTTCTGCCAGTCATTTCTGTACACATTTTACTAGAGTAATTCACATTAAATCGGTATGTGATATTTATAAGAATAGCTTAGGAATACAAAAGTAGATGTAGAAGTTATCCTAAAATGCAAATCTTTGTGGTTGAATTTATGAGTATTTAGGGCATGATTTTTAGGCTTCCAAGAAAATTAAAGCAATATAATCCGTTTCAACTAATGATTTAAGACTAGGAAATCAAATTTAGTTAAAGCTGATGTTTTAGCCTTATAATGCTGACCTGACCTATTGTGTCTCACTGGGCAGCTGATGTCTAAGAAACTCTGCTTCCCTATTGGATTTCATGAAACTTCTTTAAGTATTCAATGCAGCTCTGACCAGTCACTGGTACTGCTATTTTTTAAATTAAAAAAAAAAAGAATTTGTAACATTCTTTTGTTTTACATTTTTATGCCATGAATATTCAAGGTGAATTTGGATTGCAGATCTAAGCCCAAGAAATAAAACCCCCCAATTTTGCTACCCAAAGTGTGTTATGTATGTTTGTTTTTTGATTTGATATTATTCTCAGTCTTGTGGGTACAATTGATGTATTGGGGGTTTACTTCCTGTCATCCTTTCTGCTTGTTCTTCCTGGTTTGTCTCCTTTCTTCACTACCCTCCAGTCTGCTTGCTGCTTGTCTTCTCTAGGAGCTGGTGTCACTGTACCTCTCTGATCTTTCTGGATCTCCCTGGCAGTTGAATGTGTTCTGCCACCAGGATGCAGAACTGTGCTTTCAGGACTGTGTCCTGTGCCAAGGTGACTGTACAAGTTCAAGCCAGAAGGGTTCCCTGGAGCAGGCATGCTGCTTTCTCCACAGAGCTACTGCATGAGCACCATGTCTGGGCACCTAAGCCTGTTCTTGACCCAGTGTAGTGCAGAAGCAGTGCTGTGTGTTTCTTCATTGGAACTTGGGGAATAAATTGAGTTTCCTATTGAGATAAGATCCCAATATTACCGGGTGGAACGTGCCTGGGCTCCTCTGGCCCTTGCTGCTTGACCAGGGGCAGCAACTGAGATAGTTTTCACCTCAGAGACACCCCTGGCTGGCTGGATGTTGCAGCTGGCACTTGAAACAGGCACAGGCATGCAGGAACTCAGTTTTACCTCTGGGGGAAAGGCTTCAGATGATGGTGAAGGGAAAAAGGAGACTGATTCTGCTGGAGGTTTAATCCAGAGTTTTATCCCATGGTCACAGATCTCTGAATCTTCTAACAGCTCCAACAGAATCCCAACTGCATGGTCCCATGTCTTTTAAGCCCAGGGAGAGGGGGAGGGGAAGGGGTAGGTGTGCCACCAACCAGGTAGGAGAGGGGAAGGCTCAGGGGACAATGACACTTGGATGGCCCAACTGTCCCCAGGGCTGAGAGGCATCTTTTGAACTTTGCCAATCAGACGATGGCCTTGCTGGCCTACTGAGATTGACAGACACCTCTCAGCAGGAGGCAAGGGGAGGGGAAGGGAGAAGGTATTGGCACACCTGAAGGAGGAACTGGTATAGCTAAAACAGGATATTGCATCACACCGCAACAGTTTCCCTTTCAGCTTTGTATCGACTATTACAAAATTGTAGCCACATTTATTTTGCTGTAGAGATAAAGGCTTTTTACCAGAGGTGTGCTTTCAGGAAGAAAGCTTGGCTGTTGAGGCCATTACGATTGAAAGGAGGTGATCTGAGCCATTCTGCTTGCCTGAGGCAGGCAGGCTCAGCTGGGCTTCTGAGAGCAGCTGAGCACCTGGCTGCCAGGGCACCTGGTGTCACAGGAGGGCTTGGTCTGTGCCCTGCTCCTGTACGTGCTGCATGACCTCCAAGGAAGAAGCAATCTTCAATCAGCTCTTCTTTCTGTGAAGGTACAAGGAGAGGAAATTGATTTATGACTTCAAAAGGCCCAAACAAAGTTTTAGAGGGATTGCTGAATGCAATAGAGTGTGCAGTGTATAAAATGTTTCTGGCTGAAAAATTAACAGCTGCAAATAGCCCATTGAAGCACACAGGATTTTGAGAAGTACCTTCTTCACTGGTCCATAAAAACATTGAATAAACTGAGCAAAAGTTAGTGATGGTAGGATACTGCTTAAAAACTAGATCAATATCTTATTTTTGCAGTAATCCTATTTTGCCTATTTTGATTATTCTTTGCCCAGAAGGATAGGGTGTAATTAATGAAAATTGATTTAATTTGAAGAATAAAGCATTAACAGTTTTCTATTGTAAGAAAAATGAAGCAGCTAGCAAATTCACAGGGTTTTTTTATGTGCTAGACCTCAAGCAGTTTATAAATTAATTACTTATTAATTATTATTTAAATTAGACTCACTTTATTAGCATACATTTGTCAAATAAGGCATCAAGAATTTTTATTTATTTGCACAAAATAAACTTAACTAGTTTTATAAATTCTAGAGACCAAGTGCAATTAATACCTTTTTGCAAATATATGTATTTTGAGAACACTACATCCTACACCATAACTTTATACCTCTTAGAAGTGAAAGTACTTGTTCTCTGCATAGAATAGTTTTGTGTCTCTGAAAAGGTGTAATTTTTAGAGGAGCATGTTTATGTGGTGCCTTGTGTATACCAGCACTCTTCATTTTCATCTAAATTATAACTTTCTGATGATGCAAATTTATTTTTTGTGTCAGTAAAGCAAGTGTCCATTACCCTAAACAGCACTGGAAAATGCAGAGAGTTTTGTCATGACATCCACTGGCACCCTGGCAGGCATTAGAGAAAACAAACTGAACTGAGTTTCCTAAACAGAACCATTTAGCAGTACTGTGCCTGACTGAAATTACGGGCTCAAAATATGCTTCAAAATATCCCATAAGCACAAAGGAAATACAATAATACACAGTCTTCAACAAGAAGGATAAATACAGACCTTCTGACCTCTTCAGAAATCCTCCCCTAATTAGTTTTAGTCCTGCAAGTAGATGTGTCAGAAGCTCCTTGAAGTCCATTAAGCATTTTGCTATTGATTTAGTATGAAAGTGTTCAGATACCCTAGCAATGGATGGCAGCATAAAGCACTGATAAATCAATTAATAAAGTTTGGCCATGGTGGGGAGGATGATGGTTCATCTAATCTTATCAGTCATATATCACAGGCCATCAAATTTCTCCCTGTTACAGCTGTAATGAACCCAGTAATTTATTTGACCAAAGGATAACTTGTGTCCAGCTAGCCCATGCCTTTCTGAGAAATGTCCAGTCCTGGTCTGAGTGCATAAAGAAAGAAGATGCTTCTCTTTGCCTGTTTGTTGCAATGGTTCATTGCTCTCACAGTGATGAGTGTGTTCCTCATGTCTCATTTGAATTTTTTCTGGCATTAGGTTTCAGCCATGGATCCTTTTTATGCATCTCCCCACTGGGGTAAAGAGATTCTTAATATGCTGCAGTTTCTCCTTGTGGTGATACTTAAACACAGCAATCAAATAACTTCTCAGTTTCATTTTGGATAACTCAAACAAATTGAGTTCATGAACTTTTACTCAAACACATCTCTTAGGTTTTGTCGCTTGTTGTGTTGTGTCTGTATAAGTTGGACTGTTCTGTTCCCCCTATCATGCAATGGTTCTGCCATGGTTCTCCCCTCCCTCCCTTGTGCTGCCAGTCATCCCAACTCCTCCCCAGTTGCCTTGGAGACTAATGTACCCTTTCTCAAATCCCTCCCCAGTGCCCTGTCCGTCACTCAGTGCTCCCACCCTTCTCTCTAGGAACTTCCAGCTTGAGCGTCGAGTGATTGGCTCAGGGGCTGGGGCCCCACCCCCAAGTTATCCCCATTGGTGTTCTCCCTGAGTCAATCTCTTGTATCCCACTCCCTTCTGAAACCCTATTCATCCAAGGACTGACTCCTCCCCTGTCTCCCTCCCTCCTTATAAGGTGTTGCAATCCCTCTCTCTTTCCTTTCGGTTGTCGGTTTCCATTGGGGCCCTATAATTCTGGATTCACCACAGCTGGAGAACGCTCTCTTTTTCTGCTAACTATAGCCACAAGCCAAGCCATGTCCTACCACAAGGTCACACTGCTGTCATAGCACAGAGCATTTGCCTCAGGTGCTGTCCCGAACCACGGAGATTGGGATAGTGCCCCCCATACTGCTAGCAGTGCTGGATAGCTGGCTGGGACATCCGAGAACAACAATCCTTCTCCAGCTTGACTGCTTCAGTGGCTCTTTTTAATACCTTCATCAGTTTTCCAGAAGCCTCCTTAAAATATGGGCACAGCATAAAATATAGTATACAGGAATTCAGTATAGTATACAGTATAGTTAAGGATTTGGTAATTTTAATACCTGGGTAAAATTTTCCTAGTACTTTCTAAATTTGTACATTGAGTGCTCGTGTTAGAATACTGTCCATTCCTGTGCTTGGATCTTCATTCCTTGCTGTGGGGGCATTTGTCTTTGTTGGAGTGAGCTCAGCCTAATGCTGTTTCATCACAGTAATGCAGATTCAGCTGTGGAATTGCTGCTGTTATCATTGTTTATCATCTTACCAGGTGTTGTCATCTGCAAACTTCATCAGCTGTGATTTTATATTTCCTTCCAAATTACCAGTGGAAGCTTTTAATGATGTTGTCCTTCATAACTTCACTGGAAACAGCTCTTTGATAAAGATTTTCTATTAAAGATTATTTGTTGGGAGTGGCCAGTTAATCTTGCACGTTTTTTGTGTTCCTGGTTTTTGCCTGCATAGCATAATTTCAGCTTCATAGAACAACAGAATATATTCAGGAATAAATATCATACTTGTTTGACAAGCTTTATTTTCCTGGAAAACACATTGATTACTTCTGATTGTAGTATTTTAATTTCTTTCCAGATAACTGTGTTGCAACTTCTGTAATATTTTTTGTGTGTGTGTGACAATAGTCTCATAGCAGTCTTAACTAAAAGTTACTCAGTATTTTAAATAATACTAAAATTATTTAGATTGTTTTGTGGAGTTTTCTGGGAATTCTAAGATTTGTTGAACCTATAAACAGCAGTGTTCTTCCAGAAATTCTTTCATGATTTCCTACTGTAAATTGTCTAGATCTGCTGAATTTGAAATGTTTATACTTAGTCAATGTTTGCTTAACTTTCTTCTGGTTTGCTAATGGACACTAAAGTATTTCAACACTGACATGTGATGCAAACATATTTTATTGCTGAATTCAGAAGACTTACTTGAATGCCTTCACATTATCAACATTAATTAGTAATGAACGCAGTTTTAATTTCTTATGTTCTTAATTTATTCCCAAAAGTACAGCATTGTATCCCGCTTAATTGGGAAGGGAGGTGGTGGGAAGAAGTGTTGCTTTTCAAATTAATTCATTGGCAAGCACAAATACCATAATATCATTTTAGAGCTGGTGTCTTGCAGATGTGTTGGAGTGATGTCTTGCTAAGAAAAAGGAGATATCCTAGTCATTTGTTTGCTTTGGGATCATGCTACAAGGTTCAGAGAGGCTGTGACACAGTATTGAGTAAAAAAAAAATCAATACCCTTATCCCTATCTTTCCTTCCCTCTCTCTCTCTCTCTCTCTCTCTTTCTTTGTTTTGTGCACAAAGTTGCCTGTACATGTACAGTACAGAGACACAGGGAAGAACATTCACCCCCCCCCCCCCAACCTTCTAGATTTTTTAATATCCAGATTGAACATAGGAATGGAAAAGTAATGAATGATGGATGTTGCATTCACTTTTCATGGATGTTAAACAGCTGGTAAACTGAATAAGAGTATATTTTAGAGCACTAGCAGCAGAACCCAATTACAAAGTGGTTTCTAGAACTCCTAGAAACGTCTTAGAATCACAGGATTGAGGTTGGAAGGGACCTTCAACCCCACTGCTTAGGCAGGGCTACATAGAGCTGTTTGCCCAGGACAGTGTCCAGCTGGCTTCTGAATATCTCCACAACCTGCAAGAGTAACCTTTGCCAGAGCTTGGTCACCCTCACCATAACTAAGTAAAAAAAAAAAAATGTTTCCTGATGTTCAGAGGGAACCTTCTGCATGTCAGTTTGTGCTTGTTGTTCAAATTATTGAAAATCAGACTCCTCAGGGAATGTACACAATGCCCATTCTCTTCAGACAGCAACAACATGTTTTGCAGGCGAGGCCAGTGCCCGCTTCAGAACAGAGTTTGTGTCTTGCAGTGTATTTTGTCCTTAAAGTTAACAGTCTAGTTGTATCACCTCAGCAAATTACTAGGAAATAAACATATGATGAACTTTGAAGGAATGGAGATGTTTTTCCATGAAAACGTTTCTGCTACTAATAGTACATTTGGTTTATTTCCGTCAGAGTGTTTTACCTTTTGTGTCTGGCGTCCTTGAACGGGCCTGTAATTTACTTTTTATATGGCAATTTGAGTTGCAAACTTGAATTGATACAAAACTATTATTATATTGTAATTATTGTTAATGGTCTCATATATAGTTATATTGGCTAACAGTTCTGAAGTAGTTATTTCTGTTGCATTCATGTAAAATTTAGGTGCAACTCGGTTCTTTTTATTGCTGTAATAATATTGAACCTCATAACTTTGTAATGGAAGAGAAGGATTTTTGATTGTTGTTTATACAATATAGCAGGTACTACTTCTCAAATATTCTTTGGTGCTACCTGCTAGGACCCACCCCTGAGGCAGATTAGAGCACAGCATCCTGCTGCTTTTGCAAGTGGCCAATTGTTTGAGCCATTAATCTTTAACATTTCAGTCTTTCACACTGCCTTAATGAGGGACTTATGCATCAGGAAATTTATAGCTCCTTTACTGAAAACATATATTGGATTCATAACACCAAATTCTCTGAATTAAGGGTTCTAGACCACTATTTCAAGGAAATTCTGCAGCTTGATTCATCTCGTCCTAAGGTAGACATATAATGTAAATCAAATAAATTTTACTCTAAAGGCAGGTTTTTTCTCCTGCTGATAGAGATTAGGAAATGAGCTTAGAATCAAGTGCCAAAATGCAGGTTCCTAATGTGAGCTAAGGTGCATCCCAGCCAAAGCTGGGATCCATTTAAGGTTTATTTCTTGCTATTCCAAGTATTTCTGAGTATGTCCAGGAAAGAATTTTTCTTCTTAAAACATTTTTGAAATTATTTAAATGCTAAGTGTTGGTCTGTGGTTAAAGAGAAATCAGTAAGTGATACGTGTTCCGCTTCCTGGCAGGATAACATCCTGCATTAGGGTTCCTCATGCAATTACAAATGTAATTTTTTTTCCCCCTAGCTACTATATCTGAAAAATCCACTCTGTGTTACTCTTGTCAGTTACTCTTGTTAGTAACCTCTAAGGTGATCTAACAATGATCAGTGAAGTTCAGATTGGGTGTTAGAAAAAGGTTCTTCATTGAGAGGGTGGTCAGTCACTGGAACAGGCTCCCAGAGAAGTGGTCACAGCCCAAGCCTGCCAGAGCTCAAGGAACATTTGGACAATGCTCTTGGCCTTTTGGTTTAGTTAGTCCTGTGAGGAGGAGAGAGTTGAGCACAATGATCCTTATGGGTCTTTTACAGCTTGAGATACTCAGCCATTCTAGAGAAAATTAGCTTCAGGTCAACTGACTGTTGCAGCATCTACCCATTACATCTGTAGACTATTGCTGATCTGAGAGTTTTGGCTGATATGGGAATTATGGTAATCTCTGCGTCTGCTCCTCAGTCAGCATTTCTAATTCCAGCTGCTGGTTTGTTTCCCAAAGTCCTTTTGATCACAAAAGAAGGCCTTTGTGTAGGTAATGCATAATTAAAATCAAAAATACTGAACTTCAGAGACTGATAGAAGACCCTTCTGCCTTTTATTTCTGGGAAGTAATCCATCTCTGCCAACAAAGCCAATTAGGAAGTTTTCACAAGTTACTGTCTTTTCATTTGTGCTCTGTGTACGCTCATAAGTACTGGCTAGACAGCAGCTTGAACAAGTCTCTGCCAAATACTCACATTTGAGATCTGGATTCATTTTCAGCATTTTCAGCATGGAAACCATATTCACTACCTCCCACCTACTGTGGTACGGGGTTGAGTAGACATAGAAGGCCAAGTAACTAAATTTCTGGGCAAAGGTGACTGCTGAGGTATCTCCAGGGAGCTACAAGCCTTCAGCCTGACCTCGATGCCAGGGAAGGGCATGGAGCAGAGCATCTTGAGAGCTGTCATGCAACATGTACAGGACAACAGGGAATCAGGCCCAGCCATCAGTGGTTAAGGAAAGAAGGTCCTGCTTGAGCAACCTGAGCACATTTTGTGACAAGGTGATCCACTTGATGGGGGGGGGAAAGACTGTGGATGTAATTTCCCTGGACTTCAGTAAAGCCTTTGAAACTACCTCCCATGGTGTTCTCCTGAAGAAACTGGCTTCCCATGGCTTGGACAGCTGCAGTCTTCACTGGGTTAAAACTGGCTGGATGGCCAGGCCCAGAGAGTGGTGGTGAATGGAGTTACATCCAGTTGGCAACTGGCACCAGTGGGGTTCTCCAGGGGCCAGTATTGGGGCCAGTTCTGTTTAATATCTTCAGTGATTTGGACAAGAGGATTGATTGCACCCTCAGTAAGTTTTCAGATGACACCAAGTTGGGAGGGAATGCTGTTCTGCAGAGGGATCTGGACAGGCTGGATTAATTGGCTGAATTTGACAGTATTGAAGCTCAATAAGGCCCAAGGCTCCACATGGGTCACACAATGCTAAGGATTGAGGGAAGAGTGGCTGGAAGAGGACTGGGGGTACTGGTTGACAGCTGACTGAGCATGAGCCAGCAGTGCCCAGGTATCCAAGAAGGCCAATGGCACCTGGCCTGTATCAGGAACAGTGTGGCCAGCAGGACTAGGGCAGTGATTGTCCCCTTGTACCTGGCACTGGTGAAGCTGCACCTTGAGTGCTGTGTCCAGCTCCCCCTGAGCAGGAAGGAGCAGCAGAGACATGTGAGGAACTGACTGCAGCCCCCATTCTTCATCCCCCTGTGCAGGGCAGAGGAAAGGGGAATTGACCTTGAGCCTGGGAAGAAGGGAGGGCTTGGGGGAAGGTGCTTTTTAAGATTTGCCCTACTCTGCCCTACTCTGATTTTATTGGTAAAGGAATTAATTTTTCCCCAGGTTGAGGCTGTTTGCCCATGACAGTAACTGAGTCAGTGATCTCTCCCTGTCCTTATCCTGACCTACAAGCCTTATGTGCTATTTTCTCTCCTGTGTCCAACTGAGGAGAGGAGCGATGTGGCTTTTGGTGGGTACCTGCTGTCCAGCCAGGGTCATTCTACCACACAAGGTTTAGTGACAGTAGCCCTTCCTCACTATTTCCAGCCCTGAGTTTTATAAGGAGATTTTGAGAGTGGTTTATGAGTGGATTAAATACTTTGATACTGTCAGGCATTTTCCCTGGGGCTTCCCCTGCCCCATGACCCTGGCTCTCTGTGGCAGCCCAGCACACCAAGCACACCTTGTGCCCCACTCCTCTCCCCATTAATGTGGGGTGAACCTGCAGCATCTCCCAGCTCACCTGGCTCTGACGAGTGCCCAGTGTGGCTGCAGTCATGCTGCAGTGAGGCAGGCTGTCAGCTCCAGCCCTGGATTCGGGGTTGGTGTGAAACGCCTGTGAGTCATGGCTGTGGGTACTGAGGCTCTCTGGCCCCTAGAAGCCTCAGGAAGAGGCAGGAATGCCCACCAGGTTCCTTCTCGTGGCCCTGTTAATCTGGTCCATCATTTGCTGTTCCTTTTTCATCTGGAGATTGCAATACAACACTGAGGGTGTGGTTTTTTTTTTTCCTCTGGAAGATATGGCATTTACTGCAACAGTCGTTACCAATGGCTATTTGGTCTCTCACTGCTTGTCTGTTGGGTGTCAAACCAGCTTGCTTTTTAACAGCTTTTACATTGGTATCTCGCTGCTTTGAATTGCAGGATTAATTTGCTTTGCATTTCAATAATGAAGTAGCTGAAAGTCACCTTTAGTATAGTCCTTAAAAGTAACTAATCTTTTGATACCCTAGGGCTTTGAATCAAGGGTTTTAAATCAATATTTTAGCTATAAAGTTACTGTTTTTCTTCATCCTGCACCCTATGGACTGAAAATTGGTGGGGTACCTTTGGGAATTGTAGAGAACATGGGGTAAGTGAAGAATTAGGTGTTGTGTTCTTTTGGGAAATGCATGAAATTAAAAAAATTAAGTAGCACTCATCTCAATAAAACCTCTAGTGTTATCATTGTTTTCATGCAGTTTTGTTCCTAAATATCTCTTGGGTGCTAATTGAAAAGGAAACAGAATTTTATTTTTCAGGAGGCAGTGAAATCTCAAACAGCAATTAAAACACAGAATGGTTTGGCAGTCTGTAATGTAATTGGTTCTGTGGACAGGAAGAGCTCACAAACTGCTTTGCTTTTCCTTCACATTTGGTCTTAGTTTTAAGAGACCATTACTGCTTACAGTCATCTGGGAGCCCTAGATTCAGCAGAATCTCAGGGAGAAGGGAGCACAGCAGTGCAACTTTAATAGCATCAGATGTATGTTTATCTCAATCTTTTTAGTTTGCTTTCTAAATCTGTTATATGAGGAGTGCTACTACAAGCTGTGTTCTTTAAACTTCTTCATATGGATATTTTTGAGAGAAGTTACTTGGTGCCAACCTGAGTTCTCTAAGAAAACACATTAATTTAAACATAAAATTAATTTCAGGTTTTTTGTGTCTGAGTTGAAAACTTTTCTGTGGTCTGGAGTAAAACAGAAAGAACGTGCCCAAGTTTTTGATGCCCAAAGCCTTCGTTTTGTTGAAGAAGGTTTTCATGATGGGTTGTTTTTTGAAAAGAGATGCTGTAGATTTTCAACTGGTCACTCACTCCAGTGAAGTGATGTAAAGCCAGAAAAATGTAAAAACACACATAGCTATGAGAAATAAGATGTTTCTAAATCTCTTTAGCCTCTATAATTGCAGAATAAACTGGATGATACAATTTTGATTTTGTTACTTCAGCAGATGGGAAAAAAAAAAATCATCCAGATGTTTTCATCCCAGACTAGTGTGAAGGATCACAGTACTGCATTTCTCCAAGAAAGGAGAATGACTTTTCCAGTATTCTCTCTTGGACTTCCTGAACCCTGTGAAAGTGCTCAGTGAAGGGGGAGAGGCAGAGGAGTGCTGATATTTATATACTGGGGTCTCACTTAGGGTGAAATCTGCCTACTTTTGGTGGTGTTCTTTTAGTCTAGTTGTTTTCACTAGTCACTGACAGCTTAACTGTTAAAGTAAAATCCAATTGGTAGTCTCCCCTTGACTGTTATTCTTTTTAATCTCCCCTCTGGATTTATTCCCTTGTTCCCCTCACTGATGGGGGCTGCTGGCTGGGCCACTTCCACAGCAGGCTGCTCTGCTTGGGGCTTGTGGTGCTCCCCTGCCAGCATCCACAGCTCGCTCCCCCTGCCTCACACCTTCACCCTACACCTGTGTGTCCCCCTGTGGTCTGTCCATGGCCTCCAGAGTCACCCTCCCATCCTTAGGGTCACCCTGATGGGAATGTTCCCACTGTTACTCAGCCTGTTTGCTCAGCCCACAGTGTGGGAGGCTGTGATGGAGGCTGCAAACCCACCTGTACTCTCCTCTCTGCTTCTCATTTGTTTCAACCTCTCCTCATGTGCTGCCATCAGCCTAATTCACCAGTTCATGGCAAGAGACAGCTCTTTACTGCTTTTTACAATTTCAGCTGCTGGGCATCAATTCTGAGATAAACCAACCATCACATAAATGGTATCTTGACACAGCAGCAGCCCACAAAGTCCAAATGAAATGGGAATGACAAAAGCAACTCTGTCCAAATTAGGATTATGATGGCAGCTCCATCCAGTTAAGGATTCCCTACAGACCAGACCGTGACCACCCTTTCATTCTGGGGTCTTATCCAGGTGCTTTTGTAAACTGGACCAAACCGTGGATTGTGGATCTCTGCAGGCTATTAATAGAGCTCTCTGACTTGGTAATGATTGATAGGAAGTAAGTTATGCAAGGAACTCTAATTTCTTATTTACACAGGCCTGTAGAAGGGCAGTGACAGTGGCAAAGTACAGCTTTTCCTTTAAGAGAAGGAGTCAGAAATGGCTTGTGTTTCTTCTGGCTTGTTGATTCAATAAAATATCCTTATGCATCATGGACATAATTTAGAGCTCAGGGGAAACAATCAAAACATTTCTACTGCTCTTAAAAGTAGGGAAGGGTTGAATCAACCTTTTTTCTAATAGGTTCCACTGAAACTGTGCTAAGTGAGTGACATGGCTGAAGCAAACAGGACATTGCCAGCCTTTTCCAGCAGGTCACACAGATGTTTGGTCACTCTGCTTCCAGGTTTGCATTCATTGGTATCTATCCACCTGAAAAGCTGCTTAGAAAGTCCTCTTTTCTTCATTTTAGCTCCTCTTGTGAGGCTATAATAAATATGTAGCCCCTCTCTATTTATATGACACTGTTAGGTTGGTGTTGGTTTGGGGATTTCTTGTGAAGGTTTTGTGCAGCTCTCACTTTGTTGCCCTTCTTTGGACATGTGCCAGTACCTCAATGTTCTTCTTGTAATGAGCAGCCCAAAATTAAATACAGGATTCAAGGTGTGGCCTCACCAGTGCTGAGTACAGAGGAGCAATCATTGCCCTGGTCCTGCTGGCCACACAATTGCTGATAGAAGCCAGGATGCCACTGGCCTTCTTGGCCACCTGAGCAGACACTGGATCATGTTCAGCTGCTGTTGAGCCACACCCCAGGTCCTTTTCTGGTGAGCAGGTTTCAGCCACTCTTCCCCCAGCCTGTAGTGCTGCCTGGGGTTGTTGTGACCCAGGGGCAGGACCTGGCGCTTGGCCTTGTTGAACCTCATGCAATTGGCCTCAGCCCATCGATCCAGCCTGTCCAGATCCCTCTGCAGGGCCTTCCTTCCTTGCAGCAGATCAATGCTCCCACCCAGCTTGGTGTCACCTGCAAACTCACTGAGGGTGCACTTGATCCCCTTGTCCAGATCATCAATAGAGATACTGAACTGAAGGACTCCCCCAGTTCCCTGGATCCTCCTTCCAGCCCCACTTGTAGATGGGCATCACATTTGCAAACTTTCAGTCACCCTGGGATCTCCACATCAGCCATGACTCCTGATAAATGATGGAAAGTGACTTGGTGGGCAATTCCACCAGCTCCCTCAGTACCCTTGGGTGGGTCCCATCTGGTGTCACAGACCTGTGTGTGCCCAAGGGGTGTAGCATCTGCTACAATATTTCTTTTCTGTTCACAGGACAGAAATCAACCACTTTCCATCACTCTTGAGCTGATCAATGGTTCATATTGGATGTGTTGAAGATGGGTTACCCTCAGGCTTGCTGGGCACTTGAGGAGTCACTGGCAACACTTTTCCTAACTCTCAGATCCTCTGCAGCCTGTGATGTGCATGCCTAAGCCTAATCTGCTTTTTGAGATTCCCCCAAAGAACTTTGGCAAACAAGGGCTCATTAAAAGGCTCATCTTCAAGTGGCTACTGACCATGAGCAGACACTGAGGATTTGCACAGAGATGTGGGAACTGAGCATATTAATTTTCCTTTTGCTGAGGTGTAGGCATACTAACACAACCTCTGAGTGGTTTATCATAGCAGTGTTTTAGCCTGAGCTAGTGGGTCTGCCAGATGCCATGTCAATATAGTAGCACATAGACATACATATATAGGCTGTCAAATTCTGTACTTTTAAAAACCACAGCCATGCTAGTCCCTCCAAAGAAACAAAACTCCATGCTTTGCTTTCTCCTTGTAGCTTTTGACAACTTACTGTGAACCTGGATCTTCATATGTCTCTCTAATTTTGGACTCTCTCTCATGGTCATGCATTGTTGGATGACAATGACCTTCCATATATCCTAACTATTTGCAGAACTTAAGGTAAAGATGGTTTTCTTGCAGCTTTTGTTCTGAAACATTTGCAGGGCTGTACAGCAGGTGGTGCTCTGTTTCCCTTTCTGCTAGAGGTTGTTGTCATTCACTAAACTTTTAAAACTGAAATTAATAATGTTTTCAGTACTGGCTGAGAAATTGGAGCCACATATTTTCAGGGATGGTTTACTTAGCCATGCACTGCTTTTGTTTTAAGGAGCAAGAGAGCATAAAGTCTGTTTGTGGGTTAATTTACAACACTAATCTATCTTCCCGGTGCAGTTAGAGCAGAGAAGTGACTTACATTTATTAAGGTATTCTTTTCATGTTTGCAAAACCAGTACTTGTTTTAAATGGGTAATTATTCACTAAAATGAATGAATCACAAAGGAAAGTACAGGTTGAATTTAAACATTGAATCACTAAAACTATCAGAATCCCTAAATCCAGCAAGGAATTTCACAGCTTAATTAACCAAAATGTTTATCCAGGTACCTGAAGTTGGATGAAATAAAAATGTGTTCTTTGTTTTTATGCTGAATAGTTGAATTCCTGATCTTTCAGCACAGTAAATTCTGTTTTTTGGCACTTGGCACAGCTGGCCCAGGCTTTCAGGGGCTTGTTTCACAAGTGATAGCTCTTAGATGACTAGAAGTGGTGTGGAAAGTCAAATCCTTTTTGAGGATTTGGTGAGATACAGCTCCATAAGCTTTGAAATATTGCAGACCGCAGTAATACCATAGTAATCTTCAACAGCATTAACAGCTTAAACAGACAAGCCTATATAAATTGGTTTAAAATCAATCAGGTAGAGAACTTCACTAATTCAAATTAATAACTCTATGGGCTGTACTGTGAATTATCAGATTTTTCAAATTAGAAAGTAAAAGCATGATGCAAGGCTCATGGAAATCAAAGGAAATATTTCCATTAGCATGACTGTGCTGACATTATCCCCTTACCTGGATTTCCGTGACAAAGAACCAAGAATACTGAAGCACAATAGGTGACTTGCTCATATGGACAATTCTGCTCTATTTGCTATCATTTTATGATATTACCTATTTCATTCTGTGACAATGTACTTGATAAAAAATGTATTGCTCTTTATGTGGTGTCAGAGCTGGGAACATCAGTCACTCACCTGAGCCAATGGCAGCTGCTGTGCAAACATGAACTGGAAGGACAGTGCCCGACCTCGCTGCCCAGCATTTTGCCACTGGAGGCTGCCTTGTGAACAGCCTATCAATAAGACATCTTTCTCTGAACTTCTGTGATTCTATATATAGTATTTCACACAGGGATCTCTATATTTGTAATTCAATCAGAAAGAGCAGCCTTATAAATTTATTATTTGTCTTCTTCATTCAGAATCTTGGAGTCAGTCCACCCATGAAAAGATAAACAAAATTCCATTTCTGTTAGTTGATATTTACTCATTAGCAGAGTATATATCTCTTAAATAGATCCAAAGTTTCTGTTTCTCATAGAAGATTTTATTTTCTAAAAATAAATTTATGAGGTTTTTTTCTTTTAAGATATGAGGAAGGGTGGTATGAACATCATCAATGAGAAATGAATCAAAATCTGTATCTGTCTTTTCAAGAAAATAAAAAAAATTGATATTTTTTTTCTGACTTGGAGAGCATTTCCCCCAAGCTGTTACCTAAGAAATGTGTCTTCAGATGAATGGAAAGTGAACTATTAAATATAAATGTGGTTTGTCCCTGACTTAGAGATACGAGGAACAAGACATACAGAACAAAAATAAAAAGAGGAGATAAATTTCTTCTCCATTTTAACATGGTTCTATGTAGACTTATAATTACCAGGTGATGTGTTACACCAGTGTATAATTTCCACGTGGGGAGCCAGGACAGCTGATTTAGACAACTCAGATTAAGGTAAAATCAATCCAGACTGGCAACAGATGGAACACAGGGAAAGAAATGTGGCATTTCAGAGTGCAGGAGGTGGCAGAAATTAATCAGGCATTGAGTTCATTGCATAGGGCTTATGACTGGGACCAAAGGGGCCTGAATTTTCCCTAATGCTTGTCCTTCATTGAAACCAGCTGAAATAGAGTAAAAGTGGCATATCTCATATACAACCTGTACCATGGCCTTCAAAAAAAGTACTGAATGGATAGATTGCCTCTGTCACCCACAAAGGAAATCTTGTGGACAATGAGAAGGGAAATCTGATTCCCTTTGAGGCCCCTTGAATTCAATGCCAATATGTTTTAATCCAGCAGAAAATGGTGATAACTATATTCCTCCTTCCTCAGTTGATTTGATGAAAATTAACTTTCAACATCCACATCTGATCAAATCACAGGCTAAAATTATGTGCAAGCATGAAAAAGATGACGGCTTATTCCATAAATACACACTTGGTTGTAACTTTCAAATTATGTTAGCAGAGTTCACACAGTATTAGTCAAATCCCTGTCATTAAGAAATGGTATTTCATAAGAAAGCTGATAATAGGATACAAAGATCCTAAAATTATTAGATGATGACTTGCTAATGGGAATTCCTTTTTGTCATAACCAATGATTTTCAGTTTACTCTCTTTGATGGGAGATGGTAGTATAATAAAAATCTGGAAATTGTGTAAAGAAAAGAAACTAAAGATTGAATAATGGATTCAATGATTTTGTGAAACTAGGATGATTCAATTTTAAAGACATTGTTGGGGAAAATAAGGTAATTCTAAGGCAGAGCCTGTGCCACTGCACAATGCATATCTGTCAAAGCCCACCTCCTACTCTTTTCTCCCGTGGGCGTGCAGTATCTCCCTTTCAAAGCAGCACTAAAACCCAAAGAAGGCTCTGTACAGGAAGGCTCTTGCTCCAGGCTCTGCCCCCTCTGGAGCAAGAGCTCTGGCTGGCAGTCTGACCACACTTCAGGCAATGGCAAAGGTCTCAGAGAAAGGTCTCTTACAATTGATGAGAAAACTTTATTACAGTTATTAAACTTTATTAGTATTACAATTTTTTCAACGGATTGAAGGACCATTTTCCACCAAGTCTAATTATTTGAGCTGACCAATATATCAGCATACCTCTCTCATCAACATTTTAATTTTAGCTTTGTAATTATAGGTCAGAATTTCTGAGTCTTCCCTTTCTTTGTTTTGGGTATACTACATTAACTAAATATCAAGAGGTCAGGTTTTACTGACAGTATTTGTGCACTGGTAGCATAACATAATGTTTGTGAGGACAAAAGAAATGCACCTTCAGATTGCCACAGGAGTGCTCCCCACTCTCTGCTGTCCCAGCAGCACCAGCTGGGGCTCAGGCTATGGGTTAAGGAAGGGCTTTTCCTTTGCAGCCTGCACACACAAACAGCATTGGTACATCTGTCTTCCTCCATGGGACTCACCTGCCCTCCTTTCATTAATTGGCTTTAATGGAGGAGAAGGAATGTCATCTAAATGATTGTGGCTCCTGGCTGAAAACCCGTATGATTTTTGAAAGGAAAACACCGCAGTCACTGAATGTCAAAGCAGTGATTAAAAAGAAAAAAGCTGACATGCTGACATGGATACCACTGTAATAGGGTATGTCTCAGTGGGAACCCACTGCCACCATCAGCTTTTCACGGGTTTTGTATTGCTAATATGAAATGAAATGCACCACTAGGAATACTGTTGCATATCAGACTACCTTATTTCATAAATTATTACTATATTACCCTTTAAATGTCCCAGTGAGCATAGCAGCATCAAAATATGATGTAAAAACAATAAAACCAAGCAAACAGCTATTATTGAAGTGTTAGGTATGTACAATAGTTTTTTAATTCCTTTCTCTTTGTTTTTATCCTGAATAAATTAACAGTTTGCCACAGATAGGGTCATTCAACCACCTCTGTGGTACCCTTGTTTCTGAATTGGAACAGGGTGGGTAATTACTACTGGGAATGTGTTGTGTCAGGCTTTAAGAGTGGGTAAACTGGAGAATGACTTTTGATATTCAAATTTCCTCTCGTTTCCATATTCTGCTGCTGGCACTTACAAAGGAAGATGTATGATGTGTCTCATCATGCACTTGGAAGGGCTGAGAACTCACACATCTTCTCCCTTCTCAGCTCTCCATCTAGGAGCTAGTTGGAACAAACTTCAGGCAAGAAAGATGAAAAAAAAGTATATATGAAAAGTCATATTTTCTCATTTTCAGGAAATCATGGAGGATAGTTATTCATAAGCCATAACCTCTGTGGGAAGAAGGTTGATCAGTCAGTGGCCTCATAAAACCTGCCTTTTCTATTTCATGGGAAGCTCTGCAATTTGAAACAAATTCCTAATCAGAGCAAATATGTCAAAATAAAAATTCTGGATAATTTATTTTTGACTTGTTTCTTATATAATTTTACTTCGTGCTGGGTTATTAAGTCAAATAAGTTTTCAAATATTTAAATATTTGAAAAGAAGTTCATTTAAAAAAACAAAGTTCTCTTCCAAAAGATTGAATTTGTTCTGTTACTCCTTATCAGAAAGTATTTCCAAGGGAAATTAGAGTCAGGTATTGTTGAAATAATCAATTAGACCATTCACCAGTCAGCATTTTCCTGTGGAGAAATACTGTATCATAAGATCTATGAGTGTATCATTCATTCAGAATAATTTCAATAAAAACAGGAAGGTTAAGATTTATATGATTTGTCTGAAGATGAGAAGTTTTATTTAAAACTGTGTCAAAGTTCATTTGGAAGATACTGTCTGATCTTTACGGATAGACCAGAATATAAATAATGTCCTGGCAAACAGTATTAATAATGTCTTTGACAGAGATACCATTAATAATCATAGTTTATATGGCTACAACTCCAAAATAAAAGGTTATCATGGTGCAATAAACCAAAGAAGTACACTCAGCTGGTTTATGGCTTCATTAAAGTGGTAAGCTATAATTGCTACCTTGCAATCAGCAAATGCAAATGCTCTATTTGTAGTGCAGTCAGCTTTATTTAATGTGTAACTTTCTCTTCAGAGAAGGGAAACTTTAATATTTTTCTTCGATTTCAGTACACTGAAAGTTTATTCTTTGGCAATATACTAATAACCCAGCAATGGAATTGGGATTATGAAGTATCTGATGCCCTTTTTGTACATTTATGATGTGCCTCAAGCAAGAGCACTGCTTGTAAAATGCAAAAGGGCTAAAAAGAATGTAGTTGTCATGACAGTATATGTGTCCAGATTGCAAGCCAGAAAACTGTCACTGATAGTTGGGACATAATTGACCACAATATATGATAAGCACATTATTGATTGATGAATGTGACCTGGTTGTATTTGAAATGTCAAAGAGGAAAATTGAGTTGTCATTTTATATCATGTTCTTTTTTGAGTAGCAGATAAATACTATAATTAATGACTTTTCACTAAGGTTATCTAAAAAATTTAGGGAATATTAAACATCACATTATTCACAGTCACCATAGGTGAATATATTATTGATGAATATTGATAAATCTTTGCTTGTGTGAAACAGGCATCAGAAGAAGTTAATGTACTTTAATACTGCTTTTTAATAAGACAACTTTTCTGATTGCATTTTTTCAATCATTTAACTAGGTGAATTGACTCAATTTACTTTTACAGTTTAGTAAGGTTTATTTGTCTGTGGCAAACTGGGATGTTGAACTTGAAGGTTTAAGTTCCTTCTGTTGAAATCCATTGTGAAACTCCTGTTGTCTAGGGTTGACACATGCCTTGATACCCTTTTTCCCTATTTACACAAAAGAGCCCTGAATTTTCTCAGGTATTTGAAAAAATGTGCTTTTGCAAATGAATTGCCAAAAAGCTTTCTCAGCCTTGCAGTAGGTCTGAGTCCTCCAAGCTATTATGGATAAAACAAAGCCAAAAAGCATCTGCAGCAAAACACTGAAATGTTGTCACTCACCATTTGCCTAAAGTATACCTGTAAAGGGAACTCTGTGTCAGTAGGGGACTTTTTTGCCAGAAAAGGCAAAGTCTCCAGCATTTTGAAGGAAAAGGAAAAAAAAAAAAGAAGAGTCAGAAGTTTAACTGAATTGCTTCAACCTTCATATTTAGTTTTGGCAAATTTGGACTTCTGTCATGTCTTTCAGGTCAGGTATTGTTTGGACTCAGAGTAAGATAATAAATTCAGTTGATGGTGATATCTTATGATGTGCTATGAAGTCCCTGAGTGCCCAAAGTTCTTTCAGTGTTTTGACTTCTTTCTATCAGTTCAGTTGTGTAAATTCAGGATTCTTGTGCGATTTCAAGTGCCCCTGCCATGGACGTGACACTTGTGGCAGTTGTGACACGTGGACCCTGGGAGATATGTACCCTCCAGGATCAGCACCCAAAAGGCAGCTGGGATCCCCCAGGGCTCTCAGGTAGCTCTGGGCACCTGCATTCAGGTACAGAGCTGAGCCCTAATGTGGCTATAGAAAAGTAGGCTTAATCCTGCTTTTCTCATGTGGGTTATTGACTGAAACTGCAAAGATGAAATGGAAGCTTGGTCACCTAGTTCACATGTAAATATGTATTTATAGGCATGCAGATTCTCATGTTTTAATCTGGGGCTGAATTCTAATCTTTGTTACGAGGGCAACCATGTTTCAGACTTATATGAATCACTGGAAGAGTGTTCTGTTTTTTCTGGGATAATTTGAAAAATATTGGGCTTGTTTCCTTTGGCAGTATCCTTGGGAAAGTGGGCTTAATCAGAAGAGTGAGTGCATTAGAGAATAAGCTAAATTTACCACAATACATTTTAAATTTTCTTAGATTATACATTTTCCAAAGCAAAAAATAGCAGGTAGAGGCTTGCTAAATTGTTCTCTCAAAAACAAAGCCCAATCAGTCTGCCTTCTCAAATCCTTTCAGAATTTTGACCTGGCAGGTCACACTCTATCCTCAAGTCCAGTATTACACAGTCAACATAGTTTTGAGTTGTGCATCTGAGAGAAACTTCATTTTTCACCTAAGTTAAAATGAAAAAAGACTGAGCAAAACTTCAGCCTGTCTCAACCAGTGCAGCAAGCATGGCGTGCAGGTGCCAGGCAGTAAACAGGAATCAGTTCACATTGAAACAATTGCTGTTCTTATCCACTATGACCCACCAGGCTAGGACACAAATACAGGAGGCATCATCATGGCCAGGAGTTACACTGTCTGGTAGGAGAAGGCCATTCCTTATCAAAGTGATGCCTAAAGTGTAGCCTAGCCTACAGCTTATGGTGAAGATTGTGAGGATCACAGATACTGCTGCACTGGAGGAGAGGTGCCACTGACAGAAGCCAGGGAAAAGCACAAGGGTCAGGTCAGCACCTCATCATCACCCCATAATCATCTGCAACTAAGTCAAAGGGCTTGCCCCAGGATATTCTCCAAAATAGCTGATTGCATTTTTACTTCTCTGTTTTTCCAGTAGTGGGACGTTTGCATGCAAGCACGTGTGCAGGAGTGGTCAGCAAATGGAGCACAGGACCCCTTGGTGGGAAGGAGCATCAGAGGGGCACCTCACACAGCCTGCTCCCAGGTGAGCTGGTGAAAAGCCTGGTGAGAGCAGACAAGTGCTTATTCTACCTCTGAACTCCACCATCAGGAGCCAACCTGCCATAAAGCTCCTTAATCTTCCAAAGAGTTGGAAAACAAAATCATATCTTTCTAAAGGACAACCAGTTGTTTGACACAGTTATATACTCTGGGTAATGTTTTGAGCAAATGTTTAATTACAAAAGGATGGTACCTAAATTGCCATAATTATTCTGAACCTGTGCTAGAGTTCACAGCAGCCAAGACTTTTTACATTGCTGAATCACTCTCATTGAAATACTCAGTCCTTAAATAGCAGGAAAAGCTGCTATTAGAAATCTCTGTAATAGCTTTTATGAAAGCTATGGCTAATTTAGAGCCCAATTAAACCCAGAAATCCAATTATTTCTGAATAACGTAATTGCAAAAATGTAACTAGCACTGTAAGTATGCACTAGCTATTATGGAAGATGCTTTAATAAAAGAAAATCAGCTCTGAGCCACTGAAAAGATATGTTCTTATCATAAGGATGGTCTGCAAATTTCAAAATTCTTCTATTTCCACTGCTTTGCATTGAGGGTATGTAAGCCTTGGTGCTGGGTAACTGCTATTACATGCATTTTATGGGTCCAATTGGAGAGCAGATAAAAGATGCTAGAGCAGAGCCATTCATACAGGTGCTTGAGCAACCTCTGTTGAATGAGACAGTAATTATTAATTAGCTGTGGATGTGATTGTGAGCCTGGCCACCTACACGCACAGAAAGGTTAGAGAAAACAAGGCAGGGCAAGCTCCCACCACACTCTGACAGCTTTGCTCCTGCTGGGAAGGAGGATCACTCTTGGGCTGTATTGCTGCAGTCCTGGAGGGCAGTGGTGGAGCCCAGCACTGAGCTGTTCCCTGGAGCCCATGGCTGCAGCTGCTGAGCTCACGGGCCGCTGGCCACACGTGCCCCAGCCCTGCAGTGCCCTGGCAAGGTGGCACTGTACCACCTGGCTGCTCCTCAAAAGCCATCACAGGCAGGCAGGCAGGCAGGCAGCACACAGAACTTGTGTTTTCTCAGCACTGTGGGAGGCACTGCCTGCAGTTCTGTGCACTCAGGACTGGGCGTGGATTGCAGGCATGGACGAGTGAGGACGAGTTATGATGGCACTGGAAAATACTTCATAAACTCAGGGACAGACTTTTCCTTTGACATTTCCATGGAGGCAAGTGAAGCAGAGGTTCACTTCACCTAACCTAGCTATTTGCACTAACTGTACACTTTTTTACCCCCAGAGCAACAGTTCAAATTTCAATTATTATTTAGGAGAAATTTCCCTCTTGAATCAACTGGCATCTTGCTGGAGTGAATATTTTCCTTGTTAAAATTTAGCTTACTGATTTCATTGCAATCTGTGTTGTGAAAGACAACATGAATGAAGCCCTGACCCTAAAGGAAGGCAGAAGCAGGAGAAAGAAAGGCTTGCTGAAGGAGTAAGGATTTTCAAGTTGCTTATATATGTTAATCATCTCATCTGCTCAGTCATATGCAAGGAAAATAATATTTCATTAAATGATTGAGTTCTATTACAGAAATACTTGCTAAAAAACCAAATAACTTCAAATGAGTAGAGGGCTGGTGCAACAAGATTATCAGCTCAACACTGTACATAAAGCTTTACACACCATACCTCCTAATTTGATGGAGTTCAAGGTCATTCAAGATAAAATAGTTTTTTTAAAGGCATCTGAGTCATGAGCATTTAAAAAGCTATCTGAACAGAACTGACAGAAGGAATTTATTATTTCAGTTCTGGAAACACAATAAAATGAACTCTAACTCCAGAGTATAAGGTAAGAAAAGAAAGTGCTCATTTTCCATATAAACTCCCATCAATTTTGCATGCTTAGACACAGTGACTTTGTTTAATATGTGTTGGAAAATAACTGCCTTAAAGGGAATCAGCTATATAAAATGTAAGGCACTAGTTTTACATTTTGATTTTAGAAGGTTAGCAGATGTTTAGTATTGATGAAAATAACTTACTGTGTACTATTAAAGAACAGAGCTCCTTATCCCAATTTGAGACCATTTTGGTGCTAGAAAAATACATTTTTCTTAATGATGCTTTTAGCATGAGGGAAACTTCGAAAGCTGCATTTGCAAATATCATGGTTAGATGAAGGATTTCTTCAAAAATTGTTAAATCAGTGATCATGCTAAGATTGCACAAATAGAGTGCATTAGCATTTTTGCCTCGAAAATCAACTAAAGAAATAATCTCAGAGAAATGGAATGATTCTGCTACTGCAAAACATAATGATTTGTGTGGTTGGAGGAACTCAGCCAGAATCCAGTTTGAGTGAATTATAGGTCTTTATAACCAAGTACTTAGTTGAATTTTTTTTTAATTTGGTTTTGCCATCATGTCAAATTTACATGTTTGAGGTATAATTAGCCAGTCTGATTACAAAAAAAAAATACTATAATTTAAAAATATAAATTAACATAAAATGACAAGCATTAAAGTTAATATCAACTCAACATTCATTCTCTTGCATTCAAATGAGTCTTATTAAGTTATTATGTCCATCTAAATATCAGTATAATTTTCAAGTAATACACAATGTGTTTCATAATCTGCCTCTCTCCCTAGCCCTCCATTAGCTCTATTGCTTCTCTACTGTTTGTTACTCCAAGAAACCATTTTAGAATTACATTGTTTCATTTTTTACATAAAGTGCCTAACTTGAGCTTAGAAATACAATTTTGATGTGCCCAAGACCTTTAGTGACCATGTGTTGACTCTAAGTATACTGGTGGAGGCAATGGCCTTTTTTTGAAATGCACATAAAGAAGCAATAACTGAATTTTAACAAGCAAATCAACCCAATTGGTTTAGAATTATGATGCTTGGCTTTCTAATGCATATTCAGAGTGGTAGAAAAGAAAGTATGAAATTTAATTGTACCATAAAACTGTCATAAGAAAATATATACTGAATATCAAGCAGGATTACATTTCTTCAGTAGTGATCATCTGTGGAAAACTACTTAAAGAACTGCTGCATTTCTTATGCTGCATTTCTGGTCAGAGAACAGTTCTAAGAGCTACATCACTGAAAAAACAGACAAAATATGATTCATTTGGTTCATCCTCTAGAGTTTAATGTTTCTGCACAAACTCTGGTACTAATGTCTGTTTGGTACAAAAGGCAGAATAGTGAAAAAAGTCAAGCAGCTCCTATCGTGTTTTCTGGTTTTACATCACTAGCACAAGACCAATAGCAGTCTGAAAGCTACAAAACCAGAGAAGTATTGCCTGATATCTATCTGCAAGGGCCCTTTGAACAATTTGTATCATTTTTTTGCCAGACATCATAATAATAAAATTTATACTGTCCCTCGTTACATGTGGAAACACACCTTATCATAATTTCTATTACACTGCAAGCAATTCATTTTATGCACATACATGAATTTAGCCATTGAAACTGTTTTTTATCCTCACACCTCTTTAAGAAAGTAAAATGAAAGGCTGATACACACAAAATAGAATTATTGTATGCAACATGGCATGAGTATGCACCAAGATATCTCTGAAAAATGAGGTTTCATATTTTAGTAAAGCGTTTTTACATGTGTCAATGGACATGCTGCATGAAACTATCTCAAATGTCTTGGAGTCCAAGGAAACAATCCTGAGCTAACTTGGATGGCCTTTAAACAGAGTCCTGCCTGCTACTACTGATTTCACCAAGATGAAGATAGAGATGAGCCCATTAGGGAACCAGTAAATTAAATTTACTGATCATACTTTCTCCTATGTATATTTAAGTGCATAACTAGTTAGTGCAATCTACTATGATGATAACTAATGATCCAAAACCATTAAAGAAAAATACTATTAATGATATTGTGCCTTGTCACTGCACCAGGAGTAAGTTTAAAGAAAAGAAGATACTGTTCTTATTTTTTCCCTAGTTATTTTTTTTATCAAGCAAGAAACTCTGTTGTGGAGTCAGTATTTGTAGCCTACTTGTTTCTTTTACTTTCTTTTCTTAAGAGATAGATATCATTCCTGTACTATTTTATGTATGACAGTATTGAAAAGATGTTCTTTACTGCCAGTACCTTAATCTCAAAAGCACAGGACCCAGTTTGGAAATCTTCCAGAATAACCTTTTGTTAAGTGATGCATTCTCCTCTTCCCAATATGGAGACATGGCAGTGGAGAAGATGTGTTGTGCCCAACCCTGCTTCCAGACCCAATTGAAAACAGGAGGTGTGGGGGTACATAAAAGCATTCTCTGTGCTGTTCACAAAGTGAAATCTGAATTGAAGTCTTTGGTCCAGCTGGTGCTGACACAGTAAAGTTTTCATTGGGCAGAAACAAAAATCCATCATGAAAGAAATTATGTGAATTTGCAGGAGGACACTTATGAGGAATTCTGTCACGTGTGTCCAGCTGAGAAGTCTTCTCATCACCTGCCAGTGGCCTTGTCAATGACCCCCATGAGCTGTGGAAGATATAGTGACTATCCTGACAAGCAAAAATGGCTGGCCAATAAAAAAAGAACAATTTAGTCAGTGATGATCTTAACCTCACAGACAGACATCAGTGCGTTCATAATAAGTGACTTAACTAGTTGGCATCACTTTCTCCTTGCAGTGATTTGCATTACTTGAACTTGAGTGCTGGCTGTGCCTAATCAAGTGCCTTGGGTCTTTGGACCCCTGTGGGATGCATCCAATGGTGAAACTTCTCATACAGTCTTTGCTTTTCAGTATGCCAGACCAGAGCACAGTCACCCTGTCAAAGCAATGAAGAATAATACCTAACACTAGGACACATGGGTGCTTCTACCCTCAGGCCACTGCTTAAAATCTAGCACAGTGTCCAATCCTATTCCGCTCCAAAGACTGTTACCAAGTGACAGGTGTCTGGTAGCCTGGTTTCCCTGAGAAAGTTGTATTGGTCTTTTTCTAGGGAAAATGTTCTTACATGGCTGCTGACATGCCCTTCTCACAGCAGAAATAGGGATTACCTGAGGGACTCCAGTGAGTAAATTGCCATTTCAACCCCGAAGCTAGTTCTTCCACAGCATGTTTTGTTGGAGGCACAGGCCTGTGTGCCCCAATCTTGGTTGTCTTATGTCTTTTCTGAAGGACAATAGGACTCCTTCCATTTTTTCCAACACATAGCAAGGAAATGATATCATATCTATGATACCTTTGAAATTCACCATTTATATTTCTAATATCCTTTTGTCAATATGCAGTCTCAGGGGTTTTGAGAAGACCTGTGGTCTCCTCCAAGCAGTTGAGAATCTGAGAGAAACAAGAGGCACTGTGAGAGAGCTGAGGAGCTCTGGGAGCTGGGGCAAGACCAAGTGAAATAACCCACTCGTGGTAATCTGTGTTTTGACCACATGTCCTGTTTCCTACTGTGCACATGGTTTTGGGGTTTTTTCTTAAACATACAGACCATTAGCAGAGCTTCTCTCATCTGACAGGTGGAGGCTGAACCAAGGAGACTGGGGAAGGGGATATATAGAAAAAAGGTCGCAATTCCATTGTGTGATGTAGTAACATACAGAGCACGTGTGCTAACAGAGGTGTGCGAGAACTTCCTTAGTACCGCCCCAGAGAAGTCAATTCCCACACACTACTTTCAGACATTCCTTCACTCCCCATGTCTGTGGGAGAGGACACACACAAAAACTCATTTTTCTTCCCATGGTTGGAGTTGGATGCCTTTTTTTTGAGCAAGTCTTCAGGAGTTTGAGCAGACTCAGGACAATGTGGTGTGCTAGTGAGACAGCACCCTTGTTGGCTGGGAAAAGGATCCCCTCAATCTTCCTTAAGAGCAAGCTACAGACCATCACCTGCACAACAGAGCTACAGAAACTGCCTTACTTGTTAAAAGTGTGGTGGTGTGCTTGATTACATTTACATTCATAGTTAATTGCTGGCACTGCTGAACATATGAAAAGATAATTATGACAATGGTGCTGGTTATTTTTAAATGGCTATATGAATATACATTTTTAAAATGACAGTGTTAAGCACTTCTTTATAAAATGAAAAATGTATGTCTGCTATTCATTCATTAGTGAAAAATTTGCATCCCCAGTAAAATATTTAGCTTTGACTAAAAGAAGGTTCATTACTTTTCTAAAGCAGAAGCACAGAATGGAGTGGAGATAATCCCTAAATTTTTGTTGGCAGTGTGCTCGAACAGTGAGCAACACAGCTGGGAATTCTAGAACAGTGAGCAACACACTAGGAATCCCCAAAGATTCCTAGTGCCTACGACCCAGATGTTGTTCATGCCTCTGCTACTCCATCAGCAGAAGGTAAATGTGTTTGTAATGAAAGGGCAAACAGACCACTCTGTGTGTGTTGAATTTTTAAAAATATATTATTGAAAATATACACTGAGACCTGTTTCAAAGCATACTAGCAGGACACTGGAAGCTATGTTCTGAGGCTCTCTTAAGCTCCTTACTTCCTAATCTGCTGTCACCAAGATTGCTGACTGTCCTTTTGGGGCAATGCAAGAGTTAGAAGGTTGAGTGATAAGACTCCTGATCTCTCTCTCACAGATACAGACTTTGACCCAAAGGTGAAAGGTGTGTGAGTACTTAGCTTAGGAAAAGAACTTCATTGTCCAGCAAAAAGAAATGAAGAAATCTGTGAATATGCATGTTTCAAAGAGTGTCATTGAATATTTGTGACTCTCAGGCAGGCAAATTAGCAAAATAGGGGAGATGAGCAATGAGTGTGTAGCGTGGGGGAACATCATGCTGGAAGACATGATGGAAAGGATCTCCAGCAGTGTGATCTCTATTTGCAATGCTAATTTCCTACTCTGGAGACTCTAAGCAGCAGTAACTTAAAAAATGTTCTTCAAAAATCTCTTTCTTCTTGTACACTGAATGGACATGGGGCAGGGAAAGTGAAAAATGGTTGCCCTTTTATAGTTACTGCCAGCATGCAATGCACTAGCACTATTATCCAAGAACAAATGCCCTTCAAACCTTCAGTTATTTCTTGGTTTTGAGTAATTCTATGAAAAATTGTATGCTGGGGGAACTTTTGGCAAATTCCAATTAAATATTTTTCTTTGTGATTTCTTTCTCCAGACAGTCCTATGATGTACTTGGTGAGGCAGCAAGGCCCCAACACTGAAAATGTGGGTTTAATTAGTAACAGTGAACTTCTCCTACATGCTGTCACTAAGCTCTCTCTGTGGTGTTTTATTGGTGGTAGGACTGCTTTTATCACCACAAGGATATGTGCAAAGCCCATTGAAGTCAGGGCATATTAACAGGCATGGTGAAGGCAAAAATGACATCCCTTGAAATGGGAGCTAGTAAGACACTTCTGAAGCTGTCATTCTGTGTTATTTGCTGAAAGCTGGAACTTCTTCAGACTAGGTGACAGTCCAGAGGGAACACATCTTTTTCAAAAAGTTCTTAAAAATTCATTTCTGTATCATGTAATGATAACAACAATAACCTTTCAGTGTGTTATGGCTAACAAGTCACTTGCAGTTTTACTAGTGAAATTCAGTGGCAATTGGATCAGCCTCACAGTGAAGGAAACCTTACAACAGCAGCTAAGGGAAATAAGAAGAATGAACTCTTCTGGTCCCTAAAGACTTTAAATCTTCCAAGCATTTGCTTTATCCTTGTTCTCTTTTGGAGGTGAGTGAATTCATCCTCGTTCCTGGACTTGCAGTAGAGCTCTGCTTCCTGGGTGATTTCACGAGGGATTTGGAGATCAGTCAGGGTCCAAACCAAGCCTCAGCATCTCAGTTCCTTTCTGCAGTAAGTGCTTCTTTTATATGAAAAGACAGAAAGCTATACTGTTGAAATCAATGACAAAGCTCCTGCTGCTGTCATAGAGGATCATTTTCACTCTAAAAAGTGATGGTACGTTTAGTGCTACTAAACAAAAAGTTTCAGTAGGAATCCCCTCATAAATGACATGTTGATTGATCCTGACACAATCTTGAATAAAAACTTATTTCATGATTCAGATTGCAAAGAAAATCAGGTGAGCTTAAAGATCCTAGTAAAAAGGATATATAAAATGTAAAAGTAAATAGTAAATAAGTAAAAAGTAAATAAATACATGCCTTAGAGGCAGTCATCTTCTGGCACTGGAGCTCTTCAGACTCACATAGTTACCTGCTGAGAATGCACCCCTCACTCAAGAGAACTATAAACTTGCTTATCCTACAGAAATGAGGAATTTACTTTCCAGCAACAGCATGAAGAACTAACACTTTTAAACTAGTGATAAAATTGTGATGGCTGGCAGGTTACAAAACCAGAGGTAACTAATTTAGCTTAATGTGCTTTCAGTTGTGTTCCTGGGCACAGGAAGGGGAGTAGGAGGATTGTTTCTCTGCTCCCAGAGCTGATGCCTGGCTCTGGGGAGGAGGAGGAGGAGGAGGACTATGGGCTGGGATGGTGGGAACCAGGTCCCCCATGAGGAGCAGGTCCTGGAACAAGGTACCTGGACAAGTGGGTCGTGTGCATGAGATCCTGAAGGACAAGGATGACAGTGAATAAGTGTAAGCCAGGGCCAGTGGATATTAGCAGGACAATGGGCTTGTGAGGGTGTTGGAAAGCAGGACCTGAAAATAGATGGGACCCAAGGCCCTGCTCTGAATATTACAAGATAATGAACACACAGATGCCAAACCCATCAGTTAAAGCAAGAAAGCTCAGAGATGAAGATAAAGACGTTTAATAAGTGAAAAACCCAGGCAAAACCAAGTGATGCAAAGGCAATAATCACTCATCACCTCCCACCAGCAGACCTGTGCCCAGCCAGCCTCAGCAACCTCAGTCTTGGAAGCCAAAGCCCCTGCACCTCTTTTTTACTCCAGCCCATTGCTGAGCATGGTCTTATATGGCATGGAGCATCCCTTTGGGGTAAGCTGTCACAGCCACATCCCTTCCCAAATTCTTCCCCCTACCCACTGCAGGGTAATGAGAGGGCAGAGCAGGGAAGAGAGAAGGTCTTGATGCTGTGCAAGCACTCCTCAATAATAGTCTAAACATTGGTGAGTTCTGGACACTTTTTGGCTACAAATCCAAAGCTTAGTACCATACAGGCTAAGAAGAAAGGTAACTTCCCTTGGGGCAGACCTGTTACAGTATGACAATTATGTTTAATTGTATTATGCTGGGAGCATGAAAAGCCTTACTGAAGCCTTATTAATTTAGGGGGAAAAGAAAAGAAAAAAAAAAAGATCCCTTCCTTTGTGGAATAAATAGAGGAGACAAAACTGTTGTACCCCAGAGCTCAATGCTACCTTCAAATCTGGCAAACATTGAGCCAGAGCATCTCAAATGTGGCTGCTCTGTGTCTGAGGGATTTCATGGACTAAATCTGTGCATGGTTACTCTGACACTTTCAGTTCACATCATACTTACTGTATGTACATGAACCATCTGTGTACCACACATGTCATTAATTTGGTAGACCCTGGGGCTGCCAGATTTCTGGCTAGTCAGATGAAGCTACTGTGTGGGTATCCCATAAGTTGCCTTATATTGCTGGAAGTCCAGCAAATGCAACCATCTCTTTCCTTCCTCAAATTCTTCCCAGCTTAAATTTTCAGAAAATAACCAAATACAGCTGATTTATACAATACACTCTGGTACCACACTTGCAAGAGCATTTTCTGTTTTACAGTTTACTATTTCAGGGGAAGGGATTTATGAAAGACAGGTGAAAAGAATATGTGTGCTTTATACATAGAAACAGTGTTTACTCCAGTGGTTTTTAGTTGATGTGCCCAGTATTCTCAACAGAAATGTTTGTAGTAGATTTTGGTGAATGTTGAGAGTGCATAATGAAGGCTTGAGAGAATAATACAATACAAAATAAGAACAGGACAGATTGCTCACTGCAAAGATAAAACTAAGAAAAGGAAACTAATTATGTGCTATGTGTTCAAAACCAGAAAAAAATGGCAATAATGTTGTGTATAGCCTTCCAATTTTCTCTTGTGTGCTGCTTTGCAGGTGTTCTATGGTTGTCTTTGTAAGCTTGAATAACTAGTGAAATCTCTCTTATCAGCTACTGCCTGGACACACCAGAGCACAGCAGCTCTGTTGCACATTTATCTTACTTGGGGGTCAATATGAAAGATCTGTTTCATTCTGTTTTAGCATAAAGAAGAGTGAGAGCACACAATTGTACAAAAATTCCCATCACACATTTCACCAGCCTGAGCACATGGGCACTGGGAATTTTTCCTTTTCTCTTATGTACTGCTTTTACTGCCTGGGTTCCCTTGTGACTGTCTGAGTAGCTTTGGGGACAGCTGGGAAGCCCTGCAGAGAACTGGTGTGGAGATGTCATGTACTTCCAGCTCCTGTGGGCTGCAGTCAGAGTTGTCCCTGCTCAGTGCCAGGGACAAGGCAGCACCAGGAATAGGAATGGATGGACCCCACTATGCCCAGCTTAAGGAATGCCCCCACAAAGGAAAAAAAAGACAAGTTATAGTCAGCCAGTAAAACACTACATGACTCTGGTTTAAAATTAGCAGTGATATTTAGGGAACACATTGCAGAGTGGAAAGCAGGCTGGAATATATATTTGATCATGCATAAGACAAAATAGGGCAAAAGTATTTTTTCTTTCTTGTTAGAGACACTTAGGCAAATATCTTTCCCCCTCTTTAGTTTCTTCTGCTCCTAAGAGAAACAATCCACCAAACCCTTGAAAACTTGCTAACAGCTTAGGCTAACAATGACACAGTCAGAGACAGGGCTTTTTTCCAGAAGGCTCTGAGTCCATGCAGTGCAGAGGATAATAGTGAATCAAGGCAAGAAAGAATATACATTTTGCCTGAAAGGGCTGTGGCTCATTTGTTAGTCTGGTCATGCTAGACATCCTGTAAGGCAGGTATGATCCTTACTGTCAGCTTCAACACCTTGTCTGCACTCGCTGGTTGATTGATCTGTAAAACTTCTTTTGGCTTTCAGGAGCTGGAAAAAATCATAGAACAAGGTCTTGCAATTGAAGCTTGCAGCATGAAACACAGGCAGGAGCAAGGATAAACTGAGGTTGCACAGAAGTATCATAAATCTCTTGTTTTCTAATTTCTACAATTTTTTTTGTTAACATTTTTGTAATGCTTTAACACCACTAAGGGAATGGCAGAGAAAGGGAGAAATGATAGACTAAGAGTATCCAAAAGTTTGGAAAGGTCATTTAAGAAAATTTTACAAACAGAATTTAACATCACTGGGAACAGGTTGAGGGCCAGCAGTTGACAGCACTTTTTTTTTTTGTGGGTGGAAGTCCATAAACACTACTCATATAGCAAACCAGTGCTTTACTAGATGTCTTTGTTTGTTTCCATGTATTTTTCATACTGCTCATGAAAGTTCCATTTGAAACCAGCTTTCAAAAGGATTAAATTTCGTGCCCATGGATTACTACTGTTTCATACCCAGTGAGACAGTGTTATTGATTCATAAAATTAGGGCTTTTGATTTCATTGAATGTGAATGTGTGTTGATTAATATTTACACACTCCTCTGAGGTGCATGGTGCTGTGCAGACTGTAGAGATTACAAGATCCCTGCCCTGGGATGCTTACAAAACAGACAACACAATGAATTACATTGACTAAGAAGAGTCACAGCGGGGGTGAAAGAGGAAAGGAAACAACAGAAAGCAAAAGAAAGGGAATTTGTTTCATGAGATACTCATTATTTACAAAGCTTGACCATCAGGTAATTTGATTCCATTTGGCTTTTATTTTGGATTTGTTTTTCACTTTGTTTTATTAGGTTTAATGATCAGGCATGGGTGAGATAGCATATAACACTAGAGCTGAGATTAATGATGAAAGGCCAAGAGAAAGCTGTGGCTCTTGAGGAGGGATTTCAGAAAGAAAAGCATTTGGTTTTGCACTCATTAGAAGCAGGCAGGCTCAGGCACAGAAGAGTTTCACACTTGCGTGAAACTTTAAATTAACCACATGTGTAAGTCTTTGTGGGAATAGGGGACTAATTGGGTAGATTAGAATACAATTAACTGTGAAGTCTGGCTAGCACTAACTGACACTCTTCAAAGAGTGGAAAAGCTGATACAATCCTGCCTAGTTAAAAAAATAGCTATGAAGATATTTGGAGAGGGAAGGAGACCCTTTGCCATTACAGGATGAATGCCAGCAACAGAAGTACAGATGAACTTGGTGCTCTCTACTGTTGCTGTAGCCTTACTCAGCTACACTGATTTTTCTTCCAACATCCATTTTGATTATCTCATGTCAACTAAGCCCACTGCTGACCTATAGAAACCTTCAGCATCCTCAGTCTTCACAAACAGGAAGATAGTGTGCTGCCCCAGAGCTGGCAGGGTTGGGATGGCTCACAAGCACCTCCTCCAGAATCTAGCACCACTTCATCACAACGTCTCCTGAAAGGTACTAAATTCTTTTAACTACCCCTTTAGGACATGATCACAATTATCCAAGTATTAAAACTTTGTGGGTATTTTTCCTGAGCATTCAGTCGTCTAATAAAATATAGATAAAAAGTCCTGCCAGAACTTTCTAAGAGACACCAGGTAGTTTATTTGATTCATACATAAAATTTAGTAATACATTAAAAAGGAGTCTCTCTCCAAGGTACTCATATTCCACCTGTCAAAGATGTAAAAACCATTCTTCATAGTTTTGAATTGTCTCAAATTTTATGAATTCTTAAATGAAAGGCTGACTTTCCTAAGGTCATCCATCAGATAATATGATTTATAAATACAGTTTATATGCCAGGTATCTGCAGAAACCTGGACTTCATGCTGTTAAGTCTTAAATAATTTGAAAAACACTTGAGAAAAGTGTTTAAACATTTTATCTTTTGGAAAGATAGCATGGAAGAGTTGGACCCTGTATTTGAATCTGTTCGACCTTCAGTGCTAAATTGCCCTTCACAATGCAGTGTCTGAAGCCCTTTGTGTCTAAATGGGATCTCTGACTGAAGGAGTGTGTTGGGTTTGCTTAGCCAGGTTTCCATGTGTGTGTGGGCTATGGGGAAGCTATGAGAAGCTTCTATGAGAAGCTGCCAGAATCTTCCCCCATGTCAGAGAGAGCCAATGGCAGTCAGCTCCAAATGGATCCACTGATGACCACAACTGAGCCCACCAGCCATGGTGGTAGTGCCACTGGAATAACAGAGTTAGGAAGGGGAGAAAGTTCCTGCACAAGAGTAGCTGCACCCAATGAGAGTACTGAGAATATTTCAGAGAAACAACTGTGCAGACACCAAGGTCAGTGGAGAAGGAGGGGGAGGAGATGCTCCAGGCGTCAGAGCAGAGATTCCCCTGCAGCCCAAGGAGAAGGCCCTGGTGAGTCAGGCTGTCCTTCTGCAGCCCATAGCAGAGTAGTGATCCACCTGCAGCCCCTGGGGGCCCCACACAGAGCAGTTGGGTGCCCAGCAGAGGCTGTGACCCCATGGGAAGCCCACACTGGAGCAGGCTCCTGGCAGGACCTCTGGATATGTGGAGAGAGGAATCTATGCTGAAGCAGGTTTTCTGGCAGGATTTGTGATCCAGTGGGGGACCCATGCTGGAGCAGCCTGTTCCTGGAGGACTGCACTCCATAGAAGGGACCCACAATGGAGTAATTAATGAAGAACTGCAGACTGTAGGAAGGATTCATGTTGGAAAAGTTTGTGGAAGGCTGTCTCCTGTGGGAGGGACCGCATTCTAAAGCAGGGAGTGTGAGGAGTAAAGGAGCAGCAGAAACAATGAGTGATGAACTGATCTCAGCCCTCATTCCCTGTCCCCTTATGCCATTGAGGAGAGAAGAGAGAGCATTTGGGAGTGAAGATGACCCCAAGAAGAAGGGATTGGTGTGGGGGAGATATTTTAAGATTTGGTTTTATTTCTCACTATTCTACTCTGATTTGATGGGCAATGAATTGAATTGATTTCCCAAAGTTAATGTAATGCCAATTGCTGAGTGATCCCCCCATTTCCTTATCCTGACCCACAAACCTTTCATTCTGTTTTCTCTCCCTGGTCCAGCTGAGGAGGGCAGTGATAAAGCACTTTTGGCAGGCACTTTGCACCCAGCCCGTGTCAGCCCATTGCAAGGAGGAAGGCAAATGTTGCAATGCCTCCAATGGTGGCAGTGATTGAACTGAGAAACTTGTCAGTTCAATACTGGTGAAAGTTTAGATGCTTGGAGTTGAAAAAGAATAACCTACTTTGAGCACTGTATGTTAATGGCAGTTTAGGTATTATTTCCAGGATAACAAAAATAAAGTAGTGCATATAAATGTCTGACCAATACAACTTTTCTGCTTCTTATAGATAAATAATTAACCCTGATGTCTTTTTTGTTTTTTTTTTTTTCCTTAATATGCATTCAGCAGCATACATGACCTTACAGATGGACACATGCACAAGTGTGTGTTCAGATATGATCAAAGACAACCATCTTCCAGTCTTATATCCTGACTCAAGGTCAGAACTGTCATTCATCTAAAGAGAGGACTATATGCTCCAGCACAGAACTGAGATAATGTTGAAAGCAATAGTTACGACACGTTTTATAAAGCACAAAAATTGTATCATCTGAGATACAGGATCAAAACTACTTCTGTTGTCTCCTCTACCCTCACTGGAAAACTGACCAATCTGTGAAGCATTTCAAAATTTGTCACTCCAGTTTTACTCTGGGTGTTGGAAAAGTTATTTGAAAAAATATTTCCAACAGAGTTTCTATTGTTTATGAAGATTCTTCAAAGAGAATTAAAAATTTGGCTTTGTTAAACTCCCCATTGGACAACAAAATCTTTTGTAGAAGTGGAGGCCTGAGTGTTCTGTATTAATGGTGCTTCATGCTGACCTTATTGCATGCTGTCAATAAAGGGTCAATTTCAAGAACTTTGCCCTGTAAGAAATGTGAGTGAAACCAGGGTGCTTCCTGCTTCAATACAGGCTGAGCAGTAAAGACGAGAGCTCCATGATCTAGTCCTGAAGACTTGTTAAAAAACAGAGAGGAAGCAAAGCATTCTTCTGTGTTATCTGAATTTTATGATAATGTGCTTGTTTTGCACACCATCTCTGATGGTTAAAAATCACTTAAGAAGAGTCACCTCTGATTTTTATGTACAAGATATAAAGAAGTGTGGCAATATGATTATGTTTGTATAACATAATATAAACACGTTCATGAAGGCAATATCCATAAATGTGAGCTGCTGTTGAAGTGAATGCTCTTATTTTAGTATATTTCTGTTGCTGTGTGTTTTCTATTTCCTTACTCCCATTTGAGCCTGCCAATCTTCATCCTCTATGCTTTCTAAATTAAAGTAACTTCTTCTTTTTGCCAGAATCTTTATTAATTACTTATCTTTAGGCTGCTTGGTATTATATTGCTTTAAAAAGACTCATGCAAAAGATTAATCTGATATGACTTTGAATTATACTAATGGCCACAAAAGGCCTGAATACATTGTGTATGCTCTAGAATATAAATCCCTATATGCAAATATTTCACCACTGGATTCAGCTTGAGTAACTTATATACAGCCTGGGTGCATTCTCATTTTAAGCACAGCTTTTCCATTGCTGTCAACAAAGGGCAAGATGTTTACAGTTGAAGTGAGTAAAAATTCTTGTCCCTCAATGTTTCACTCATTTCAAATATGCTGAAATTATTTTTTAAAAACACCTTTTCACAATAGACAGTAAAGAAATCCCCAAACTCTGACAGTCTTAAACAGGACTTTTTTTCTTTTTGCTGATATAAACATCAGTTCTTAATGTGGATTCAAGCATGTGACTAATTTAAAATTTATTTTTAAACTGCTGTGAAGTTATATTTGCAAACAGCTGCTGAGCATGGCCCTGTAGCTACCTTTAGCAATGTTTTATTATCTTGACTAAGCTTGTAATGGTGATTCTCTGCTCTACCACTGACATCTTAATGGCTGCCTCACCAATACTGATGCTGTAGGAAGTATGTGGGACTGACTTTTACATCTATAATGATATGATAATGTGAATCATTACAATGTCAGTGGTGGTTTATTGGCATTATGGTTTAAGATTATGAGGGTATTACAATGTCAGTGCAAACAAATACTGCTGCTTTTAAAGTAAGCAGATGAAAGACAGAAAAGTGCTAAAATAGTTGTAATATTAAATTCACAATAGCAAGATAGTGTTTGCTTAAGGCAGCCCCTACCCTAAATTCATGTGTTATCTGCATAATTCAGCAATGCATACTGTGCAGTCATCTCCTGGTGATTCCACAGCATCAGGCAGAAATAACAAATGACCCAGAGTAAATATGTTTGCCCATTTTGAGCATTATGGAATTCACCCTAATTTTAGACCCTATCAACTGGAAGATCAGAGCCTGCAGTCAGAAACTATCTGATATGTGGAAGAATACCTCTGAATTGCCAAAGCCAACACTGTATAAAATAGATTTGATGTTGTTGTTTTGTTCCTGACTTTTCAGTTCCAAAAGGAGGCAGGTTAGAAGAAATAAGAAACAGCAGAAATCAGATAGCACTGTCTGATAACAACATTTGTAGGTCTAAACATCTATGAACACAAACTCTGTAAGACTGCAAACTGATCTGAAATTCACATATTGAGGTTTCCAGACGAGGGTTTTGAAATGCATTTTACAAAAGTCTGTTCCCATGGAATCCCTATTTGCATGCTCCATCAGGCTTTCTTATCTAAACTCTTCACACAAAATAAAATTAAAAAGAACAATTTTCAATAGACTTGATAGTAAGTACTTTAATAACACTTTGCAGGATATTTGTAGTAGGCATAGTAAAGAACTGCTAAGAAAGGACTAAAAAAAAAATCAGTTTTACATAGATTTTGTGTTATGAAGGACATGGTAATTTCTATCTGATAAGAATAAGTAGTTTTATCTACATAAGCAATACTGTGGTGCAACAGGAATAAATCTATAAAGCAAATCAGTTGATGCTGTGGATCCAGCAGCCCAGCCCTATTCTTCACATTTTGGAGATTTGCTGCAGATTAGTTTGTATCTGGCTCTTCTGGTCTCAAGGACTCAGCAGTGGTTATGATGGGAGAGGATCCATGTACATCTTGATTGCATCCTCTGGGTTAGTTTTATCTGAAATGAATCCAGTTCATGCCTGTACAGCTCTGCAAACACTTCTAAATTGGTGCAGTGAGGAGGTTGGCTTCATGGATGTGTTACTGATCTGTGCTAAACACTAACAGGGATCACAGAATCCCAGAACATTCTGAGCTGGAAGGGCCCCACAAGAATCATCAAGTCCAGCTCTCCAGTGAATGGCCCATGCAGTTATCAAACCCACAGCCTTGGTGTTATTGACATGCTCTGAGCTGATGTCAGAGGATGTGCATCAAGTGAATCCCATGCTCCTGATCCAGTCCTACCAATGTCAATTTCTTGTGTAGCTCTGATGATTCTTTTTCTTGGTGTCCTCCTATCTCTGGTGAACTACGGGGGGTGTGGAAAATGAGGGCTGATGAAACTATCTCAGCCTTGAATTTGAGGGCAGGATCACTTCTGCAGGGTGTTCCAAGTGCAACAGGATTGAAGGCAGCAGGAGGCAGCAATAGTAAGTGTGTGTAATGATGTATAGACCAAGGGGTAGAGGATACAGACAAACATTTGGTATTGAGCCTAATCCCCTCTGATCACTGACCTTACAGAGCTCTGAATAATCCTGCTGTAGAACTGATCATTGCATAAGGTGTTTATTATTTCCCCTTCTTTCACTCAGAGGTGATACCAGAAATCCACTCTTCTCACAGATAGAGGCCTTTTAATTTCTGCATGTTTGTTCAGGTAAGTGTATACCCATTTAATCCTGGGTCAACCTTGTGTCTGTGGAAAAAGACTCTGGTCTATATCCACCAGGATGAATTTTCCTTACTGGAGCTTGACCTTGCTGGAAATATTGGTATGTCCTCAGACTCCTCTGGGGTCTTTTTATTGCCATAATATACTGTTACCTCACAGTCACCATGCACTCACCTAGTATATCCAAATTTATCTATTTTCTCTTATTTCTAATAGGGGTGATCTCAGCTTTTAATAGAAACTTTTTCTGTAATATAACATCTTTGCAGGCATGATCTTTCATGTCTTTTATTAAATTCTCTCCATTACTTAAGTCTTCAAGGTTACACAACCCCTATATGACACTCCACTCTGGATCTTCTCTGCAAAGAATGCCTCAGCAAATTTTAGCAGTGTACCTTTTTTTCCCCCTGCATCTTGTTCATGCATAAGAATCCTTCCAGCCCAGGGTTTAATTTTTCCATTACAAACAAGATCATCTCTCCTTCTGCTAGTTAGCTATGCAATGTAGAAATCTCATATTAATGTCCGTCTTTTACTCTTTAATAAATAATTCCTCATTTGACATTGAAGCTTATAATTTCTAAATACTCTCTGAATAGCTCTGTTTAATCTGTCTCCAAAATAACACACAATATCTGAGAGTTTAACTTGTAAACTTCTAAGCAGATTATATTAACAAGTTGAGCTACTTTCAGTCAAGCAAAGTGCTATAGAAAAACATGAGGCCTGTGCATATATCCCCAGTTCTAGCCATGTATCTGTTAGGAAACACATAGTCTTCCTCTTAATCAAGGCAACATGGACATTTTACCACTGAAATGTTTTGGGCACTCAGAAAGTTTGAAGAACCTGGAGGCCTCCAAAACCAGAAGCAATTTGTGGGCAATCTGGCCTGAGATTGAAGGAGACGATGAAGAAGTTTTTGCATCATTCACCTGTGTTGTCAGGATCACTTCAGGCTCTGCTTATCTTCTAAACTAGATATCTGATTTCCAATTTTTGCTTTATAATATCAAAGGTATTTCCACGTGACTTACTACAGAGAAAATAACAACAGCAACAACAACAACCCCCCCCAAAGAATTAATAACTTTACTGTTTTACTAAGCTCACTGTTCTTATATTAAAGGTGGAACTGTTCTTTCAAGATCCAGGGTAAACATATGGCAAATAACTGCAGATTTTCAAGAGTTCTCTACAGCCTGAAGAACAGAACAGTTCAGCAGCTGCTTGTTGATCACTGTTAATGCACTCAGCAGTTGGTTATTTGCAGGTAACTGACTTTTGGAATAGTTTGCCACCATCGAAAAGGTTTCATTAGTAAAGAACCAACAGTAGTGCTCAGTGTAGGCTTTCCCCAAAGGTGAGTTAACTGTATTGAATGAGCTGGTGGCTTGAATGATATCTGAGGATGGTGGCTTCAGGATTGCTCTGTAGATTCTCTTTGGTCTTTGCAGTCATATTTAAAAAGGAGTATAATTCTAGGTGGAAGTCTGTCAGATGGCACTGAATAGTTAATTTTCATTGTTAAAGCCTAGATGAATTATGATTAGAAAGTAACCCTTGACACTGGAGATATAGAAAAGGTCTGTGAACAGGCATCTTTTGCACATCATGGTTTTCCTTTTGTCTCCTCTAGTGGTTCTCAACTCTTTAGAGGTGCAGACTGACTAGATGTGTGAACCTCTGTAGAAATTTCTCATATACAGCCCCTCTATAAGATGTAAAGTCTAGCTTTTCTTAATCACCTTTTGCAAACTCTTCAGAAGCCAGGCACAAACTCCTACGGGTCTCTCAATCACTGGCTGAGCTAACTGTGTTTGGTAATGAAGGTATTTTATGTTAAGGGATCCTGTTTTCAGCTTGGAAGGTAATTAATCCCATTAAAAGGCTGGATACTTATGTGGCATAGATAATAATGAGGATTGCTGTAGGAAAGGGAGACTGTTTGTGTTATTGCTCTGGAGGCAGGAAAAAATTGAACCTGGAAAAAATTGAACCTGTGAGGCCAGTGAGACTGGACTGGTACCTGCTGTGTGAGGATGGCAGAAATGCTGTTCCAGGTACCATGCCTCCAAGAAAGGAAAGCTCAGAACAAGAGCAAATTATGAAAAGTAAGATTGTAGTTATTGGGAGGAATCAGACTAAGGAGGAATGTGGAGAGGAGCATAAGGAGATAGTGTGTCCTTTTTCAGAGACGTGGGAATCCAAGAGTCTTCTTGTTAAGAGGTAGAAAACATAGCTGTAACAAAACTTTGTAATATTCTATTAACAGTTATATAATTTTTAACAATTCATTTGTGAAAAGATTTATATAGCAAACCTCTAGGCAAGATCTATGGAAACAGCAGAGGCAGGTGCCAGCAAAAGGGAAAAGAGAGGTTCAGAGGCTAAAGTAGGAAACCTACAGAGTGGCATAATATGCCTGGCATGTAGATACATATGTATGGCTCATCAGGTCTTTCTCTTTGCCTCTGTCTCAGCAAGGAGTAGCTAGTTATCTCACCCACTGACCTGTGTCTACCAGCAGGCTGCTTGGCACAGCAGCCAGGAAACTAAATCTTCACTGCAATGGGAGAGGTGGGAATGCTGTGAGGGACTGCGTGACACAGTCAGATAAAATGCACAAGAAGAGTAAGAACCTGTCTGCAATGCCTAGAAAAATCTTCACCATTTTCTTCAGTCGCTGTATCCAGCTGAGAGCAAACAGCCAGAGCTCTGTCAGCTCAGCTGGGGGAAGTGTTCAGCAGAAATTGCAGCATAAAGTGCACAGGACATGGAGGAGGGCACCAGCGGGCTCTAACGTGCCATGTGCGTCTGGGGTGCCACAACACTGGCCTCCTATTCATTTCTCAGAGAAACAAACTGAGCTTGGGAGATTACAGTGCCCTTTCAAAACCCCAAGTTGTCTCTAGCACACAAACACAGGTTTGCAGAATCACTTGCACCTGGAAGCATTGCTCTGCAAACCCATTGACATGGTATCACAGCTAGCTTTAGGAGAAAATTAATTTTCCCTGAAAGACCCAGCTAGCATATCTATTTTTGCAGAGTGAGTTGAAGAAGGAAACATTAGTAATTTTCAGACCCCTACTGACTCCAAGCAGGTCAGACTGACAAAGGCCAAGCTACTTCCAGGGATCCACAACCCTCACCAACAGGATCTAGTCTGGGGAACCATCTGATCATTTCACATACCAGGAGGCCACAGTAAAGCCATTGCACACCAACAATTTTCAATACCTAGTTTATTTGATTATATGTCAACTACTGAACTTAAGTTTAAGTGCTTTTGCACTCCTCAAGATGACCCTTGCTCTTATTGCTCTGGTGGACATTGTATGCATAACCATACTCTCACATGGATAGGCATGCACAAATAAATCAAGAGCCAATAGTGCACCACACTTCATCCAGTAGATGAAGCATCCCTCCATCTGAGACAGTTATCCCCCTCTGCCAGACCCTAACTCAACCCAAGGAGAGATGCAGAGGTCAGGCTGTGATGGTACACTATTTGCTTTGGCATACTGATTAAAGAGGGAGCTGAGGATTTTCAATGTAAATCTTTCAAAGCCTTCCAGAGGGTAGGGTGCCTAATTCTATATAATTCTAATAAGAAGTGACTTTCCAAATCCCTCAAGATTACAGTGTTCCTAGACTTCAAAGGAAAATCCATTTATAGTTTACTCCTGAAAGCTGTTGAGACGGAATTTTGACGTGAGTTGTCATTAGGTTAAGAGCATTCAGAAAAATTTACCAACATCATTGCAATATCAAGCACTTTGTCTTGCTTATATTTTACACAGTCGTCTACTCATTGTTTCCAGTCTACTCCACAGCAATATTAGGGGCTTCCATTTGGGACTTTGGATATTTTTATCAGTGATCTTCCCTTGTATTTACCTTTGGTGCATTCATATACCTCTGATCTTTTAGTCTTTAGTTTGATTACAGAGTTTTAGTTTGACACAGAGTGCTGAGAAATAATTTATTGTCTCTGGTGACCAAGGCTTTGTGAGACAGATATTCCAGGAACAACAGACCTAGAAAGACTAGAAGCTTTCTATAGTTGTATACATTTGTTCTGTGGACTCAGCAATTATTTTTTATTGCTCTTGATTGCTGGGAGCTTGACTCAATGATCTGTGTGATCTTTTGCAGACCTGTGCTCCAGTATTCCCATATATGCATGAAACTTTTAAACATCTGCTTCTTGCCTGAAACAGCAAACACTTCCTGTCCCTCTCATTTCACCCTATGAGTTATGAGTTTATCAAATACACCATATTATAAGTCAAATGGCTCAAAGCTCAAGTTCCATATTTCAGTAACTATATTAACCATTAAGCTGGTGGTTAGTCTGGATAATGGCTGGCTAGTGAGATCATTACCAAGCTGTGGCAAATCTTCTTAGCTCTAAATATCTTGACAAAAGACTGCCGATAATGATTGCTTTGTCAAGAATTATTGACAAAAGTATTTTTAAGGAATAAGAAAAGGGATCTGAATGAAGATTTTTTTTTCTTCCATTTTTCTTCCATATCAGTAGTGTTGAAGATGATAGTGAAAAATTAGGAAGTCGGAAGCTGGCACTGACAATCAGTTTTAGGGTTACTGAGTAGAGCAGTTGGTATGTAAGTGGTAAGGAAGGTGGTCTGTAATTGTAAAATCAGATGCCCCCAACAAAGGAAATGATTGGCATCTGACTCTATTGATTCAGAAGGATGAACAATTGCTTTATTAAACTATACTATATTACATTAATATTATATTATATTAAAAAGATACTATACTATACTAAATCACATACTAAAGAAAACTTGTGACTGTGTCCCGACAGTCAGGACACAGCTTTTTCTGACTGGCTAAGGAAAAAAACCAATTTTCAGCAGAATCCAATTGACAAATCACTTCAGGTAAACAATCTTCCTAACACATTCCACATGTACAAAAACAAGAGGAGCAGCAAGTAGAGATAAGAATTGTTTTCTTTTCCTCTCTCTATGCTTCTCCAGGAAAAAACTCGGGAGAGAGAATTAGCTCTCTCTCTGTTCAGGGAATGTGAATGCCACAGTCTGTGTTGTGTCACAGCTACACAAAGCTCATCCTCTTCCTTCTTTTCTCTAACACAAAATTAAGGATAGTAAATTTTTGAAATGAGAAGTTCAAATATGAAATGTGTTGAATTGCTTGAAAAGTTATGTTGCTCTTCACTGTAGCTGCATATATCAAGAAGTCACATTTGCAGAAACACAGATTAAGCTGAGATGGAAGGGACCCACAAGTATCATTGAGTCCAACTCCTGGTGCAGCTCAGGACCATGACCAAGAGTCACACCATGGTGCCTGAGAGTGTTCTTCATACACTTCTTGCACTCTGTCAGGCTGCTGCTGTGACCACTTCCCTGGGGAGCCTGTTCCAGTGCCCAAACGCTTTCGGGGTGAAGAATCTTTTCTTGATATCCAGCATAAACCTCCCTGACACAACTTCAGGCCATTCCCTCATCTCCTGTCACTGGTCACCACAGAGAAGAGATCAGTGCCTGCCCCTCCTCTTCCCACAGAATACCTGTGCTGACACCCAGAGAAGTCTGGTTGCTGATACACAACAGTGTTTTTGTCCCTTGGGGTTTTCAGGAACAGTGGTTAAATCAGAATATAAAATCTGTCTCTAGAATTCAGCTGAAGGGAGCAGAATTGGCAGCAAACCCAGATTTTTATTTTATTGGTGTTTTCCAACTTTTTCTACATAGTTTACCCTTCTAGACAACTGTGATGATGTATTTTTACACAGAAAGATATAAGATGCTGTTATGAGCAAAAAACTACAGAAATGATCCTTGCAACTATCCAGACAAATCCTTCAATCTGGATGTGGTGGGAGCTTTTGACAGAGACATATTGGAGAGGGAAGAGATGAGCAAAGCTCCTCTGTTTGAAAGTTGCTTTCCATGACACAAGGACTAGAGACAGATATTTGCAGGAAGCTCTCAGCCCCTCATTGGCGCCACTTCAGTGGCCCAACACACCAAAGAGCAGTGCTAGGATTTGAAAAAATACTTTTTCCAAGAAATCAAACTGCTGGTTCCTCCTCTCTTTAATCCCTGTGCTTTTCACAGAGAGTAGGTTAGATTGCACTGCAGGAAAATCAGATTACATTACAAAAATAACATATATGTATTTGAGCGAAATTACTATAGATCGTTGAAATTTAGCAAAGCTTTGTAGCTGTTATTCACCACAGCAATTTCTTGCTGTCTGAGAAATGAAGTTTGCATCCCTAATCTTTTTTCACCTTTGATAAAGCACTGGGCAGCAGTACTAGTGGGAATCCTTCTGTCAAGACATTTGTTCAGAGTCTGTCAGTTGTAACAATCCAGTCCAATGATTGAGTGGGACAGGGGAGCTGTGCTAAACAGTTAAATCTCTCTCACATCTGAATGACACTTGGCAAACACTGACACATTTTCTTATTGATGTGCTTACTAACTTCCTTGAATGTTATTGAAAAAGATATGTTCTCACTGAGGAACGAAAAAAGACATATCTCATTTAAGGCAGAAGCCCCATTCTTGTTGCATGTATTCTAACACCTCTCATCTTGCAGCCAAGAGCTACAGGTTTGCCCATCTCTTCTGCACTGACAAACTGTGACTGGGTTTTTCAGGTAGCTTGTTGCTTAAAGTTGTATTTCACTAGGTTTCCTTATGTTTTCTTTTCCTGCACCATAGGTTAAACATTACTAATTCAGTTTTCATAAAATTGCTTCAGTGTCCTTTCTTTTCATGAGGGTGTCTCAAAGATAGCTGTGTAATATTCTCTAGCAGTATGTATGAGCAGGGATTGACTGGACTGACTGTGTATCACAGAGGAATTGGAGGTGCCTTTCTTTGCTTTCAAAAGTAGCCATGCTTTTTTACATGACCCTTAATTTTGAGGCTAATGGTTTGCTATGATGAGACACCAGACTACATTATAAACTGGCATCTCATTCCTGGGAGTTGCCCACCATCCCATAGCCCTGTCTCCTGTTTGAGGCAGGCTGTAATCTCTCTCCCACTCTCACACCCAATGAGCCAAGCAGTCATGCCCATCAGTACCATGATTTATGGAGCATCTTTGAATTGTGAGCCCAGTAGGCCTAGATAAGCTTCAGGATATGAAATGAGCCTCCTCTCTGGTGGCTGCAGTGCCTCTGGTCCTTGGGGTCTGCCTCCTTCCCTCCCACAGCTGTCAGAAGGAGGAAAGGCTGGCAGCTTCAGCTCCAGTCCTTCATCCAGCTGCTTGGGGTGACGAAGGAATGCGAGAACCACCAGAGTTTGCTGACACTGCTGTGGAGGGATAGAATGTAAGAGAATGCTGCAGAAGGTGTGCTCACACCTGAGGAGTTGCAGCTGCACTAATCACCAAAGATTAGGAACAGGCCTGCCCTTAACAGGCCACAGCTGTGTCCAATAAGGATGAGTGCTACGAAAGAGTGGGTTAGCTGGGTGAGGAGAGAGATGGAGTTTGGTTGTGCTGTGAGGGGAGCTGCAGTCTGTTAGCTGGTGGTGAAGAGAGTTGGAGTTTGTTGGCTGTGCTGTGAAGAAGAAAAAGGAGTCAATGCTGTGAGGAGCTGCCTGTGAGAAATCACTGAGAAGGTATGGGGCTTTTGAAATAAGGTGACAACACAGAGACAAAAAGAGAGGTGGGGAGGTTGGGTGAGATAGAGCCTTATCAGGAATGTATTGTCCCCCCAGGCAGGGTGACTCTGGAAGCCACAGCTTCCTCCAAGCTATGGGTAGGTCTCAGTCTCTTCCCACAGGTTGTGTGAGACATGGGAGAGGCATGTTCCCAGGTTCTAAGTCTCAGAATGCAAATTTTCAGTCTGAAAATGGACTCAGGTGAGGTAAAAATAAATGAGATAAAACCAACTAGAATGAGTGCACAGGTGAGTCATGGCATCAGACTGTCTTTGGGAACCTGTGTTCTTGCAGAGCTAATTCCTCTCAGTAATATTAAGGGCCCTGAATCTTATCTGTATATTGACTTATTCATTAACAGTTTGTGTCTATGAATAATTCACCATCTACATACTATAGCTCCACTTTAAATGCATTGCAAAGCATATATTAGACAGAGATTGACCTCTACTGTGGTTAACATCATGATTTATTGTTAGAGGAAGCTTCAGATATATTGACTTGAATCAAAGCCTGAAGGTTCAATTAAAGTTGATACTGTATTAACAAAAGGCCACAAGTCACATTTCTTCTGTACTCTGCTTTGTGAAAGATGTCAGTTCTCTTTCTTTAATTCTTTTCTACTGAGGCTGGAGTATAGCTGTGATCATAAGCTGCTTGCCTAGCTCAGCCTGGCCTTCCTGTTTTATTTAGCTGCCTCTGGGATCCTTGCTAGAACATTATTAATGGGATGTCTTGCTCTAGCCTGAAAAAATAGTATTTGTGTTTTCATCTATACTAGTAAATGTTTTTCTTTCTAAAGCCATTATTTCAGTGTAATGTGGCAGATTGTCTGCCTTTTTCACTTTAACCTAGGAGCAAGCCTACATTAAAAAAACCACAAAGAAGATCCTATTCCAGTGTGTTAAAATGGAATGGGATTGCTAACAGTAAGGCAGGACTAGGAACCAAACACTTTGAATTTGCCTCTGCTTTTGTCCCTCAGAGTTGGAGGTAAATGAGAAAAGGATATTTCACAGACAGGCTAGGGAGTATGACCTCCTCTCTAGCTGCTGCATCTGATAATGTTCCCATTTCTCTCATGATTATTAGTGTGACCTTTTTATCCTGTTCCTTTTTCCTTTTCAAAAAAATGCTCTGGTATCTTTGCACCATCACTGTGTGCTGCACATTTCATTGCTAAGCAACAATCAGCAGTGCACAGCCTGGGCACCACATGTGAACTTTTACTTTCATCTCCAAAGCAGAAAAACTTTCACTCTGTATTGCTGAAGCTCATCCTTGAAGGATGTGCTCCTGAGGTGGGGTGTGTGGGAAGCCAACCCTAAAGAGTTGATGTGTGTGCACTCCAGCTCCATAATGGTGCTCTCACAGGGATATCTTCCTTAATTAGACAGGAATGCACACACTCCCAGCCATGCTTCAGTTTGGAAGGGATATTAAGGACTTGAGTCACATCCAAAGAACCAAGATAACCCAAATTTGATGATGGGAACTGTCATGGAAAGAATATTTATTAAAACCAAGGAGGAGAGAAAAGTAAAGGCACTTCAATTTATTTCAATCTAAAGCCCTCCTAAAGGTGCCAGCTTGGATTTTGCATGAGACCTTCCTGTACTTCCAGCAGCACAGAGCTAAAACAGGAAGAGGAAACCAAGGAGTGTTCAATAAGAAATAAACTGAGCAGATCTTGAAATTATGGAAGGTAATGATGAGATTTACACTTGTTAAGGAGAATAGATGTTTTTTTAGTGCATGAATACAAATGTCCTCGGAGACAACTTACTCCTAGACACAAAACACACAAAATGGGGATAAGGAGTAGCATTTTCATGGCAAATACTTCTTCTCCTTGAAGAATCTACTGAAAAAGCCCCCAAACTACAGATCACTCAATGCCTTGAACTTTCCTAGATTTAGTCCTGGAACAATAGTATTCTGATCTAGATTCTAAATCTTCAAATTTATTGCACCACAGAGAGGACACAGAGAAGAAAATCAAACTGACTCTTCAAAGAGACTGTCACAGCCTCGAGCTCTGACACCTGATTTTGGTCCAGAGACTCCAACATAAACTGAAGGTGTGTGCTGCATTAGAGGCAATGAGGGCAGATCAAAGTAAAGCAAATATAATATAAATATCTCTTACCACACTGGTGGCTTCTTACAATGTTATGCATATGTTATGCAGTGACATGGTGTTAAAAATATTGTCCAAGTAAAAGGTAGCCAGAAGTTGATACCAGCTAATAGAAATGGGAGAGTTGCTGTAAGCAGTAGTCAGTTATCTACATGAGGTCACTCACCATTACACTTAGCTAGAGTGCCTGAACATATCCATAAATCTTACTCAAAGTTCAGATCCTGGTCTCACAGTGGATGCTTATGAGTCTCAGTGGGAACTGGTGTAAGATCCTTTGTATGGGACTATGGGGAAAAATTCACCTCCTTGCCCAATATAAAGCAAGCAGGGGAAATTCCAGTACCTGCAGGACAGATTCCTGATAATGAAGGGTGTCTGATATATTGCTTGTTGAAATGGATGGCTCCAAGCAAAGTGTACTTAGCCTGCTTTTAAGTATCTGCTTTAATTGCTTCATCTTGCACTCAGCTTGTGGCATATGTGGCATCCCCCGGATTGTACAAAACTAGGAGCAGATAACTGCAAACCACAGGCCATTATCTACAGCTTTTCTTCATGTTGAGGGCAGATGGGAACTTTTGAATCCATTCCTTCTCTTCTGGCCATGACATGTCCTCGGAGAGCAGGTGTTTGCACTGCCTCAGCTAGAATTTAAGGGTGTGCTAATGGTTCTTGCTTAGTACACCCACATGACCTGTTCTAAAAACCTGCCCTTCTGAAGGCAATGCCCCTTAGCACAGGTGGAACTGGTGGATGCTCTTGCTGACAGGAGAGGCTGCACAGCAACTGTTCGGCTCCTGTCCTTTCCTTGAAAAAGGGAATACTTTGGTGTTTGCCTCATTCTTTAAAATATGAATTCCCATCTACTGTGGGTGTGCCAGTACTTTAGATCTGTTCATAAATATCCCAGAAAGCACAGCTTTTTGAGTGGCATGATGCTGGGTCTACAAGAGCCTATTAGTAGAGTGATGGTACTGTTTCTATTCCTAGTAACAATTTGGATTAATGCTTTTATGAGAAGGAAGACGTATAAATGATAAAATCCTGTTTTGTTACTTCAAACAGGCAGCTGTCACAGCAGTTTCAAAAAGTCACCACCACAGTCGTATCTGGCCAAAGAACACTGTTAGGTTCTTCCCTGTTCAGTTTTTAGATGCAGAGAAAGATTGCTCTCACTAAAATCAAGGCACAGGCATAATATGAGTTACCTGTTACCTTTGGTGCTAGTGGCACACACCAGTAAGCATTCTTTTATCATGAACAATTAGTTGTGCTTTGCAAGCCCCACTCCTAACAGGCTTTGGCACAGCACACACTGGAGACCACCTAACTCCCAGAGCTCCAGCTGGGGGGAGACCCTGGCACTGCTGGCATGGGCCTGAGACCATGGTGGCTCACTCAGAGAGTACTGATTTTATTACAAACAACCCAGGACTTAAATATCTGTCTGCCCATGGCTGTGTGGGCGCTGCAGAATCTCAGTTTAACATGCTGCTGATTGGAAGGTAGCTTGTTGACCTCTGAAGCCAAAATGAAGTTTGTCTATCGGGATGTGTCTGACAGGTGCATTAACCTTTCCCAGTCCTTTCCAGAAAATGTGAACCATAACCTCCTGCTCTGAATGTGCAGCTGTGCTCTGTGATTTTTGTATAAGATGAGAACCAAGGGCAGAGAGTGTAAGGATGCCACAACTCTTCATGGGCTGAACACGCAGATGAAAAAATGTGTACTACCTCCAGAACTGCCAGCAAACAAAAAGGTTTAAAAACAATATTACAGGCTATTTTTTTCCACAGGCTCTGAAAAAATTGAGGTTGGAAGATCTCTGACCTAAAATTGTCTGATAGCATTCTTTATCAAGCTTTTCTCTAAGCATCTGGGGTTTTTTGCATTTTTTTACTTAGACTTCTGAAACAAGAAAGCTATTAGAGCCTTGACTTCTTTGTTTCTATAGAAATACTCACTGACCCTTGACTGCAGCAGGAGTGCTCTTGCCCTGCTGCAGTAAATGCCCGGCACATCTAACATATGTGCAATCCAGGAATGCTCTGGCTGCTTGCCAACAGTCTACTTCATGCCTGCTTTCTAATACTGCTATGGCTAAAACAGTTGGGGAATTAGATATATTGTGAGCAGTTTTTCTCTTTAGTGGGCATCTGTGTATCTGAAATGCTCCTTATCTCTACATTTTAATTATTCCAAATAAGTGAGAGTAATACATTTACTTAGCTCTTTTTAATTTTTATTTGTCTTTCTAAAGCTTTTTAGTACTAGTCTGTTCTCCCCTAGAAATTAGCAGGGAATCTTTCTCAAGATGTGGCAAAGAACGTCTGGGAGCTCCTGTCTCCAGTGAAGCTGGTGGGAATTCTGCCATTGTCTTTCATGGAGACAGATTTCTCCATGGGACTTTTCTGCCCTGTTTGATAAGCTTTTCAAATCACTGTAGCTTAATACTTCTTTCTGGCTGTGTGTAATGGTGTGTCACTTAGGGTGAGCTGATCTAAATGGTTGGTGTCTCTATGTCCCCATTTCCTGGTTTCAGGGTGTGCTCTCCTATGGATTCCAAAGTAAATAGACCAGAAAAGAGAGAACACCCCCTGCTCTTCATGTTTCTGTCAGTTTTGTGAGCTGAATGGTCTTATAGAGGCATCTAAAAAGTGTAAGACACAAAATCAGGAGTTGGAGAGTAAGCAAGTGGGGTATTAGGGATGCTCTCTGAGAGGCATGTAGCCATCCTGGCAGCTCCATTGACACAGGAAGCGGCACCCTTCAGTACAAATAAAGGCATTTTCACTGCTCTTAACTCATGTATTTGTATAAGGAGTGTCTGGATGTCCTTAGTTCTGTGTCCTTTTTTAACTGGCTGCTTGAGACCTGAGCTCTGGGTGCTTCATTCCTCTATGGTCTCTTCTGACCCACAACCCTACATGTGGGGGGCAGCTCCAGAGCTGGTGTGAGTGCTGCTCCTCCTCAGCACTCAAGAGTTCTCATCCTGTCCCTCATTTGTGTGGCAGAGCTGTGCACTGCCAGAAATGCATGGTGTGTAAACTACATATGGGTCTAGAAGCTGGCAGGTGGCCTGGGCATTCAGTACCGTCAAGATACATCTGGGACTTCAAGAAGAGCTAGATGCTGGATCTGGGTGAATTTCACCCCTTTTAGTGTCTACTCACATTCCTTCGCCTACCTTGTATCTGGAATTATACATAATAGGGTCTTTGATTCTAAGGAAGAAATCTGGATTAATTCTCAAGGGTTTATTTAATGAAAATTCTAGAAGTATCTCCTTGATTTTGTGACTGTTTTACAAATGCTAAACACATTTTCCACCTGGCTGTGAATTTTCTGATATGTTGAGATTTTCAGTCCTTTCCTTTGAGATGAAGAATGATTGCTGGTTTTCACCAGCATCTAGAGATCTGTAGTTTCTTTACTCTACCCAATCTGTAGCTTTGATCTACACAAATATGGATTAAATACTGTTCAAACAGCATATATAAAAATACCTTCCCCCCGTAGAATTTGTAACTGTCATAATGACCTCAGCCTTGGACCTCTCTTGAAGTTTAATGGCCAGTTGGGTTTAATGGCCCAAAGTTCCACCTCAGGCTATTAACACTGTCAGCAGTCGTCAATTCTCACAAAATGCCCAGGGTCTTTATTGCTGTTGCTTAAGTGATGCTCAAATGACTGTGAATATTTACACCCCTGCTGTGGGTGTAAGAAATAGGCCCAGTGCACAGTATTTCAGATTTCTCACTGCTGAGAAAGGTCTGAGTTCCTGCTAGTAATCTCTTGCACATCTGAAGTTAATAAAGTAACTGTCAACTGGCCATCAAGAGTAGTAATCTAAAATTGTGGTTGCTTGTATAGATGTGTACTTTGCTCTAAAAAAAGATAAATATACAGGCAGACTCCTTGCCCTGAACAGTTTACATGCCAAAGTCTGTGTAAACATATGCTTATCTTTGTTCAGAATATTTTCAGGGGCTTACAGGCATGTTCTTGTTGTTATACAGATACTTCTAAATATAAGTCAATGATGCTTGCAATTTTTTTTTTTTGTCATAACTCCTTATGTTTAAAGCTTTTTCTGAGATGGGGTGCAGGACTGAGCTGATCAAGCTCCTCACCACAGCATACCCTCTTCTAAGAAGAAATCATAGCACTGCTTGACAGGTTGTTTAAGCAGTCAGTTTTTGAAGAGAAAATGTTGATTTATTAATATTATTATTTAGGAATTGGAACCAACCTTCTGGGACATGAGTCAAGTTTTTGTTCTCTTGAACAGTGATGTTAGATCACTGTTAATAAATGGACTGATTTCAGCTTGAAGAGACTCAGAGGTTTTCATTCAAACAGCCTTCTCAGTGACTGTTTCAGATACTCACTGCTTTGGGGATTGGACATTTTCTGAAAATGCCCAGTAAAAATGCATTCATAGCCAGTTTGGGTCTATTTGTACTCATGCCTGTGTTAGCTTTTAGACTTAAGAGCTTTTCCTTTCCCTGGTGCTTTTATATTGGATGTGCTTGCAGAGAAGCATGATATCCTCTGTCAGCTTGTATTTTCCCAGCATTAAAAGACACACTTTTGGCTTTCTGTTCCCCTGATTATGATCTGCACTTGCTCCTGGCTGACACCTCCAAAACGGTACACAGCAGGCTGGGGAGCTCTTTCCAATGCTCTGGGTAGGGAAGATACAAAACCAGGTTTAGGGAGAGGGCAGTAACAGAGGCAACAAAGCTACCTGAACACAAAGATGGAAGAAGTAAGGCTTATTGATGCGTGACATGAAACAGGATATCAGAGAGATAACAGAAACATGATAGAATACTAATTGCAACAGGAGTGCAAGTACTACATGGTGCACACTGTGAAAGAAATGCAGGAGGAATTGAAAGATAATGTGGTAGCATTATATATATTAAGAATATGGCTGACAGTACAGAAATGTTAATTAATGGTATGGATAAGACAGGATCAGCTTATGTGAAAATGTGTTGGGACAGGGCTCTGTAGTGGGAAAGGGAATGGGTTACTTTAGCATCATGAGAGAAGTAAAGCTACCAGGTGATTGTATCATTATGGGAGAGTTTAAATTCCACATTTATAGACTGGAGAACGGATGTTACATCCACAGAAGAATCCAGTAATTTTTCAGAGTGGAGATTAGAAACCTCCTGTTTGAAGAAACAAATGGAACTGCTAAGAGCTTATAGTATTTAAGTTGGTGATGGGCAAGTTGCAAAGTTATTATGCAGAAAGTAATAGAGAAATGAATGCACTATCAGGTGCTGACAGTACTGACCCAATTCCAATTTAAATAAAATAGCACTATTCACAAAGACAAGTTGGTAGTTGTGGTGTTAGGCTGTAAAGGCTCTAAAACTATTTTATAGCAATTCACTCTGAACAGCAAAGACTCTGAATTGGGGTAGAGTGCTGGTCTGAAGTTTGTATTCTTAGGTAACAGAGCTCCAGGCCTCTCAAGAAAAATAATTCTAAACTGGCTGCTGAAATTTGTCAAGAGATGTTTGAGATCAGAGTCAGAAGAGATTAGCTCAGAAAAAGAAACCACAACTTGGAGGATTGAAAGTGAAAGACAAGAATGTGAACTGTGGACTGCAGGGATGATTTAGACCTTAAGAAATCAGAAGTAAGAGTTAAAGATTCTTCAGTTGTAATAGATAAAGAGCTAGGAAAAAAAGGTAAGGACACTATCTAAGGCTAGTGTAGGGATGGTCCCAAACAAATAGTATTTTTTCTCTACCTCTAAAGACAAGCAGGTGGGACAGAAATGTGGCAGCAGGACTGTTTATGGGAAACAGGATAATAGAAAATGGAAATGGCTCCACAAATGCTGGCTCAGAACTCCCCAAGCTGATGAAGTTGCTATGCCCATCTGAATGGAAGCCAGCAAGAGTCAGTTACAAAGTTACAAAAACATGCTAAAGGGCAAACTCAGCAGCCACAGACCAACTCTTCTGATGTGCAATATTTTAGGGAAAACGAAAGCCATGGGTAGTAACAGACAATTCCCTAAAATACAATAACAGCTTACAAATGGGGACCAAGATTTAGGCTTCTTTAAAGACTATTTTTTCCCCCCCCCCCAAGGAAAAAATAGCAACAGAGTAGCTGTAGACTACCTGTTCTTCAGTAAAATATTCCTTGACATGAGAATTAGTACAAAGAACTCCTCAAAGGGCAGACAGTGATGGATTATGCTGGAAGAGAAACTAGCACTCTAAAACAAGATTCCAAAAGATGTTCCTTAATTACTTTTATTAGTGATCAAGAAGTCAATGTTCAATAATTAAATTTGTTGAAGGTACAAAGCATATCAACAGGGCAAATTCAGTAGAAATCTGGTTAACTTGATGCTAGCAATTATAGACTGGAATTAAAAAGCAAGGTGATCCTCTAAAGAAGGAATAACAAGAATGGTTTCTACCCACTGCGAATGGGTAGGAAAAAAGAAAAAAATAGATAGGTTTGCATTTTTCAGCCACAGGATGTCTCTGAGCCACTGGCATGACAAAAAAAAACCCCAAAAAACAAAAAAACCCAAAAAAATCCCCCAAAAATGCAAAACCCCACAAAAACCCCCACCATACACTGGGCAGTATCAGGAGAAGTATTTCCAGTAGAGAGGGTAAAGCACCCGTGCACTGTCATATGTTACTTGGAATCACTATGTACATTCATGTTCACCAACATTCAAGAAAGAAAAATTCAAAGAAAGAAGTACAGAAAGGTGCTGCATCACAATATAACAGGAAAAGAGCTCACCATACAGGAGTGAGGGGCTTTTGTTGGGTTTGGTTAGTCAAAAAAAAGCAGAGTTAGAGGATATAAGACCACTGCCTATAAATGCATTGATGTGGTAAAAAAGGACAAGAAAGCTGTTTAGCTGAAGTGAAAATGTTCACAACACCCGGCCCCCCAAAAAAATCTATAAATAAATTTATGCTACGCATTGAAAGAGGGCTACTATTTACCAGGGGTATTTGTGGTGTACAAAATCCTGTCTTTTTTTTTTTTTAATGGAGCTTGACAAATGTAAGGAGGGTGACTATGTAGGTAGCCAGAAATATTGAAGGACTGGGTATATGACCCAGGAATTCCCTCCCAGCTTATCCCTGGATTTTCTAAATTTCTGTAGGAATAAATTCTGTACTTGGAATCTGCACCAGGTCTTTTGACCTGGGGTACAAAGTTATTAAGGTCTTCATTTAGCTGAGCTTGGTTTTAGCCACAATATGTGCATGCAGGACTAAAACTTGCTTGTGTTGTTCTGGGGAAACCATGCAATGATATTTCTCTGTGCAAGGCTGAAGTCAGAAGAATGACTCCATTAGAAACCACAGCTTCTAGCTGCACATCCCCTCATCTGCAGATGGAGTGCAGAGCACTGTTTCCTAGCAACTACTAAGGACCACTGGCTTTATAAAATCAATCTCTGCCAGGATATCACAGAAACCACAGAAAATAGGAAACGTTTAGTAGTCAGAAAGCTTTCTACTTCCTCCACTTTCTGGTCTGCACAGAAGAGTCTTTTCAAGAAGTAGATAATATCGGCATTTCTTCATAAGTGGACTGAATTCAAATCCTTGTTCAGGTGACTTGTTTTTCAGCTCCCCTGGGGTACATGTCCTTGTGTCCATGGATGGTTCTTCCTTAAAAAGCCAGTTGCTGGGCTTTCTCAAAGACAAAACTATATGAAACTTCATTTGGGAAAAAAAAAAAAGAGAAGAAAATGAAATGCAGATAAGGAAGGAATGAATAGCAGTAGAAAAAACTCCTAAGGAGTGTTAAACTCCTAAAGAGTGTTAAACCCTGGGAAGATGGGTTGTGACAGCAGTCAGTCAAAGGCTGCAGATGAAACTCTTCCCTTCTGTACAGTAAATTAACTTTCAGTGTCACATTCATCTATAAAATTCAAGTAATATCTGATTGACTGCAACATCCAGTTAATTTGATTTTTTTTTTCCACAAGTAATAATTTCTACTGAGTTCTCTGTTTGTTTATCCTCCTCATTTTTCAAGTTTCCAGCATTCTCTGATGCAGCTAACAGTGTGAACTGGAATGTTACTGCATTGAAAGATCCCATATCCTTTTTGTGTAAAGCACGGGAGAGATGGCTCTCTGTTCAGCAACTTTCATGAGGGTTTTGTATCAGAAATACACCTGTGTTTTTTTCAAAGTCCTAAGAAGCTCCCAGTAATATGTAAGAGGAGAAAAACCTCTTCTAGTACATTTAAAAAAGAAATTTACTGAAGGGGTCGGGGTCATTATATAAGCAATTAATATTTTAGTCTATAGTTTGATGTATGTTTTAACAGCCTGTTGTGCCAATCTCACTTCTAATTGGGGAACAGTAATGACTATTTAATTTCTAGCATAGAGTGGTGTTCATTGTGAAATCATAGCACCAATCTAAAAATGCTCTGTATGTCATCTTTTTCCATGGGCAGTAAAACAACAGGAGGAGCAGGTCAGTTAAAGAGTAGTTCCAGAAAAGGAGTACTCAGGATACTAAACTTTGTGACTGATGGTATCATTTGAGAAATCTGATGATTACACTGTGAGTTCTTTAAAGTCAAAAATTGCTTATATATCAGAGAAAAGAAGCCATGCACTTTTGTGATGTCATATAAATGGTGTGCACTCTTTCTGCTTCTGAGTTGGAACTAAATTTAAGAAGAGCTGACATTCTGTGTTTCAACTTTTTTTTTCTTCTGTTTTTAGGAACATTTTAAAAGTTTCTTTTCACTGAACTATTTCTACTTTGTTATTATTAGTAATGTATTGTAATCACACAAGTTATTTCCTCTTTTACTTGTCTGGTTTATTACTTTGGCTGAATCACTCTCTTCAGAGATGAGTTTGTGTTATACTACCATCTCAGATTATTCTTTGCCTTTTTCCTTGAGTTCTTTTGAAGAAGATGTGCTTACATCCCCACTGTTCAATCAACAAAGTATGCAATTACACATTTTTGGTCTTCTGGTGTGTTTAGCAAATCTTTTCAGTGTATGATTTACCACCTGTGGCTTTTCTTCATCTCTCAAAAATGCTATTATCTTAAATGGCCTATTTCTAATTGCAGTGGTTTAATTGCTTGGATACACAAGGGTCTGTGTTGGCTACTGCTGTTTTCTGGACATGTTGAGAAAAAATGGGTGTCTGTGTACAGATGTTTCCAGAAGGGGAAAGAATTTTAATGCATGTTTCCCCTTAATAAGAATGGATGTCAGCAGGTTTACAACAGCATTTCTTGGAATTATTGCCCTCCTGAGAAGAATTTCTATTCCAGACCATCTCTGTTGGAGATCTCTATAAAGATGCTGCCCTGGCCATATTTCTTGTGCTTGGTACTCTCTTTGAAATGTATGGTGGCCCTGGAAAACTCTGTCTTGAGCCAAATGCTGCTGCTGTTTTCAGGAGTATGTTTGACAGTGGCATATGTGGTAGTATTTATTTTAAGAAGTGAGATGAAAAAAATCATTCAAAAGGGAGAAGGTTTGTTAGTAGAAAGCACCTGGACACATGTAAAATTGAACAGCGCATCTATATATTCTAATTTTTTTTCCAGAAATGTATGGTGTCATCTTCATTTGTAGAGTTATGTTGCTAATTTGCAAACATTTGGAGAACTGTCAAATGTTTTTGTGAATATTTATGAGTCCTCAGTGTTTCACTGCTTTTAGCACAGGTGGTCATTTGCCCAAAAATTCCTCTAGGAAATGTACTATTTACTGTTCACCATTCATCTTTCTATTGCTTAAAAGGTTTGTCATCCAGTTAGGGAACAAAATAAGTGGCCTGTGAGGCAGGACACAGAGTAACCCTTGCAGTGGACAGCTGAAATAAATAGCTTGAAACACGCCATACACAAGTGCAGAATATTATTTATTTAAACAACTAAGCAAATATTTATCAACTGTAAGGTCTTCAGGGCACACATTATCTTTTTATTTTCCTATTTATTCACCATCTACTACAATAGAATTGCAAACCTTGTAAAGGTCTTTAGACATTAATATAATAAAAATATAAAATAGCAAAGATAAAAAATGCTATTTAAGAAATCTTTCTTGATAGTTGACAATTCAGAAATAAAGCTAGATTAGAAACAAATTTCCTGCAAGTAGGCTTACTTCAAAATCAAAATATTGCCAAATCTTTCCTGTTTTACTCGCATGAGTCCTCAAGCTGAAGAAAATCTTCTAAGGCAGATTATAAGATTTCACTCCACAGACTGGAAATTTGTATTTTGACAAATCAGAATGAAGTTTTCAGAACTGTGAGCTCTGTGAAATTTGCTCCAGGAAGTAATTTTAATGATCAAGAAAAAGAGAAAATATTTCAGAACACAGACTAAAACCTTTGAAATTTGTTTTGGTGCAATATTTTAATTCTAAGTTTTGATTTTCATCCAGCCATTAACATTCAATAACTACGAAGAGAAGCAGAAAACTCTCTAAAAATAAGTTTTTTCTGGATTAACCTAACACAGTGGAGTCTAGTGCATAAATTGTGCCTGCATTGTAACTCACACACCCTATGATGACAACCAGAGATTAGGTATCCCTATATGTTATATCCTGTTGTTTCAAATGTTAATACTTAGCAATATTTACTGAATTAGTTACCTCCTGCAGTTTATGAATTGTCATAGTTCTTTTAGAACTATGCACATGTCTTTGCAGCAAGTTGAAAAAATCAATATTTTCATTTTGCTGTTAAAATTCCAGGCCCTTGTTACTCCAGGTTGATCTAAAACTGTGGAGAAATTTTTTAATCACACATGGCAAGAGGGATCAATCAGACTTTTATTAATTTTCTAGAGAGCCAGATTCCCCAGACAAAGACACTTAAATAAAAATCACTTGAAAGATAACTAACTTCAACCTTTGCCTTGGCAACCCCCCACTCTTCCAAAGGAACTTATGGAATGCAAGCTTTGTCCTAACTGCATTCAGAGGAGCAAACGTTCAGAGATCTTAGCGTCTTCCTTTCAGATATTTGACTGGATAACAGATAGTACCTTTGGTAAGGTCAAGATCTTGAGGCCTCCTGGGTCTGGTAGATGTCTGGGTTTTAGACTTTCCCCACTCCAACCAATTGTGAGGTGATCCCAAGGGATTTCATTAAGTCAGTTTTTGTAAATGAGCTGGGTTTGTGATGTGACCACTGCTGCCCCTGCAGAGACAATGTTAGTTGCACAAAGTCCTTTTCTGGCAGAGTAGCACTGAATAAAAGCCCTTATGAAATGCTGCTTCTGTGTTTGTTTTTGTTTTTGTTTTTTTTTTTTTTTTTTTGTTTTTGTTCCTAGGGATCCCCTGCAACATGAGTCATTTCAATTGTGTGATCACAGATATCTTCTTGAGATGCCCTGGGGTGCCACAGGCATTTGCTCAAGATGGCACCTGTGACAGAGCCTGCTGGGGACAGACACTTCTGGGGAGCAGGGATAACCCAGGCCATGTCAGGCACCACCAGACACTATGGAGAGGGAACTCAGACAGTCCTCATCAGCACTAGGAAGGGAACCAGAGAGGCTCTCTTGGCTTGGGTTTCTGTCAAATAGTCCCTGAACCTATTGGGTGTCTAGAGCAAACTGAATCAATCTCCAGACTCCCAGGGTCTCCTGGCTAAATCTCCAGGGACTTCAAAAGAAATTTACATGCCCAAGTCACAAACAAACACTCCTCATGCCTTTCCCCAAAACCTGTTCTTTGCTCATTTGACCACCTATAGTGTACTTTGAGATCATAGAATCATTAGGGCTGGAGAAAACCTCCAAGATCATGAAGTCCAACCTTTGACCACCACGCCCACTAAACTGTACTGTAAAGTGCCACATCTACTCAGTTTTTGAACACTTTCAGGAATGGTGAGTCTACCACTTCACTAGGCAGCCTGTTCCATTTAATTCTTAACCACTATTTCACTGCAGAAATTTTTTCCTTATATCCAAACTGAGTCTCCCTTGGTGCAACTTGAGGCCATTGCCTCTTGTCCTACTGCAGGTTATCTGGTAGAAGAGACTGAGCCCCACCTTACCACAACATCCTTTCAGATAACATGGTAGTACAACTGTCCATGTCCTCACAGACATACATATATAAGATCTGTGAGTTTGTTAGGTCTGTAACTGTGTTACTGTTGTGCTTACAGTAAATTCTAGAGAAACTTTAGTTAAATTTCAATTAGGTTGTTGATTAAATGTTTAAGTGCCGTTAAACCCTGTCAAGTCCAAGGATAAGTTTGGCAAGAAGGTTCACTCTGAATCTTGTGACTCAACAGGAGGGTCTCCTTTATTTCTTTTTATCCTTACTCTTTTCACATCGTTATCCTTTTCTATTCCCAGCCTCCATGTATATAATTTTTGATTGATTTTAACTTTAAATTGATTGATTTTAGATTTTAGTCCAATTTTTCTCTGTAGCTTTGACTATCTAGTAATTAGAAGAGTGAGCTTTGCCAAGAAATCTTGTCACACTGCTTTGCCAATACTTTTGCTGGTGATTCTTTGAGCAACCTAAAACCTCATTCATGACAGGTGGCTGTAGAGAGAAAAAAAGTCTCCCCTGAGCTTCCTTTTCTCCATACTAAACAACCTGAGTTCCCTCAGACACTCCTCATAGTCCTGGATGCAACTGGTCCCTGGTCACCGTGCTGGCTCATGTTCAGCTTTGCTGAAGTCCAGGTAGACAACACCCACAGCTTTTTCCTCATTCACTAGATGGATCACTTGGCCATAAAAGGAGATCAAGTTAAGTCAAGCAGGAGATACTTAGAAAAGGCACAGTTTTACCTCAAAAGCATAATATTTCTGTACTCAGTTTAGATGTACAAATTGGTCCATCAATACCTATTATGTTTTTTAAGACAATTTGTCCTTCATGCCTTCGATTCTTCCACATTCAGTTCCACATCCATCCAGCACTGTGAGAGTCTTATGAGCACCAACATCAGCAATAACCTTACTATTACTTAATGTGCCTAGTTATCCTCTCCTCCCTGTTCCAGGTGTCAGAAGGTGATGTCTGTCAGGCTGAGGCCAGCTGGGAAGGCTGCAGGAGCATGCTGGGTACTAGAAATATGCATGTGGGCTGTGCAGGTTCCTCATTCAACAATACTGTTGGTCACTAAGAAAAAGGACATCTTCTAGGGGTGGCATGGCATCCCTAGAATCAGGGATTGCTGATCTAACTGGTCTGTGTGCTGTCAGGAGATGCACATCAGCTGTGTGAGGTACTGTAATGCTTCCAGAATAGCTGCTGCTTCTGTGCAGCCTGGGGAAAATGTCTACTTTCTCACTAACTTCCTCATGCTTCAACATACAGAGCCAGCGTGAGTTATTTTTGTTGGAGCTTCTAAATCCTACTTTGGTCTCATGTAGCCAGACTGAGAGTAGCCATTTTATCTACATTTCTTCACAGTTTCAGAGACTACTGCATACCACACTGTGGTTTTGCACAGAAGTGGTAAAATTCAAATTTATTGCTTTTTTAAGGGCAGGGGTGGAAAAGCAATGCAAGGATAAATTTGGAACACATTTCACTTGAAGGTTACACAAAGGCGGGGATGGAAAGAGAGAAGATGTAAGGTATTTCTTACATCTCAAGTGTGATCTCAGCCCCACTGAAACTGATGGAAATCTGACTGTCTTCAAGGCCCATTGAACCTGGACGTACTGAAGAGCAATTAAAGTTCAATATTTTTTACAGAAGAGGATCCTGCCCTGAAGCCAGCAAACAAACCAAACAGAGGCTAGTAAATCCTCTCCTCTATAACAATGGCTTTCTGCTTATCAGCCCTTCAGAATTCCTGTTTATCAGCACCAGGTTGCTGCTGGACTTTTTCGATTTTGCTTGTTAGTGTCTGATCAGAGTCTGCCTTTGTCCAGCTTTAATTATCCATGAAACCCAACAAGCATGCCATAATGGGTAGAATTTCTTCCATTGTTTTAAAAAGGTTTGTATAATCTTGCAGAACAAGAGAAAACAACAATTACTGCCTTGCGTCAAACACAAGAAATACAACCAGGTTTGGCTATAAAAACATATGTCTTTCCATGTTTTAAAATTTTTTTCATGTTGTTGTAGCTTCTGTTTTTAACAATCTCCTGGTGAGGCAGATAAGCTCCTAATTCTATTCATGTTGTTATCAAAATTTGTAAGGCAAGTGAAGCTTACAATTTAGTGGTTTATGATCCTAAGAAATTTCGGTAGAATATGTCTTTTATGTTCTATAATCAGCACTAGAAGACATTATACTCCTAAGGAAAAAACTTTCTGTTTACCATATCTACTTGCATAAAATTCTTGACCAAACAAGCAAAATATTTCTCTTTGGCTGAGATCACTTTTAAATAATAAAGAATCTAAATAAAAATATATAAACATGGACTCCACTGATGTCCTCTTGTGTTGATGCAAGGACCTGCCTTTTCTGAGAAGTCAGAAATGCATCAGATCTGGAAAATACTGCTAATGCTTAAAATTTGGTCACATTACATTTTCAAGCTCCCCAGTCTGAAGAAGGATTAGAAGAACCAAATCCAAATCTCCTTTGTACATGCTTTTCAATCCTCTCACACCAGGCATTTGTTAATATAACTCCACTGGTTTTACAGACATGTTAGTGATATTATAGGAAATAAGGAAGTGTTCTTAATTGATAGCTCTACTGGGCACTCCTGAGAGACTAAATAAACTCCAGGAGCTTTAAAAATTGTTTATTTAAACTTCAGTTATATGGAGAGAGAATGCTAAGGTCTAAAGATTCTCACAGACCTTGTGATATAGGCATCATAGTCAACAAGAAAGGACTTTGGTTTGAATATTTCAGTTAAGCATGGCCAGGTGTGTGATCAGGTCAGGCACAGAATCATCATAGAATTATTAAGGTTGGAAAAGACCTCCAAGCCTGTGAGCAAACACCAGCATGTCAACTAGACCATAGCACTAAGAGCCACGTCCAGTCAATTCTTAAATACTTGCAGGGATGGTGACTCCACTGTTTCCTTGGGCAGCCGGTTCCAATGCTTGACAACCCTTTCAGTGAAGATTTTCTTTCTGATGTCCAACTTAAGCCTTCCCTGTCACAGTTTGAGGCCACTTCCTCTTGTCCTGTTGCTACTTACTTGGGAGAAGAGGCTGACCCCCACTTTGTTGCAAGCTCCTTTCAGGAAATTGTAGAGGGTGATGTGGTCTCCCCTGAGCTTCCTCTTCTCCAGGCTAAATAACCTCAGCACCTCCAGCCACTCCTAATATGACTGGGTCTCTCGACCCTTCACCAGCTCCACTGCCCTTCTCTGGATATGCTCCAGCACCTCAACATCCTTCTTTTAGTGAGGCAGCTCAGAAGTGGACACAGAACCCAAGGTGTGGCCTCACCAGTGCCAAGCACAGAGGGACAATCACTCCTCTGGCCCTATGGGCAACATCATTTCAGTACAGGCCAGGATGCTGTTGGCCTTCTTGGCCACCTGGGCACTCCGCTGGCTCATGTTCAGCTGCTGTCAACCAGAACCCCCAGGTCCTTTTCTGCTGATCACGTGGAGATTAGTCAGATAAAACTGTTATTTGTAAAGGATATACAGTGCCTGCCAGATCACAGGAAACAAGCCCTGATGGTAAATTCTAAACTCATAAATTGGATGTTATCGATACTTGGCATTTTCTCTGGATTGTTGTAAAGTTCAGGAATATTTGTTGAGATCCTAGTGCAGTTGCAAATATAATCACAGATGTTGCCTCTAGATATTGATTAGCTGTAGAACCATCTCTTTTTTTTTTTGTGCTTCTGTTGTGTGACGAAGCTGTACAAAATTCAGCTAAATTCATACTGGTGCTTCCTGCACATGTTGGTGTATGTGTTTTTTGACCAAGTTACTCAAAATGCACATGGGCACACTAAATCTTTCTTTCTCAGCAAGGAGTAAATTAAAAAGTCAGATTTTATAGGGTTAATTCTCTTTATAGAAGGATGATATTGGCTGATTTTATTTATGTCTATAATTCATACAAGGGATGCCTTAGACATCAGATATTTTTTATATGCAGGAATCCAACCTATGTCAATTGGAGTAGATGTAAAATATGATCCCCACTATTTGTGGTCACTAAAGGACCATTTTTTATAAATCTGCTGATGTAAGTTTCTCCTTGGCTTTACAAGTGGCCTGCCTTAACTGTACCTTTCATGATCACAATTTTCTAAATTATTTCCCAACATTCTCCTTAAAAAAATTCTATGGTGATATTTTTGTTACAGCTGTCCCAAATATTTTGATAATAATCAGAAGATTTCTGTACATGTAGCAGTTTGGGACCTGTCAGATGGGAGGTACGTCAATAACAAAAGGCAGTATTTTTATAACTGTTTATGATTTTTTAGGGGAGTGGTATTACCATTTCAGAAAGTTCCGACTTTTCACATGCAATATGATCACCTTCTGTTGGTATGTTATATTAAATAAAACCACTTTCAAGTCGATAATGCATTCTCTTTTTAATGGGATCCACATCAAAATAGAAAATGAACACTTTAAGAACAGAGAGGAGGTAGTAGTACTTAGGAATTGTTGCCATAATTCTTATGCATTTTTTTCTGTGTCTCAGTGAGGTGAATGCAAAGATGAAATTATCTTTTACAATCAGCATTACTTAGAATCTTGAGGTGTATGCTATATTTATTCCACTGTACCACCAATATACAATGATTTAAACATTTGTTTTGGCTTTTAATCTTTGCTCATATATATACACCTGCAAAATAAAAACCAGTGGAGTATGCATACCCATAAATCTGTCCAGCCCTCCACTCTTCTGAGATATTTCACTAAAGGCTTGACGCTTGTAATCAGAACTAGGTTTGGATGCTGCCTTCAATTCATTTAACAAACACCCTTCCCCCTCTTCTCCATATTCCAGCCTCCCTCTTTGTTTCATTTTTAAACCTGAAGGTTTCAAAGAGCAGAGAACTCCTTTGAAGGTGCCCGAGGAAGAAGCCAGGCAACAGTAAGAGGTGCATTCTTAGACTAAACATCAGCTATTTTATTTTGCACCATAAGCATTCTGATTTAATATATTTAATGTACTTGTACTGTAGTGAACTTGCATGAGTTTTTACTCCTCAGAGCTTCCTATCTCTAAACACTGTGTGATGCCTACTCCATCTTTTCAGCTACTGCTACTCCATAGTGCCTTCTTAGCTCTGCCCTGGGAGGTTCTGCCAGGCTGGTCAAGTCTGGTGAGGTGCTGGGACAGCCCAACAGCTGCCTTGCCAATACTTGAAGCCAGTTTCAAAGATGGTGACGATTTCCTCATGAAATGGTTAATGATGCAATACGGGACAGTGGCCTCAAAGCACAGCTCACATGGTCTGGTCTGGACATTGTGAGAAACATCAGGAGAACATCACAGCACTGAGTACATCACCCAGAGAGACTGTGGAATTTCTACACCTTGCCTCTTTGTACCGTAAGGGAGCAGCAGTATGAGCCAGTACCTTAGCACAGCACTTGGCTCTGCAGGCAGGAGGAGACCACCAATGTCTCCCAGGCCAACTGGAGACACACAGCCATGCCAGGACAGTGTGGTTAGTGGTAGAAAGGGTAGCCATGGGCTTATGGGGATCATTCAGACCAGGTGGGGTTTTGAAAGCTCTTGGATGATTCAGACATGTGTTTGTGTGGGAACGATGGGAGGGTTTATTTTTTCACAGGACTCTTCCTTGCAGTCTCACTTCCTTGTATTTAAATAGCATTGAAACCAAAACAGGAAAAAAACTTGTATGCCACACAAAGAAAGACAGCATTTAAAACAGTATAGCAATTGGTCTGGCTAGGCAGATGCTCAGGTAAGCCAATGCTATGCGTTGTGCTCAGTAAAGAGAGCATGGATTGAAACATGAAACTGACCTCTGTGTAATCTGTTTGTGCAGCTCCATTGGTCAATAATTTCTATTTAACCCAGAGAAAATGTCCCAATTGAAAGGAATGATTTCAGTTTAGTTACTCTAGATTTGAACAGTGTATCTGAGATCAGAACCTGGCCCAGAGGCTATAGGAATAAATGGGATTGGGAAGATATATTGTTTTGAAAAGGAAAAGGTAATTTGATATACTGGGCAGCAGGAGAACTATTACCGTGATTAAAGGCATTTTTCCTTCTAAGTTTGTGTTTGCAGGATATATTATTTATTGCTGGGATATGGCAGATTATTAGATCTTTCAAATCATTTTGGTATTTGATTATGGAGCCAAGTTTCCCTTTTGAGATTTTATAGTGCTTTTTTGTTCAGCACAGAATTGTCATTGGTTTGTGCTCTTTAAAAAAATAAATAAATGCCTTTTTGTTATTTCCAATATTGGAGAATGAAAGTTATATTGTATTGAGAAATATTTCCTTCTTCTAGGATGACACATTCTTACTCTTTGAAAGGTGAAAGTAAAAATTAAGCTCAGATACCATTTTTTCTGGTTCCTGAAAAATTTAAGTGCTAATTAGATAAATGATCAAGTGTTAAAAACTTTCTTCCTTTCATGTTTCAAAGTTTTAATTTCTTGCATCATAACTTTTTCAGATTACTTATTCCATATCTAATATTTTCCTTGGAATTTGTTCATACAGCAGAAAATTCTGCTGTAATGGACTAAATTTAAATGACATCTTAAGAATATCCCTAGATTTTAGTTGCCATCACACAATAAGCCTTTTAAGTTCTTGCCACATGGAGCAAACAAATAATTAGAAGTTATCTGGCAGACACCACTGTCAGACCACCATAGATTTGTCTCTTTCCTTTGCCTTTGGGTAAAAAAAACCCACAGAACATTTTCTGTCAAAGCCTGCTTTGACAGAACTGGACAAAAACAAGTTGATGAACAGTCTTTTCTCAGAGATCAGTTCCATTCCCACTGAAACACTCCATGACGACTCATCCATTTCTAGTGTTTCTTTTTGTGGGAAATTTTTGAAATTATGAGGTTTGACTTCACCATTTCATTTTGTGGGGATTTTAAGCTCATGCATTTTACACTGCAGATGAAGTGGCCTAAGAGAGTGCATCCAGTCACGTATCATTTCTCATTAGACACACAGCACCTGGTTAGGCAAAAGGAACTTGATTGTGTGCAGTGATCTCAGAGGCTTTGTCTGTGGTTTTGGAGGACAAGGGCTTGAACTGGTCTCTTCAGAGCTCCCAGCACTGATTGTCCATGAGTGTTCAGGACCTGAAGTGCTCTCTTTCAAGGAGAAGAGATGGGCAAATCCTGTGAACTTGGGGAAGGGGCTTGGCCATTTGCCTTGTTTAATGTCATACTGCTGCTTGGTGCTGGAGCCAATTTCTTCTCCTAATTGAGAAAAGCTTTACTGGTGCATGTTCCTCAGTTTCATCTTGGTGAAATCACCAAGACACAATTTGGGACTTTAATTACTTCCACGGAAGAGAAAAGCTTCTAAACCCCAGTGTTTGAAGGGCAGTGGTTAAAGCTGATTCTGAATTAGTTGTACCAGCCCCAAGCTGCCTGCCTGTGCCGAGGGAGGCAGGAGAATGATGCTGGCAAGCTGTCCCAAGCAGTGAGCTGGTGGCAGACTGAGACTGTGGGGACAGCTGTGAACAAACAGGCCTGAAGGAATCCCACACGTTGCACTCTGGAGAGCCCCTGTGATGCTCCTGTCACTAAATGCCATGGACTGAGCTGCTTATGTGGTTAGGCACGGGCCTGAGCCTAAGTCCCTAAATCCCTGGCAAGGCCTGGGAGCTTCTAGCTAGACTGTTTTCTCCCCAGAAGCAGACTTTGCAATCTGTTCCATGTTCTGTGTGTGTTTGGAGAGCAAATGGAGTGAGCAAGATAAAGGAAAGCAATTAGATTGGGCTAAGGTGCTACTTGCATGCAATGTTAAAGAGTCCTGCTATCTCTTTATCTATTTCTAACCAGACACAAATTCATGCAATATTTAAAGGAGAACTCCTAACCTTTGATACAACAATAATTTAATTTTTCAAATATATTTACAATGCAAGTTTAATCTGCCAATAGATCTTTCCGAAGAGGCAGAAGGCAGGGAGAGAAAAGGAGAGATAAAGTCATTGGAAAAAGATCACAAGGTTGATAACAGAAAAAGCTGCAGTCAAACTTACGTGTTTACACACTGAAAAAACAGGAGTGGCATTTGTTCCCTATGCTTCAGAGATCCTCACTGTGTCTTTGTCATTTCAAAAAAGAAGTCTGTGTCGCTTCTCTCAAGGCACATCTGCAGCCTGCTCTTTCACTGCAGAACATGAAATCACACCAGCACAGAGCAAAAGAGTAAAGGGAAGCTGAAAACTTGGAAAGAAAACACGGGAGAGGTGAACTGAAAGAAAACAGCTTCAGTATTTTCCTGATTCTCTGATCCACAGTTTTGTGGTCCTTCAAGCCCCCAAACAGACCTATGCCCAACTCAGTTGTGGTGGTTAACCACCTTCTGCTTTACTTTTGTCTTTATTGCTCCCAGAATTAGACCCAGCTGTTGGGTGCTTGAGGTGCTAATCTAGTTGCTAATGCTGGTGTTGTGTCAGGGTGCTGGGGAAGGGGGCAGAGAGTGAACAAAGCAGAGCTGTGCTTATGCCTGCATTTGCCTCTATATCTACATGTGTATTTGTCTATTCTTATTTCTAGATGTATTCAGATATCTATTATCTATGTCTATGCCTATATGTCTATCATCTGTATCAACATACCTAAGTCTTTATGTATAGCTAGATGAGATAAGCCCTGCTTATTATCAAAATAGCAAAAATAGATTTTCCAGCCAATGCAGAGAAAAAATGACAAAAGCAGGACGTGCTTTTGATGGCCTGAGAGGTGGGACATTTTTCATTCCCCTCTCTCAGTACCTGGTAGTAATAGTGCACTCACTACAGTTTCCCTAATCCAAGACTCAGCTCTCCTCTGTCTGTTTGTCCAAACAAGTGATAGGATAATTTATTCTAGTAGCACAACATCACACTGGGGCCTTATCTCATTCTGTATGAAAAAACATACTCTGCATAGGCAAGGCCTTGGTTACTGACCCATCACAGCACATTTTTATAGGATATTCCATTATACATCTCCACAGAAACAAGTTTCCCTTTGCCATGGTTAGTCTTTTCTCCTTATTGAAAGAAGATACACATGGAAATGTTGTTCTTTATTATTATTTCCCCTGAAAGTAGTGCACAGAAACTCTGTATTGGTGCATTACCAGCGATTTTGTATTGAGTAGTGACTGACCTGTGACCTGATTTGCACTTGGTGTTCTGCAACAACATAAGATTTGCAAGTTGTGTTTACCAAAAGGTGTATTTCATACCCATGATAATCTGAAGTAATTCAAAATTGTAATATCAGTAGAGGCATTAAATAGGCAATACAACATTATATGCTTTACAGTAGACTATAGGTCCATAGACAGCCACACAAATTAAAAAAATTCAGTCAGAAGTTAGCACATTAGTCCCTGAGAGTACTCTTTCCCCAAAAAATGCCCAGTATTTTTTAATTAAAATATGCACATTTCAAAGTTTCCTGCATGAATTTGTACTCAAGTTAGAAGCATGGGTTTTACTGGAGTAGAGCAGCACCAGTGTCAAAGCAAGATCTGTTTGTTTATGAGCTGCAGGCACTAGATCTAACCTCTCCTACATGTAAAAGAACTGTGCAGGAGATCTATACAGGGACTGTTTCCAAGCATAAAAAACCTCAGATGAAAGGCCAGGTAATGGATGAATAATTCAGGTGTACATGATGTACAGAATTGAGTGCTTCTGACTAGGCTGTGAAAACGAAATTTCTCATATGTCTTATACCATTTATATGACACTGGTCATTTAATATCTACTTTTTAGTAGGAAAATCCCTTACACAAAAAGCAGCTTAATTATGCATTTTTTCCCCCATGAATATAATTCATTCCTCTGTATAATTTCAGCAATGCAGGTGAACACTGCTGAAAAAAATGTAGCTGTTCAAGGAAATATACAGACTCTTTCGAAAAAACCTTTTCTAACCTGAAAAAATTTTATCTCCATGGTCCCATGTCTCTTCTACATGAAAGGATCTCTTCAGAAAAAAAAAAAAAAATCGAAAAATATATTGCATCAGTCAGTTTTGAGTTTTAAAGTTTCTAGACCAAGTTTCTAGACCTTGACACCAACCCTTGCAAAGAGGGAGGCAGGGAGGGTGGAAAAGCGAAGTAAGAGAAGGAAGAGCAAGAGAAAGAAGCTTGGTAAGCCAGAGAAGGAATAGTAAGAGAAAGAATCTTGGTAAGCCAGAGCACCTCTGAAATCTTGCTTCAAGACTTGATAAATATTTTCTTCACTCTTCTGCCTGGGCTGGATCAAAGCAGTCTTTTGGGGTGGGGTGGGAGGGGAACACAATAATTTTGTGTTTCCCCAGTCCCTAGAGCCTGATAATCTTTTTATATCTAAAATCATCTAAATAGGAGAGCAAAAATGTCCTCTTCTTTTTGCCTGTCCCCGGATCTATTAAAAACAGAGCAATTTGGTACATGTTACATCCTGACCTGCACTGGTCTGAGAGGTGATATATTGCTTCGTAAATCATTTGACTTATGTATGTATTAACCAGCTTTATGCTATATATAAGAGAAGACTGATAACAAAGACTGTGTATTACAGAAACATTGCTCTACACTTGATCACTTTTAGATCCCATTAAAACAAGCTGTGTTTTTCCTGTATGTAGAATAACTCTCTCAGAAGACTCTATTTTGTTCATTGTATTTGGCAGTCACAGCCACATAGTAAATGATCACATTATATGCAGCATCCTAATGTGCAGAATGTAAATGGTGAGGAGGATAATGAATAGGGCAATTGGAGAACAAAATTACATTTCCTGCTCACGGCTCTGATCAGCCCTAGTTAACATGCTCATAAGTAAAGAGTTAGTTATGGGAAGGTGGTTGGTGATTAAATGAGTGAAAAAACACATCCATTTTTACCAGCAGAAGACTGCTAAATAGAGGTGTGTGCATTAGAGCTCCCAGTGGATGGGCTGCACAGGTGAATGTCATCTGGGCTACTGAATAGCTGTAGTTCATTGAAAGGTCTTTCCATTGTCAGAGTGGTTTCTGCATACCACTCAACATATTTCTTCCCATACATCTCCAACAGAATTCAGATCTCCCACTTGACCTCCACAGAGATTCTTTGTAAGAGTCTCCATTTAATCATATTTCTTTGAGATACTTAAATTCTGAGCTAATGTGGAGAATCAAGAGATGTCAATGCTGTTCGGGAACAAAAAATTAAACTGACTCCTATATTATTTTGGTATTGTTATCTCCAAAATGACTCTCCCACTTGTGAATAAAAAATGTTACTGATTTCAATCTATAATGTGTGTGTGTGCGTGTGTGTATATTTAGGTTCTGGTTGTTTGGGGGCTTTTTTTGGTTGGGATTTTTTTTTTAATGTTAATGCTCAATACATGATCGTTCCATGTTCTCAACACTTCTGAATTCTTCCTGTTCAAAAATGTTCACATTTTTGGCGAAGAACCAGGAATTCAGACATAAGGTAGATCTTTGAAAGGGGATGAGAGGCATGAGGGGATGAGAGGTTCATAAGCCAGTTTCATGTCCTCATCAACAGCTACTGTACTGCTACAGCAACAAATTGCACATTCTTTCAGATGTGACAGACTTTGTACAACAAGAAGCTGCCTCTGTGTGGGATGGGATGAGGGAAGGAGATTCAGGAAACCCTGAAGAGTAGTTGTTACTGTTTTTCATCCCAACTCCAGCAACCACAGCTAGTTGTGGCACTGCAGTGAATGTGATGGAAGGTTTACATTGCGTAGTAATCTTCTACGCAAATTTGTTCCTCTCAAATACCAAAGGACTGCTCTTCAGATCCAATGAAATATGTGTTATAGACATGTCACAGTGGGGCTGCAGACCTCGACATGGACCACTCATCTGGAAGAGTTTTGTACATAATCACCCTTTAGACACTGATGGTGTCCAAAATGTGGTTTCATGAGAGCTTGTCTGTATAAGAAGAGTTAGAAAAGAACATTTGAATGAAATAATAGTATTGGCTAAAATGGATTTGTTAAACTGCATTGATCCTCATTATAGACATTCTCATTCAACATTAAAACAGCTCTAATTCAATTTAGTTTGATCCATTTTGGCAGTGAAGTAGAGAAAACTGACTTGCATTTGTTCAGGGCCCAGACAGTGCCAAATTCAGGCCCTGAGCCTGTGCAGACATCCTAGACATTACCTGCACACTTCCAGATTCTTCTCCCAGGCTGGGTGTCCCCTAGATCAGCTTGAGCCATTTCTCTGTTTGAAGTGTCTGCTGGGGTTTCACATGAGAATGTCTCTGATGGTTGTCTGTTTACATCAGAAAAGATTAACCGGTTGAACTGCTATGGCTATGGTATTTATCTTACTGAGTGTTTTAGCCTCATTCTCTTGTGAAGTATGCACCATAGAATATTTTTTTCTATGATTATTATAAGAAGATTAGAGTACTCCTAGAGATGTTTATATTTTAATGGATAAAACCCAAGCAGATTATTCTGTCAGAATTTAAGAGACAGACATCAAGAAGGACCATGTAACTTCAAACATCTTGACTCTGTTAAGACATTTTGGTCTACTATGGGCAGTTCTATCCCTTTACAAATACACTACTGTGAGAGAACTCGTCTTACAGTGGAGAATGTTGTGCTAGAGCACTCAGATCACCATTTGTCCCAGCATTGATTTTTCTCATCCATTTTTCTTACACCCTTACATCATATGGATCATATCTGGGAGGTAGTGCTGCTCTTCTCCCTCACGTTATTGCAAAAGAAATAGAGCTATCTTGGCCAGAGGAAATAACCCCAGGAAACTAGACATAATCCACTTCCAGTCCCTTCCTTTCCCCAGAGATGGAGCAGAAACAAATAGGCAGCAGCATCCCTGCTATTGATAGAAGTTCTGGGGTGTAATGGAGGCAAAGGTACAGGAAGAGAAAGGCCAAGAGAAGTGAGTGTGATGGGTTAGGTTACAGAAGATTATGCAGTATGAACCATAAAACTAACAGTAATGATATTCCAGTGGTATTGATGATAATTAGTCTAGCTACTGTTTGGATTCTAGGAATTTAGAACTGCTGCTACTATGGAAATATTTTATAACCATATGAATAAAAATATATATTCTCTTTCTGAAACATCTAAACAAATAAATTCAAATCAAACAAGCATGAGGAGATGCTATTTTCACCTGAAGCTAGCAGCTCTGAAGCAGTTTGCTTATGCTGGTAAATTAGTAGCTACTAATGTAAAAACTTTTATGGTCTCCAATACTCCTTATATTTTGTAACAGTCATCGTGCTGCAGATGACAGGTAATGCCAAGATGTTAACTACTTGTCCTTTCTCCTTCTGATTTGTGTAAATTAAATCAGGCACATCAATTTATATTAATTTTTCTGCAGAATTCTTTCCTCTTTCTAAACTGTACAAGCTGTGCTAATTTTTGCTGCTGAGATCTGACAGCTACCCCTTTCATGGTGCCTTTGGATTACTGTTTTCTTGCCAGTCATGGGGGCTGCTACTACTAGGTTGTCTGTGTTCATAGAAACTGCAATCACACTTGAACAGATAATGCTCTGTATTATCATTTCTTGGCTAACCAAATGGGAAAACCAAGATAATCTAACTGCAAAAACAATTGCAGGTTTCATACATTTCTGTAAAGGAACACAAGACAATTAAACCTCATGGGCCCAATCCTGCCTCTGGAAAAATCAATGGAATCCTGGTGATTTTGAATTTAAATTGACTCCTACTCCCTGCTTTTGTCTCATCTATCCTTTCTTTCTGTGCCACAATGAGAAGTGGGAACTCATTTGACTATACCTATGCTACCTCTTCTGTCTAAAAAGAACTTTTATGTCTCCTGGGCCTGCAACAGCTCCCTTCAGACTGAGACCAGTCAGGGAGCATCCCAAAATCACTTTCTGGGCTTTGCTCTCAAGCCTGTTAATAAGTCTCTCAGCCACTAAAGGGACACAAAGCGACTAACAATACTGTCTTGGCATTTCTCTGTTTTTGTAAATACATTTTTCTATTTTCCAAGTAATTTTCAAGTGGGTATGTATCTTTTATCTTTAAGAGTTTCTTGTACTAAAGTGATGGAAAATATAATCACAGAAACTGTTTTCAAATGTAGGGAGGACTAGAAGTTGATTGTGAATAATCAGCACAAATTTATGAAGGAGAAATCATGCCTGATTAACCTGATAGATTTCTGTTATGAGGTGACTCACTTGGTTGTTTATCTTGACTTCAGCAAAGCTTTCTGCACTGTCTGCCATGACATCTTCCTAGAAAAACAGAATAAATGGACAGCAGGCTGGGCTGAAAACTGGCTGAACTGCCATGCTCAAAGAACTGTGTTCAGCTGTACATGTCCAGCTGGAGGACAGTCCCTAGCCCTGAGACCCTGGGGGTGGCTATTGGGATCAATAATCTTTAATAGCTCCATTAATGATCTGGATGATGGAGCAGAGTTCCCCTTCAATATATTAGCAGGTGATACAAAGCTCAGAGGAGTGGTAGATACACCAGATGTCTGTGCTGACATTTAGAGGGCCAGGGATAGGTTAGAGAAATGTGACAAGAGGAATCTCCTGAAGGAAAGAAAAGAGAAATGCAAAGTCCTGCACGTGGTGAGGAGTAACCCCAGCCACCAATACAGACTGGCTGGGAGCAGACTGGCTGGAAAGTAGGTTGGCCAAAAAGCACCTGGGGGTCTGGTGCACACCAGTTTGTATGCAAGCCAGCAATATAGTCTTGAAGTAAGGAAGGGTAAGGGTATTCTGGGCTGCAAATTTTTTTCCACCAGACAAAAATATAACTATGGTTGTTATAGTTGTTAGATGTATGGTAAATTATTTTGAAGAAAGCAATGACTAAATGAATATATGAATCATGGTTCCAAAGAAATACCTTATTTACATTATGATCAATAGCATAAAACTTCATTTCCTGATATTGCAGGAGTTTCTGATAGAATGGACAATGTTCTGCAGAAATATGACTTTAATATAGGGTATGTTTGTGACAGACTGGCTATAGAAGACAGTGGTATATTTAGCAGCATTGTCACATTTTAAGTAAGTACCTTAACATACGTGAATGCTGTTAGGGCTATCGGCTTCTAAATTGGACAATCTCAGATGTTGTTGATAAGTCTTTAAGCTTCTCTCTGTATAACTGAATCACTTTGTTCATTCCAGGATGTCTCTCTTACTCATTTACACTTTAACATAGAGTCCCTCTACACATGTTCAAACCATCTTGGCTACATGCACCCCTTTCTGCCTCTCCTGCAGTATTTAGTGACAGCTTGTAGGCAGAACAGTTTCTTAGTTCAGCATCTCTTGCTTGACTTAATGGACATTGCTTTCCCTGACCAGGGAGCGGGGAAATGTGATGAGAACAACTTGCTCCATTGAGCCAAAGAACTGCACTGTTAAGATTTAAGTGGTTATTTCTGGGGGACTTCCAAAGACCAGCCAGAGAGAAGCTGTCATGTTGGAGTTGACTAAGCTGGTACCCAGGAATGAATAAACAAATGGCAGTAAAAATTCCTTCTCACTACACTGGCTGAATTAAATTATATTGTCAGTTTATTTGTCTGCTAGTTGCTCTTCTGATCCAATTAAGGCTCTTGTCATGAATTTAAAAGAAAGGATCACCTTATTAAATTGTGGGAGACATTTTTTTACCTGGATTATTAATAATGCCTTATATTATTAAATCTAGAAGAAATTTTATAAACTAATTCACTATCACCACAGAACTGCAGTTCATCTGTTTTATCAGTTTATGAAAACAGCTCATTTCTTCTTGAGCTTGATTCTCTCTTGAACTGCTCTTTTGGGCCCAGTCTATCTGATTCAAAAATCAGGTTAAAAGTTCTGTTGTTCTGAATGGATCCTGATCAGGCCAATGGGATCACTTAAGACAGTATGAAGTTGCAGGATTAGCCCCTTTCTGGCTTGTATCCATTGGTGCAAACTGCTCTTTCTTAACCAATTGCTGTAGTGCATCCTAACAACCCTATTTTCTGTGTAATTTATACTTCTTCCCAAGAAACTGAGAAAAAAAAAATCACACAAATTAATTTTTCTTCAAACAAAATTTTCAGAATTAAATAGGTTTGTCCAAATCCTTTTAGTTGTGGTTTTAATGATACATTTCACCTTCTTCCAAACTATTTTTCCTCTTCTTCTCAATTTGTGTTTTAAGTACAACACAGTTAATTTTTAAAAGATGTGGGAAATGAACGTGAACTTAAGGTCATTCAGGGAAATCTGAAATTAAAAAGTAACTTTAAAGCACAACCCAAATAAACCAAACATTAATCTGAAGAGGAAAATATTAATAAGCCTTTATGAAGAATGTATTCCTTTCATTTCCAGGCTAAATCACAGGCCTACCTAGTTGAAAGGTGAAGATGGCTCATCTATTAAATAGCTATTGGAGTGATCTGAGATATGATGATTAATTATAATATGCAAAGTTTGTCCCAGGTGTACAGACCTCATAAAGCAGACAACACACGTGCATTATTAGCTCCCATCACAGTGGTAAAATAAGGCAACCTGACCTAAGTATCAATTTTCAAAATATATATGTGATTATAATGAGTGTTCTGACAGCATGTAATGACAGAATTTAAGTATTCATGTTTTTATCTGTAGTCTTTCATTTGGTTTAGTTGGAAAATGTAATGCTTGATTTGTCAGGAAATCTAGAAATATGGTTCCAGACTCAGATGATTTTTACTGTATTGCATACTGAGGCTGCCCCTGGGAAGGTATTTATTTCTTTTCTCCTTGTCAATAATGAATGACTCTACAAAGCAGAAACCTTATTAGAGTCTATGTTTAATGATTGCCCTAGTGATATGAGTGGTCTGGTAACAAATTGAAATGTCAGACACTCTATGACCCTCTAATAATATTGAAATCTGCCAGCCCCTATTAAACTGCCTTCAAACTATTATCCTGTGGTAATAGATCAGTTACTTACCCTAACTAATACAGTTATCACGTGGGACACTGCAGAACAATCCTTTTAATCAAAAGAGTCAAAAAAGGAGTAGAACAATGGGGTAAAAATGAGGTATTGTCATAGCAAGTCATGATCAACCCACTTCATTAAGGTGGAAAACTACCCGTAAAGAAGGCTGTGATTGATCTTCATTCTAGTGTGTCATCCTGTAAAAAGAAAGAAGTAACTTTCAAATTTGAATGAACAGGATGTTGTGTCTCTCATCCTTTCCATCCTGCTGTTCCTGTTTTAATGGATTATCTAACTCCATAAGCTCCTTTTATAGGTCCAGGTGCAATCCAATGTGTCCCAATATTGCCATAGGAAAAGACACAAGAAACAGAGACACTATTTTGTCATCATTTCCAACAATTCCTTTGCATTTTTACATGGAGAGCATGACATTAGTTTTTTCCTGTTTCCAAATCAATCAATAAAAAAAGGTAACCTTTATAATTTTAACAGGGAAAGCAAAAGAAACAGCAATTTTAACTATTGGAAAAACAGAATCACATCCTTCTTGCTTAGGACTTGTCCCTCCGTCACTGAATTATGCTAATGCATAGAGGTCATATTTACATGGCATCATTAATTGCTCTTGAATTGGAGATTTATGCATAGATTTATCCATAAGATTAGAATGATAAAGAGAACTCTTAGTGATCTCAGACTGTATTAAAGCACTTGATTCTCTTGAAGCTAATGAGAACTTCTCTTTCTGTTGTTGAAGGCTCTGAATTATGCTTGCCTGTGGGAATCTTTGTCCCCTTCCTTATTATGGAAAAGAAGATGAGGTTAGATAGGAAGTCTCCCAAGTTATAGTTTCTAGGTCCTCCACTTTTTAAGGGGATATCTTTCTCAACCAGGGTATAGACAGCCCAAGGTCATCTTTCAAACCTTGTGACTTTCCAGCTGAAGTAATTTTGATTCTCTAAGCACTCTTCTGAAATGCCTAGAACATCCACAGGTTGTATTACATAACATACCCAAGGGCACACTTATGTGCCAAGTAGACTCCTCCTGTGACCTTCTGTCTTTCTCCTGCCCATTTCCAAATACCATGTCAGCTGATGTGAGGCAAAGTTAATATTTCAATGTTCTTCCCAGGGGAGTCTTGAGCAGCGCAAGAGAGATAGGTAGGAGATCTATATGGAGTCTGAGTTCAGGTTTGCACACAACTGAGTGTGGGAGCACACTGGGCTTCAGCACTGTAGGATTTGAGCTCTAAAAGTCTCTGTAACCATAAGCCCCTAGATGAACAATCAGGATTTATACATTTGATATATGTATATATATATATGACATGTACCACCTGTGTGGAGAGGAACATCAGCCCGTTTCTATGTCTTCTTCCCTGTCCTGCTGCAATCTTCTCTAGCAGTATCTCCTTCTATGTGCTTTTTACCCTGCCCAGTGTCTCCTTGTGTACCTCTATGTTAAGGTTTTGGATGATGCTGTAATCAAACTACTGAATCATAAATCTCATTTATCTTTTCTCTAGAAACCATTTAAAGTCACATTCTAGTGCAGGAGGGTCTCTAAAACTCTTACTTATAACTGACCCTAATTCATGGCTATAACGAGAAAGATCAAAGTTACAGCCTGGCTTCAGAAAGATTCCCTGCAGGAACAGAAACCTGGGAGATTTTGCAAGGAGTTTTGTGTGAGGTATAGTTAAATTCACCTCTGTTCGGAACAAAAAGTGACCTTGTGAAAATAGCTCCATGTTTATTGTCGTTTCATCAAACAGGCATAGCTCACAAACAAAAAGATGGCTTTCATATCTACCATTCCTGCAAAGTCACCATGGGCTTTTACTGTCAGCCCTAGCTTCCCCCCATTTTGCCTGCCATCAGCAGCAATAAAGACCTGCAGGCCAAATGAGTCCCCCAGAGATGCTGTGTAACACGCTGACTTATAATTGTGCTCTCATTGACACCCCTGCAGCTCCCTTAATGTCAGTGGTTTTCTGCCTGATCTTAGCAAACATTTCACTGAGGATATACAAAAGGTATGGTAGCTTGCAGCTCTTTGCTGCCTTATTCTATAAAGAAAACAGTAGGGAAAATGAAGTGAGCTCTAGAAATCAGTTAAATTTTCATTATCATGTAATGTATTTCATATTTGATGAATTCTGCAGAAATTCTTGGCATTGTTTAACAAGGCTGAACTGCTTCTAACTATCTGAAAAATGCATAAAAGCTTGATTTGTTTTCCCCCAGGGGCAGCTTTTGATCATGAACTGCATTTGGAAAGGCCCTACCCTACTGTGAAATGTGCCTGAGGACCAGGAGGGCCAGCATGGTCTCACTGTGGGCTGGGCTCTACTCTGACCTGACAGAGAAATGCTCCTCAGCTCTGTTCCACCCACTGCCAGGAGCTCTGGTGAGTTCCCTTTGGAGCTGAAGGCTAAGGCACCACTTGTCAGGCATGAAGTTAAGAATCAACCCCAAGGATCCCATACCCATTCCACCAAGCACAGATGTGCTAGTGGCTTGGATTTTCAAATTAAAATTTCAAATTTACCATCCAAGATTGTTTTAGACAAAATTCTTATAAGTTTTACCAGCTGAAATTTGCTTGGGGACATTTTTTTCATAACATGGGATGTGCTTCCATTCACTTCTGAGTGCAGAAATAGTTAAACAAGGCATAAATAATGTCAGACAAATCAAGAACACACTCACTCATGGATACAATTTTTTTTACACTATTTGTTCAACTCCATTGGAACTCTTAACCTGAATAAAATTGAAAGCCCCGGAAAAAATATCTTACTGTTTTGTCATGTACCTGATTAGTTTGGTTAGAAACCAAAGAATTTCATAAACATTCTTGTTTATTTTTGTATTTAGCATTCTGTAGTAAGTCATGTTGTTGAACTGAACATATATTAAGTGTCTTCCAGATTTTGTCATACAGTTTTTCATACAGCATAATTTATAATTCTGAATGTACTTCTGTTTTAGTAATTTCCTTTTATCCCCAGTGGCCATTTTCACTCTTGCTGTATCTATTGTGAGATGGCATCTGCAACCTTTGGGCATGCAAGATATTAATCCATCTTTGATCACATTCCCCTGTGTATCCTCCCCACAGCTTCCTGATTTTTATCCAGAATGAACTCTGAAACAATTCAACATGTTTATTTTTATTATTATGATTGGTTCACTTTGGTTGTAGTTGAGAACATGAGGTCGAATAGTTTTTTTTTTAGTTCAGGGTTTTTTTATTCTTTTAAACATTTCTCCTGTACTTCGATACTGATTCCATAGAAGTTTCTCCTTTTATTGCTTTTGTTTTTACTTTCCTGAATCTCTGTTTGCTTCATGGAAGTAAATATCAGAGCACACAGCTGTGACACAGATCTTCTAAACTTAATATAGGTATCAAAAAAGGAAAAAGTTTTTTTTTGTCATCACCATCCTATCAATGCAGGGCTGCTTCTCCAAAGTTATCTTGTTCATCACCCCTACTCAAAAAAACATTCCCCAAGTAAGATCCTCCAGATATTATGACCAATTTACACTAGTAAATATTAATTTTTTTGTTCTTGCATCTTAAGATGACAACAGGACTACATGAGTTTCTTTCACAGGATTTAACTGCTCTTTTTTCAGGCATTTGTAGGACTTTCCTTTGCTGTGGCACACATAGGTTATGGAATTGTCCTTTGTCACTTTCTACCATCCTTGAATCAGTGTTGTTTTCTCTGAGCTCACTCCACTTTGCCTGCTTTCAGATTCTGTATCCCAAATGCCAGAGACAATTTACACACCAGAAGCTATCTGTAGAAATTTCACCCCACAAATACATCTGAGTTAGGGGGTTGTCATGTACATTTCTCTTGGAGCTAAATTGGTATCCCTCATAAAACCTGATGGCTTGAATCTCTCTGATTATGATCTGGTGCCTCTGCATTTGCAGCCCACAGCTGTGCTACCCTTTGCACCCATCCTGTTGGGAATGCTCCTATGTCATTTGTTGCCCACTGTTACCTTGAGGCTTTTGCCTTCTATTGAATTTGTGGCTTCCCCCAGCCCAAGTTATTCTTCCCTTGTGGCATGCATTAGTTCACTTTTTAACAAGCTGAATCTCATTTTGGTATTCTCAGCCTGTATTTCTCTGAGCTGCTCTATATTACATTTCTTGATCCTGACTTGTATAATGTCTCCCAATTTAGCATCATCTGCAAATTTAATGAATGTGGTTTTATTTTGCAATCTTCAAGACTGTCAATAAAGGTGGTAAAGTAAATATTGGTCCTACTTTAGGTCTCTGTGGCTCTGCACTTCCCCCTTCACATTCATGCCTGATTCCCCTGCCCCTCAAACTCTCATGGTTGCAGTGCCTGGCAGTACTCTCTCCTTTGTGGAATTCCACATAAATCTAGTATGTATATTATTTTGCTATATAACAGTTTCACCAAAATCCATATCTGTAATATAGACAGTACTTCAGACATCCAGAGAGTTAGGAAACATCACAGAATGCAGTGATGAGTTAAATCTCATAGGTCTGCTACTCAACTCTCATGCAATACTTGCATTAGATCACAGTAGTGCACCTCTTGCCTTGGAAGCAGTGGCAATTAACCAAGTTTTGACTTCTGATTGGTTTTGATGAGCATGTGAAGAAATATAGAATGCAGTTTTTAGTGTGGATTCAAGTAGATCACATAATCTGTAAGGTTGTTACCTTAAGGGTATCCCACATCATCTGTACACTCACTCTTCCAGAACAAGCATCTTGATATTGCTCCACAGCAAGTGGTGAACAGCCAGTAGGAATTCCTTGTTTGAATGTGACTTTGCTTACATGGTTTGCTATCATGACTGAAAAGCCATCTCACTAAGCAGCACAGAATCCAAGCATACATGGAAATTTACTGGCAGAGTACACTGGTTTGACAGAAATTGTCTTCTTAGAGTTCATAGGGGTTATGGCAGAAAACTGAAGGGGAAAATGTTTTTTGGGTATTTTTTTCCTTTTACATAAGACATGTCTTTCAAAGAAGGCTTTATTCAAGGTTAAGAGGTACTTAGCAACTTTTTTATCTCAACAAATATATACCAGATATTTAGGCCAATAACAGAAGGAAAAGAGAGAATGAGTAATAAATATATGGTGATATAAGTATTATCAGCAATGAGAGCTGCTTCTGGTCCAGTTACTAGTAGTAGGATCATACAATTTTAAAGCTGTGGAAATCACAAAAGAAAGAAGAAATTGGGATGAAAGCCAGAAAAAAGGCCAAGTGATCTAGAAGATGGGTCACTAGTTTACATCTTCCAGTTTTCTGCAAAGCCCCAGCCTATGCCCATGCCCTCTGCACATCACACAATGTCCTCTGCAAAATGGATGTATGTCACAAAATCGTAAAATCATAGAGTCATGGATTGGAAGGGACCTTGAGGATACCATCTAGTCCCAATCTCTCCCACCACAGGGGATGCCACCCACTAGAGCAGGTTGCTCATAATCACAGACTAATTTGAGGCCTGCAGATAGCAGCATGATCAGGCAGTAGTTTTAACTTGAAGCTATCTGCTAGGTCTTCCAAAGGCAAACATAGTTCAAGTATTTAGTAACTAATGTCTTCCCTTTCCTAGTAAGTGAAATTTTAAGAAAGGCAATTTACTCAGAGATTACATTCAATTATGCACAGGTAGATTTCTAGGTACTACCCCCAAAATAATCAGTCCCCAGCCACCCTCTAACTGTGGTGCAGACTTTTGCATCAACCAAGTACTCATGACTGGTAGAAAGTATAAAAAGCCTGCAGAATTTTATGCCTGTGTACCTCTTTGGCTTTCCTACCTATTATTCTGTTGTGAAAAATAGATTAAACCTCAGCAGTATATTTCAGTCTCTAAACATTTTTGTGCCTGGTTATTTTTAAAACACCTTTTTCTATTTTTCTTTCTTTCCCTCCTTTTTTTTCTCATTGACATATTTATAAATGTTCTTTTCTTTTCCTCTGTACCTGTAGCTGGCATTTACCTCAACATTTTTTGTTCTCAGCTGTGGCTGGATATTCTTGCTTCATTGGCTCCTTCCTTCTTCATCTCCAGTTGACAGCATCATTGTAAAGAAAATTGGAAACACTGCTTACTTCACAACGATGCACTAAGTGCCCCAGCTATGCAGTCTCACAGAGAAGCTCACAATGAGAACATGTGCACCACAGACAGGTCTTTTCTCTGCAAATCTCAACATATCTTGCAGGGACAGCTGGTGTTTAGCATTGCGGTTGTGTTGCTGTGCAAAGTGGCCTTGAGCAGATTGATACAGGACAAGATTCACTCTATCACATATACATTTTGAATCTTATTTATTATTCATCCCTACTTATTATTCTTTTTATTCCTGAGGTAAGTCCTGATCCTTTCCCATCAAACATGTAATGCTTTTTCTGACTAGGTGAGTTGAGAATGACTTCTGGAGGATGGACCTCAGAGTGGGTTGTAAGTATTTGTCATAGAATTGTGTCCTAGTTCCACTAGTCTGTGCATGGGAGACTGCAAAACTAAGGGTGTGTCTGATGGAGGTCAGGTATAAATCATCACAAAAATATCTGCTGCTTTAGTGTCCTGCTTCCATTTTGGCAGTATTTCTGGAGGAGGAGGCAGAAAGTGAGTAAATAACAGAAGGAATGACTTAATTTTTGCCCAATCTGTAAGATCTGTATCTTTCTGAGCAGTGAGAGTTATTTTTAGTGATTTGCATCACTGGCTCTTGGCAGCCATGGCAACTAAAATCCTCTTCTACCCAGCAAAAACAAGGAAAGGAGAGAAGACAACTTCACTCTTACCCTGGCCTCACTTTCCTGGTTTCTGTCCTCCCCAGTGCAACAGGTTTAAGTTTAGTACAATTGCATTTGGAGCCTAACACATTTCTCAGTATATTCCCAGCTTTGCCATAACCTGGAGGAATGAACTCTAGCAGTGAAGTTTCCCCATTCTATACTTTGTTGTGTTTGCTGTGTTGCCATCTGTATTTTATATGATGGTGGCTTTCTCAGTGTTGGATTAACATTTCAATGAGATGTACACAGGACCACGAGGTGAAACCATGGCCTGTTCTATGACAAGTGCCAAGCCCAGACTTCTCCTTAGTCATCCAGAAACCATGGCTTCTTCTCAGTGATAAAGTTTCTAGGTTTGAAAACAAAGGCATTTTGTCATAAAGTACTTCCTTTTAAAAAGCAAAAAACCAGATGCATATAAATGGAATGTGCTTTGGTATTTCCTAGCAGAAGAGGGAAGAATAAAGAAATTCTTCTGTATTTTTTTCCACTTCTGTATGTGTAAGTCTGCCACTGACTGCCTGTCAACACTTCCTCACAAGCTACCAAACAACTTGTCCAAACAGGACAAGGTAACATCCTTCAGTCTCTATTGACTTGGAAGAATCATATCTAGCAGACTTGAAGCGAGATTCCTTGTCATATTACCAGTACCCTCCCCCAGTGTAATAATTACCAGACTCAGTTAATTTATAAACCTCTCATACATTGTCTGTTATATGTGAATGACTTTCTATGAATGATTTTTTTTCTGTATGAAAATGGAACTGCTATCTTGATGCCTTGAGAGGCTACCTAGAACAGAGGCTAGGCAGTATTAAAGGAATAAAGTAGGTGTTTAAAGGCCTCCAAAGGACACACCTTGGGCAGTACCAGAGCCTGGCCAAGGCTACACCCAAGATGGACCCTGAGTCACACTTTTTCACACTTTTATAATTTTGATCCATTTAAAAATTGGAGTTAGTTGTCCAATTACAGCTTCAGGTTATGCAGTCCCATCCTCCCAGACTCCTCTCCTCAGTTCCCTGTTGTTTACACTTTTTGGGCCTGAAGCTGCAATGGTGTCTTTGGTTCTTGGGCTGAAAAAGGATTGTTTTGTCTGACTAAACTGTGAAGAGAACTTGCTAACACTTTGTATGAAGTTCAGATTTGTATACTAATGCAGTGCAGAATCTGGAAAATATGAAAGCTAAAATTTAAGGCATCGATCTTTGCAAAAAGCTTTCTTAAAAAGGACAGCTAGAGAAGGAATCAGACAAAGGCATACTATGGTAATTGGGAACAAATGGAGAGGTTTGGAACAGTCTGAACATGTAAGATCTGTGTTACTGATGCATCTTTAGGAAGAAGCAAAGCATCAAAACCTGGACACAGTAAAGTTGTGAATTTCCTGGCAGACATTACCTGGGCTTCTGAGGAATCACAAAAAGGGCCTGTGGTGATATTTGTATTGTTTGTGTTCAATGTCAATTCTGTCTCAAAAGATCAAATGTACTGGTTCATTCATGCTTTTATTTTCTTGGATGGTATATTCATAATGCACACAAGCATTGCTTTGAGGGGCAGATGGTGCCAATTGATTGTATATTCATGATCTCATGCATTCTCACATTTTTGTGTGAAATCATCCCCTATGAGATGCTAAAGTGGCTGAGATTATTTGACTGACTCCTCAGCAGAATCCCTCTCACAGTGCTGTTGGGCTGTGTTTGACAGCATTTCTACCCTCAGGAGCTGCCAGGCCCAACACAGGAGATATCTATTGCTGAAACACTGTGGGATGGAGCCTCAATAGAACACCTGCCCACCAGAAGATTTATTGTTCTTGACAATGCCAAATAATTGTCAAATCAGAAAGGAGGCATTGTTATCTCTATAGAAACAGAAAATTGTTACAAAGACTTAACTTCTGTATATATCTTGGCTAAAAATGGCCATTTATAAAGCCAAACTATAATTTAATGAGGATGAGAAAATGAAAATAGGAAAATATGAGAAAATCTGATATTCTTTGGATTGATGCTATCTGCCTGCTCCTGGATCTGCTTTCTGGGCAGTGTTAGATCCTGTTTTTCTTGTCTATAATACAAGTAGAGAGGCCAAGATTTTGTCTGGCCTCTAAATTTTGTCTGGTATCTAAATTTTTTGATACCTTTGTTGAGTCAAGGAAAGGGTTGGCTGCTTAAAAAGCTGTATTTCCAGTAGAGGTTCAGAGATGGGAACTTGGAGTGTCATAAAACAGATACCATTTCCTTCCTGGCTAGCCTGATAGGATCAAAGTTGGGAAATACTGTCTCCTGTGGGAAAGTGATCTCTGCTTTCCAGAGGGGTAAGAGGCTCTTTATGTCTTATCTTTCTTATCTGTCTTTCCTATCTCTGGCTATATTTGTATGAACATGATATAGGCCTGGGACCATTCTCATGAAATATACATTTTTGTGTCAACTTATTTCTCCAGAGTTATATGATTTAACCTTGTTGGGGAGATACCTGTAAAATAAATTCCAGTATTTTAATAGATACAGAGGGACAGATTCTAAATATTAGGCTTACTCTGTGTACAGGTACAAAAATAATGTTGCCTGGAGTAAACTATATCTCTTTGCCCCTCAGAAGCTCATCTGAGAGTAATTGTACATACCCAGCTAAATCAAAAGAGAGCCACAGTTTGATGCAAGAGATTGCATTAGAGGCAGTGACTGAAGTATTTCTGGCCTCCCTGATCAAGGCGAGCTATACAGCAGCCATCAGAAAAGAAAGAAGGCAGATGACAGAAGGCATGACTGACTATCAACATCACAGATATAATAATACAGGCAGGAGAGACCTTTTGCTGTGCACCTTGTGAACAAATTCCATTCAGACTGTGTTATGCACTCATAGAAATGCTTCTATTTCAGTGTGAATAGAAACAGCTCTTCCTGACAGGCATTAAAAAGGATCAAAATTTAAAGTTAAGACAGACTAAGCTTTTCAGACTATTTAAAATCACTAAAAATAGTTTATTCAAGCAATAATCTCTTTAGAATTGGTTATTACCACTATTAATGACTTGCTAGTTAAAATATTAATGGATCATAACTGAAAACTGCTGGCAATGTCTGATTTCAAGGGGTATTATCTCTTAATTAATGATACTTCACCTATCTGCAGTCAGTTTTGTAGGTATCTATTTTACTGTCTGTTGCAGGATACTAAAACCAGTTATTACAAATGAAGGAGACATTACAAAGAGTGTGAAATAGGTGCTTATTTTCTTGGTGTTTTGCATTTTGTGGCCTGTCAGCTAGCTTGTATCTCAATTTACTTGTCTCTTATTAGTATATGGCTTCTTATTAGGCATTTTATGTGCTTTGAAATTTCATGTTGGAACTGCATACTGAAAAGCAATGCATGCTTTTGGGAGAGGTTAGTAGATGGAAATTTAAAATATTTATTTTAAATCAATGTTTTATAAATCACCTCTTTTCGATCTCTGGTCTGAACGACCATTTCTTTCACAATATTCCATTTTCACCAACTGTTTTGTCATATCCTGTTTAGGAGCCTTGTTTTACATGTTGATACCATGGGTTTTTTTATTGCTCACAAAGGACCTAGGATTATAACTGGTGGAAATGAAGGAAGCTGAAAGGCTAGGTGGCAGGAAGTGTGGAGGGTGTGATAAACATTTGATATGATTACTAAATATCCTCAGACTTCAATGTTGTTAGAGTTTCTGGGTGTCCATTGCTCTCTGTGCTTGCAGCTCTTTTGCTGAGGAATAGTACACCAAGCAACTTCTCTGTAACAGGCACTTTCAATACCAACACCTAATTCCTTCTTGTCCCTGTGCTGCCTCACACACTGAGTAACAGGAGTGAGAAAAGAGCTTCATATAGGGTTTTTACCTAAGTACAAAATTAACTGTGTTTGCATTGTGTGGCTTGGATACCTTCAGTTTTTCTGTGACTATGGCTTCTCAGGAGCTGGTCCTATAAACCCTTACAAGATTCATCTTCTTGTCCTGAATGCTTCCAGGTCACAGCAGCAGAACTGTTCTGGGGAGTGAAAAGTTGATCATTCCCTTGATCATAAATCTGACTGTAAGCTCAAGCTTTTAGATATTCAGTAGTGTTTCCAGTGAGCCATATTCTTCTCTAAAAATTCATGGAATTATTTACAAGTTTTCTAGTGTACTTCTGTTAGTCATTCTTTTTTAATGAAATATTTCAGAAAATAGAAAATTTGAGTGTATACACTTCACATTGAATAGCTCTGTAACTTTCCAGTATTAAAATTTTCTTTTTAAGTCAATTTTGATAAGCTCTGTGGAACAACTCTCCAGCCTGCCCTATTTCTAGATCCTAAGTCAAGAAACTGAGAACCTTACTAAGAGCACAGGGAGGAGTTCAGTCGACACACAGATGGTAAAACCTCACATCAAATTAAAATTTAAAAAATATTTAAATCAAAGATAATCTTTCATTTTCTAAAACATAGAGTACTCATGCCACAATAAGGCTGTTCCTTGCACTCTTGTGGGCTTTATTGCTTTCATTTAAGCAAATTTTGGGCTACCAAAAGATGATAATTTTAATTTGAGATGAAGGACTACCATCTGTGAATATAGTGGACTCCTTTCCCTTATGTATTATCTACGCAAATAACACCTATTTTACTGTTTGGGGAATGTGATGAAGATAATAAAAGTGAATAGAGACAGGTGCTGATCAAACAGATGTTATTTTAGTCTGATTTCTTCTATCTATCTATCTCATCAGTGTTCATCAACACAGACATGCATCACTGCTAATATTTTAAGTCTGAGCTAGTCCTACTGGCTTGCATTATGATTTATTGGGTGAACACAAAGGACTGAATAGTCAGAATTAAACTCCAGTGGTTTTCATTACAGATACTTAGAGGTGAAAAGCAGGCCACTTTACTTTTGTCTCTTGTAACAATCAGCCTTCCATGGATCTCAGCCTTTAATTTTTTGTCTGTACTGATATTTTCAAATGAGTGAAGTGAGAGGAATGGCATACAGGTATTGAGGAATGTTTTCACAAGCAGCTCTGCTCTACAAAGCCAGTGTTACTGCGTAGTCTATATCTGAACTTCTTCAGATACAGAATAAATTATCTCAATGTAACCCATGTGGAATGTAGGCTAAAGCTGATTTTAATGCTAAACTAAAACTGTTTTGAATCCATTTCAGTGATATGGTTTAATTAACCAGACCACTTCTTCTAGCCCCATGTACTCAATGCAAATTAATGGCTCTTGGAATATCCATTCTGTCAGTGTCTTGCCTGCTGTTTTCTGCCTGTGAATCCTATCTCGCATCCCGCACCTTGCACTTGCACAGGTAGTGATTAACTACCTACAGAACTCATTTCCTCCTAAGTGGCTTCATAATATTTTTCTTCCATGGAAAGCAAATATGGTGAGTGAGCCAGCACAAAACCATTTTCAGAGGTGTCAGCACTACTGTGCCAGAGTATCGTTTCTAATATCTTGTGCTATAATGTAGAACACAAAAGAAATGCTACATCATTTACTTCATACTGTATCACTTACCTAAGACCTCAGCTGAGGGGTCTGTTTTGTATTAGAAATATGCTGCTTGTGCTAGAAGGTGATGATGGAAGTTTTATGCTGGCACAGAATGCAAATTTTTAAAAAATATGTCATCTAGATAAAAGCCTGAGAAATTACACAACTTTCCTGCAGGGAGCATGAGCAGCCAAACCACGTTGAGGCTATGATATGGACTTAGTCACTCTAGTATCCTCTGTAACCAAGAGAGAATGCCATTTAAAAGCTGGATTTTCTGCTTCATGAGATTCTCACATGTAAAACTTTTCTTGCCAGAAGGGAATAAATAAGAAATGGAACTGTTGAAAATCCTTTCAAGTCAAGTTCTGACAAAATCCAGTTTTCTCAGTTCTTACTTGAAGAGCACTGTCAAAACGTCAGGTTGAGATGAAGCCCTGACAGGTCACTGTGGCAGAGGCTATAGAGAGACCTTTGAAAAGCTGTCTTTGTTTCCATGTGCTCTTCAGCTTTAGTATTCCTGGAGGCCCCCAGCAGGCAGTGCAGCTCTGTCAACCAGGTGCCTTATTAAATCTCTGTAACAAAGACTACTGCCCAAAAGGACCTCACACTAAAAGGCCAATGGGACATAGGAGGTGATGTGAAAAAATGCTGCTGTACGTACTGTGACTGAAATAAGACCTGTCTGCATGCTTTCTTCTACCAACAGCAGCAGGCAGAGGCTCTAATATAAACACATGAGGCCTTGGCAGATCAAAAAATTAGCAAGATCACCAATGTGGATGATCTGCAATCAGGCAGCTAAGTCAGGAATGCCACTGCATCACTACCTGCAGCAGTAGGGCTCCAGGCTCCTGCTAAAAGATACATCAACCTGGCAGCCTCATCAGTGCTAAGGGGAAACTGCTGTTTCCAGTACCATAAAAACAGGAGCTGCAGGTTCATATCCTATGCTTCACATCTGCTGTCAGATCTGAAGCCTCAGAAGAGCTGGTGGAGAAACTGAACCTGATGGTAATTCACTCCTGGAAACACTGACCTACTGTAGTTTGCCTTTCATAACACCTGGGCTTCTCAAATTTTGGTGCTGTATTGAAAAGTTAATATGCAACTGGAGAATTTTTCAGAAAATTTTGGTTGAAAGACAATAGTGCTTCTTTTGTCCTACTTTGCATCATTTTCCAGATGTGATCCTTGTGGAAAGACAGTGTTTTGTCTCTACATTTGGAAGCTTCCCTCTTGAGTAAGTCACAAGCAGTCATCACTTGTATTGTTGAAATGTTTACATGAAGTGTTATTTAAACTGTCTGTTGCAAAGGAAACGTGAGAGTGAACCTTACACTCTCATTCAAACATGAGAATGAACCTTACACTTGAAAAACTGACCTCCTTTTGATTCATTCTACATCCTGGCCATGACCACCTGGGTGCTTTCCCTGCACTGTGGATCCCAGGGCTGGCTGCAGTTCTTTTCAGAGGAGAGCTCAACTGTTCCCTGTAAGGTTTTGGGGTTTCCCATATAGCTGCCTTGTTGGGGCAAGGATGGGGAAACTTTGTGAGACCAGTTTGCTTCTTAATGCCAACTCCACCCATTGGGCAGCTTCTGCAAGAAAGAATAGGGTTTAGATCATCAGAGTTGCTACAGAGGGTATAAATTGACCTCTAGGTGCTATGCATATTTACTCATTGCACAGTGGATATGCAGAATAGTCCAAGGCTCATTGACACCTGATGTTTTCCAAGGACTTACTGAATGGTTCACTTAAGCTGATATGGCATACTTATTATTATTATTACTAGCTAAACTAACAATTTAGGTGGTGTTTTATTTATTACTAACATGGCTGATTTTCATTAAATTAAAAAAAACCCAACCAAACAGCCAGTGAAGACAAATTAAGCTAGCTGAACCAGGTAGATTTTATTAATTTTTTAATGTTTTTTTCCTTGAATAGGAGGGTGGCTTATTTATCTGTTGGAAAGGCAGTGTAAATCAGTTCACATCACACCTTGCAGAAGAAGAGAAAAGATGTGTCTCTAGAAGGAAAAGCAATCAACAGAAGGGGTGGAGAAAAAGTATAAATCAGGGTGGTTTATGTTTCCTTCCACCTTGTAGATTGCTTTTCCTTCTGTAACCTCCCTCCCTCCTTCTCCCCCTTCCTCTGTCCTTCAGTTAGAATTTAGCTTACCTCCACAAATACCTTCTCACAACATTTGCATGTGTTATAAAAGCAAAAGCATAGTTTAGAGAATGTTCTGAGTGTTGTGCTAAGTCTCTTCATTCTGGACAGGGAAATGTCCATTTCAGGGGAAATTTTTGATCAAAAATAACTCAGATTGAAATGATGCTTTGCTACTGGTCTACGGAAAAGAGCTAGATGATCTTTGTTTCTAAACTGCCTGAATCCCAGTGAGGTGGGTGCACTGTATGTGAGTGCAAGACCACACTGATGGTGTCTTCTGAAGAACTTTGTAGAATTTGTCATGGATAAGATCCTAGTCTAAGCAATAACCAGTGAAAGGTTGCATTGCAGATTGTATCTGCTAATATGACTTCTCATGGCACTGGGACAAAAAGTGGGGTCCTACAGCAGGACAGCTTCTGTTTTTCTGGTCTGTATGTTCAATTTGTGTCCATTAGGATTAGTGTAGAATCCTCATCCTTTTAGAAAGTGTTAAAAAACCTGTTTTGATGAGAATTGTCACAGAGATTGTATTCCTTCCTTTTTTGCAATCTCCATTTGAAAAGATAATCTTAGTAGGGTTCCAAGTATTAGTTCTGTCTCTGATTTTTAACAATGCATGACAGCTGCAATCCTTCTGTCTAGTAAACAGCTTCATTTAAATTTTGAGGAGAAAAAAGCAACATTCATGCATGTTCCTTGGTGTCAAACTGTGATAAAAAATCTTTTGCTCTGTCTTCATAATCCTCTTACAAAAAGTAGTGTATGATAGTTCCCACCCAGAAATGCATGTTGGTGATGCAGTGGGGAAGGATCTAGGGCTGCATTAGAGTGCAAAGTTAAGGCCCATAATGATGGATGAACTTATGCCAATACATCTGATAGAAACACGAGACTTCTTTCAGAGGGGTGAGTGCAGTCAATGAAAATTAAAAATGCAGTCTGTGGAAATTTAGAAAGAGGATGTCAGTCTGACTTCTGGTTTCCTGAAAATCATGATTAGGTTTGCCTTGCTCAAACGGTGCAATCAACAAATATCTAATAAAATGTTATAAACTTGCAGGTACCACCCAAACAGACACAATATATCGGATGATAGAGTCTGAAAAGGGAATCCAAACTTCCTTAAGAATGTTTTGTTCTTTAATTCATATAACAGCTTCACTTTTCAGTCCTGTTTATTGAGAACATATTTCACAAAGCTGCTTAGGTGATATCAGGGTTTTATGTTGAAATGTGAACATAGCTGCTGTACGGTGGCCTGATTTACTGAATGTCCATGAGGACAAGCAAAAACAACATAACATTTCATAGATTTTTTTCATGGATTTTTTTTCCTGTGAGGTAATAAAATGATATACAGTGAAGCCAGACACAGGATTGCAGAGATTTGTCCTTTGTTATAAAGCCTAAAGAGTTCTTTTACTCCAGGGTGAAGATTTCTAGGTGGCTGATGAAATTGGTGCAGAATGATGTATTAATCTTTGCTCTTAGAATAGATTTCAAGAGCTCCATCATGGGAAAATCTGTTAGCTGGCTGTTATCAGTGACAATTGTTTGTGTTTCCTCCGGGGCTTGGCTTTTGGCATTGTCATCCTAATCATGTGGGTTAAATCTCTGAATTTATAGAAAACAATTTGTGCACTTGTGCCCTATTTTATCTTCTCCTCAAGTTCTTAAAACATTTCCAAATAAGGCTGAATTTAACTTAGAGGGAGGCAAGTGTTTAAATTCTTGTTTACACATGGACTAATTAGGACAGGAATAAGTTTCTTGATGTATGTTAGGATGGCAGAAGAAGTTTTGACAGAAATAGGGAAAGATTGCAGATAAACAGGAAGAGAACAGTTTCCAAGTTACAGACACCTGAAATATTCATTTCTTTGGCTTTCTCTTGCAGAAAAGAGCAATATATTTCAGAGAAAATATGGAGGAATACATCACAAATATATTTTTTCCATTTGGCACCCAGAACACCCATATGGTTCAACTGATTTTTTAACTTTTTAAAATTTATATTGAAAAAATAAGATACACTAGAAGGTAGTACATATTTCCATTATGTATTTAATTGTTAAAAAGTTTCATGATTAATTGTGTGGGTTTTTATAAAAATATTTAACCCTTTCTATCACAAGAACTTATGCAGCTAAGTACAGAGAAAGAGACACCAGAGAGCAAAGGAATATTTTTTTTTTTCTGCTTTATATGCTTTCAGAGATAAGAGATAAATTACAGCAAAGTTAACAAAGACCAAGACCCTTTGACATTTGACACAAGAGCATTTTCTCTTTAATTTGGCATCCTAATAATGCTTGGAATCCCTCTGTTCAAGCAAGTCGGTGGCAGATGCTTTATTGTGTCTCTTGTTTCTCCTCTGGGGCTGTACATTAGGTTAAAGTATCACAAATAGCTGCTATTAAAGTGTGAGTCACAATAGCTATAATTTTTCATGACAGCCAAAGAAAATGTGACATGTTTAGGAAACTCTGTCACTGATGCTAACACTCAAGTCTTCAGGCAAATGTTTAATGACATACTCAACATACAGTGCAAACTCTGCTATCTACCAAACAAAAGGTTACTACCGGAGAACTATAAATATTCAGAAATGTCACTAAACAATAAGAGTTATTTTCTTCCTGATCACTGAAGGCAATGTAGAAATTGGACTAATATGTGAACTGGGGAAAAAAAAAAAAGAGGCTTTTTACATATAAAATTATTTTAGTTTGACTGCTGTAAATACTCTGTTTTAGCATATCTACCATCTGTGGAGATGTGCAGAAGCATGGCTTTCCTATTTTGATTTGATTTAAGAAGTTTTCTGGCATTGAGCATCCAGTTCAACTTTTTATTCTACTCTAAAGGGAAGTAGGGGGTAACTAACACATATGAATACACTCTCTGAGACTGCAGGGCACAAAGCAAGAAGTCCTTTCTGTGAGCAGGGCAGTGCTACCCATAACATTCCTAGTGAGATTTCATGGGCTCATGGCTCACCATCACTTCCCTTCTTAAACAAGACACTATGTAGCTATTCAGTCCTTATGATTGCTGTTAGAAATGGGGCTGTTTTAGGAGTACCCAATTCACAAATAGTGCATTGGGAAGACCTATGACTTACACATATAGTGCAAAGTGCTACATTTTGATCTAAAAGTGATAAGACATATTTAGTACTCCAATGTAAGTTTATGGTCATTTAAAGTCACTTGGGAATATCAGCAGTGTGAAGGAGATTATTATTCTGTTTCATCCACAAAGACCAGCAAGGCTGTGAACAGTAGAAGTTTAGAATACACCTGGCCAGGGAGCTGGGCTATAATGCTGCAAATGGCTGTCTAAAATACCCTCTTGGCTTCCCTCTATTTCCTGTGGGGTGCAATTGATTTTGCCTTTCACTGGAGAGTGAGAGTGTCTGGTGAGGAAGCAGACATGGGCTTTCAAACTGTTCAAATGTATGATGGATCTTAATCATGGTATTATGACAGGTTAAGGGTTTAAGCCTGCACAGCTTGGAGATGATGAAGCTGCCTGGGGATTGCAACTCACTGCAGCATATTAGCACCTAAATCAGGGTTATGAGATTTTGGACCAGGAGAAAACTGAACAAAAAAAAAAGCAAGAGCAAAATGCCCTCTAGATTAAAGCAAAGGAAACAGTTTCATACATTTCTGCTTTTGGAGGTTGAGGATTGCTGATTGATTTCTTCATCTCCAGAGAAAGGGATAAGGGGTTTCCCTGTTTTTCTTTAGAGGGGAATAATATCACCTGTGCAGGATTCTCTCCTTTAGGCTGTGTCTGCAGTTCCTGTGACAGGGAACACAGCAGCTGTAGGATTTAGGATTCATTGCAGGACTCTTACAGGCACACTCCCAGGGGAAAGCAAGGGCCTTCACAGCCGTAGTCAGGGCTGGGATGAAGCACGTGGTGTCTCCACCAGGTCAAAGGGGGCTGCTACAGCAGACACTCCTTAGACTGTTGCCTGCTTTGCTGTGTTTTTAGTGAGCACAGCTAAGCTCTTAAGCCCCCCAAAAAGCTGTGTGAGCTGAGATCTGTGCATGAGTTTGGGCTCACACAAAGCACAGTGTGGGGTGCTCTTCCTGTAACAAGTTTCTCTTCCCTACCAGGGTGCCTTCCTGGGCTTCATATCCTTGGTGTCAGAGTTGCTTCAGTGCTAGGGGGACTGGTTACCAAAGGGCAAATTTATAGCAGATAACAACTGTGATATTTTCCAGCATGGTTTTAACAGCAGGTCCTGTGGTGTCCTCTTGCACACTGTGGATATCTATTTCCATATAAGTGTTTTGGGAAATTACTCCCCTCTGAGCTCTGTGTAGCTCACACAAAGACATGAGAGGTCCAGAGGAAGACAGTGTTTAGGATTTGCCTGTCTCCTCAGAATTTCCTATTTACTCATTTTATAGCATGTTTTCCCGAGCATTGGATAACTATATGTACACTTTTAGACTTGGCCAGGGAGAGCACATCAGGCAGCCTCATCACTGGATGGAGTATTTGATTTCAGTCTGGACAGGTCCTGGCTGTAATAGGAGCTGAGGAGAAAGGGGACAGGAGGAAAAAGAAGGCATTTCTTTTTCTCTGCATTAGTATCATGACAACTAGGAAGAAGGATGAAGGCATCGACCACCTTCAAATAAATGCAGAATTCAGGGTTAGGCCTTTTGCCATATTCACATGGCAGGAAAGGCAGCAGTAAGTAATATGCTTAATCACAGAAATTTGCTTTTTGGCAGAAGGAGGAGCTTGAACCTGTGGATCTGAAGCTGGGCAACCATTTTTATGTGGTAAGTGGGGTTGGGACTTATGACACATTTTCCTAAGTAATTCTATATTATCTGCATGTGAAACTGTCATGAAGGTGCAGTCATGAGTGATGTGTCCCAAATTGGATTGGAGAGGCTAATCTTACCCTTTGCTACAGTCTGAAAAGTGTAGGAATATAAGAGAAAAAGTGGATAGCAGAGGCTATTCAGAGCAATAGACATGTCTTGAAGGCTGTGGCAGTTATTCAAAGCAGCCATCAGTATGTCATTTTCAATTATTTTGAGAAAATGCAAACTACCCCAAAGCCCCTCCTAAAATATTAGGTGATCCCTTATGCACACTTGTACAGAGGTGCAATGCTGGTATTAAGGATGCCTTTGCAGGCAGCCAAAGAGGAGCACTGGGACCCCGGGAGGTCCTGGAGGACCAGTGTTGTGCTGCAAACAAAGTACAGCAGAGGAAGATTGGCAGACATTAGAGAATTACTGTCTGAGCTAACATCAATGGAGGCTTTGATGCAAGCCTCTTTCAGGGAATTACAATAAAAGGTAGAGTGACTGAAGATGAGGCAGGCTTAAACAGGCATTCAGATACGGTTACTGATAGAGATAAGAGACTTCGGGACCTTGAAAGCAAAGACCTGAAAAATAGATAATTTGGAGAATTGAGGGAGAAGAAATAACACTGGGTTGAAAGAAATCCCAGACCTGACTGACATAAAGAAGGAGGAACTCTTCAAAAAAGTGTTAAATTCCTGCAAAAGGAACTTTGGAGGGGGAGAGAGAGAGATTCTGGATATGTGTGGGTGGGATACCTCATACATACTGTAGAGAGCTACGGGCTTTTGCTCTACTACCCCTGGCTTTTGCACAATGCTGTATACCAGACCATACCAGTGAAAAGATAAAACTCAACAGCAATGATTAAACTCTGAAAAATTATAATCCCACTTAGATTCTATGACAAATGAGCACAGAGTTCAGCAGAGCAAGAGGGGAAGTATTGATCAGAGAAATAGGATGCCCAGGACTTAAGTGACACGAAGTGGCAAGTCCAAAGAGCCAGGACACTGAACTTGAAGCTTCCCATGGAAGGTATGGGAGCTGAGTGTCATGCTGCAGCACTGGGCCATGAGCTCCCTACCTCTGTTTTACCTGGGAGCCCACAGCCAACTCTTCAGGACAGACACACACTTGCTCTTTTTAATAGCACCAAGCATGGCTCATTTCCTTCTGCAAAAGTAAGACAGCCGAGAGTAGAGAAAGGGAAGAGGTCATGTCCAACCATATCTGCCCACAAATGAGGAGACCTGAGGTATTTCAACCTCACTTTTCCCAACCCAGAAGCACCATTCCCAGCACTGCTTTTCAATTTTCTATTAAAAAGTCATGGTCCCAAGAGCAGTGATTAAAATGTTAGCCTCTTCACTCCTGAACAAGTGCAGGTAATTTTAGGATACAGGTGTGTTCCTTCTTCATCCTTTTCTCTGGCCCAATAAATCCTGAGATTTGAAGGAGAGCTGCATCCCCTTGGACAGAAGGAAAAGTTGTGCAGGTTTTCCTCTGAGAATGTGACAGCCATTAGGTCAAGACACACTAAGATCTATTTCATTTCTGACAGAAAAGAAGGTTTGGAACATTTCTCTTTTATGAAACATGTAATTCTGTTGCTATGAGAATATCTGCTTCTAAGGGTCTCTGCAGTGAGACATCTGGTTTATATGCCAATAATAATTTACACCAATGTAAATAATTTTAAAAATACTTTCGTTAACCCAAGGTATACTTACACAGAGACTACTTGAATTGCAGTATTGGGTTGTTTTGAGTAAGTTCTTTCTAGGTTTAGGAAGATTTTTGGATTTTAGCAGCTTAAAATCCTTCCTTATCCACTGTTCCATTACCACCTTCCACCTTCAATAAAACTGAATAAATCACCATTTCCTGCACTTGGAGGCGTGTTTTGATGGGTGTTAAACAGGGTATACCACAGAGGTGTAAGCACTAAGTGTATTTAATTTGCAATTAGTTATTCCTATCTAGGCAAAACTGATGGATAAAGTAGTTTCAAAAGCTCACATTGTACACTAAAATTAACAGCTGATACTGAAGTAGTTCAGACCCTGGGTGAAAAACAACTAGGAGAGTTTAACAGAAATAAATGTGAAGGAATATGTGAGGAAATCATAGATGACTAAAAAGAGCAGGACAAAGAGCCTTACAGAAGCATTAAACAGAGTGAGGGGTTGACTTGCAGCTCTGTTAAGTTTCCTGGCATCCCAGCAAATTTCAAAATCAATAGAAACCTATCTTTAACTGACTTGAAACCTAACGAAGACAAATTTGATTTTGCCTCTCAAAGCCCTGTCTACTTGTTCTATATTGACATGGAGATATTCAGCAACGCACTAATGGCTAATAGGCTGGACTCTGCCTGATTAGTGGAAAGCAGGGAAACTGTGTCCAAGGGCACTAATTAGTAGTAGTAGGTAATTAGTAGGTAATATACAAAGAGGTGCAATTGTATAAAAGGTATGCCACTGCCCAGTGATGTAAAGGAAGTCCTAAAAGGACCTGAATTAAATGATTTAGAGAGGAGTCTTGGATTGCATGGATAATGGGATAAAGCATCACGAATATTAGATCAATAGGTATGGTTCCATTATAAATCTCCTTTGACTGGAGTCAAAGTTAACCACAATTCTTTGTGTTTTCAGCTTATACTTCTTTTCTGTGAAAGTCTTGTCACTTTTGCAGAAGTTAGCATAAAAATTCCATCTTGCAGGTACAATATATAGCAGGTTTGGAGAATGAAGTTACACAAAATATAAATTACATTTTAATGATGTTTGCTGACACACTTCTTTGCAGGCCGCTGTAATGAAAGAAATTAGGAAAGAATTCATGAAATTTATAGAAAATCCAGGGCTTAGTCAATTAAACCAAACTTCTGGCATTAGTATTTCAAACAAGTAAGGCTACTCACAAATCATTATATGACAAATGTGAACTCAGTGAGAAAAATCTTAATCAGCTCCTAAGGAATTTCTAGCATCTGCCTCCTGGGAAAAAGATACGATGCAAATTACATTTCTATACCAGAAAAAAAGTGGAAAAGATTTAATATAAAGGAACAAGCCAATAATACTGTGAACTGCTAGAAAGAAATAAATGAATCTTCTCACCATGGATATTATTTCAGACATGTCTACTGTCTCTCCTTATTCACTTGCAGAGGACTTGTAGTCCTCCATTTTAGCTATCATTTAAGCAGAGGAGTATGCCATCTTCAAGTCAAGTATTTAATGTAGAGCAGAACTGAGAAGAAGAACAAAAGTATTTGGAGCATTAATCCTCACCAACTGTGAGTGCAGCTGGATCATAACATGTCCCTGTGGAAAAGACCCCAGTACCAGACAGCCCAGGCAATTTATACATCTGTTCCTGTATCAGCTAATACTTCAACAGAATGAGAGAGCTAGAAGTCAATCTTAAACGTGACAGTCCTTTTTTCTATTTATGTCATAAATGCCAGTAAAGAGTAATTAAGTATGGATGTAGCTGGGCTCCAAACATCTCAGTGAGTCCTGGAGGGCATGCCAAGAACCAGTATGGAAATATTTGGACTATTTTGTGTGTAATTGATAAAATCAAGACCAGAACAAAACAACAAAAAAGACAAATACTTAGGATTTTGTAAAGACAGGAATGTTTTCCAAGCAGGGACACTGCTGTACCTCCAAAATGCAACATGCTCTTCTGCACCCTGAGAGGCAGATGGGCCCAAAGCCAAGCTGTCCATGCAGCACCTCTAAAGATAGCATGTATCATGCCTGCAGTCTGACCCATGAGCTCACCAATTTTCAGAACTCACAAAAAACAAGCAGAGAAGCAAGCACCATTGCCTTGGATCAAGAGTTCTCCCTGGACACCACTGTTCCTATTGTCATGTGTAGCTGGGACACACGTGGCTCCAGAAACATTTTAGTGGGGAGAGTACACAGCCCTCTGTGCTTCACACATGTCTTTTCCTTGTCCTAATGAACTGAATATTCATTGTTCCCATCTGCATGATGGGAAGAGGAGAGCTGAATCACAAGAGGCATTTCACTTCATCTGCCAGCAAGGGTGGTAGGCCACAGGTTTGAGCTACAAAGTTATTTGATGTGGACTGAAAACAGAATCTCACAGTTTAGTGATGGGGGTCAGCCACCGAGTGCTGCTACACCAGAGAGTATTTCTTCCTCCCTTCCATCCTGAGGCTGCTGCCAGCCTGATGACAGGAGCAGTGGCTTTGGGAGAGCAGTTGAGGTGGGAACCCCAGCCCCTTAGGCAGAAGCACCAGCTGGCCCTGGGAGTGGGAGACATCTTGATCCATCTCTGTTCCTGTGCGACTGGAAGGGAAAGTGTCACCTTTAAGACACACTCTCTCGTCAGTCCTTCCTCTTAACTATTTGAGACACATCCTTCCATCCTAAAATTGAGGCTATGCAATATTTACCGTCCCCATGTGGATCTGGCTGTAAAACTGTCGCTTACTGGATAGTGAAATTCTACCAAATCTTTAGCACAAGTACAAGCAGCCTCAGCATTGTTTTCCCATTTGCAGACAGGCTGAAACTGCACTTCTTTCATGCCATTTAAGGTGTTAACCAAATAAGCTTTTTACTGGCTTACCTTTAAAGCCAAAGCATTCACAACAAGTTCTGAATCCTGAATCTCAAATAATTTCCCAGGGCTTCCTTCATGCCCCAAATCTCAAATTACCTTCTAGCTAGCATAACTGCTGTCATTGAGCCTGATAAGTTTTTTGCTCTCAGCTCTTCATTTCCCTTAAATTTCAGAAGCAGTGCAGAAATGCAGGTGCAGGGTAAAACAAGCTTGATTTACTGTGGCAAATAATGCAAGGGATTCTTTCATGGATTATTCATTTTATACATTTATTATTGCAGTTGAATGCAATAATAATCTCATTCTTTAAAATTCACCTGAAGCTGCATTATTTGCAGTTTGCTGCATTAGAAAGTCAGAGAATCCAGGGCACTTACTGCATAATTTAAGCCTCTTTGTCACAAATTGGACAGGTTCTTACCCATTGGAATTATGGGGAAACAGATAATTAGCAAGATCTATGGTAACTTCAAGGTGGTTACTGGATGGGAGCTAACTTCTAGCAGATGCTACAGAGAGGGGCAGTGAAAACCTAATTAGTATTCAAAATACTTTAACCAAGGGATGTCACAGACAGTCTGGGCAAGAAGGGGATCTTACTCTTCCATCTAACTGTAAAGCTACATAAAATACCCATAAAAAAGATAATAGGCTATATTCTACACAAAAGAAGACAGCCATTGAATAAAGATGACACTTAATTGTCCATGCATCTTTCAGTGTTGGAGAATCTCTCTTTAACTTATCTGCATTCCACAAGCCTGTTTTGGGGACTGAAATTATGATGAGTTAATGGATCAGTTTTATTCATATCAAAGCCAGAAAACAGCAGAAAATTAAATTTTATCCATACATGGATACAGGAGAAATGATATCATGGTTAAAATGATGGTTATGCAACATGGCAATTAATTCAATACCTAAAGATAACAAAAGAAGGATTTCTGATGTTACAATGTGAAGACAGAGCAGAAGAAAATCCCACAAGAATAAGCATTAGAGACCTGGATGACTCCTTCATTTCTCATGGCTACCCCAAGATACCCTCTTTTGTTTACATTGATATAATAACATTATGTGAGGCAGATTATCTGGGTTAACAGTTACAGACTAGTACACAGTTTAAGACAATAATTATCTGACATTTTGCTACAGGTAGAGAAGGGATGAAAGGTTAGACTCAGTTTGACCATGCAGTTGGCCTGAAGAGATTTACAGGGATACTTTCATTAGTATGGTAATCTTTGTATCAGCACATAGTCCAAGGCATAGAGTGCTATTACAAGGTGAAATACGTGACTGGGAAAAGCCAGCTTGGATTCACCATGGGCAAATGACACCTAACAAACCTGGTTGTCTTCTAGGGCAAAGTAACCAGCTTGGTTGATGTGAAGCAAGTGGTGAACATTGCCAGTAAAGAGTATTTAAGTATGGATGTCTACCTGGATTTTGACGCTTTTTGATGCTGTTTCCCACAGTCCCCCCTGAAGACTCACGGATACATGAGGCTCTAGATAAGTGGTCTGTGCAGTGGATGGGGGACTAGCTGCCAGGCTGTACCCAGAGGATAGTGGTAAATGTTTCAAACTGGCAACCTGCCACAAGTTGGTTCCCCCAGGGATTGATATTGTGCCTGACACTGTTTCAGATTTTCATATGTGACACCAAACTGACTGGGGACGTGGACACTTCAGAAGGGGGAGGCACCCTGCGGAAAGGTCTGGACCTACTGGAAGACTGGGCTAACAAAAACATTATGAAGTCCAACAAGGACATGTGTAAGGTCTTGCACCTGGGAAAACATAATCCATGAGTGCAGCACAAGCTGGGATCTACCCAGCTGAGGAGCAGCCCAGTGAAAAGGGACCTGGGGATCCTGGTGGACAACAAGGTCCCCAGATGAGCAAATCGGGCTGCTGTGGCAGAGAAAGTGAACAGCATGCTGGGCTGCATCAAGGGCATCACCAGCCCTTACAACATTATAAAAAAGTTATTATCCCACTCTACTTAGAGCTTGTCAGGCCATATCAGGAATACCATGTTCAATTTTGGTGCGTGCTACACCAGAAGATGTGGACAGGTGGGAGACCATCCAGAGAAGAGGCTACAAAAGGACTGCAAAGCTTGGTGTGAGGAAAGGCTGAGTGAACTGGTTTTGTTCAGCCTCAAGAAGAGAAGGCTTAAAGGAGATCTTAGCACCATGTTCCAGTATTTAAAGGATGGCTATAGAAAAGATAGAGACCCTGTTTTTCCAAGGAATCTCATGGAAAAGGTGAGGGGTAACGGGTTACTTCTGGGGACATTCCAGTAGGGCACATGTCAGAGACTGAAATGGTTCATGCCTTAAATATTGTTATAAAGGATTTTGGCCCATTGTAACAAAAACTGTATAAAGAGGTTACAATCACCATGGTCCTACCCTCCCTGAAGACTGGAACTTTGGATTGTGAGTTAAGCTTCCTAGATAGATAAAGGGAACACTATTGTTCAATCATCTGTCTAGAGAGAAGTAAACAAGGCCGAGGAAAAGGAATGCATCCACAAGAAAGCCAGACCCAGCAGAAAATCATCCCTGGCTGGGGTTGTGGTGGGATAGGCTATAGCCCAGAGAGGCCAGGTTAACACCCATCCTCCCTTACACAAACTGGCTCATCTATGAAACCCCCAACCCCAGGAAGGCTACATTCATGTGAGAAGTGACATTCATGTGAGAAATGACATTCATGTGAGGAGCAGATGAGGGGGTGTCATCATCCATCAAACACCCCCTGAAATGCTCTCCAGACTTACTCCTGAGGCTTTGCTCCATAGGACTGCATGTGATGCAAAATGATGCAACAGATCCAGAGACTGCTGCCAGGGATGGTATCAAACTTGCCCCCTCCATCCCCCCTACAGGTGATATACCTGGGCATTTCTATCTGGCCTGAGCATATATTAATCAATCGCATTCTTTGTTTTTTGGGGGACCCTCACCACCAAGAAGACCAGCTGGAGAGATTAGGATGCCCAGGTGGAATCCACAGAGTGGGATTCACAGAGTGGTGATATTTCCTTTAATCTGTCTCTGTCACTATCTTTGTGTTCCCCCTTCCTCTTTTCTATTTCTTTCTATTTCTTTTTTCTCTCTCTTGCTCTCTCTCTCTCATTATTTACTATTAAATTAGATCTGTATTATTGACTTTGGCTATGGCCTCATTTGCACCTTAATTTGGGCAGAGGCATTTCTAAAAATTTTAAGAACTGGACTGTAACAGCACAAGAGGAACATTTTTCACAATGAGGATAAACAGGCATTGGAGTAACCTCCCCAAGGAGGTGGTAGATTCAGCTGGACAGACTGTTGGGCCATCTTGTCTAGACTGTGTTTTTTGCCAAGAAGGGTTGGACCAGATGATCCTTGAGGTCCCATCCAAGCTGGTATTCTATGATCCTGTGAAAGACCTTGCCTGCTCTCCACTTGCTGTAATCAAGGTCCAGGATCCATGAGGAGCTGCTAAAACAACAAAGGCTGAATGGTCCTAGTTTTCTTGCTCCTACAGGAATGCTTCCAAATGACACTGTTTCTAGCACAGGCAACACCTAAAAATGCAGGACCATATTAAATCCAAAATTATAGCCAGCTGAATATTAGTGTGGTGTATTTTTTCAAGCAAAGGCTATGCCCCCAAGGCTGTAGGGGAAAAAGGAATGGGCTATGTTCCCATACCACTGCCCATACTGTCACATACTAATCTTAGCTTACATGTTATAATTTGTTTACTCAACATCATCAAAATTCTGATTTAGATTACAGTAATGTAATTTTGGACTTCAAGATCATCATGTTCCCCTGCTTCAGGCCAAAGACAAAGAACATTTGGTTCCAAATCACTAATAGCTTTTGCTCAAAGGTCTGGCATAAAACAAATAAATATGCCAGAATGGCATTTATTTCCTGCTTGTATACAACAAATAAAGCCTCACTTGTTTAAAAGGAAACTTCATTAAAAAAATCTTCTAAAGCTTTCTTGTGAAGCTACACACAGTGACCTCCGGCAAAGGTAGACCAGCCATAGATAATTGAGTTCACAGATCTTGCAACAGATAAGACCTCCAAATTTTTAAATGTTTTTAGGCCAATTGCATTATTTACTCATTAGGAGTGGCTTGTATTTACAGAGATCACCATTCTGTGTGCACACAAGCTCATAGGGAGCAATGGAGTCTGCTTACCCCTCAGAGGCAGCTCTGCACCCCACTGCTCCCACAGGAGCAGGGTTGGGTGGGAAGGAGGGCAGAGGAGAGGGCACTGCCCTACTGCTACAGTGACATTGCTTGTTCCTCCATCTGCTCTTCAGCTTTGCCATCACTGTAATGTGATGTAATAATTTGAATAATAATTGTAATAATCCTACACCTGTGAGGGGATTTTTTTTTTAATATAAGGACTACATGGCACAGCCAAGGGAGCATTAAATTGAAGCAACATGAGGAAGGCTGGTAGGTGGTAGCATGGGGACATGGACTCTAAGGGTTTCCTCCCATCAGTTGTACAAGATCACTAAAGTTACCAAAACCCCCAAATTTAAAATATTCTAATTCAAAAGACATTGCAAAGTGACTTTATTTTCAGTTTTATTGTGAGATGTGAAGGTAAATAAATCACTGGGCTGGAAGAAAGGGCTTGTTTTGAGACCAAAATTGTGAGGATTACATTTATTGTGGCCAAAGAGTAGGGCAATTTGGACTATACAGGTCTGGTATTTTTGAAGGAGTCAAAAGACAACAGAGTCAACTAGGAAAAATAATTTAGATTTCAAGAAGGTTTGTTATATAGCAGTATATCAATGAGTTCACAGTCAAGAGAGAAGAAACTTTGTCCCTAGATGCTTTTTTTTGCGGGGGTGAATTGAAAGAAGCTACCACAAATGGGAGAAATCCAACAGAATGGAACAAAAGAGAACAGAAATAAGCAGATAATAACTAATATATTTTATGAAGTGAACATAACTGATAAGAGAGGCTAATAACATGTCTCTGGGAAACATATAATGGGAAGCTTTTTAAAAGTATAGTAGGAACAAATGAAATCCCAGCAATAATACAAGCTCATAACTAGAAATGATAATGCCATTAATAATGAGACAGGAAAAGGAAATGAAGGAGTCTACAATAAATAAATCCCTGTTCTGTTTTGAAATTAAAATAGAGGAATTTCTTTCACATGAAGATTATGAAGTTCTCAGTTAAGAGCTGAGAAAGATATTTTAAAAAACCAACGCTTGTATGGGGGATAATTGCTTCAAATCAGCAGGCCTGAGTAACTTATACCTGAAAATTCCAGCAAACTGATCTCAAAAGAGTTGTGAGATTATCCAGGTGTCTCTAGCGCAGGTAATCTTTAGGCAATCAGACCTAGATAAAATAGTACTAAACCAAGACAGGATTCAGTTAATTATGACAAAAAATATGATTTTCTAATAATCTCAAATCATGTGTGGGAATAATTAATTTCTTTGGTTTGGTTAAGCAGGCTTTTGTAAGGCATTTGTCTTATTACTGCCTGCCACAATTAATGCCCCCACACAACATCAATGAAGTGTGCATTAAATGGATTAAAGTCACGCTAATAGACAGACCTGTGCAACTTGGCACCAATAATCATCTATGAATGCAGATGTTTTACAGAATATTGTGTCATTCATTGGCACAGAAGTAAACAAAAATGCCACCACTGACAAAATGTTGACTAACATAATGATTGGCTTGACCACCCCCAAAAAAAACTGAGGTGTAATACAGAAAATATGAAATTACGAATAAAATACAAAAGGCAGATTTAAAGACTGGTAGAGGTACCCCTACTGTCAATAACTGTGACTAAGTTTTTAAATCTACAGTCTCCTTGGTTTTCTCATGTGCCTATCCCAAAGCACTGCTCAGAATGTATCATCCTCCATCCTAAGCAATGAAAAAATTGTAAAAATGCTCTCTGTGTGCCCTCTGCTCCCCTTCCCAGGATAGACAAAACAAAAAATGAAAGGGCAGCAGCCTGTTCTTTTTGAAGGTCTTCTGATGTGGGAGGGTAGAGTGCTGCTCTTTAAACCATTATCAGGATTCATTCCAGCAATCAAGATGAGAGATGCAGGTACCCTCTCTTCCAGGTAGGAAGACTCAATTCTGTAATTTCTTACCTAGTTTCTTAGGCACTACTTAAACATCAACAAGCCAACGTGGGATATCTATAAGGTATATTCAAACTCTATTGATTAAACTATCACATAATTTGGTGAAGACTGCAAAAATTCCAGGGTCAGGAGGCAGGATAGCTGCATTGTGCTAACTTGATTGCAAGCTATCACCAGCCACTAGGAAAAATGGATGGGCAGTACAGATCAAGAACTAGAGCCCAGGACTGGCACATAGTACATCTTGAGTAAACTTGGGGTTATTATCTTTCTCCCTTGCTCTCACATTCTGAAGGTGTTTGATGCTTTTTTTTTGGTGTTTTTTTTTTTGTTTGTTTTTTTCTTGGGTTTTGTTTGTTTGTTTGTTTTTGGTTTGTTTTGGTTTGGCTTTTGTTTGGGTTGGTTGGTTTGTTTTTGTTTTTTGTTTGTTGGGGTTTTGTTTGTTTTGGGTTTGGGGGTTTATTTTTGTTTGGTTTGTTGTATTTTGGTTTGATTTTGTTTGGTTGTTTGGTTTTGGCTTTTTTTGCAGATGGAGGAGTTTCATAAGGATGCTGGAATGGAGGATTTCTGTAGAATTGGGGGCAGGGAGTTGTAAGTCTAAATGAGACACAGCAAGAAGGAGTTTAACCCCATCTCCCACAGCCTAGTTTAGGCTGAGCTGCAGGTTCCCTTGAGAAAGGGAAGATGCCATCAGCTGCTGTGTTCTCATTCCAGCTGCACTGGAAAAGAAAAACCAGCTGGGATGACCCTGGCTGGATGCCAGGCCAAAGCCTCTCTGTTGCTTCTCTCCACAGTTGGACAGGGGAGAGAAAATATACCAGAGAGTTCATGGGTTGAGAGGAGGACAGGGAGAGATCACTCACCAAATTCTGTCAGGGGCAAAACAGACTCAAATTAGAGCTATTAATTGAATATATTACTAACAGGATCAGGCTAATCAAGATAATGAAAAATGAAATAAGATCTCAAAACCACTTTTCTTCTGTCCCGCCCCTCTTCCCAACTCCACCTCTTACCCCAGCCTTGCAGGGAGACAGGGAGTGAGGATTATGATCAGATTATCACTCCGTGCCATGGTTTAGTTGAGGTGCTAGGACTGGGTTGGATTCTATGGTCTTGAAGGTCTCTTCCAACCGAGTGATTCTGTGAATCCTGTAAATTCTGCAAATTCTTTATTCCAGTAAGGTCTTTGACTAAGCCTAGCATACTAGACATATGCAGCTATAAAATTCAAATGAGAGGTATGATGCATAAAACGTTCTGGCACATCTCTAATACTAAAAGTATGTTGAACAAAGATACCAGAAACTCAGAAAAGTATGGTGGTAGCGTAGTATTTCCACAAGCTTAACTTCTAATAAAAAAATAAAGTTTATGTAAAACTTTAAAGCAATAATCTTTCACTAACTCTCCCTCTCCACTAATATGTGGAATTCATCAATGGCTTTTAGAAACTGGCCAGCAAGAGGAAATGTTTTGCATGTAGTAACATGTATAAAAGCTCATACAACTTTAGCTGTCATGAACAAGTTCTAATTAAAAAGAAAATCAAGAAATGAGTAACACCTTACCTAAATGTCATCAGTTCAGATTAACATATGCTATTGAATCAACAGGTCTCACAAACAAATGTTAATAAAATTAACTGTAGAATGACTCATACCAGTGAGACAGATGAGTGAGTGTCAATATATAAATTTTGAGGAAGAGGAAAACAAAAACCACATGAAGCCTAAGGATCCAATCCAGAAAAGTTTTAATTTTCTCTAAGTTTGCAGTCATTAAAGAGAACTGAAGAGGTTCATTTCTTGGCTAAAATGAATTGCCATAAAATGTAACAGATGCCAAAATATCAGTGGGTTTTCAAAGCAATTGAAAACATTAATGAAAGAGACCATTAATTAACCACAGACCAGTCTCTGCTGTTGAGGCTCAGGAAATTCAAACTGAATAGAACAGAATATAAATATATCTATATCTATTTCAAATAGAAACTGAAGAAGCATCACTGGACTCTTTTCCTTACTGTTATACTCCAGTTTTTCCAAGATACAGGGGGAAATGAACACTCATTGTAATCTAATAGAAGCAATCTGAAGTTCTTGTTATGTTTCCTATCTCCTCAGAGTATCTATGTAATATTTCAATGAATTTTACTTCTAATAAAAGAAATGCAGATCAGGTGTCAGCTGAGATACCACAAGCTGTTTTCTGCTTTGCAAAGGGACAGGGCTTTCTACATAACTAATAGCACACCAAGCATGCACAAAGTAAGCTTCTTGGGAAGTAAACCATCCAAAAACAGTTTAACTATATCAAGATTACATACTCCAGGGATTTAGCTGAAGCAGAAGGATTTGCATGGTATGAAACTCCTGAGAAATCTCTCAACAAAAACATTTTTTCTTTCTTTCTTTCTTTCTTTCATGTGGTGTGTGGTCCAACAGCTGTTACTCAGTGTTTGGATTTTATTCAACAATCCAAATTATTGAAAGACACTTAGTATTCTGAAAGCCAGCTACATTCTTCACAAGCTCTGAATAATTTTTTAAAGAGTAGTCTCTGAGGAAATGGTTATTCAGAAGGGTTAGGTAGTGGTCTTTTTCTGTTGTTGAAAAGCCAAGAACTCATGCACAGATGAGGATGAGACTGTTTTCAAAAAGTGATGCAAGTATATATCTTTGCTGAGAATATTTATGCAGGATAACATGAAGGGAACGTTGTCCACACACCTTCAATTGCATTTTATTACTTATTCTAAAATCTGTAGGCATGGCAAAGTTGGTCAATAGTGCTTGATGCATTGGCATTCTTTGACAGGTCTGGATACCCAGTATAAGTGGGCATCGTTCACTTCCATTTGCTTTAGGTCATGTGTTATTCTCCAGTTCATAGCTTCATAAAGCTGTGGAACAGCCTTTCTCCAGGAGAACTTTTGAAAAAAGAACACAGTAAAAAGGATTAGATGTAGCCATAAGTATGATAAATGTCTTGCTAGAAACTACATTAAATAGCAGTGATATCAGCCCAGAGACGAGTTCTGCAACAGTCTTTTTGCAAACCTGAGTGGATAAATTATTCACCATGTGCTTGCTTTTCATGGACATCATTTAACAGAACATCCTATGTCACTAGTCATTTGCACTCCAAATACAGAAGACTTGTGTGTTGCTGCTTACCATTTCATCCCACTTACCTCATTCTCCAGACCTCCATTAAATGATGGGAAAAGAAATCAGCAAGCCCCGATGATGAAACCTAACAGAACCTACCAATTCCAGATGCTTGTGGAAAAAAAAGTTGTAGCAGGAAAAAAATAGCACTTTCTTTGACAGTGACAGAAAAGATTTGAAAATAGGAACAGAACATCTACTGACAGGATGACTCTATTATAGACTATGTGGGGATTTTTATCTCTAAGTTGCTTGCAGCAATACATCTCGTTCAGCTCCTCAGCCTCACTGATGCACCAAGCTTGACCCTGTGTCTTGGAAATGTACTCGCTATCAGTCAAGCTTGTTTGCATTAGTGTAGCCCACTTTTATTTATCATAGTAATATACTCCATTTATATTTATTGCATGCTGCCTCCTTTAGTTGAGCTTTGACCTGAGGTTGACCCAGATGTTTGTATATTGTACATGCAGGTACTGTTGCTTTTGTGGCTAACATTGACTGAAGAGCAGACCTGCAAAGAGACCTGGGGCCAGGCTACATGCAAAAAACCCCAGCAGAACAGACATATCAAATTGCACTTAAATCCTGCCAAATTATTTGCAACATCTCAAAAAATATTTTTAAGCCTCAAGGCTTTTATAACAATTATTTAATGCAGACTGTGTATTTTTTCAACTGCTGCCTATAACAGATCTTAGTTTGCACTGTAGCATGAAAATCATCACTAAAGCTATCTTGCTTCAGTGTTTCAAAGTAAAATGAGAAAGCTTCAGCCAGTAATGACAGTCTATAAACCCAGCAGGTTTTATTTGGCTCTGAAGCTTTATTTGGCTTTATTTGGCACCTAGCATACCTTCCCTGATGTATAAATAAAGAAACCAGACATACTTTTGTGTTCATGGCATTAAGCTACATGTGATCAAACCGTGTTGGTGCTGGCTGACCCCTCTTGCTTGGCGTGTGATTCATTCCCTTATGTGAGAGCACTGGCCTGGAAAGATGTGTCACATTAAAGAAGAACAAGAAATGCTCCATGCCCATTCTCTCTTTTTGGAAAGATTTCATAGCATTTATTTTCTGGGAAGCCTGCCTCCTGCTTCTTCCAAACCATGGCTATACAAGGACTATTGCTAGCAACCAAATCACTGAGACGTAAGGAGTTACCAGCTGGCAGATGAGCTGTGCTATCTATTTGCATAAATGTTCCTTGTCTGCTACAAGTGAGAAGTAAAATGTGTTAGCTAAAATAATGGAGGTGGTTTGTACTAGAAAGAAATACTTTATTTCATCAACCCTCATCTCAATGCTACTTACACAAAATAGCAACTGTGACCTTTGGAATGTTTTATGCTATGGATTAGGTGACATACACACACACATCAAGCCATTCCAGCTCAATGACAAGTGGAAACCTATGGAAATTAACTATAGAGACTCAGCTGCTTGAGTCTCTATAGCTTGGGTATCTCCTCATATCTGATATTTGGTTCAGCTTTTTGTGTCAAAAGTTAAAAGAAAGAGGTAGGCTTTGAAATTAGGAGAACTGAAGTAATTTGAAAATTTGAATAGGATTTCCATGTCCATAAATGGAATTGTTTATGGATTCAGGGACACAGGCAATACAACAGAGACTGGAGAACACAAACATGAGGTCATTTATTAAGATCATTCTCATAAGCTACAATGTCAAGCATCAGCTTTTCCCCCCCTCTGTTTGGAGTTCTTTATCTTGGCCTTATCTGAGCCCAGGAGGTTTGCTACTATAGGCTTGTAGATGGCTATTAGTAGATCTAAAGTGATTTTGTTATTTGATTTTCCACTCCTGTATATTTATCACTTTAATGTATTTGTTTGCTAAGTCCTTTCATAAACCAGTGCTTGGAAATATTAGTCAAAACAGCCTTGAGACTTCTCCCTCTGCACAATGGCTGATGTGGTATATGACTACAGCTACTGCAAGGACTTTAGGGCTTCACAAATGGACAGGATCTATAAAAGAAGTGAAAGGAAAAAGCAAAAGAGTGGAGACATTCAACTACTACAGCAATTTTCTTAAGTGAAATCCTAAGGGCCAGATTCTATGTCACTCCACATTGTGTGCACTTCAGTTACACCACTGGAAATTGCAAAGCAGATGTAATTTGCTTCCAGCTCACAGTACAGCAACACTTTACCAGATACTGCTGTTAGGGGCCACTGAAGAATCTACCAGAGGGGTTATTTCCCTCCTGTAAAGATGTGAAATGGTCTCCTGAAAGAAATGGTACAAGTTTTATTGAATGGACTTTCTCTCATTAAATGAGCACTGGGAAAGGCTTGAAAAAATATAGCAATCTGGCGACCTGGGAGTCTCCTCCAGCTCTAATTTCTGTGATCAAGGAGATGAAGGCTAGAGAAGGAATTGAATTATGCCTGAGGCACAAGGATTCCTGGAGCTGATCACCTCTCCCAGGAAAATGTCAGTCTAAAAGGTTTTCCAATACTTCTCACTAGCGGTTTTGACATGTGAAATTCAGGTGTTTCTCTGAACTCTAGCTGATGTTATTGATAATATTTATTATCACAAATGTCAAGATACTGTCCCAGTTGCTTCATTATTGAACATTTCTTACATGACCTTCCACATGATTATTAGTTTGCAGTGATTTGTGAAACTTCAGAGGGCCCAGCATGAGCATCCTGTGGTGACAGGACAGTAAATGATTAGAAATCCTCTATCTCCACCAGCCATATGGTCAGCTATACAAAGACATTTAATACAACTCTTTTGCTGTTGCTTTTACCCTGTTTTTTCTCTTTAATTTTTGATCCAAGCAGTTCAGGTTGAATGCTTGGGATGCCTTTCTCATAGGTTGTGGGGAGTTATATTCAGGTGTGTGCGATCTAGGGATCTCAGATACAGAAGGTTAGAAACCTACCTCTTCAGAAAGCCCTTTCAAACCAAAGGAGAAATGTGATCTCTTTCATTGGCCCCTTGACTCCAGACAATGCTACTGATATAGTGGTTGATTCCACTTTCTAAAGGTTCAGATACCCACTGAACACTTTGAAAATTCTGAGCAAACAACAAAGAAGGGGAAGGGAAAATGCTTCTTTCTGTGTCTTAAAATAGTATTTAACATTGTGGTAAGGAACTTGAGAATCTACTTCCACTCATCTTTTCTTTGAGATGGTCACGTGCACTTCTTCAAAGCTGGTGCTGAAACCACTGTCCACCTCGCTAGCATTTAACTCAATTTTGTTTCATTTGGGTTTCCATAACAAAAAAAAACAGGAGCCTTGGAGGAAAAACATATTTTGTGTATTTTAGGAAAACACCCTTAGTAATCTGAAATTTTTAAATCTTTATTTGCTTTCCTCATGTCCCAGCTTTCCTCATGTCCCAGCAATCTGCTCCACTGTTGCTAACACTGTCTGGTTGTAACAGATATTTTCACCTGTCTTTTATGGGTTTTTCTCAGATCTGACAAATATCTTAGAATCAGGAAAAGCACAAAGAGACATCTATTACTTTATGGTACTTCCTTAATTTTATCTATTATCAAAGCTTCACTAACTATGCCTCTATCTTTTTTGACAAGCTAATACAATCGACCTGCTACTTTAGCTCATCTACTATCAGGATGGGAATATCATGTTCCAATGAAATTGTTAACCATTAATAGGCACAGTGCTGAAATATTAATCCATTTTGTCTCTCCAGGGCGTTATAATCAACAGATCAAGTGGGACTTAAAATGTATGTGTGCAGATTGCCACAGTGCACAGCACATCACACTATGACTTAAAACATACTCTGAAGAGATCTCTCCTTTTCATATGTAATATGGAACTGGAATGAGAATTAGAGGCAGAATGTTTATCGATCTTTCACAAGAAGATGAAAATAAGATGTCTACTGCTACACTATCAACTGTTTTATTCTGCTACTCTGTAAGAAAAATAAGTTTTAAAGGAAATACCATATTGAACTTCCCACACAGATGACTTAAATTGAAAAAAAAACCTCCCACCGGCATGCATTATGCAGATTGCCTTATTCATGTCTGTCATATGCTGCTGCACAAACACCAGTCTTCTTGGCCTCAACTGTCTTGCCATTTGCCACCCCAGTCAGTAAAATAAATTCTAGTGTAATGCATGAACCTTCAGTGAGCTTCCACATTTCACAAAATCATAATAGCAGCTATGAAAAAGGCTGTCTTTCCTTAAAAGACTGAAACTACACTCTTTATACAGCCCAAAGGTGCTAGCTCTATCTCCAATATTGTGTGTCTGCCATTCACTTTCACTCTGGAAGGCCCCTCCTAAGGTATAAGCCAGAATCAGAATACCTGGTATGTTAGCTACATTATTTTGCTAATAGCTTTCATTTTGTTAAAGAAGACAGTGGCTACTAACACATAGCTTTGGCAATCTCTGTGTACCTCTAAGATGATTTTTATTTGATTCTTTGCAAAAACTGGATGAGGTGAACATCCTAGGGATGATAAACCAGAGATAGGAAAAGACTCTTTCTTTCCAGCTTTCATTTGTGCAAATTTTAAGGCAACCAGATAATGCTGCAAAAAATGAGGTCAGTCATGAAGAACATCACAATTTTAATGTTTTTTTGTCTTTCCTTTACCTGACAATGCCTTAGATGTGTTTAGATACCATTATTTCTGCAATGTCCACAAACACAGCTCTGATAATTAAAAGAGATTTCTTGCCCTTAACTGCTCATTTTCACAGTGAGTGTGTTAACATGAAGCATTACCCAGTTGTTAAGTCTAGGTATTGATTATTTCAAGCTGTACATGGACTAATATTGTTTTCCTTGTGGACAGACTAATGTATTTGTCCACAACAAAGGACAAACAGATGTACATCTTTTCTTCAGAGCTCAGAGATTAATTTTCAGAAAGGAACTAGACAAAATGATTTGCACTGCTGTTAAGCAGTTTCTTTCTGTGTTTTCTTTCTTCTCCCACTGAGGGGACCAGTGATAACACAATACTTCCTTTTTTGCCACAAGAAAAGTAGGGAGCAGCTGTTTCCATGGAGGAGGAAACAGGAGCTTTGTAGAATAAAGAAAGCTTGTGCACTTTTTATTAAAAACTGCACTTTACAACTGAAACATTATCTAAGGATGAAACCAGCTGATATGGCTATTTTGCTGGTTGTTAAAGAGTTTATACTACATTAAATTGACTCCCATGGGTTTAATTTTTCAGTGCTGTTACAATCACCAACCTCTCTTATTGAGAGGGTCAATAGGCACAATGTGAAGTCTTGTAAATCATTGTCTTGCTATTTTTGTAATATATAATGTGACCCTTTCACACACCTTAAAAATTATAAACCAGAGCACACACTGTATATCAAACAAATAAATCAGCTGCTATAAATACAGTCTTTCTTTTGGTTCTGGAAACATTAATTCTACTGCATTTCATATGTTTTAAATTGTTTTTGGCTTCAGAGGCAAAATCTGCTTTTGTGCTCAGAAAGCAAAGGCCCTGGACGTAATCTATTTTAAAAGCTTAATAGAGAAAAAGTGACCCTGAAAGCACATTTTAAAGTTATTCCACTAAAAGCCTTAGAACTATAAATGTTAAATAAATTAAGTCATTATACTGAAAAAAAAAAATCTGGTCAGTTGATAGAAACTTCTAAATGAAATTTTAAAAAGGGATAGAACAAATGAGAATTAAACATAACAGTGACCTGATAACCTATTTAGTGTTCCAGGGATGCTTTTTTTTACAGGTGTATTTACCAGCCATGCTTCCCATGCAAACTGAAATTCCTCATGTGACATCTAGGAAAACTGAGTCACTGAAGAATATATTTTATAATGGAAAACTGTAGTGTTATGAGGAAAAACTTGTTTTAAACAGGAGACTAATTACTCAGCTGCCCAGAAAAAACAGATGGTTTTCCCTCATATTCTTGTGCAGTTTCCTTCATGCCTTTTACCACCTGCATTAAAGCATATTGGTTCATGCCTACAGTCTTCTGCATCAGCCAATAGTGAGAAATAGATGTTCTTGGTCATGCTTAGTATCCAAGTCCTAAAGGTCACACTTCTCCTAGTCCTCACAGTTTCTTTCTCTGCCAATGGAGGAAAAGGCACTGATCTGAGGCATTTGAATATGTTAGAAAGGGAAAATATCAGAACTAAGGTGATAAAGCTTTTTAGAAGAAAGAGCTGCAAAAGTTCTGAGACCTGTGAGGTTTTGTGTTTCTGCTGTGCCAAGTACAACCTGCAGAAGAGGTTTCTCAAACACCTCTCAGTCACAGTCCACAATAAAGTGACTTTGGCTTGGGACACAGGCAATTTGGATGGAGGAAAGCAGAAAATGTATTCATAGAACAGATGTCCTACACAATGCTAGCAAATTCCATGTGGTGGAGCTAAACCAGTGATGAGATGCCCCTTGAGTTTCAGCTGGTGAGTGTTCTACAAAGGCTTCATAGCTGCATTCCTGGATGAACAGATCATCCTGCTATTGACTTTGCTGAAGAAGTTTAATATGACATTTTGCCTGGTTCCTATTTACGTGTTTCTATCTATTTTATCATGTCTTCGTCACCTCATTGTTCTGATGACCCTTTTGTTCTTCACTCCTCTATTTCCTCGAGCCAAGACTTTTAGAGTATTCATTGTTAAAATAAACATTCATGGTTCATGTTCACTGCAGTCTTCAGGGACTTGGAGAGACACTGCTCTGACTGAAAGTGCAGCAAGAATCTAGTGCATGAGGTTGTCTTACGTGGTCCAAGACAGCTGGGAAGTGCTGTTTATTGGTGAAGTAGTCTTTCACCTAGCTCCATGAAAGAAATTAAATTTGAGGTACAGTGCTTCTTGCATTGTACATTTATCCTTGTACAAGGCTAGACAAAATTTGACATGACATAAAACACTTTCCCATGAGAAGAATTGGATATATCTATAGATTAGGTCTAGGCTGACAGCCAAGTTGTGATCTGTACAGCTCCCTGATACAGGCTTGCATTATTTTTTTTTAGAGAATATTTTTTGTATGTGGCAAGTTATAACTGACACTGTCCTACAAAAAATTGTGATCTACTTATGCTGGAACTGTAATTAGGGAAAAGGTACTGCTTTTTCTTGGTGGTTCATTTAATGTAAGGGTCAAAAGGGTTTGAATTCAATGATCTCATCAAATCAGGTCTATTTGCATTTTAATTCATGAAAATAATCTGTATGCTCACATTGACTTTTTTTTTCAGGCAGAAAAATCTCTTTGATTTGAACATCTAAGAGTTTTCCTCTTCCTTTTCCTTCACCTCTTCAGGGAGCTTCTCCAAAAGAGTTGTCAGATCTGCCATTCAATTCCTAGCCTTTTCTCTACATTTCCTCTGAATTGACACAGCTGAAAAATAAGGCATAGCCCCAAATATTCTTCTATCTCATCTCATCTCATCTCATCTCATCTCATCTCATCTCATCTCATCTCATCTCATCTCAATCTCATCCTAAAAATTATTGAAATTTAAATGCACAAATAATATTTTTATTATAAAACTCACTTTTTTTTTTTGCCTGTGGCAGTCTTATTATACTTATTAGGCAACAGGCAGAAACTGATGCACAGGAATTTCCCCCTAAATGTGAGGAAGAACTTCTTTACTGTGCACTGGAACAGGTTGCCCAGAGAAGCTGTAGTCTCCCACACTGAAGATATTCAAGAACTGCCTGGACACAGCCCTGTGCCATGTGCTCGGGGATGACCCTGCTTCAGCAGGGAGGTCAGACCAGATGATCCACTCTGGGCCCTTCCAGCTTTTTCCATTCAGTGATTCTGTAATATAAATGGGATGGGAAATGTCCCCTTATGTCCATACTCACTGCACCTGCAAAAACTGAGCTCAGCTTCATTGTCTTGTGTCTGCTTGTTTTCTTTATTTTAGAACACCCCACTCCCAAACAAACAAACAAGCAAACAAAAACCTAGCCCAAACCTAATCCCATAATCCTGAGATCTTTTAAGATTTTAGTCCAAAAAATCTGACCTATTTCAGTTTCACAGAAAAACGGTACCTCAGTCAATGACATAACCTACTAATTTCAAATGTAAGACTAGTTGTGAAGGACTTGGACTAAAGTGCATTTGTAAATGTAACTGTGATAGGCTACAATATAAAAAGAATTTTACATGCTAGAGTTTTGCATGAATCTTTTTGTGAAAATATTTGGCACTGTCTTATCAGTATAATATCTACCCCATTGCAGTAAGCCACAACATTTTAATTGACACACAAGAAAAATAAAATAAAATAAAACATTAAATATGTGAACAGTTAATACAGTAACAAAACCCAAGGTAAGCTTTATGGCAATCTAAACAAGGAAAATCAAGACTGGATAATTTATTAATTATTTGCCTTCATAAAATTTCCTTTAAAAAAGTGTGTTATATAATGAAATATACATGTTTCACAGGATAGACAAATATTTTACTTACAATAAAATATCCACAATCCAGCAATAAATACAGTCACATAAGTAGTTATGCTTTTGACTGCCTTATCTTCAAGAGTTTTAGATCTTAGTAATAATTACATGGTGTATTCATTTATTTTCCTAGGTTAAAGAATATGCAATTTACTTTGAATGACATTAAAAAGCCTGAAAGCTTGTTTAAGATTTCAAAATATTTCAAAATACTAAAATAATCAGTTCTTACAGTTTTTAAAACAGAATTTCAAGAATGTTGGGGTTTTTCATTGAAAATAGGTGTTCTAATATATACAGTGATATTACTAGATAATTATGTAATTTAAAATGTAGTTCAGTATCTGAACCAACCTGCCCTCTCTAATCCACAATTCAAAGGATGTTGGATGTTAAAAGAATTTCATTAGTTGAAGCAATGTCATATTGATTGAGTGTAATAGTCTTGTGGGAAATTTCTCAGATGTTTAATCAAAATGGGAGTGCCCAAGGGCACAGGAAGTTCCTGCTCTGCCCTATTGGTCATGGAGACCATGGCAAGATCTGTTCACTGATCCTGGCAGTCATTCATGATGTGTGTTGTATGTGGGTGTCTGAGACAGTATAGTGCTGAAAAAGTCCTATTACTCATGTTTTGGTTTCCACTCCAGGGTTTTACAGGTATCAATGGTCTGGAGCCCAGAGCAGCTATGGCAAGGTGTGGGGCCAAGGGAATTACAGACATGGGGCTCTGTCCCTTCATGCTTTAAAGCCCTTTTGCCCACCTCTTCTTCTATTGCTTGCACTCCTAAAGATAGACATGGCACACTGACAGAATGCTTGATAAGTTGTGTCACATTATACTTTCTCATCCTACAAGGAAATTGGGTTTCCCATGGACCTGCAGCTGCATGACCCAGAGCTTATGGGCAGTGGAGCTGAGGGCTTGTCCCTCCTGCAGTCAGTTACCCTTTTTAGGGTGTCTGCTCTGTCTGTTCTTTGTCCACAGGACATTTTCCTTTATTGAACCCTGCACTGCAAAGTCAGGACAATGCTACAGCGAGGGGTGATGTGGCAGCAGGGCTCTCAGTGACCCTCCGTGGGGAACACGGGGAGGAGAGACCAGCAGAGCTGCACCAGGGGCAGCCTGGCTGCTCTGGCTGCCAAACAAGTGCTGCGTGTTAAGGGGGTTTCCCCTCTCTCACCTCTGTGAAGATTCAAATCAGTGCTGCAAAACTTCAAGCCAAATACTATTTGGGATCAAATCTATGCTTGGCTGGAGATCTGACAGCCTCTTCAAAGCAAGTTTTACTTTATTTATTTTTAGATCAACTAAAGATGCTCTATTGACTTCCTTCAGTGCAATTTAATAAAATGCACTAAGATCTGTCTCCTTTCAATTGCAAAAGACAGAAAGATGATTGGAATGGAGATCCCTGCCAACTCCTCCTCCCCATCTCAGAGAACAGAATTATCCCACATCCCATGTCCTGGAAAGGCATCTGAATTGAGGTTGCCTCTAAATGCAGGGGGTTCTTTTGCAGAGGAGCCACTGAAATATGAGGATTATTAGTGCCAGCACTCTGCATGGCTCCAGTTGCCAGGGATGAGCATGAAGTGGAAGGTGGAATCCAAGATATTCAGGCCCCAGGGTACATTTTCCTTTATCATGAATAGAGGCCCCAGTTGTCATGGGGGTCAAGTGTAGATAGGAAGCCAATGTTTTTGGTGAAAACTTGACTTTGTATGTTCAGCTGGATGGGTGCAGCTACCAGCAGGGCAGTGCCATTATGATGTAGGTCTCTGGAAGTGAGGGCAGCCCCTGGAAACACTGGTACCAAGGGACCCTTTGCCTCACAGGCAGCTGTGCATGCCCTTGGTCAGTGGCTAAAGAAATGGCCTTGTTCAGTCACTCCCCCTGAAAATTTTAAGAACCTAATTTAAAACAGGAGGCTTGAATTTGATTGCCTAAAAGGTGAATGAGGAAATTTTGGTTTTCAGAGATGCTGAATACCTACAGCCTCTGCTGAGCTCAAAAGACAAAGATGGCAGCAGCCACATGCTGAGCTGCAGAAGAATATTTTACTTGAAGCCCAGCTACACACTCATTGCAGCTTGGATTTGGATGCTTCATTTAGGAAGAAAGAGATAAATCTTACGGCCTTTGACCATGAACTACATGTTTCAGTTTTATCCTCCATGAGGAAATAAAAAAATTTACCTACAATGTCTTGAATACAATCAGGAAAAAGCAGTGAAATACACCATGAGCTGCATTAGTGTATAATCATACATTTTCATTGTATATATAATAAAAAATAAAGTACCATGCAATTAAAGAACACTTCATCTTTTAAATCCCTGTGATACTGATTTCTTTCTATTTTTTTCTGAGGGTAAGCTATGAGAGTGTGTGCATATGTTTAGCAAAATGCCCTTGAGAAATAAAATAACATGTGAAACTCATTTTTTATTTTGTGGGAAACTTCATAACATTTTCTCAGATTCCATCCATGGGATGGATTTCCAGCTTATCTTAAGTATGAGAAAAGACCTTATAACCTATATGTGACAGTTGTTTGGGTTTTATAAAGTGTCCTGCTCACTGTGGCATTACTCACAGATATTTGTGTGCTACTTCAGAAAGCAAAGGAAAATTATGATTCTTCTATATTTAACTACAGTGTGTTCCTTTAGTCCCATCTCACTTAGAAAAATCCTGCACCAGGATAGGTCTGCTTTTAAATTGGAAAAAGAAAATAGTTTGTTTTTTTCCCTCTGTAGCTGGCTCTGGTTTTCAGCACTTTGGAACCTGCAGCTTTCTTTTCTGAAAACAGTTTGCCAGACCTTTAATTGGCTTTTGTTTAAAGGAATATTTCTATGTAGAAGCTGCCACCTGTATGAATATTGAGGAGGTAAATTGATTTCTGTGTAGAGTTCAAGGAAAGCTGTCAGAAAAGGAGGAAACACATAGCTTGTGTTAGCCCTCTAAAGAATTCCTCTGCTGAGAACCAGGGAAAGACTAAACCTAAATGAGTTTACTAATAAGGTTAATTTAAAAATTATTCTAAAGCATTGTTATTACTATCATTATGAGAGGTTTATTGTAACTTCTCCTATTTTCAATCTCAAATGCCAGCAATAATGACATCTTCCACGAGAATGATATTCATTACAGTGCCCTGGGGCTGTGCACTCTCCTCACCTTTTTTATCTCTGACTTTTTCTGCTTGTTTTAATTCAGCATTAGGTACAATATGAATGTCCTTGCAGGGCACACAAGCCACTGCACACACACCAGCTTTTCTGAAAGCATTTGAGAGTCTGTGTCTGAAATGCACCTTTGGTTAAACTAGTGTCCACAGCAATTAAACTGCCAAATATTTCATAGGCACCACTGATGTAAGAATACTGGGGAAGCTATGGCTCTAAATCACAAATGGGAGCTTTGGCTGAAGGCAAAATGAAGAGAACCATTAGTATCTCTGGAAAAAAATGGATAAAACAACAAATTCTGCAATAGTTGTTCCATATTATTAAAAGGTGTTGTGATAAGGTTTCTTCTGCAGACACAAAATTATGCAGAGCAGGGTTTTAATATAATTTATTTTCCACGCCTTTTATTGAAAAATAGCTAATGAAAATTACTCATATTTTCACTTTATCAAGCCTTCTTAATGGAAAGCTCCACTGTTTTGCATAGATGTTTCAAATTTTCAGCAGCTTGCCTTAGTAAATAAAGTTGTCACTCAAACCTCATTTCTGTCCAACTGCAATGAATCAAAATGGACTCTGAATGAATGCTGAATATTTTCTGCATTTGATGTCTCTGTCACCAATGAGATAGCTATAATCTATCTCATTCTTTTTATGTTTCTGAAATGGGTCTGAATTTCCGATTATATTTGTTTGTTTGTTTGTTTGTTTGTTTGATGATAGCAATGCAGGGACACTCAAGAACAAATACAGTGAAACCCTTCCAGCTCATGGTGCCATGTCATTATTCCCATCTTCCCTGAACAGTCATGAAGTACAAGATCTATCCTAACCACATAATTTCAAGCATGTTAAAAGCATAGTGAACCAAGCACAGAATTCATATGGCTCTGCATGATTTGGATTAGATATAAGTGCAGTATTAGATTAGGATTTTGTTTTACTTGGAGACAATGCAATAGGAATCACAAACTGAGCTCTCAGTTCAGTTACAGCTGCATTATAGAGTGTAGGCAGTCTCAACTAACAATGAAAATATTTGATGACATAGGTCTTCTTGTTGGATAATATTCACAAGGGGGTTCATTAACCATCCTGAGTTGTGTTTCAAGCTCTGTAAGAGCCTTGAAGAAGATATTAATTTTGTATGTTTATGTTTGTGTCATGTTTTTATTTATAGATTGGGACAATTTTAATTTGCTCACTATGTTTAGAAGTATATTTCTGTGTGTTTCTTGCATTAAATATACAATCATCTTACTTCTACTAGAGAAGCCATCTCCATAAGTGGTGTTTGGTCACTTTTATTTCAACAAAGTTCATAACTAGTCACTGCTTTGTTGGGGAAATCTGTCTGTGTTCATGTTGATGATTCCTGTGGCACCAATGGATGTAAAGTGAGACATCTTCTCATTTCAGGTGAATGTCTTCATCAAACACCCTCAAGAGAGCTTGGCCAGGACTCCTCAGGACCAGTTAGAAGAAGAAGAGCTCAGTGAAGAAGCATGTTTTAAAACCCTGGTGTGTATATGTGCTCCTGTGCCTAAGCTGCTTTTGTCTTCCTTCTTGAAGTAGAAAAGAGAACTACCAGAGAACTACCATATGGTCAGCCTTGTTGACTCCACTGAAGAGCCCAGAATCCCTCAGATATTGCACAGCATGCCTGGAAATTAATCCAGCACTGCTGAATCTGAACAAACAAGGCAGGTCTGTTGAGATGCAAACCTGGACACAGATCGGAGGACAATGTGTGCCAGAGTCCTCACCCCAATAAGCACACACAGATGTGTGGAAATGAAAACTAATAGAAAAGACTTAAATGGAGACTAATATGGGCATATTTTGGAGAGAGTTGCACTCAAGTTAGTTGGTGAATAAGAAAATAGACATTGGTTGTGAGGATGAAAAGTGTAGGGAAAGGCAACCAGTAACAAACCAGTGCTACAGTCTATTGAAGCAGAGGACACAGAGAAGGAGAACTGAATCCTCTGACTGGTGAGGGAGCTCTCTGCCTAGGCTTCAGATCTCCATGTGTGTGTACAATGTGACAGGATGCCAACAACACAGCAGCACATATTTTAAAAGAAGCTTTTTGCAAGAAGTAAAGAAACTCTGGGCTACAGGGCTCTAATGGGCTGGCTACTAACATAACAATCTGTCCAGCTAAACTGGAAATAACTATTTGGTGGATCATGCTCAATAAAACAAAGACCAAGGATTCAGCTCTTCTGATCCATTCTTGCCTATTGCCTTATATTTTCAAGTGATGCTTATTTATTGCTGTTAAAACAACTACCTGTTAAGAAAGTGACTAGCAATAAGGCATCTTACCTTGATTTGTATCCCTTCTGCTGCATCCCCTAGAAGCTCTAAACATAGTCTGGAGATGCCTGCTCCCAGCAAATAAAACAAGATCCACATGTGATTTGATTTTCATGCAGCCTCTGAGGCAAAACTCGATCCGTGTTTGATGTAGTTCTCACAAAAAATGAGAAAATTAGTATGCAGTAAAATGCAGGCACACAGAGAGCTGGACACTGTTCAGATTTAATGTTTGCCTGTTTCTGATTTATTAACCCAGTACAGATGCAACTATTTCTTTTCAGCAATGTCCTGTTCTCTCCCCAGTTTTCCACTTGCACTGCCAGAGGCACAGCAAGAATAGCTGGCTTGCCAAAATGTACACAGTGCCTGCTGGCTGGGGAAGGATAAGGCCCTCAAGTAGTCACAATCTCATTGAAACACAGGTTTACTCTGTTATTACTGCATCCTTTAGCAGCAACGAAAAGCATCACATTTTATTTCAACACAGAGTCTCAGGAGAACAGACAAAAATTGTTATTGAAGGAGAAGACAAGTAATCATAAGACACTAATTCTTCATGGTGCTTCCATGGGTTCTCTGTGTAACCTCAGTGAAATCACATAAAGCATGGTTTGCAGCCCTGGATTCATATTCTCCCCAAACCACCAGTGGCTTGGTTTTACCCTTGACCCTACACTGGGTCTTGAGCATCCAATATGCAGCTCAGCACTCTGCAGCCTTAGTGATTGAGTATGGATAGGCCAACACACTCACCTCATCCCATCACCCATGCAAACACATCCTATTGCCTAGGACTACTTGGAAAGAGAATTAAAATAATATTTCTACTGGCAAGGAGCAATATGACAGCTGACTTAGAGAACAAATTGTTTCTCTCTGTGTTGTTACTAATCACCAGATCAGGGATCTCTCCTGTACATCTATTCACTGTGTGGTGGTCAACGCACTAAACCCAAGCTCTTTTAAGATTTTATTTTAATGAATCCCCTCCCTGCAGCGCATCTGAAATTCAGCTGGAATTGCCAGCCTCCCTAGTTTCAAGTCTGAACCACAAAGTTTGACATGGCTTGCTGCCCATAAACATTTAGAAAATGCTTTTCTTCTTTAAAGCATTGCACAGCTTGTGAGGAGACTTTCTGGAGATGGACTGTATCCCCAGATACCACATCTGAGGATGAAGGAATATGTGAGGAAAACAAATCAGAGGCACTAAACCTTTCAAGAGTTTTCATTCAGTTAACATCCTTCCAACATTTCAAATAGCAGCATGAGCAAATCCAGTGTGTTGGCCAGGGTCATGTGGGCAGGCATAATCCCATGGCCATCTTCCTTCAGGGGGCAAACAGGGCTACTGGACCCCCAGGTTCCACCTTCCTTGTGACTCCTTCCACCTTCTCAAGGCTGGTGAGCAGCACCTGCCTCCTGCACCAATAAACCTGCTTGAAGGGTCACAGCCAGGGCTGACTGTGAGCAATGCAAGGCAACAGTGCAGAACACACGCCTTGTGCTTCCCCATTTGTCAGATACTGCTCGTGCTAATGGAACTGTAAGTCTCTCTGAGTGGGGATATGATCAGCAAGCACACTTACTGCAAAAGTCAGTTTAAATATTAAGTTACTTTGATTATTGAAATAAGAACTCTGAACAATTTTTGAACATGCATAATATTCTTATGGGAGAAAATAGTCTCTGGAACATATGGATATTCTGGGCTGTTGTGGAATAAATACAACTTTCCTCTAACATTTTAACTAAAGATTTTCTGAAAAAATATCAGAATAAACCATATTAAAAAAACTTTTACCCCAGGCTACTATAAAGAAGAAAAAAATGTTCCAAATGTGAACTAATGAAGTACAAAGTAATGAATATTTAATTTGCATAATTTACCAAAGTGCAGTTAGCAAACCAAGCAAAATTCTCCATAAACAAATTGTTCATTAGGCATTTACTGTAGCTTTTATGCAATTATTATATTTTTTCCCCTGTATTGCTATTACTGTGGTATTACACAAAGGTGAATGAACATCTCATGAGAGTGTCTAGAAGGTTCAAAGGAAAAAACCGAAACGAGGAAGGCAGTGGTGTCTATTAAATTTAAATAAGCTACCTGTTTACAGTGAAGAAGATAAAAGACTAAGCACAGCAGAAGAGCAACTGAGAAAAGGAATGGAAAAGGTAATTGAGTTTTACGTTACGGGCTTCTTCACTTGGCAGTGTGAATATTATTGAATTAGCCCTATTACTATAAAGATTACACAAAAGCAGAGCAGTGTGAAGGCTTGCTATGAAACTTTAACAATATCAATGGAGGTAAGTGCTACCCAAACTGCACACAGGAATGTATCAGAGAAAGACTACAGTGGGGCTTTTTTTTTTTTTTTTCAATAGAACTGAACTGTGGTGTGATGTGAATTTTAATAAGAGCATACAGAAAAAATGAAAATGGGGACTGCAAAAAAATGTCCATGCACAAAGGGAAAGATTTCACAGCCACTACCTGCACAGTAAATATCAAGAGGTGAAATATTTGTATTAAAGGGAATGTCCTTCACACCACAGCTTTATTTAATGGACTATTCCTTGCCACATCCCCTCAGTCTCTAGCTTACCAAGCTTCCTCTGGAACAAGGTCACATATTTACCTGAAATATGGATTTCACACTGCTTTATAGATTCTAAGTGAGAATTAAAGGTCAGCAGATTTAAATTACTGAATGTGAATCTAAAAACTGCTTTTGTTTGACTGCAGAAGATTGAACTAAAGAGGTGCTGCATTGCCTCACCCTCTTTTCCAACTTTTCCTTCCTCACTACAGCCCAAATTTATATCTGCTCCCTACACATTATTTATTTAGCTACTGACACAGGTTTTTCTGCAAAGCTTTTCCATAGGGTGTTTGAATAATCTCTAAAATCATAACATAACTTACTCAGTATTTCACAAATTTCTTCCAGAAGGTACCAGGGTTATCCTGTAAAAATAACTGACTCAAAATCAAGCTCTTTTTTCCCTACCTCATTGAAGTGGGAGAACGTGGCTGCTGTACAGGAGAACTTACCCTGGCAACAGGGGTCTTGATTAACCATAAGAAGTACCAGTGCTTCAGGCTGATGAGAAAGTCTAATTGGGTATTAAAAGAGCATTATTTTGACAAATTATACATTCTAGGAGTGAATACAGACAGCATGCTGTGTTCTGCATTTTGTCCCCCTCATCTCTGAATGAAAGAGCGAACTGCCCTTGCCATGGGTCACCCATCTATTCCCACACCTTACTCTGCCCTGTAAGTCAGCAACACACCCCGACTGGAAGGAGCTTTGGACAGCTGGCAAGCACAGTCCAGGGGGATCTTCTGCCTGTTTGATGCAACTCCTGCCCACGTGAAGGCAGAGCAGGCAGGTAGTTGCTCAGCCTCCCAGGAGCTCAGCCCTGGCAACTTCAGGCGTTGGCAGGGAAAGAGCCCAGCGGGGTGCTGGGCCCACACCCCTCCGTTTAGCAAGCTGTTTGCAGACCATGGGAATGCAGCATGGAAACGTGCAAATGATGATGATCCATGAGAGACTAATGACAGAAGGTGAAGCAATTAAAAAAGTGAAATTAGAGGAGAGATGTAAGCATCAGAACATAACCAGTGATAGGTCCTGAACATAACTGTGTATGAATAGACAATTTTCAGGTTTTTTCACAGATATCACTCTTTCAGTCTTAGGGTAATTTAACAGAAAAGTGAAGAATTCTCATCTTTTTGCTCCTCCAAGAGACCAGTAGTGTTGTGACACTAAGGAAGCTGAAGTGAGGCACTAGGATATGGAAAGCAGATTCCACAGCAGCTGCTATAGTGCAGGAAAATGACATCACTGACATCACTGCTCAGGAGTCTATTAGCACAATGCCAAAAGACCAGTTTAACAGACTGCCTCAATTTGTAGTGGACTCCATTTCCATGTACCTTAGCTGGGCATATCAGTATCTCCCCTGTGAGGACAGTGCTGTTTTGCTTGAGTAGTCAGCTGCAGAGGACAGTCCCTGTTTAGAGCAGGTGTTACACCAGAGGGTTATGTATGATTTTCTGGAAGTCAAAAAGTATTTTTATTTTATGATCTGTGACATAATCATACAAAAACATTACCCAGATTTCTTCTGAGTTGTTGAAGAATTTTTAGAAAGATGGAGGTTGGAAGGTGGCCTCCCTGAAAATCCATGGACAAGGTTAATCTGAGAGTAGGAGTGCTCTTTCACCACCCACAGGTACATTGTGCAATGGGAAGGTTTAGCTGAGATGCTCTGTGGGTACCAAATGCCTTATAAACTGCACCAATCCAAACTGTAGCCCTACAGTCTTCTGTTCCTCCTCCTCCATTCCTGTGTCCAACTCATTCCTTTCCTTTTTTTTATGTTCCTGTGGTAATGGCTACTCCCCCACGTACATTTGCCTTCAACCCATCCCAGCTTTGTGTATGCATTGGTGAGGAAATAACAGCTCTGATCACCAAGTTAGCAGTACCTGGTTTTAACTGGGACCTGTGATGATGGGAGTTGTTTCATGCTCTTGGCCTCATCTACAATCCAACACGTAAACACTATGAAAAGTGTTATAACAAGGATTAAACACTCTGACTATATCAAATAAGACTAGGCAGATCAGGTTTTGTGTTCTTCAGGCTGTTACCATGTAAAAGATGAAGGAAAGTTGGTGAAATGGGTGTGCACAGGCATCAATGGTGAGCAGGCATGAACTGGCTGTGGTGAAGAGGAGATGGTGTGGCCAGGCCAGCTGGTGCCAGCTCAGAAAGCAGCTATCCCATTCTGAGCATTCACCTTTCAGGCAGCACTGAAATGTGTTTCAGCCAAAGCCGAATGACGAAACTGGAGCTGAAGTGCGGCCAAGTGTCTAAAAGTAGCCTTTTTCCTGCTGGAATAACAACTGTGTGTTGATGAGTGGAACAGCAGATGGACATTTTGGAGGGAAACAGTACAAAATGACAAGTTTCTATGCTGGCTTCAGACACAGTTAAGTATGATCCAACCGTCAGAATCTGAAATAGTGGCAAAGAGAGGAGGAGAGCTATGATGTGAGCTGTGCATCCAGAAAATCCCAGCTCTTAGAAGTTTGCTGCAGCACTGCACCCCTAGCAAGAGCTGTGAATTGTACCACTCTGTAGCAAACTTTTTTCTTCTGGTTTCCCAAAAATGACCCAACAGTGATGCTGGTACCAAAACAACTGATGTCTGGTTCTGCTTGGCAGGGAGCGGGACGTTATTCTTTATTGTAAACTGTGGATGAAATGTAAATATTTTCACTGTGTCTAGTGGATCTTTGCTTACCCGAGGAGCATGCACAGCTGCATCAATCTCCTGAGAGCAGTTTTTTGCTGCTTGGCCCCTGGGACTTTTCAGGGTCATGCTGGCAGCATGGGCTGCTCCCTTAAGGTGGCATTCTGATTAGAGATGCTTCCCTATTACAGCACCAGAAATACAATGAATTAGACTGGGGAGTAAGTAATTTGTATTGATGCCTTTCCAGCCCCAAGAGTGTGACATCCCCTAATGCCCTGTCTTCTCCCTCCTGCAGAAACTGGGAGGAGTTCCCACAAAAGAAATGGGGTAACAGTGCAGACTTGAAGGTAAGCCTGGCTCAGATGTGAAGATTAAAGGCAATGCATTACTCACATTGAAATTATTTTTGAGCAATATTCTATAAATATTAGAAATTTCATCAGTTTATTTTTATCATATGTAAGCATATTCCTTCTCCTTCCTGAACATAAATGAACTGACTTAATCAGACTCCTTTTCATTTAATAGAATTATTATTCCTTTTGCATCTCCCCTGCTGCTTCATATCACTGTTGAGTATTTATTAAGAACTAGTAAAATGCATGGATTTTTCTTGCTTGCCAGGTACAGAAAAATACAGAAAGTAGGCAAAGGGCAATCTTTCGTGCTTTCTTGGCAGAGAAGGCTATGGCTATAACACACTATTAGATTATATAAAGAAAAGTAGTAAAATTGTTGAAATGAAATAACAATTTTCCTATCTCATGACCCTATCTTACAAAGGGCTGATGCTGCAGTTTTCACAAAAATCCTGGGATGATAAACAGGCAGACTGTGGCAGTTTCAGTTGCACAATACTACTTTATGGGAAACACTCAGGACCAGAAAACACAGTTTTTCAATCTGGTTCAGTCTGGGGATAAGCCTAATATGTTTTCTCTGGAATACAGACTTTGCATTGCAAATTGAAGCCCCTAGTCAGAATGCTGTCCTTAATCTTCCTTGTGCCCAACACCAATTTCTTTTTATCTTTTTTTTCCCCCTATTTCTTGTCTTCTCCCATTTTTCTTTTTTCCCCCATTTTCTCATGATTCCTCCAAGATATTTCACTTTCTCCAGGGATCTACTTGTTAAAACTCTGTTCTCCAGAAAAAAAAAATAAAGACCCTGTTTCTCAAAGAAATCTGTGCATTTAATTCTCATCAAAAAGATGTGGGCTCATGTTAGCACATTTGATATTTGCAAATTGAAAATGTATCTCTCTAAACTCCTCGGAAAAGGAATTACATTCATTATGCACTGAGTATTCTCAGCTCATATTAATAGTAAACATTCCTTGCAAACCAGTACATTATTTTGATAATTTTTTTTTGATTTTATGACCACATCTCAATTATAACAACCAACTGATATAAAACCTTTAGCATGTTAAAAAAATAATTTTCAAATACTTGATAATAATACATAGGAGTCATCCAAACAGTGACAAATTTACAGGCAGACTTTCAGAAATAATTAAGAATGTTTTAATAATTTTTTCAGTTTGGCTTTGTACTGAGATTATACTCTCAAGCCTAGTCGCTGGCTCCATAAAAAAAGCTAACTTTGTTTTCCACAAAAATGTGAAAACTACCATATCAGGAAAGATAACATCTACATAGATTACTTGAAAGATTTCTCATTGCTTACAAAAATGATAATCTTCCTGTGTGCACTGTAAGCATCTTCTAAAGAGAAAGGCTCTGGGTTCCTCATTATACCTGATTCCAGCAGAACTAAGGCTGCAAAAATGAACACAGAATACTTCATGCTTGAAGAAAGACATTATTGTATCATTAAAAAATTAAATCCTGTTGGCTTAGGAGAAAGCCTCCAAAATTACAAAAATAACAAAAGTAGAGTGAAACTCTCTAATAATAAGATTTATGGCTCTACCTTTTCTTCCATGGGTGTATTTTATACTTATAAACAAGAAAACACATTTTATACTTCAAAGTGTTCCTTTGCACCCATAATACAGGATTATTTAAAGATTCCTGAATGTATTCTTGGCCTGTGTGTTTTTATTTCTGTGCATGTGAAGGGTCTTGAGGGAAAACCATTGAGGAGCAGCTGAGGGCACTTGGTGTGTTCAGCCTGGAGAAGAGGAGACTGAAGGGAGACCCCATTGCAGTTACAACTTTCTCATGAGAGGAAGAGGAGGGGCAGACACTGATCTATTCACTCTCATGACGAGTGACAGGACCCAAGGGAATGGCCTGAAGTGAGTCAGGGGAAGTTTAGGTTGGATATAGGAAAAGGTTCTTCACCCAGAGGGTGGTCAGGTACTGGAACAGCACCAGCCTGACCAGTTTTAGAAAGATCATGAAAAAAAAGGTATTGGAAAGAAAAGGATACTGGAGGAAAATAAGAGGAAGCTGAAATGACCCTCATTTGCTTGTCACTTAGACAGGATATATAAAAATCATATATGGATCATATGGATTGCAGCCTACAACTTTCTGGAAAGGCAGAGCTTGAGCACTGTGAACTTCTCAGTTAGATGGATCTGTCTCACTAAACTCAACCCTCTCACACTATGGATGATTTGATCTGGAGCAGCAGCTGAAATATCCTTTCACAAGGTAAAGGGTGCAGGTCATGGCTGCTGCTGTGCTTATGTTCCACCTTACTCTTCATCCTACTGAATAATCATTCCCGTAAGTGAGCTTAAAGAAAGTAAATAAATTGTAGAATACCTAATCCATCCCCGGTCATTAAGAAGATTCAACTATATTTTAAATGAATAATCACATTGAGAAATGTCCTTGGAAGTAGGAATGGGGTTATGAACAATGTTTTTGGGACAACTATAAAAATAAAAATAGTCTCTCTTCATATAGAGGCTTGAAAGCAAGGATTCTGAATTTTGTATACTGATGGGACCCAAGGAAGAGACTCAGAGGTGAGGCAACAGGAAAATGTGACAGCAACAATTTGGGTCATCCAGAAGAATAGGTGGCAGAGGTTAATAAATGATGTCCCAGAGAGGTGAGAGAAAGTCATGTCACTGACAGTGCTGGAGGTGAGGGAAACAGAGATGACTTCAAGGGCAGTCTTGAAAAATCAGCTCTGGACATAGTGGGTTTGATATGGGGTGGCAGCCAGTCCAAAGTGAAACATCCAAGAGAAGGAGGCATGAGCCTCAGAGCATGCATATGCAGGAGAAGAAAAAGTAAATTTGAGAATTATAAATAAAGCCAAATTAATCAATCCACTCAGCACTTAGGAGGACACTAGAGGAAGAGGACAGGCACAGACAAGAAACTTGCACTATCATTCATAATTGGCTATAACTTTAGTTCCCACTTCATTTACCCAATGAGCAGGTTCACAGGCAGTTAACATAATGAGGAGCACCCTGGAAATTACAAAACAGAGTGGTGAATGTATGGCTCTACAGGGGAGACACAGGCAACTGGTTGAAATGACCTTCACTGTCCCAAGCACCATTAAAACTAGGCACTTCTCACTGTGTGAGTTTAGAAGCTGACTGCAAACTTTCATGCAGACAGAAGTATGACACCTGTACAGAAAATGAATGTGGAAGCACACCTGGCCATGACAAAACCTTGCTACTGAAGTTACTGCTTTCCTCATTTTCTCAGCACTGATTCTTTGAAGCAGTGTCATTTTACCTTCCTATTTCAACCAGGTACTTAATAGCAAACAATTCACCACAGGATCTCTGATGAATATCAAAGACTCATTTGTAATGAAATAAACTGAAACTGCCAAAAGTTAAAAAAGCAAATGTGTAAAACAAACCTTTGCCTTTGAAATTAATGAGTTTTGAAATATCTCTTACACCAAAGCAGAGCAAAGCAGGAAAGCAAAGCAAACAAGGAACCTGGAGAGACAGGAGAGGATGGAACCTGACCAAATGACAGATCACAAACCTGGGGAATCAAGTAATATGCAAATAGTGGTAATCAACACGGATAACAGGAAAAGCATGATCAAAGCTAAACCCTTCTGATAGAAATGACTCCTATGCTAGAAGTGCATTAGCACCCTGTAACCAAAATAAAAGAGCCAAACTAAGTAATTCGTATCAAAGAGTAGCATGCAGAAAGAAAGAATTCATTAAAAAGTAACATATGGCAAGCTGGTTCCACCTCTTACCTACAATTAACTCAAGAAAGTGAGAAATGGTCTCACTGAGATGTATGATATTAAAACAAAAATTAAGGAGGAAGAAGCCCCCAAAGCCCAATAACAACAACTGAGAAAAACCAAACTAGTAGTGAAGATTCTGCATAAAGGTGTAGAAAACATCTGAAGAACTGAAAATATGATGAAATATAGGAAGTCTCTCAGGACCATGGAGCTAATCAAGACTAAGAGATTCTCTAGAGATTTCCTAGAGATTCTCTATATTCCTCATCTTCTCTGGTAATATATCCATCTGGTTCTTGTGAATCCCATCTCCATCATCTGTTACGTTCCCTCTTCAGTACTTCAAGTTCCATCCACACTGCTAACCATGGTCTTATGGGGACTCTTATCATCCTTCTTACAGCCCCACAGTACCCTAACAACCAGCCATTTCTTACAGCCCCACAGTACCATAACAACCAGTACCCCATGACAACAGCCTCATTTCTCCACCCCCATTCCATGTTCCTTATGGCCTTCAACAACACCCTTCAGCATGTTCCACGTTTCTGGCATCCCCACTTAATAGGCTGTCCTCATCACTTAATAGGTTGTCCTCATCACTTCCATGTGCCTTATACTTCATCAAATCACAGAATTGCAGAGATTGGAAGAACTTCTGGGTGTCTCCAGTCTGACCCACCTTTCCCAAGCAGAGTCAGGTAGAAGAGGTTGCTCAGGGTCATGGCTGGTTAAGGTTTGAATACTTCCAGGGGTGGAACTCCACAATCTCTCTGGCTAGCCTGTGTCCACCCTCACAGTAAAACAGCTTTCCTTATTTTTAAGAGGAATTAACCATGCAATAGCTTTCCTCACTGACCCCAATATATTCCGCAGCATGACCAGCTCTGAGCCATACCACATTAACATGCTTAAAGTACTTTTAACATTGAAGCTACATATCTTGCACCTCCACGCAGAGGTTGTCATCTGCCATGTCTTCTACCAAATGTGCTTTGCTTGCTGATAGGCAGAGGCTGTGACCTTGGCCAGGATGTGATGGGCCATGTGCATGAACAGCTGGCAGCCTTTTGGCTGCTAGGCAAACCAAATAAAACCATCAGGGCTGAACTCCCTCTGTTTACCCTTGGCAATTGTCTTGATAAGCTCCTTTCCTCTACACAATCATCACTTAAGATCTCTCTGACAATGCAATTGTCCCTTCACTCTTAAAACGGGCAGTGGCTTCGAAAACTTTTGACAGGTGCTAACAGAGTGCCCAAACATAAATGAAGGTGCTTATTCTTTCCTATTGATAATGCTCTTAAGTTAGACTCTGAAGATACTTTTATGTGTCCAAAGGTGGGAAGAATTAGGCCTATGAATAACATAAGCATTGAAAATAAAAGTAGATAAGACTGGATATGGTGGTATGACCCAAAGAGTCATTTCAGATACGTTCATGATGGATATTATTGCCACCTCTCTTCAGTCAGGGAAAATACTTGAGAACCAATAATAAGATCATTTCTAAAAAAACCAGCATACTTCAAAAATCTTTAACTACACAATGTATTCCATAAAAATCACAGGTACTATGTTTCCTGGGTATTGGTCTTTTTAACAAAGCTTTCAGGGATCAACATAAGAGTTGAGCAAAAGAAAAAAAGGTATCATGCCAAATTCACAAGATAAATCAGAGAACAGCAGGCACTGAGCACACCTTAGGCTCAGAGACCATTTTTCTTTCTTCCAAGAAATCTGCAGAACAAGATTCATATAAAAATAGCTTGTAATAAAAAAAAAACAGGTTGCCTAGGGAAAAGAGTAAAACTGTTCTAAAATACCATCTGAATCTGTGAATGGAATGAACTAATTTAATAACACTGAAAAATATTGCAGAGACCAACTTCCAGCTGAGACAGGCTTAGTAAAGCACCTCCTGGCTTAGTATTTTGGCTCACCTGGTGGAAATGCACAGAGGGTCTCAGCTGGAAGTTCAGCTGTGCTAATGTGCAGGACATACATTGGAAGTCCAGATACCAGATGGGGGATTTTGCTAACTGCCTAAATTGGCTCTCATGGCAGGCCACCAATTGGCAAGCAGAGGATCATTTTAGGCTTGTGTTATGCTAAAAAGCACAATAGAGGTTGGGGAGAAATGAAGAGGATGAAAACAAAGGTAATCCTATTCTCAAGCAAGTACAGAGTTAGCTGCTTTCTGTGTGATTATAGGAGTCTTGTATTTTCCATTGAAGTCTGGAATGTAATGAATCTCATGTTAAAATACAATTAAAGTTAATGCAAATAAAAACCCACAGTGTACATGCTACATGTACACACATATATGCTTCAATTCAATACAGCTGATGTCTTGATCCCTTTGTGACCATTGAAATAGGAATGATGAACATCAGTGCCTGAGGCTACAGTGGCATGTAGATTGCAGGTGATTCCCAATCAGAACACCAAGCTCAAGGTTTTTAGAGCTATCTAGGGACATCTATCTCATTTGCAACTTTTTGCTAAACTGAGACCTCTTGTATTCTTTCAACCAAGTTACCTTTTCAGAGAAAGGAAATTCTTTTACTTTTTAAATTTAAGAGCTTTTATGCTCCTCTGAGATGGATTAAACCATTAGCCTGTGGTAAAGAATACATCGACTGGGTAAATTTGAGATGAAAACCAGCCATTCTCTATAAATTACAGAAGAAAGGTATTCTGGACTAGTGTCTTAGCACAAGATCTTAAAAGAAAACTCTCTCTTTAAGACAAATTAATAACTTTTATGGATAACTAGTTTTGATTTGTGAGCCAAAAGGATGTAATCATGAGGATGAGAGGCAAATAATCCTCAAGTGGAACAATTAAATTCCTATCAATTGTGACATAATAACAGAACAGTCTTCTAAAGCTCTGGAGATGCCTAACCTTTCTTTTTATTAAGTAAAGATAATCTACAATTACACTGCTTAATTATTTGCAAAGATTGTCAATATATTCTGTGCTGTAAAAATTGCTTTTCTAAATTGGTTTGTTTTAGCATGGTTGTTTTTCAACTCTCAAAAGTAAATCATTTTGTTTCCCTGTTCTTATGGGGTATTGAGCACTTTGGTTATTTTTCCCCTAATCTCATAATACTGAGCACAGTTTTGTAGCCTGGGTTGAATCCCCATCACAGCAAGATGTGGTGTTTTTATGCTTGGAGTGATGTTTGAGTTTGTCTTTCTACTCAGCAAGCCACTTTGCAAGGGACAAATGCCACACTGCTGCATTTTGTCTGAACAGCCATGGATCTGTGTCCTGCACGGGTGTCAGTGCAAGGAGCTTCCAGTTCCATGTCCTGAGGACTTTACAGTGATGATCAAGGACATGCTTTGCAAACAGAGCTGCTGGTGAGGGTATAGCCAAATATATATAAGCCAAAACTAGATGGGTGAAGATGGGTGAAGCCTAGACCTACATCTGGAGCTAAAACTGATCTTAGGTACCTTTGCTCTGACGTAGAGAAACTGTACCCCACAGCCTTGTCCCGAGTCTGGCCCTACCTGGCAATACAGATGAGGTGTGTGGTACAGCCCACAATTCACACAAGCTCTCTGTGAGCGCGGTGTAGCTTTCTTCCTTACCATGCATCCAGGTTTTCCTGCACAGAAAGCCAGGACATACTCATTCACCCATTTTTCTCCTCAGCTGCCTGTGGAGAAGTAGCCCAGCTGTGCCATGAAGGGCGAGGATACCAGCATGGGCTGCCCTGCCGATGTAGAGGACCCAATTCACTCCTGGAGAGGCTCCTCTCTCTCCACGGGGAGTACAGGGACCTTGGGGCAAGCGGGCTCCTGTGCCAAAACCTTACAGCAAGGGGAGACCAGTTTAGACAACCTTTATCTGAGGCAAGCTGACACTGTCATCTATTAGTGGGTTGACACTCTAATAAACTAACTAACTAAATAACACTAACTAACTAATAAACTAAATAAACTAACTAACTAATAAACACACTAACTAAACACAATCAGGTTTAACGCAGCTTGTCAGATTAGCAAAGCCTGTTTAAAAGAAATCAAAAATTCATTAAGAAACATAGTAAGATTTTCTTTAAAATGTTTTGAAACCTTTTTATACTTCAGGTACTTATATCTCACACTTAGAAAAAATGTAGTGAACACTGCCTCCATGTTTAACAGGCACTAAAGGACTTATTTATTTGTTTGCTTAATTTTGAGGTTTCCCTTTGTTAATGCACAAATTTTTCCTTATTTTAGTGAAGATATTTTTATTTTCAGCTACAAGTCAATCACATAATAAAAAAAATTCCTCTCTGTGGTACATATGTTTCTAAGAGAGGCAAGAAATGAATTGTAATGTCTAGAGTATTTGCATGTCTTCTTCCACTAAAGAGAGGAAGGAGTATAATCTCAGCATTATCTTGATTTATACTTCATGGGAATGTATGTAAAAGAACATAAATACTATTGCTGCAATTTTATATCATATTTCATGTGGGTTTTTTTTGCTTTTTCTTACTAGTGCTTCCCAGTTTTATCTGCTTGCTGCTTTCCTCATGACAGAAATGAGGATGGTAATATAAAATATTGCATCAAATACACCTGTGAACATGCACTCCTGTTTCCAGGATTTTAGAAAATAAAGAGTTGTTTCCAAGATTCTGCTTTTCTACAGAGTGAGGGATAAGCAGCTTTGGTTAATATCTTTAAAAGTGCTGAGAGACATAAAAATGTAAGTGGCCTTCCTGCTTCATTCAGACATTAAAAAGGGGTTGGAAGGTACTTAGGAACAGAAAGAAATGGGATTAGAAGAATGAGGCTGTTTTGTGAAGCAACTAGAAAAGTCCCAGGCTTTGGAGTCGGTAATAATTTTAGAATTAATGTACCTAGCCATATTGCCACAGTCTACAGCTGAGGAAAGGATTCTGGGAAAAAATGAAGGGTTGTGTATGTTTTTTACATATAATGGCAGGTTCTTTCCTAATATTGCTGTTGTAGCAGAAACTATATTTCACGTTAATATTACTTAATATGTTATTCATTGCCCTGGGCTCCAGAAACGAGCAGTGAATTAGGTCATGGTGAATAAATGCCTATCAGTGTCCATCAAATGACATTCCTCATCTCCTTTCCCCCTTTTTTTGTTTCAGGTGGATTCAAAATCTCATTCTCTTGTTTATCAGGCAGTAAATGCCAGAGCAAATCTTTCTGGGGGCATCTATAAATATATAGCTCACATTACAGCTAGCATCAGCCTCAATACAGATGGTAAGACTGATGTAAATCCCTCTCATTTCGTCAAGGTATGTGCTGCATTTGGTCAAATGAGCACATTTTAAATGACCCTGAACTAATTACCTCTCAATGATATGGCACAAGGCCAAACCAAGGCCCAGCTCAAGCTGCTAGAGCTGAGGGGTCTCCATGCTGTACCCAGGTCCATCAGTCCCTCTCCCTCTCCTTGCCCACAGCCTTACCAGAGCTGATTTTAGCAAATGCTGGCATATGAGCAATGACTTCTGGAGCTGTTCATCAGCAACTCATATTTGCCCAATCCTTTTTTTTTTTTTTAAATTGCCCCATTTTCTTTTTATCTCATGTCCTGCACCTCAGACAGTTGTTGATATATTGCTATTTTGATATACACTGACATATGGCTCCTGAAGTGCTACATAAGTGATTCAGGCTGCTGCAACAGTTAATTTATAGCCTACACACACAACCTCAGCTCCCAGTGATGCCTAAGCCAGGTAAAAGTGACCCTCTCCACCCTGCAAGGGGCAGCTCCTCACACTTGGCATTATTGGATAATGGAAGTTTAGCAATCCACCTCATTCTGATGTGATCAGACCATTAAAATTAATGGGATAGGTAAAATTAGTGATCTGCATTTGGCAATGCACAAGTGCTACACGACTTTATTTGCCACTGACCTCTGTCCCAGGCTCACCTCTGGCTCTGTGGATGCTGTGTTGTATTCAGCAAGAGCCCAGTGCAAACCACCAGAATTAAAACTCACCAGGCTCTGCCAAAGAAAGAATGAATGGAGGTCTCTCTGTAGAGAGTTTTCTGGAAAAACATAGATATACGCTTGCAACCTGAATTAAGGAAGAAAAATGGGCTTTTTCTGTGTGATAATTTCAGTCAGCTGATAAGAAGATAGTGCTCTCTTGTCACCTGGTTGAAATGACAGCTAGTTTTGGCTATATATTTTCCTATTAGGGGAAAATTCACTTTAAATACCTAGTTAGAGACCTGTTACTATTTTAGGGGAATGCCCTGAAGGTCTTCACCCTGTCCCTTCTATTTATGCATTTATACTGCTTTAGTTAAGACTGTGGCAGCAATGCTGTCAGAGATACTGTATTTTCAAGAGGCCATGGGATCTTTTTTAACACTGTAATGTGGTCATAAAAATGTGCTTTGGGCTGCAACCTGTATTATGAGATTTGAGCCAATAAGCAGACTCATTTAACCAAAGAAAGCCTTCCCATCTCAAATAGTTGGATTTTTAAAATTCTACATGTACAAAGAATGAACATACCTTAGTGACTGGGATAAAATTTTGTTGGACTAGGTTTCAGCAAGAGTTCCAGCAGTGCAGGGAATACAGAGGAGCATGCATGCAGCTATGTCTGCCTTTCTTTCATGCCAGGAAACCAGAGACAAAAAGCACAATACAGACATCCTGACAATACAGTGTCACTGAGCACTAGACTAAAAAGCTGAGCCATGATTAACCCTGTCCCAGGCTGACAGGAATAATGTTAATGGTGGTGACATTTTTAGCTACAAGAAAAATGGTGTTTCCTATATATAGGTTTTTATGGTCTCTCCTGTATGTAGGTAGAATTAGTCTGTGCTCATGGAATTTGACTTGGCTTTACTTCATTTATTTGGTGCTGCTTCTAGCTGTGTTTTATGTGGTGCACTTAAAAGAATTGTCCTGCCTGAAACATAGAATAGACATCTGTATCAGTCAGGAATTTCACTTTTGCTATGGCAAGAGTTCTAATAAAGATAGACAAAATCGTCATTTGCTTCAGCCACAACACCACAGCATTTTAAAGAACCTGTGGACAAACAGAAAGGGGAAAAGGTCATGGAAGTTGAAGTGGAACAAGGAAAGATGGGAAGACAACAGGAGTAAGCTACAGAGCATTAAGCCACTAGTGGCTGCTTTCACTTGGAAATAAAATGTCCTTTACTGGCTATGGATAACTTCTAGAAGACACTCAATGTAAGAATGCTGACTTTACATATTTAGGTCATGTATCTCACCTCCTCAAGGTGTCCTTGTGCAGAGGAACCCTAGTGAACACAGATAGTGACTTTTGTCCAGTTAAGCTGGATTTCTGCAGATAATTTCTGTCAAGATGACACATCTTTTTATTTAAACTGTACTCAGATAAAGAATCAAACTTTCTAAGTTTCCAAGAAATTTTAAGGAATGACTGATCCAGACTTCAGATCCTGGTCTCCAAAAAGAGAGGATGTTCTTTTGGGTGAATGGGAAGGACTCCCAGAGTCAGTGTAAGAATGATTGGATGTAACAAGTGAGATTATGCACTTAAATACTGGGGTTGATAATGTTACCAGGTAAATATAGTAAATGGGCAAAGCTGGAATTTCGTACTCATAAAAAGCAAGATAAATGTTCAATGAATAGAAAAACTGTGTGTTCTTATCCCATAAACAAACTAGGCTTATTCAGAATTTGCATACACTGGACAAGACTCAGGGCAATTTTGGAGAAAGAAGTTTAAGTTTTGACTAAAATATTTGGATGTTTTTAAACAAGTCTCTCTTTCTTGAATATAGGCAATTACAGCTTCAGAGGGATGTGCATGAGAGAATCATGACACAGAAGTCACACCTGAGAATAAAGTTATGCTTCAAGTCCATTTTCTGTCTGAACAATGTTGGACTACACTGATAACAGCGTGCAAGGCTGGAATGGCCCAAGGATGACCCAGGACAGGAATAAGTGACAAGGTTAGCCATGAAGCCCAGTGGTAAATGAAGGGCTGGTTGTTTTAGGGCTCATGTTTACTCAATACCAATATGCAGAACTTTTTCGTGTGCTACACTGCATAGCCACAGAAAGCCTCTCTTTTATTGTGAAACAGATGCTGGAGATAGTTACATATTTATTTACAATAATTTATGCTAGTGTGTGGTGCCTCAGTAGTCATTTCTACACAATATCTGAGGGTCTGAACAACTTTGTACTGTCCTTGGAATTATCTAGGGTGTACAAAAAATCCAAGGGGATGGTGATTAAAGCTGGGGTAGCTCCAGCTGACAAATACATTACAGATGAATTGGTATTACTGATCATTGTTTAAAGCCACTGGACACTAGATTTGGCAGACTGATTTGACTGTGTTCTTTTGTCTTTTCCCATGGATAATTTTTTATCTTCTCTTGCTTCAAAAGCTAACTCGCTTCCTTTGAAGGACATTAAGCTTGACATGGTTCAAGCTAAGCTTCTTGAACTTAAATCCAGCGTGGATATCCCCTGACTGAATCAGCTTTGACTTGAATTGTGTGTATCTAATATTTCACACCGTTTCAATTATACTCCACAGCAGCTGAGGACTATGTGAATTCTAGTGCTAAATTTAATCAAGTGCTCCTCCAATGTGGAAGAGAATATATTTTTGGAATTAATGGAAAGAGACAAATGAGATCAGTCCCTGGGATCTTGGTTCTGTCCCCTGCACCAGAAGATGTCCCAGAGAAAAGACCTTCACCAGCAACTGAAGCCTGAAGTCTGATAATGTGAGAACTTAAAACTGCAAGGTATGAAACCCATGAAGAATGGTACACTTCATCTGGACTGTAGAATCAACAAGAATTTAATAAGTTAATCAGATCATCACCATTTGAGTGCACATAAATTTGAATTGTTTCCCCATTATGAAGTGGTTGTCTGTAAATTATTGCCAAGAAAGCCATTTTCAAATTAATGTCTGAGCTATTAGAAAATACAGAGGGCATTTTCATTAATTGGAAGCAGCTTTTCTTCCGCTCTCTCTATCATTACCTTTGTTGCCCAGAATCAGTTTAGTGCTCAAATTTATTGATGTGTATGATTCAGTGGCATTATTTGTTTAGAATTTGTCCTATACCTGATGGAATAAACTCATTAAGGGTAAATGAATAGTTATGTAGTCATCAACTAAAATGAGTCACTGCAGTTCTCTGAAGTCATTACAGTGCCTTTGAACACAGCTGGAAAGAAAGTCTCTGTGAAGGTTACTACTTCCCTCTCAGAGGTAACCACATTAATTTTCATTCCTTCTTTGGTATAACTTCTTTTTTACAGAAAGCACGAATCATTCTTCAGCAGAAGACAGTGGGTTCTTCTTTTATCTAGGAATGTATCAAACCAGCTTGTGAACAGTTTCACATTTTTACTGCCACAATGCATTGTTTTTGCAGTATATAGAAGCTGGGACTCAGAAAGAAGAACATTGTTTAGGAAAATAGATGCTTAAAACCCACTATTTTTGGAGTTAAGTACATCTACAGCTGACAAACATTCTGCTACTGAAGGCTGAAAGAGGAGGAGGGCTTGAAGACTGCAGAACTCACTGTGTAGGTTCTCTATTTCAGTAAAACTGCCCACAAGGGCAGGATTTCCTGATTGCATGTTACAACTCGTGCAAGGGAATGTACTATAAGAAATCAAGGTTAGCTTGCACATGGGCCTCTCTTTTTGAGAAGTAAGCATCTCCACAAGCTTTGCCTACTTGTTTATATGCTTGATAATAAGGTAAACTGAACTTTGTTTTGTTGATACTCACACCATCCTAGCATTTATTTTGATGTTCAGTATGATAGAGACTTGTAAGGTGTTAGCAGTAAGGCAATACAGCTGAGGGTAACAGACAAAGGATTCCTACCCACTTTTTACTGACAACTGGAGTATCTCAGTGCACCAGAGGTAAATGTCTATACAGTGATACAACCTTTTTCATAGTCAAAATGCATCACACTGTATTTAGCATAAGCCTTTTGAAAATCCTATTGCTCGAGAGCTCTTTCACTGAGAATGCTGTAAGAACCATAAGGAAAAAATCTCACTAAAACTGACAGTATCTAATAATCTTTCTCACAGCCACAAACAGCTCAGTTACTTGAGTTTCTCATCAAAACAGTCCTAATGCATTTTGTAAGCATGTTGTCTATGTCTCTTCTCCCTGCTTGCTCAAAAGCTGTGTTCATTTGTGGTGAGGCGAGAGAAATCTGTGGAGGTATTATCAGCTGTTTATGGCATTTTTAATATTGCCCTTTGCTCTGTGCATTCCAAAATACTTTGGGCTCCCTCCACCTGTTTTTACAATGCTGGTGGAGCTCAGGTATGGTCACAAGAGTGTTAACACAAGACTGGAGCCAAGGCCCACTGAACTCAGCAGGAGTTTTTCTTTCACGTTCTGGGGATTTCAGATCATGTCCATGGTAGTTGTTGTTTCACTTTAGACAACAGGAACTAGTTATAATTAATTTATATCCTTATTTTTTTCTTTTTTTTCCCCCTGATGCAGGTGCATAATTAGACTTGGGGAGATTTGAAATGCAACCAATGAGACATTTGATATAGCACACGTAAAATTTTCTTCAATCAGGAATGCAGAATTGTATTACACAGCACATTAAATGGCACATTAGCAGATGTAAATGCTTCCATTGAATTAGGACTGGTTGGTTTGCTTGTTAGATTAATTTTTGTTGCAGTAAATGAGTAGTTTTCTGGTTTTGAACAGCATACATGAAAGAACTGATCTAACTTTTCTTCTCTATTTGTGGGTTGTAGAAGTGGATCAATACAGCTTCTCTGCCTGGACCACTGTGTGTGCTATGGTACATGAAAGCATCTGAGATAGAAAATGTTCTTTAAAATTGCATGCTTAATTCCTAGGGAAAAAAAAAGTTTAAACTTCTAAAATTCTAATGTATTTTAGATATCTTTTGTAAACTGCTCCAAATATTACTTCTATACACAGCATCCATGTTGTAAGAATTCACCATTCCTGGAAGTAAGAAAACAAAAAGAGCAGCTGAAAAGTATTTACAGGAGAAAGACAGCAATGGAAAAAGGATAACCTCAACTTGGTTGAAAAATACTGAGTTATTCCCCAGAGGTTTTCTCAGGGAAAGATATTTGTGTGGAAAGGCAGCTCTCCGGTGTGGGAGAACAAAGCAGGAGTCAGGAAATCAATGCAGAAGATGCTGCTGGAGCAGAAGGGCTTGTTGCTGTGTCTCCATCTGCAGCAGATTATCTTGTCATAAAGATTTGTTTGTAGCAAAGCTGCACCTCAGGCAAACTGACCTCCCACCACCTTTTTATCCTGCACCAGTGTCACTGGGAGAATACAGCAACAAAACCCACAAGATGCCCATGAGTTATAGAGGTCTGTTCTTTAACCCACATCATACCTGGACACATAAATCCTAACACCCCACCCTGATTCCCCATTGAACCTAAATCCAAGCATTTGAACTTTTCATGGGATAGAACCTGCCAATATGGAACATGATAGCATTGAGCCAGGAGCCACCTCAGTTGATTATCTGCACTTCTTTCGTCCCTGAAGGGCAAGGAGATCATCCTCTTTCTGAACTGGTCTTGAAAAATCTTCCCTAGTTTTTGGAGGTGCAATTAATTATTGCAACCGCTCAGAGACCCCAGCTGAGATCAGAAACGTTGGCAAAACACTGTGCAGCAGAATCTCTGGAGCACTCCCACCTTGTGCAGGCTCCACTGAAGGTTTTTCTAGTGCATCTCCTACAGCAGGGAAGCTCCTTACTCCCAGGCCAGGCTTACCTGACCTCACAGGGAAAAAATGATGCAGCTTTTCTCCAAAGTCTGTTCCCCTTAAATGCTGATTCTGTCTTGTAGACCTGAGTTAGATTTCTATGACATAGACTTGCAGACCAGGGCCACCTCCTGCCATCTGAGTTCTGCATGAAACACTGCAGGTCTGGCATTACAAAGCACAAGCCCTGGTGTGTAGGATTGGATAAGGTTTCTCCTTTATTTTCTAGTCCTTCTGCTCTTGCACTGCCACACTCAAGGGCAGCCAAAGACGGAGCTGCCCTAGCAGTATGGATGAGCGTCGTGATTCCTCTAGGCATTTCCACTTACTTTGGCCTTCACAGTCCTCTGAGATTCCTCACACAGCCATGAAACACTGCAGTATTTGCTTTCTGAGCTCTTCATTCAGTCAGGTTTGAATCTACTCACTGCACAAAGCATCAATAATATTATCCCATTTTCTGGCAACTTTTGTGTTCATTTGCCTTGTAGCCAAGTCACTCAGAAATGAGAAATGAAGAGTAAACTCTTCTTTTCAGAAGGATCATAAGAGAGTTTTCATTTCCTGATTGAAAGGCTTCTAATCTTAAGCAGTGGAAAAGCCACAGCAAAACCATACCTTTGCTCATTCATCTCAGTCTGTAAAATCAGATCATTACAAGCTGCAACAGCTTAATCAAGCAGCCTTTGAAATACAAAGGCTTCTGACTCAAATGGAGTTAATGGAGGTGGAGGGGTTTTTTGTTTTTACTGCTGCTCCCATAATGTTAAAAGCCATTCACATTTCAACAGAGTGCTTGCTGATGATTATAAGCAGCAAAGCTTTGGATCCAGTTATACCTGTGCAACCATCTGTTGTTGCAGAAACGAATTCTATTATCATTCTTCCTGTTAATGACTTCTTGAACTCATTCAAGATACCTGTTCCCTTGCTCTCTTCTTCATTGACAGTGTCAGTGGAATTGCTGCTTTTATATTCAAATATCCTGAGCACAAAAGTTCCCAGTTGAATTACGTCTGTCCCGGGTGTTGATCTGGATAGAAGAGAACACATTCATTTTCTACAGCTTGTAATGAACTGTTTCTTCTGTTGTTGAGGCACAGCATCTGACAGCAACTCCTGGTTTGGGAGGATGGTTTTATATTCACTACATGTCATTAATGAGCAATGTGCTTATGCGTGGATACCTGAGAAAGGAGCTTGTACTCAGCCAGTTTTTTCTTCACTTCAATATTCACTGTGAAAAATTGATTTTTTCCAACAATACAACACCCACCAGAAGACTGTTCAATGGTATCTTTCTTCTTTTTAATATATTTTGCAAAGTGCAGTTGTATATTATTCAAGAAGATGCTTCCTTCTGTCTTACTTTCTGAAGAATATTTTCATGTTACTTTTGGATATTTTTCATGAGCTTCAGTCATGCTTCACAGTAACTTATTGCTCAGAGCAGTACTGCATGACATTTGAAACTCAGAGACTTCTCTTTACCCATCATCAGTAAAACTCATGACCCTATTCTCTCCGAAAATACATTTTTTCTCTTTTTTCCAAGATAAATTGCTCATGTCTCTTTAATTTTAATGCCTTTTATTGCAGCCCAGGATTTGTTCCCCCTACTGTTTTTTCTTCTTCTTTGTCCACAGAAGCTGGGCTTTATTATCTACTCCTCTCAGTGCTGCATGGCTGGAAGACAGGTCCTCTGTTATGTGCCCTCACCTCTTTGCATGGAGCTGCTTTCCAAAAGGGCAGAGCAGAGTCCAGAGTCAGGCAGGTATGGGAATCACAACAAATATAAATCTCACAGCATATATAAATCTGCAGTAAGCTCCATTGGAGAAGGTAACATAATTACACTTTTATTTGGTGAAGAGGTCTCATGCATGTGTTCAGCAACTCCCTCACCCCACACCTCATGGTGGATGAGGGTGGAATGGTAGAACTCACTACCCATCACTGTGCTTCTGCCTGGTGCTGGGCACAGCAGCTCAGCATCAGCCCTCTGCATCTCTTCATATGATCAAAGATGTAGAAAGTAAGCAGGCATAAGAAGAAAGATCATCAGTGCTTACCAACCCCTTCAAACTGAAACTCTACAGCTTTTACTTCCCCCTGACACTTTAATTAATGTACTATGTCTACTAAAGCAGATAGGCAATACCATGGGAGAAGAGAGCGGGTGGCCTGCTTTACTAGGTGAGAGGACTACTGTTATATACCAGTTTGTTTTTTGGACATGTTGATTTGCAGTGCTTCAATAGGCAGAAGCTGTCAATACTTTAACATCTGGAAAACTGGAGTGAACTCTGCTGACTGGAATACCATAACTGAAAGCATTTATCCTCTCTCAGCTATAATGGCAGGATAATTTTATGTGGTCTCTCCTCTCTTTGCTTTCTTCAAAGCAAAGAAGATAGTTAAAAGAAATGTGTGTGCGTGAGAGATTATATTAATGTGGCTAAGGCTTGTAACTAGTTCATACATGTGCTGATATGGTAGTTGCAGCTGGGTGGAAGTGGTAATGGTGAAGTTTTATGGATATTTGGTAAAATATTTGAAGTAATAACATTAAAAAGCTATTAATGACTCATTCATTTAATACTGTCATTGTAAACAGAGTAATGGCCATTACATTGGTGTTTTTGTGTTTGCATTTGAAAGCAGATTTTCAATAATAACAAAGCTGGAATCAGTCCAAGTCAGATCATATGTACAGTTAAAAAGCTACATAGTAAAAAACAGAGATAAGACCTTTCATTACTGATGTGAAATAGAAAGTTCTAAGAAAAATGAAAAAATAATTTGATGTCTTCCAACCTTCTTAATCCCCTTGTGGAGATTGTGCTTGTTTGACCTGATCTAACTAGGTTTAGCTCACTTTGTTGTTCCTGGAATGTATTACTCCAAATGCTAATGCCAGTATGTTCACCTCATTTATATAATCCACACCACACTGGCAAGAATACCCAGCTCTTGCATCCTGTAGGTCATTTTGCTGTTTCTTATCCCTCCAGGTAAGCATATGGTTTTCTGCTTTATTATTTTCACTTGGACTTCACAAATAGTATGAGAAAAGCAATCAGACGAGTGCATTGAAATTTCAGTACTAAGCCAATAAACACAATACGAAATGAATTTTTCCTTGCCTACAGCAGTGGTACTGTTTCAAAGAATCAATAGGAGACACAAAAGAAAACTGTATTTAATCTCAGCTAGTCCTGGTCTTGTCTGCCTGAAGTCAGTCATTCACAGTCTCAAAGGTAGACCACTGGACAGCACATTCACCCTTACTAATGCAAAGGGTGCCCCTGACTTTTCCTCTGGATTAGCTGCTGAATCAGCAAAAGGTGGCTGACAGGCTGCTCCAGAAATGAGGAATTGTGAATGAGAGGTAAATCTGAACCTCTGGCATAGTCCTGATGCTGCTCCTGATGTTGGATGCAGGAGTCAGAGTGGTTGAGCTGGGTGCAGGGTGCTCAAGTCTAGAAGTCTAGCTCTGTCTAGTACAATGCAGATAGTGAAGAAGAAAATAAAAAGCAACTGGTTGAGTTGGGGTTTGGCCTCTGAATTAGCCAATATGGTTCTCAAGAGCTAAATTTGTATGAAAACCTTCAGATTTTGGACCAGCTCGGCATGCTGAACTGAATCAAATGAGCAACAAGCAGAAGGAAGTATAGGCCTCCATAAGCTTGTAGAAATACCTCATTTTCATCTTTGTTTTTACTTTTCCAAGGAGAAGATTTATATCTACAATAATTCTCTGCCTTTGGACTTCAAAATTAGGCAAGAGAGAGAAAATGATTATGCAACAAAAAAAAAAAAAAAAAAGAGTCAACTCTGTGTTTCTATTACTTTTGATTATGAAATGGCACAGCAGTGTACTGCATCCTGGAAGTTAGCAAGACCAGAAAAAGTTTTAGAAAGATTTTTCTGCACTGAAGATGAAGCTGTTTTAAAAATTTGCCTTATACAGTTTCCCTATACAAATATTAATGTTTTGAAAGGCTTCACCAGAGATATCAACCATCTTCATAATGTTAATGACTATTAAAAAGACAACATAGCTGCATTTATTATATTTGGCCACATTGTAAATATGTTCACCCAAGAAGGGTGACAGGCAATTTAGTAAATTAATGGTGATTGGGTTCATTTTGCAGTATTTACTTTTTTTGAGATCATCATAATGCTGTACAGCATTAGGTGTAATTCTCTGTGGAAGATACCATTCCCTTAGTACTCAATTTGTTTATCCATTATTAGTTGTAGATATTAAGTGAAAATAATAATAATAATATTAATAAACCAGCAATATCCTTTGCCACCCTGGTGAACATAAAAATTAATAATCTCAGAGTCTGTATTCAACCTGACACTGTGAACAGTGCAAATATGGTACAAAGTCTATCTTTACATTTATTTGCAAATGTGTATAGATATGCTTCATATAAATTAATCCTCTATTTCATTATAAGGAAGGAATTATGTCTGTGGTCAAAAGGGTGGGGTACAGTTAATCTGATTTAGCACAGCATGGGAAAAATTAATTGAAAGTCAGAACTGCATAGTGTTTATTATAAAGTAATTTCACACCAGCTCAGGATTAGCATGGTAACAGGTGACAATAGGTCATTACTATGTTAATTGAAAGACAGCATGCTTTTATAAAAAAGGAAAAAGAAGAAAAAAAAGAAAAAAGTGATAGAGACGAAATGAAAAGGAAAAAATATTAAAATGTGGTATTTTATCTAGGATTGGGCTGCAGTTCTATGGGACACGTTCTAGGGAGAAGATAACTTCAGAAAAGAATTCATTGGCTTTTGGTGATAACCATGCATTGTTCACAGTGCCATGAAGCGTGGCAGATGCTCGTGCACATCTCTTGCATGAGTTAAGCTGGTCACCTCTCTTTCCACAAGAACAGGCTGCATCTCCAAAGCAGTGCCCTGACCTTTTCATCTGGCTGACGCTGCTCACTGGCCCAGGCACGTGGAGCAAAGGTGGGCATGAGGGGAGCAGGACCCATCTATTTACCAGGCTTGCCCGAAGTCACTGGGAGCTATGAGATTTTGCAGCAGTGTTTAACAGAAGAAAAGACTCTGGCTTTGCTACTTGACAAAAGGATTAATAAAATAAAAAGTCTTTCCAACCACCAATGGAAAATTGCCTGTCACTTCAATAGCACGCTGAGGCATGAAGCCAGGGCAAGCTGATCCTTCCACTTGAGCTGCAATGCCATTATCCCAGCTCTGAACAGGGATGGGTGCTGCAGTGCTCGGCTGCTCTCCCATTGTGCAGCCTGACAGACACTGGCGTGCAGGTATTTCCCATTATACGCTCCCACCTGAGTAAGCAGTCCAAAGCTGCCAGCTTCAGCCCATCAAAAGGAATCAGGAACCTATTTTTCGCCTTTTATCTGAATAATAGCAAAAGGTGTTAAATCAATTTTGGGAGCAGAAGATCATTCTGAAGGTTCTTCAGTTGACAGACTACAAAGGGCACAATATGTGCACTTGTGCCGAGGTAAGCAAGACAGAAGAGAACACTGTATTAACTGCAGTCACTACAAAAGGATCTTTGCTAATTGCATGTGATAATTTAAACAAGGATCCTTTCTGGAACCAAAACAATACCCCCATGTAATGAAGCCTGCTCTTGTTCAAAGTAAATGGAAATTCAGAGGCACAGTTGGGACCCGAAAATGGGAAATTCTGATTTTATTTCCTGGAAAAAGAGTTTAACCTCTTCTGATACCCTCATGCAGCCTGATAGATGAACTGATGAGGAATGTGACCTTTCTGTTCACCCTGCTTCAGAAAGGTTTGCAATTCAGTCTGACACAATCTGTTGTAATATGTTAATTTCAATGCAGTTCTGCCAAAAACACTAAGAGTGATCCCTGAGACCTTTACATCCCAGAATACAATCCTTCCAGACTTCATTCTCACCTAAAAACATCCTGATTAAGGTGCTTACTTATCTAATAAAGGTCAAAAGAAAGGAAAGTGTAAATGTCCTTTGATTTCTTACTAAAAAGAAAAGAGCTCAGACAGAAGACAGCGCTCTTGCATTCAGTGCACAACACAGTGTGATGTGGTCTGCTGAGTTAGAGAGAAAAAGAGTAATGCTGCTCCTGGTCAGGTCACACAGCACCATCTGCAAATCTAAACTACTGCAGAGCTAGGGCAATAATGCAATACAAGTACCCCTGCAGGTAGAAGAGATACTCGTGTTCTTCTCCTCAACCATACAAAAAAGCAACATAATAGAAATATTTGTTCAACCCCAGCAGGAAAATCTCTAGGGACAATTAGGGCAAAACACAGCCTCAGGTCTGACTATGCCCAGGAGAAATGTTTTTCTTGATGATAAGACAGAGTAGTAAAGTGGAAAAGTAAGTGATCAAGTTCACCTCTACAAACACAACATTTCAAAAATTATATTAGAGCTGGTGGTTTCTTTTTGGATCATGACCTAATAATTGCTCAGTAGAAGCATCCAATTATTATTTTTAATGGTCATGTCTTTGCATCACAGTTACAGTAAATAATAACCCCAACTCAGTCATTTGCAATAGGCACCTCTGCTCTGATGCTATTCCTTCTCTGCAGCCAAGATGAATCATAAGCAACACTGCTGCTCCCTGCTCATCCCTCTGCCCCAGCTCAGCACCTTGAGCCCAGCTGAGCCACCCACTGCCAGGGTCTTCCCCTGGGGACTGCCAAAAAGTCTCAGCCAGCATGTCCCCTCCCCTTGGGCTTGCTGGTTGTGACGGCAGCTTTCTGGCAGCACGCAGGCGACACGTAATTGCCACAGGCAAGAGTAGAGCTGAGAGACTTTGAAGCACCAGCAGTGGTGTCATTGTCGTCTCAAAGTGCCACTGATTCCCTTTCTAACATGTTCTCCTTTCTGCTCTCCATTTATTTAAAAACAAAGCTAAACAGAAAAAGAAATAAGAAGAAAATACCCAAACTCTCAAGCAAGGAAGACAGAGTGGGAAGAAGAAAGAGTGTGTTATAAATCTGTTGGCAAAACTGATGAGACAAAATAGGAAAAACCTGTGTATTAAGCTGCAGCAAATGGAATCTCAAAATGTTTCTAAAAGTAATTTTCCCCTATTCATTTGTTCTTGGCTGTCGCTGCTGTTTGCTCTGCTGTTCTGTGTTCTTTAGCAATAACAGTTCCTTTTAAACTCTGTGCAGAAAGGACTCTGCCTTCTCACCTTTCTGTACAGCTCAAGGATAGCTTACACAGCCATGTTATGGCTTTGCCCTTTCCAGATGAGGAATATGTTGATTTGGTTTTGGCTCATTAGCTCTCTAAGGAATCTCTTCCAGCTTAGCTGTCTGCAAGGCTGGAATCTCCCATACTTCAGGATCAGGGCTTTTTTTCTCTTTAAATTTCTGAATGGGTGTCCCAATAGGCACAGACACTGCAAGGAAGCCCAATGAGCTGCAGGATGTACTTCACTGGAAATGAGCACCCTCTCTTGGGATAATGAAATTTTGTGTGTTGCGTTTGGTGCTCTGGGATTCATAAAGGTTATCAGTAAGGCATTTATAATAAAAGTTCTTCCTGCTTTTCCTGGCATGCATGGGGAAGATGGGAGTGTTATCATTCTGACATTTCTGTCAGAAGTGGTATTTGAACCACTGGATGATTCCGACAAATGCCACTGCTGTCATCTGCTGCTCAGTTTTAATTATATCTGACTGAGTCTTGCAATGGCACCAAGCAGAAAACTTAATTAGTTAGTTTAAAGGCTGATCTTCTGAGTCTGAAGAATCCAAACAGTTTACAGCATTTATGCATGGAGACTACCATTTTCAGTCTGATGATGCAAGTCAGAAGAATTAACGATCCCACTTACAGGAAGGAAAAACAGAGAAAGACTTACAAGAATATCCTTCTACAAACCCCACCATTTTCGTACATGACATATCAGTAAGGCAACCTCATGTCTAAGAAACTGCTGTGCTGGCTCACAGGTGGGTCTCAGACAAATGGTAGCAGAATGCAGGTGAAAGATTGGGTGCTCATGGGAACATACAGCAAACGAACATCTGTTACCTTAAACAGAATGTATATGTTTATTCTGCAGCGGACTGCAAGCACTGCACTATTTGGGAAGACTGAAAGCCTGGCATTTTCTCATACACCAGTGCACTGTTCAAACAAGCTGCTTGAAAGGAGATTGCATTAACAATTTATACTACCCTCTGTGTTTGCTTTCACAGTGTTAATATGATTATATTTCTCCACTATATCCTGGAAAAACAAGCATTAGTAAGATGCAATGTCAAACTGCTAATATGATGCAATTAGAATTTAACATTACATTCACATACTGATTGCAGATTGCCTGCAGATAGCTATTTTCAATAGCTGGGGAGAAAACCCCAGCTAGTAAAAATACATTGTTTTGTTCCAGAAACCCAGGGATGTGGGTTTGGGAGCCCTCATGCAGATGTGGACTGGTGAGCTTTGCTTGTTTGTGAGATCACATCCTCTGGAATGGTTCTGCTGGTGTCCTTTAAGATATTGCCAAATTTCATCATTTGCAGGGTGGATTTCATGTATAAAATGTGCCTAGAACTCTCTGTGGGCTTCAGTCAGAAAGCAAAGCACTTGATGACTTACACAGCTCATGTGACTGATCAGCTCTCATTGTCCTTCCCTGCATTCAAAAGCTTTGGGCTTGCAACTTAGTTGACCACAGAACCACTGAGGCTGGGTTGCACATCTGGAGATCTCCACATCCAACACCCTCCTCAAAGCAGGGTCAGTTAGAGTCGTTTGATCAGGAATGTGTATGTTTAATTAGGTTTTGAATATATCCAAGGCTGGAGACTCTCGAGCCTCTCTGGATATCCTGTGGCAGTGGTTGACTATGCACATCAAAGTAAAGCTTTTTCCCTGCTTAATCAGATTTTTCAGTATTTCAGGTTTTTTTCACTGCCTGTTATTCTTTTGGTGATCCCCATTGAGAGCATTCTGACTCCATTGTCTTCCCTCATCAAGTATTTATACACATTGATTAGATCCTCCTGAGACTTCTCTTCCCAGGCTGAAATGACAAAGCTGTCTCAGCCTGTCCTTTTCTGACAGGTACTCCAGTCCCTTAATCATGTGTGTGGGTCTTAACTTGACCCAGTTTAGCATGTCCATGTATGTCTTGTGGGGGGAACCCAGGACTGGATATGGCACTCTCCACTGACATGGACAGGGCATGTTTCTGGCTCATGTTCAGCTTTTCATTTCCCTTTATTGACCTTCAGGATATGCCTGTTGGTCCATCTCTCTGGCCTGCCCAGGTACCTCTGGATGGTAGCACAAGCACCTGTCAGCAACTCTTTCCAGTTTTGCATATTATTAAACTTGCTGAGGGTGCACTCTGCCACACTGGTCAGGTCATGAATGAAGAGTTAAGCAGAGGAGGTGGGGGAAATGGCTAAATGACTTTATGGCTTTTGTCTCCATATTCTTCAAAGCCACAAATCTAGTTGACCTCACCCTGCCTGGATGCTGAATGCTGCTCTGTTGAATGCCAATCCACTGGACTTTTCAGGTCCATGAACCCATGTAGGTGTATGACTGGTGATGAAAAGTGAGCAATTTCATTGGTCTTTTTCTGCAAGCAAGATGGGACCTTTTGTCCATCTCTCCTGCACTCTGAATGGGATAATGAAAATATCCTCTTGCTGGTAGGGAGGCTTTTCCTCTTCTCTTTCATGAACTATTGTGTCCTTGGTGACTCACCCATCAAGATGAGTAAAAAGAAACACAATAACACACTGACCTGTAACATTTTAGAAGGGTTTAGTTAAAGAATCTCATTTTGCCTTGAACGGTACTTTTGCCAGTGGACATAAAGCAGTGTATTTATAGGATATGTGATACGTTTTGTTTATCTTTCACATTTTATATCTTAACATGTTCCAGCAAAAACCTGCTGCAGTTGCAGTAGGCCTCACTGTGGCATGGTGAGGAATTGATGTGGATGTGAGTCTGTGCAGGGGGCTGTAAGCACTGTTGCTTCTGTACAAATACAGCTTCTTGCAAGCTGGTGCTTTGGTGCTAAGCTATGCACACCAACTATGTGGTAGAGGATACAAGAAATTTCCTTCTTTATCCTTAAGTCCTGAAATTACCACTTCCATCTTCCAGCTGCAGAACATTGCACAATGTTTGTTCTTCAGTGTCACCATGAGGAAAAGAGATCACCACAGCATCTGCTACTCCTTCTCATCCTTCTTACTCCTCATGCCCTGACCTTAGTGGTTCATGGAAGCTAAGCTAAGCTAAGCCGATTTTTTAATTTAAAAGTTCTTAGGCCATGTTCATAAGGAGCTTTGTATTTCAGCTCTGTTTCGCTGCCATGTTCACAACTGAACGTCTCTGTGCTGTGGTATCCTGCTGAAGGAGAGGATGTGGGGGGTGAGCAGCCCTGCAGAAAGGGATCTGGGGTGTGCTGTTTGGCAACAGGCTTGATGTAAATCAGCAGAGTGCTCTGGCAGTCAGGAGGACAAACTCCTTCCTCGTGGTGCATCAAGCACAGCATCACCAGCTGGTCAAAAGATGTGATTATCCCACTGTACTCAGCATTGGTGTGGCCTCATCTGCAGCGCTGTGTGCTGGACTCCACAGTTCAAGAATAAGGTGAAGGTACTCACATGTGTCCAAAAGAAAGCATCAAAGCAGGTGAAAGGGCTGGAAGCAATGTACTATGAGGCATGGCTAAAGGCTTTGGGTTTGTCTAGTTTGGAGAAAAGGAGGCAGAGGTGTAAACTCCTTGCTCTCTACAGCTTCATGAGTAGAGAAGATGGAGATGGAGGCGGTGATTTCATCTCCCTGGGATCCAGTTATGGAACATGTGGGAAAGGTGTAACACTGCACCAGGGTAGGTTGAGACTGGACATCAGGGATCAATTATTTACTGAGAGGATGGTCAGACACTAGGCTTCCTAGAGATGTGGTCCATGCCTCAATCATTTGAATAATGCTCTAAATAGCATGCTTTAACTTTTGGCCAGCCCTGGATTGGTTGGTCAGCTGGACTAGAAGATGGCTGTAGGTCCCTTCTGACTAGTATCTTTTCTCCCCAACACCTCAGGGCCTCACATGCTGTGTTGGTTTTTTCGTTTGGGGTTTGTGTTTTTTGTTTTGTTTTTTTTTTTTTTTTTTTTTTTTTTTTCCATAAAACTCCTGCTAGGCAAGCAGCAGCATTCTCTCTCTCTCAAGGAAGTAGAATTGGAATTCATTGAGATTAACCATAAAAAATCCACATCTTATAGAGCATCAATGTTTTCAGAGGAACTGTGGAGCCTTATGGTCAAAGTGTCTGCTGAGGCTCCCAGGATGCAGTGAGTCTCCTTTCATTCTATAAACATTCAGGTAAATGTCAGTATCCTCTTTTTGCAATGGCCTCTCATAGCCCATCCCTGTGCTCGATGATGGCTGCAATGTTTGCAAACTCAGCCTTTTGACTGAGCTGTCATTCTCCATCATGCAGCTAACACAGTGATTGCTGTATTACAGACCCATTATTTGACACTGAGGATACCTGGTTAATACATTAGCTAAAGGGATACTGAGAATAGTGTGCTGCCTTTAGCAGGGAATATTGGATGCTTTTGTCTTTGAGAAGTCCCACTGGTGTTTCCTTTGTGAATGGCTGTAAATTGCTTACTGGAACTAAAATGACATTTTTTGTCCAATTCTTTCTTGATTTTACCCACGAGGTACATAGAGCCAGTTGATTAAACCACTTGGTGCTTTTCTGTGTCTAAGACAGACACATGAGTCTCTCAGCATATGAATTTAGGATTCTTTTAAAACTGGTAAAAGAGGAGCATTTTATACACAGTTACCTTGTTTGTATCCTTTTTTGAAAGGCATCAAAATACTTTAGAAAAGACCTTTGTTTTACTTTGCTAAAGCTATATAAAACTTAGAGGTTCAGCTTGAATTAGTTGAACAAATGTCCTCCACAGGACATCCTTCCCAAAGAGGGAAATCAGCTGTCTTTTGGAGGCGTCTCTTCTGTATTCCTGAAGCTAACTTAAACTCAACCTAGATGGCAAATTTAACTAGCATCCCAGTTTTGAGGTCATTACACTCAGGTGAGGTGATACCCACCAAAGCCTGCAAAAGCTTTCAATTTTTTTTTCTTTAGGCACTTTCTCCCTTTTAATTTTGCAGGACAGGCACATTCTAAGGAACATCTTGGTTTTAGAGAATCCAGAGAATGACAGGGCAAAAGCAAGAAAAAAGAAAATAATAATGCTGACTCCTTTTATCTCACTCCAAAATCTCCCAGGAAGCACACACTTGTTTGGTAGGGGGACCCCCTTTGGATCCACTTCCATTCCTCAGACAATGGGAGTGCAAAACCTGCAGTGGATGTTAGTTCTTTTCACACCAGTAGAAATAGAGAAGCATTCAAATTTGCACTGAAAATTGAGATGAGGTAAAAAATGAGACATTCTGTAAATATAAACCCTTTAAAATAAAATAATACAGATGACATAAAAGTGTAAAAAGTGTTACTGACATGAATAATTCACTAACTATTGAACGGTATAAGTCACCAACTAATGTGTATTATGTGCCATTTAATAGTGGATGTATCTGAAGAAATATGGAAATTGGAATACTTTAATAACTTCATATATGAAAGATGATGAGACTGCCTAAATGATTAAGAGGAAGATATGTTATAATGAACTAAAGCCACTCGAGTGTAAGGTAATTTTAATTCAAATCTCCATCTGCTTATGTATAATTAAGACTCATTTAACAAGTTAATGCCTAACAGAGAGAACTGATAAGTTTGGTATTAAAGAGCTTAAGAGAAGTAAATTAAACTGTCGAGTTTGAGGAGCTTTCATTTGAATTCCCTGTACCTAACCAAAACAGATCTTCCAGGTGCATTTCTTTACCCTGATTTCTTTACCCTCCCCAAATTTGGGGAGAAAAAGAATATGAAAATCTTTGTTATATTTTCATTTTAGATATCATGTCAAGTCAGGAGTTTGACAGAATCTTTGATCATATGAATATTTATACTGTTCAACCTGCTCTCCATATAGTGTCTATACACCATTAAGAAGATACTTTTCATTCCATCAGAAAGATTTATACATTGCAGAGATTGCCAATGGGGTTAAATAACTTATGAAAATAAGAGGATTGCCTTTGATGTGTATAGAAAGTAATATTTTCATCACTGGTAAATTTTATGTGCTATTCACCCACTTAACTTTTTCTTTCAGTCTTTCTCCAAATATCTTTCTTGCAAAGTCCAGTAGTCAAAACAGTGGCTTCAACCTTTTCATCTTTCATCATGCAATTTTAATTTCAATCTTTTGGCTTCTTCTTCACTGTCAAGATGAGAGTTTCCTATATTCACTTCATACTTAAAATTCTGTGTGCTTCCTTTTTTTTTTTTTTTTTTTTGTCACTGGAGCCAGACATCGGCTTTGATTTGCTCCCAGTGCTCTGGAATAAGTTAGACACTTTTGGGAATGTATTGGAAGAATAAATACCACAGTATATCTAATACTTATTGCAGTGCAGATGCTCCCAAGGGATGACATAGTATTAAGCTATGGGGTTTGATGACCAACACCCAGTCTTGATAAATGGCTAACACAGACACTGCACCAATTGAAGTTGACTTTTTTGTTCCTAGGCCAAAAAGACTTTAGCATCATTCTGGTTTAGTATCAGTCTAAGTGCAGAAAAAATAGGGACTGAATTGTTTAAAATCCATTAAAGAATAGAATCAATGTCTTCCTTCTCAAATTGAGTTTTGGGCATTGGAGGTCCTTAAAATTCAACAGCAAGTGAAATACCTGTTTTTATATATATCCACAGATTAATACAATTTACTGTTTGTAGCTAATCTCTTCATTATGAAAGCATTTGGGTTAATATGCATTTTTGTATGTGTATCTCACAAAAAAGTGAGCATGTTTTAAAAGGTCTTCCTTTCCTCCAGCATTTAAAAATGCACTCTGTACTGAAGCATCTCCAAAGACATTTTTTTCCTGGCTCAGAACCAGATGAATTGGTCAAGGGAAGCCAAGATCCTCAGTTTCCAGGAAGAGGAAAAGCTGGACATGGCTGAAGGCTCTGACAGTGAGAGGTGGACCCTTTTCCTGGAAGGACAGGAACCTGCTCACTCCCAAGAAGGGCCCAGGGACTTTATACTTGAGCTTGTTGTCTTGCCAGGTGCGTCCCAAATCCCAGGCTGCACCTTGTCTTAGAGGTATAATCAAAACTGCTCTGTCATTCATGTAGTAGCCGACATTACAGCAAGATTAACAGTATCTGAAAACCTGGGGAAAATCTATACAAGTCTCATAAATGCAGCAATTGCCATCCAAGCATGTGGAATGCTCTTCTATAAACAGAGAAACGTTTCAGAGCAGAGGCATTTAAAGATAATAAAACCTGCTCATGATCCCTCTGCAATATTCCTTTTCCTCCTTTGGGTATTAGCCAACTGGTCTCTCTGAGAGTAACACCACCAGGTTTCTGACAGCTGCTCTGTGCTGCTGTAGCCAAATGCAAGCTCCCATAACCTTCTTTTGATCCTCATTCCTGAAGAGCATTTAATACTCTGAAAAAGCAGTGGGTGCATAAAATAGATATTAATAGAGCACTTAGCACATACATGTTTGTGATCAACAGTTTGAAAGTTAAAAACCTGGGGCAATTCCAGCTTTGAACCAGGAAATATTTTAGCATCAATGCCACGCCATGAAAAAAAGGGTGCTATTCTATAATTTGTACCAAGAGGTACAAATCAATATTAGTTAAACAGAAACAAATGAAAAAGTCAAGCATCATGGTAGTAATGAATAATTAAATCCTTGTGAGTCCAGAAAGTAATGCTAAAGTTGTTTTATCATCTCTTGTAAGGTCCTTGTTTGGGCTCACAGGGCAATGTATCAAGCACAGACTAGATTTCATCTCTGATTGCTTGTGTTCAATTCAAATAATGTTACCAGTCTCTTTCTTAAAAAAAAAAAATCAGATGCAGGTTTAGTTTATTGCCATGATAATACCCTTTTCCCTTTTAGGATACTTACATTGAGAGGATGATTCAGGGATCCCACAGATTTTAACCTTACTTAGGGTGAGCACTGCTCCTAAATCAGTTGGCAATACAGTTGTCAAGAGGAACAGGCTTTTTACAAGGCCATTTTGTTGGCTTCATAGGAAAAATTACCTCCCACTGGTCTCAGCTGGGTACCAGTGTTGGGGGAAAGATGAGTGGGACATGAACTCCTTTCCCAGCAGTGATGTGGCCATGGTAACATATCCATGCAGCTACTCTTCCCTGACTTGCACTTTATCTCAGAGCAATCCTGCTAAACAAGATCTGGTCTTGTTCCAGTTGGAAAGCAGTTTTATGTTCCTTCATATGAAAAGAGTTCTCAGCAGACAAAGTTTTTAAAGATTTATGACAACATAAAAAGCATTTTGTTCCTTCTCTTTTAATTTGCCTTAGTGCTAAAATGTTATTGTCCTCAGTAAAAATAACGACATTTTGAAAAAAACATGTGCAGGAATAAACCACATGTGGGATGTCAGCATTGGATTTCACTGACTCAAAATTGCTGGAATGAGGGAGTGCAATGCTGAGTCCTGCCCTGCAGAGAAACCAGCTGAGGGCAGTGAACAGTGAAACACTCACCTGCCATTCAGCCCCTGTACACCACCACCCTGGGTGGCCTTACTCTGGGGCTGCGTGGTTATTTTCATGCTAGCAGCAATGATCAAGGCATTTCATCAGGCAGAAATGAATGCTTCTCCCAAAGCTGCCCAGAGAAAAAGGAAAATGACACTTAATAACTGTAGTTTAGAAAAAAGGAGAGAAACTGTGGGCTGCTGGAAACTGCCCATATTAAGGATTAGGTAGGGACATGGAATTTCAGCAGGGGAAGAAGAAAGGAGAAGGTAGCTGGGCTCTGCAGGCATGTGCGAGGCTAGAAATCACATCATGTGTGCTACCAACAGTATCTCTGTATCACCTCTTGGTTTTCCCTTTTGTCTGACTAGATTTTGACAGATTTCCCTAGATTTGGAAATATTTCCACTTACAGCCTATTAGTACACTATAAATATTGTTTATTTCTTTCTCTAATTATTATCTATTGCTTAGCTCCTCCCCTCCACTTGGACCCCCCACCCCACCACCCTCCAGTTAGGACTTTTCTCTAATTAGACATGGATTTTCCTACTTTTATTTCTCAGTGATGAAATAATGATATTACATTTTCTGAAGATTCATGTAGTTCTCTGAATATGAGTGTCACACTGGCTTGATGGGAACTGTGAGTCATGATTTAGTAGGAAGAAAATCAGTAAGTACTGTGTCTAAGGGAAAGACATAAGAGCAGCCATTCTCTTGAGCTGATAGCAGCTGAACTCAGATTAGGAGAGACCTGTGTTTAAGTGTGATATCTGGAACGCAATAAGGGAAACAGCCAAATCTCTGGGCTGAGATGTCTCCAGAAGAATGTGTACCTTCCTAGACGACTTAGGTTGGGCAAAGACAATTTCTAGGCTCACCTGGAGAGACAATCTGGTATCAGCCCCTTGAAAGCAATACTATGTGACCCTATGATCCTTTCTGGTCAGGGATTCCACACTTTTATTAATTTAAAAGAAAACAGTGGAGGTGTTTTTCAATAAGCCTGAACAGCTGTATATTTGCTGAGAATTTAGTGTGATGTCTCCCTGAGTCTTGAAGTGAGAATTTTCTGATTATCAGACTGTGAACTCTCAGTGGCATAATTTTCCTAAGCACTTGGAGAGCAGTGCTCTTACAGTATTTATATGCCTAGAGATGCAAAGAGTACTGCCAATGTGAACTAATGCCAAAAATGTTTAAAAACAAATGAATGATTCCCAGAATTTGGTAGTTTAGAAATACTATTATGTGCCTTTCTGCAATGTTAAGCATATATTTTAAAGCCTGATGCCAGGTGACTTCAGAACCTTATCCTGCTATGGGAAGCACTGCAATCAGTTAGGAACTTCTGTGAGTCAAGCACAGGGACAATGAAAATGGAGCTATAAGGCCATTTCTTCAACCCCACAGACTGCCCAAGACCAGTCATTTCAGCTTGCTCTATCTCACTGGGCTGCCAGCAGCAGCAGCTCAGAAGATTCCCCAGTGGCAGCAGAGGGGCCTCTGCTGCATGGAGAGTCAGGGAGTCCCATCAAGCACCCAGACAGCAAATTGCCATTGCTCCTGAGCTCCAACCAGCTCCCACTGAGCTTTAAATGACTTGGATGCTCCTCAACAATAATTTTACACCCGTAACTCAATTCGTTGCTTTTCATTCTCTGTTTTTCCTTAACTCACATTCTATGAAAATGTCACTGCTAGTTTTTCTTGCATGAGATTTGGCTCAAAGTTAGGCATATGCTGTGCTCATGTTTTGTATGTGTAGAACAAACAGCAAGCTCAGCCAGGGAGAGGACTCATGGCAGTTACCTAACATCTTACAACAAAGAAATACATCAATGAATCATTTAATTAACTAATAATATCAGGTAAGGAAAAGCCAGAAAGGCCCACTCATTCTATGTGTTCTGCAAAATTGAAAGCTAATTCATAAGAAATATCCTATGGAATTGTGTCCTTTGTTCTTGAAATCTCTACATGCTGTAAATACCATGCACAGTGAAATGGCTTATATTTAAAGAAAAATTCTCAATCTAAATAAAACAATGCTTGGCTTTTGTTTATTTCTTAAAGATAAGCAATAATTTATTTCTCTTTCATCTTCACAATTATCACATACTGTGCAGCTACAAGACCAACGCCACTACATAACACAGGAGAATTGCTCACCTACACTTTACTTGGACAAGTACAATTACAATTTACGGATTAAATGTACTGTAAAATATGCAGTTGGAAAAATGTCATTCTTATCTATATGATGGGATGTGGCATATGTTTTATGAACAGATTCAATCTAAGATGTAAAACTTTAAAACTTGTTAAGCCAAGGATACAGTATAAAGCGTTTTGATTTGGTATTGTATTGTTACTAAAGTAGAAAAAGCAAAATTAGAGAAATAAATCCAGATCTTAAGTTACAGGATATGTGTTAGGTTAAGAAATTTTTTGCTTTACTTTTCTATATTTTTTTTACAAATGAATAATATGAATATATTGCAGGATAAAGAAAGACTGCCAGATAAAGAAGGTACTGTTATATGAAAAACAAATGAAAAATACCAGGTCATTTTGCTTACAAAAAGATCAAACTATAAACAGTCACAAAATATATAAAAATGCCACATTGAACGAGGCAATTGTACTCTACCTAAACTGGTAGTATACTCTCTGTTAGAAGTTGTGTTCATACAGTAGTAACTGATAAAAAGGCATTGTGCACTCTTGTGCCATCTGGGGACTTAGCACCATGTGTCATCAGTTCTTGTATTGTCATCCAGTTGTCCAGGATTTTCTTGTTTCTCTTTTTCATCATTTTTTTGTGACTCAGTTCAATAATGTTGATTTCTTTTTTGCCCTCGCTGCCACTCTGTGGACTTTCCTTTAGACACTCCAGCCTGCTCCTCATCATGAACTCCCGCCGCCTCCTCTGCTCCTTGGCGCGCACCAAATGCTGCTTCCGCTCCTCTTTGCTCCAGTAGCGACCCATCTTCATCTCACTCATCGTGTCATCATCTGTCGTCATCCCACTGCGCTCCTCTTTAATTTTTAAGGCACGTTCCTTCAGGATTCTGTCTCGAACTGGTCTCTTTGTGATGTACCTCGTCCCATCACTCCTTATTTTCACTTTCCATTCCATCTTGGGCTCCACGCACTTCTGCGAGTCTTTGCACATGCTCACCAGGCTGAGCTGGCTCTGGGCATATTCCACAGCAGACTTCTGCTGGATCAGCTGCATATAGCTTTGATAATGCTTTGCATGAGCAGGGATGTTCCCGTACCTGTAAGAAGAACTGTGATATGGAGACAAATAGGGAATGTGCTCGCTGCCTTGCCTATCCTGGTCTGTGAATTTGCTGCTTTCTGATGCCAGCACTGCATTCTCAGCAGCACTGTTTTGCTCGGTGGGTTTGGTTTTGGCTGAGGTTGTCTCCCTGTTGCTTTGTCCTGAGGATGACTGATTAGCAACAATTGTGGTCCTCAGGTTTTTCCTGTTGGTTATGCTGATTACCCTCTGGAGAGAGTTATCAGGGGATCGCTCCACAGTCAGTGGAGTGCTCCTACAGCTTTCAGCAGTGTTGTAGGCACTGGAGCTGTCCTTGTCAGACTTCTCAGGGTGCTCCATGATATCATCCAGTTTGCCTCTTTGTACATCTGTGCTGGTGTTATAATTCCTGAAACTTTCATCATGTAAAGACCAAATGTCTCCATACTGGTCTCTCACCTTTTGGAGCCGGTGAGCTTGCATAATATTCTGGCATTCAAGTTCAATGTTCCTCAGTTCCTCATTGAGTAGCTGCAGCTCATGCTCCACTCCATCTTGGTCTCTTCTGTTGCATTCTATCATGCTGCTTGAGTAATAAAGATCATACTCCCCATGGTTTCGAATCTTGCACTTCAGTTCCAACAGCTGCCGAAACCTTTCACATTCCTCTTCTGGGTTTCCTATGAAATCAGATTCAATGTATTCCCCAGACACAAAGCTTTCATTGCACTGGAGCTCAACACTGCCTAATGTGTCCTGGCTGTGGCCCAGATCCCGTTTGCTCTGCAGGGTAGCACCGTTCTGCTCTTCAGTTGCATTTTCTTGCTCTGAGCTCTCATCATTGCGAAGACTTTCATCTGTAGGTCCCACCCCACTGTCCTTCTCATGATTGTTGGATGATGAGGTTGCAGTGTCTGTAGTGCCATCTTCCTCTTCATGTTTCTTTGGCTAAAAAAAATGAGTAAACCAAAAGGATTATCAAATGCAGATCATATAGAAGAATTATTTTCCAGTTCTCTTTTGCTTAAATAGCTGGGATCTGATTTAAGCTCAATTAAAACAGATCACTAAACAGCAGTCCTACTGCTCATAGCTTTTAAACATTTCTGAGAGCCATGCTGTGGTTTCCATACTAAGCAAAGTAAGTGAATTACACTACTAGTGACATAGCTGCTTAGGTCTGTAAAGAAATACTTCCCTCTCTAGCTAAGCCATCTCTTTGCAATGCTTAAAGATAATGATCACCAGATGGTGAGCTGATTTTGATTCTGGATTATGGCTCCACTGGTGGAGCTGCAATCTTCTCAAACTTGAGAGAAAGCTTCAGTACTGGTATCACTTCAAACAAACAGAGCAAGCAGCCAATGAAGCAATGACTAGTACAACCTAAAGGATGCAAAATGACTGCTGTTTCTTTGTTTAAACAGTGAACTTTTGTTTGCTTCATTACACCCTCCATGGCCTTCTCCTACACTTCTTGTGCCCAGTAGCCTTTTTCTGAAAAAGTGTTCATTTCAGATTCTAGGATTCTGCTCAGAAGGACCTCAGTCTGTTTCATTCCTGGAAACTCTTTTTGAAAACTCATTTATTCCCATTGTTAGAGTTTCTGTTCCTAAAAACTAAAAGCAGTCTTTCAATATTAAGTGTAGAACAACACTGAATGCTTCGCCATGGATATAATGTCAAGCTTTTTGACTGCTTATTAGCTCTCCACTCATTGTACCTCACCTATTTTTATATTCTCAACCTATTTATATTCCATAGAATATTATCCAGAGATAATATCTCTCTGAAGAGACAGACACTTTATTTTTCAAACCAGATAAGCAAAGAATCATGCAGAGTGCAATTTGTATGACCAAGTACCTAACTACACACAGTACCAACACCATGTCTCTTTTAGGAGGTATAATTGGATAATTATGTATAATGACTGTAATAATCAGGAGAGAAAAAAGGTACTGTGCACCCAGTGAAAGGAAACAAACTTAAAGAGGCCACTGTCATAATTCCCTCTTTATCTACTTTGACAAACAGTAAAACAGGATGAAAATATGTCTCCTATGTCATTCCTTCTCCTCTCTTCATGTGCACCTCATGATCACATGCCCTTCATCTGGTTTCATTTCTTCAACTGTTATGAAAAAATAATGGCTTAGGGTCAGAAAAACAAAAATAACCTCCACTCCCAATTCAGTGTAAGAGTGGAATAAAGCAAATATTGAAAGAAACACACCACCAGGAGAATTTGGTGTCTGTGACAAACCAGTTAAAAATTTCTGAAAAGATGCCTTAGGAGATTTAGGTTTAATTTAGTATCCTTCTAGTTCACCTCCTCCTGGTGAATGCTGCTACATATGCTATTCTGTTCCCTTCTCTCACCTGCTTTGGAGCTGCTGCAGTTTGTCTTGACCTCCTCTGCCCCCAAACCTTTCAGCAGAGAAATGACTCCAACCCGGGCAGCTTACACTTCACCCCAGCCATTGCACTGCAATGTGCAACCCATATTTCTCACTGCTCTGGAAAATATTTAACTACTGACAGGAGGGAGACAAGCTCCACCAGACAACAGGAGAGCAGTGCTGCAGGATAGTCAGGAATCTGGGTGCCTATTCCAAAGGCAGGGCTCCATTCACATGATCAAAGGAGGATAGTCAGGATCTGCTATTTGACTCTGGGCATGAGTGAAATTACACAATTTGCATCCATATGACTAAAGCTCCAAAGAGGGTGGTTTATGTGTTAGCCCAGCTAGACAGCTTACAAGAGCAGAGCTTTATGATACTTCCTCTGATGTCTTCTGCATGGTATTACACCACCCAAAGCATATATTTGAGCACTTCTGAAAGAAACCACTTAATGAGGCTATTTGTACAGGTGTTGGGAAGAGACTTTGCAGTTGAGGCCCATGCAATCAACACTTTCAGAACTGGTAGCTCTTGTTTTCCACACCACTTTTATCAATAATTTAAGCTTTGCTTCTTCAACCTGATTTATACTGACCAAATATAATACTCTGCCATCTACTTAAGTTACACTATCTGGAATTAACATGCACACACAAAAGGTGTAAACAGAGCAAAGTCCATCTTTTGAGTCAAGTAGAAACCAGATGAGCGGGATTGATCTGATGAAATATAAGTGGCTGTAGTACAGACATCTGAATGTCAGATAGTGACTTTGGGTTCCCTCAGGAGAAAACAATTGACTATAAATTCAGATTCTTCTCAAACTAAAGCAGACATCCATATCACATTAAATTTTTCCCCATTATGTGGATACTTACAGCTAAGTCAATTAAGAAAATGGAAAGTAATACAGATATTTATTGTACTGCATGTTTTTGACATACATTTTATTAAAAAAATCCATTGTGACTCAAGTAAGGTAGCCCCTGGCATTTTTGTCGTGGACATTTCATGCTTGCCAGAGCTCCTAAACATGTGCAGACTGAGCAGTCTTTTACAGCATGAGATAATTTTAATTTTATTTTAAAAGATAACAAGCCCAATTCCACATTACACCTCTTCTGAAAAACAAGAGAGAATCCACAATTTTCAGTGTGTTGCTTTTTCTAGTGTTATCTGATATCTGTTTCAAACAAAGTGTTTGTTTTCAAACATACATTGTCAATCTCTTCTACACTTATTTCTGTTTGAAATACCAAAGGGCTCCTTAGGCCTCATCTTTGCAGTGAGAACTCAGATAATGAGAAGGTAAACCCAGCAGTGCGTACAATCAAGCAATAAATGAACCTCAAAAGATTCTGCATTTCAGCTCCAGGAAGAATTCCTGCCTATAAAATGGCTAATCTTGCAGGAATTCAGACACTGTTCTATTCTTTTACAATTTATAATGTATATTGGGACTCAAAACCCAGGCTGCTACTAAAGTCTGAATGCCGTATGATTCAGTTGAAGCCTCCAACAAACACAGCTGGGCTCTCTGGTCAGTCTCTGACAGTGAGAGGGAGACATGTCACAGGGAGAGGAATCTCCAGTGGCAGGCTAACCATGAGGTACTCAAACCATGAGGGAAATTTGGAATTTATTTCAGTGGTTCACTAAAAGGGAAAATGCTCTTCTGCCAACAATGCAGGTCTTTTAAAACAGGCTTCTTTCAAAAAAAGGATTTTTCCCCAGATATTTTCTCTGTATTTCAGCTTTGAATGAACTAGAAGAATTCTTTTTATCCAATTCTTTCTTCTTCTTCTTAATAGGTTCTGATATATTACACTATACCAATAAGAATTTCTGCATGGCACATGAAAGGCAGTCTTCTGAAAATTATCTCTGCTGCACAATGAACCATGATGTCGTAAAGGGAAAGGAACACAATGAGTTATAAAAAATGGAGAATTACATCTTTCCTTGAGGCTTTTTGGATTATTCCATACAGAGAAGATACAATTCTTGATTGAATTCTACAGAGTAGGTCAAAAACATACAGAAAAGACATGACTATCTACTTGACTCTTCTATTACAAACTGTACCAATTTTTTTTGTGACAGCTCACATTAAATGTTAAAATGGCATTCTGTAAAACAGACTTGTATTTGGAAGGATATTATGATAGAAAGTGTATTCATTCCTGCAGCTCTCGAGATTCATGATGACAGATGATTATGAAGCCAGAGGGCTAAGTTTTTGTTCACAAAAATCAAGGCTGGTCTCCTTGGCCAGCCGGGGAGCTTGGAGATGCTCAGATTGGCCACTGGCAGCTGCAATGAGAGTGGTTTCATAGCTCCAATGGATGGTGTGATTCCCCTCAGGAAACTGCTAGATTTCCCAGCCTAACAAGGAGTAAAGAACCAGTTTTCTGACTTGACGAGTCACTGCATAGAGTCTAGAGAGACAGCAGCTGTCACAAATTACTGATGCCCCATTACACACCAAGCTGCATTTGGTTGATTCGATTACTCATCAGAAGGGCAAAGAAATGTCTGGCTGTCCTAGAATTACTTCAAGCAATGCAATGTCAGATACTGACAGATCAAAAGCGACCACAATTTTTTTCCTAGTGTACTGTTCTTTATAGCAATATAAAATCTCAATATGGCAAAAAAATATGCTTGGCAAAAGATTCCTACAGGGAATAAACAAATTCAATGGGTTCTGTGAAAGCACATCACAGAATATCACTGTTTACTCATTAACACTATCCACAACCCAAATTCATCCAAAGCCAAAGTTTGACATGAAGTTTTCAGTGTAAAGTCACAATGATAAAGTGATTGCAGAGATCCCAACATGTAATGTGAGTGCCTAGTAGGAGTTGATAGATAGACTTGTTCAAGAATTTCTACCAGAACTGGAGGTTTGAGTGAAAATGTCACCATGCAAATGAAATGGTTTGCAAAGAGCAAGTGGTTTTTCTGACAGGAAATATTTGGTATCCAAGATAAAATTTTGGCTAAAACAATAAACAAGATGCCATATATCAGCTGAAAGTAGCTAGCAGTGCAGCACTTAGCACATTTAACCTGGGAAACTGAGGCTTGGCTCACTGCCTGAAAAGGAGAGTCACATCTAAAAGGCTGGTAAAAATCCTGTTGCAAGGCTCCCTTCCCCCCAAGCCTGGAGTTATTCCACTTGGTGTAAATAATTAAATGCTTATAAGATCAAATATTTGTAATCTGATCTGTCATTTTTCAGAGAATTGACTTAATTATTCTGTCAGTGTCTGTGTCCCAATGAATATTTCATTGATATACAGGGAAGAGCTTTACTATGAGCTATCGCCTACTCATTGACCCAGTATCAAGGCTGAAGGGGAGGTCAGGAGGAAACAGACTAAATGCACATTCAGGCCCCCCAGTGTGGACCAAGCATTGAGGCATTTGAAGTCAAAGAAGCTCCCTGGTTTCCAGAAAAGAGAAGGCTCTCATAGTCTTTCTGCCTCTCTTCAAAGAAAAATGCCACAGGCTGTCCTTTTTGAGCAATTCAAAATGGGGTAAAAATTGTAAGTCACAAAGTTCTGTGGGTGGAAAAACAGTTTCTTCCCAGCTGCATAAATCCAGAAGCCAGGAGAAGTTGAATTTTATTTCTTTGGCTCCTCACAGGTGTGCACACTGGCAGATCATCTGATCCAGGAGTGGGTACTTACACCTTTCACAACAACGTACATCTGAGAAGACCACTTGATGAAACTGTAGGGTATGTTTGCCACAGTCACACAGCCTACAGAACATATGGGCAGGTAAAAGTCAGGACAGGAGCAAGCTGAGACTATGCTAACAATAGCTTATTTGTCTCCATTAACAAAACAAATGCTGAGCTGTGCGCTGTCGGTGTAAGAGAAATACACTCCCATTAACAAAACACCTGTTGTTTATTTAAACATGTCTTCTATCTTGTTTTGCAAGCTCTGGTGCAAGGCTGGCTCATACATTGCATGCATCCCAAAAGGATCATCAAGTCCAGCTCTAAAGTTAAATCCTGCATATGGGGATTGAACCCATGACCTCGGTGTTATTAGCACCAGTTTAAAAAAACTGACATGAAGTTTAACATCATAAATCCCAAACACTTCAGAATTAATGAAGGAAAGCAATATTATTCTGAGAGTTCAGAGAAAAGGAGAAATGTGTACTTTTCACACCCTATTATATTGTTTATTAACTTGATATACTGGGCCTAAGCATGTATTGTTCTCTTTTTCCTTACATAGTGTGCTGGAGATCACAGCATTTGGAGAGAGAACTCTATCAAAGCCTTTGACTCCATTTTACAGCACACTGTTTCATTCTCTATTAATAAAAAAGTATACCTAGAAAAATTTCAAATTATATTTTTAGTAGTGGTCGTACCTGCTCCACCTCATTGGCTGTGTACTGCATCGCTTCATTATGCTGCTCTTCCAACATTTCCAAGTTTAACTCTTCTAAGAATTCATTCCTTTCATCATCCAGCCACCCTTCCTCCAGCTGCAAAGAATACATCAGTATGTTATTTTATGTTAGCAAGGACACATGCTAAAATAGAGTAAACCCAAATGGCAATGCTTGACTAGCTCTTTTTATTCTAACGATTTTCTTCAGAAAGTCAGGCGGTAGGAGTTCAAGTTCACGTCTCAAAAAAAATAGAAAAGAAAAAGGATAAAAAGATGGGATTCGTGTCTTTTATCCTTTCGTAAAACAGTATGACTGATTTTCTCTCATAATGAAGGAGACTGCACAGCACAGACATTATTTCCTTTCAAAAGGTATGAAAGGCACAGCGCACAATCCTGAAGCTGTCATGTTCATTACTACTGAGAGACCCTGCACTGCAAGAATGGCAGTGTTACTAATAGGGCCAGGAGGCAACTGGGCTCTTCTCTCTAACAACCTCCATTCCAGCCCTGCAGCCACCGCCTCAATGGAAACCTTATGCTGCGTTTCTGTCACTATCTTCCCATTGATCTTCCAGGTAAACAAATAAACAGAATAGAGTGACAGAAAGATGAGGTGACTTGAAGGGAGGCAATTTTAGTTCTCCTGGTGTGTTTGGAAACAAGGTTTATCTGTTTGCTTGGTTTTTTCTTGCCAAGTATAAAATAGTACATTGACATTTGGTGAACACAATTTTGCAAAAGGACAGGAGGGGATGCCATGTTTTCTGTCAAGTATATATCTCTTCTTGAACCTATTTCACACCCTTCACATCTTTCAAAACTGATAAAACAGGCACCTGGCCTAAAACGCTGTTACTTCCATTTTGTTCATTATGCTCATGTGTGCACATGAGCATAATGATCCTTTGTACCTGCAATCCCTTGCCAGATGGCGCAGTGCATCAAAAAGAAAAACACTGGTCAGTGGCACTCTTGACTATAATGACAGGATTGTAGCGGAAGGAAACATTGGTTGTTTTGTCATTGATGAGGGAACAACAGGGATTGCCAATGGTGACAAAAACTTGCTGAAAGGAAAAGCCTCAGCATAAGACAATTACAAGAATACCAAGTACTCATGTCCCAAGATAGCAAGACAGATGTAGCACAGGCCAACTCCTAGAGCAGAATTACCACTGCCTCCAAGCCAGGATATGTCTGGTCACAGATGTCAGTCAGAAAAGTTACACTGAACCAGTAGTAGTAGTAGTAGCAGCAGCAGTAGTAGTAGTAGTAGTAGTTCAAAGCTACACAAGGAGTGACTGATGCTGTGCAATACTTCTAATGGAATACTGGCAGAACATCACTGTTTCCTTAATAAACTCTGATGTGGTTTTGCCCATGTCAACAAATTCTGTCCTCTTATAAAGAAGCCTTCAACATTTCCCCTGGTAAAGCCAGCCACATATGGTTTGGGATTAGGAGGAGACTTTTTTCCTTGAGGACATATAATTTTTATGTTTGTCCTCAATGGGACTTTCAAACTGTTCTGTGAAACATGTGGTAGTTTTGTTTACTTGTCTTGTTTACTTTTTTCACCCCAAGGAAAGCATGAGCACAGCCTTCCTCTGCTGTAAAGGACACGGTTTAATTCACCTCATGTGAGAAAATTGCAGAGATTAACAAATTTTGAGGATGAAAGATGAATCTCACTTGGGCAAATCTGCTCATTTGATTGTGGCAGTCCCTTTATATAACTAATAAGAACACTCATGTTATGTTACAGCTTTTGAAAGAAAACGAATATGTGCCTTAGCATACACGTGCATTACTTACACTGTGTACACATTCACACATGAGAATGCATGTGTGTGGTGTGATCCTCTAATGCTCTGTTTCAAAACTTCATTATTCACTGCAAATATATGTGGTCAGAGGGGTTTTATTCCCTGTTACTGAGGGAATGTGCTCAGCAGTTACCCTTCAAGGCTGCAATACTGCCATTACAATTTTTGATCTAGAAATGAAAGCCTGCTTAATCCTGCTGGTTTTTGGCAAGTCAAAGCAACACAACTAGCAGAAATCAGTTGACAGCCTGATCTCTGACTTAGTCTGGCTTTTTCATCAGTTTTGTATGAGTATGTGTTTAAAACACATAAACTGAACACAAAAATCCAGCACTAAAGGCCCAAACCTAAACCAACTCCCACTTATTATTTTAAAGAGTATTCATGTGGGAAGCTACATTGGTACACATAATTAACTCCTTATCTCATACTAATCTTATCATGTTGGCTCCTTATGTCATGTTGACCAGTCTAAACAAATACAGAGACTGAACTTTCTCTGGGCATGTATTTTTTATAGTGTAGAGAAAAACAGAATCCTAATGAAAAACAGTTGGAATAACATTAAAAAATCTCTTTCAAAATTTCAGCAACTGAGAACTATAATTTTGCAGTATAAAGTGAGGCACACCTATTTTTGCTGTACTTTGTCACTGTTTTTATTAGAATTATTTAGCTTCCTGAAAAACATAAAGGGTATGAATGCTGACATTGTGACTCCTTTATAACTACGGTATTTAAGTAGAGAATCACACTTACTTAATTTAATTTATACAGAATATGCAGCTAGTGAGACTGAAAATATCAGAACAATAGCATGAGAGACAAATGGCAACTTAACCAACTGAATTGTGGGCAGATAGAACAGTGACAATATAATGTCCTTTGCTTTGCTAAGGCCTACAAATAGAATATAAAGGGATACAAAAACAGCAGTCTTCTACCACTCTACCTCTTCTTTATCTGATAATCAACCTAACATCTGTTCCCCGCAATGATATTAAAAATTCTTGGAATAGCAAGATTCTTGGTATTGGCATAATTTTATTTTTAAAATCATAAAAATGCTTCTAAAAGATTTTGAAAATGCACCTCCCAAAATGCGGGCATGTTTTTGTGACCAGGATGCTGTAAAAACAATTAGATTTCCATTTGCTGAATGAGACTGTAGAGAAAGTCCCATAATTTATACGTACATTAATAGTTTACATGCCTGGTTATAACCACATAGCATAAAACAACCCCTCAGAAATGACAAGTTAATGCTTTGTTCATATAAATTCATATAAATTCATATAAGTTCATATAAATTATAAACTTCATATTAAAGATAAAATTGATAAATGTTAAGTATGGGAAATTTATCCCCTGAACAAAGCAGAATCCTCTAATGAGTAATGCATAGTTTTCAAGTTCTACTTCATATTTTACTAATATCATATTGGTGCTGCCAGCTTTATTTATATACCTGCTCATTCTGCTGGAATAAAACTTGTTTAGTTTGGGGAAAACATGCCCAAGTAATATCATATTATTTTCTTTGTTGGATAAAAAAAGAGCAAAGCTCTGCAATTAACTGTTTGCTCCTTTTGTCAGTAACTTTGGCATTCCTATTTCTTGGCAGCTCATTACTTGCAGTGACAGTGAATGCATGGTATAACCCAGGTTCTGGCTCAGTGCATCTGTTTAGTCTAACCTGCATCTCTGGCCTCGCCACCAGCAACACAATTTTCCTGCATTCTTCGCTGGAGAGCAACGCCACTGCCTCTTCCCTATTCTGGACATCTTGGCCATTTATCTAGGAAACAAATGAAAGTGGCACATTAGTTTCTATTTCCACAAAGCAACACACAATAAAGGGCAGATATCAGCTCATTTGTGCTGAATGTATGGACAATGAAAATTGCACAACGGGCTCATCTTCAGCCCCTCGGTGGTAAGTGCCTTCACTCAATTATGCGCTTACTGTAAGAGCTGTATTGATCGTTGAAGGATGGTGGACATCAGAGGAAGCAGTTATGTTCATAAATGTCCAACCTGCGCCCTGGTAACATACATCTAGCAACACAATTAACCAGCCCCTGACAGGTGACGTTCATCTTTCTCCGTTCAGAGTAATGGAAGTGTCACTCTGAGATAATAGTGCTGGTGGAAGAAGACTGGTAATGCTACAGCTGAAATCAGTCACTGAATGCTGGTAGAGAGCCAATTAGAGAGCTGCAGTATTATCTCTCACCAGGCAATACTTTCAGGCCACTGTTTGTTGCTGCTCCATTTAATCATTTCATATTTGTGCGGACAGCTTAGTAGCTGGTACCACACAAAACATATGTATCCCCCTTACAAGGGGATAATCAAAATAAAAGTGGTTCTTCAATGAAACTCGTCTTTTCTTGCTACCTTTCTCCTATTTTGTAACCCCATTAAAACAACGACATCCATGACTATGTGGTAACAAACACAATTTTCATTGTCCAAAAACCATTTCTGAAGGAATCAAATAGAAATCTTATTTCTCATAAGAATTCAGTTTTGCCCAATTCACAGCACAAGAAGTGAATTATTCTCATTGTGGCAACAAAACCTCCAAAATTCAGTCTATTTCACAGAGAGTGAAAACAAAACTGGATGGTAGAAATACCTGAATATTTTTGGTGGGAAAAAATCTAATGGTTCCATTTCAAAGCAGCAGTTGTAATTTTATTTCCATTTCAAGTCCATTTGAGCTTGTAGTTGAAAATCAAAGAGAAAGTTGCATTTTTGTACATATGTTTGGCTTGAAAGCCCTGATTCAAAAGCATAGCTTTAATTCAGATTAAAGAAAATCCCTGAATACCTAACTGGCAGTGAGCAAAATGTCTGAGACTCTTCAAAGCTTACATGATGGGATAATTGTGGTCTGTGGGAGACCAGGTAACACAGAGCTGCCCTAAGATAAAAAGCAGAGATGCAGCCACAGAGAGGCCTGGGAGCAGATTTGCAGCCTGTACAAAATATCCCCAGACATGGTGGCTCCTCCAATAACTCCTATCAACTGAGTAACTGCTCGCCATGGCCCCAGAGGAGGCAGTCGGGCTGTCCCCACACCACCTGAAGGTGGCCACCCCATCGCAGCTGCACTATCATGGGGAAAGAGAGGACTTCAGCCTGCCCCATGGACTGTGCTCAGCCTACAGGTTTACAGCTAAAAACATCAGAAGTTTAGGCAACTACCACGAGGACTGCCCTCTTAAAACTTTCTCTTGACATTGTAACATTTTATTTAAAATACTCAGGCAGTTTTCAGATGCTTAGACTGTAAAGACTGGTGGTTTCTGAGAATGAAAAGGGGGCAGTTACAGCCTCAAAAACAAGACAAAACCTGCTGTCATTTTGTGAGGAATACACATAACAACATTCCCCCCATAGCCTTAACCACTGCTGCCTGCCACCCACAGAAAACACCCCTGTGCTCAAGGATCTGTATCTCTCCCAGTCCCAGTGTAATCCACCCCTAATGGCACCGTCACCTTCTATTTCTCTGAGCTATCTCATCAATAAGAGGAGATAGAGGGTCAATGTGTTTTCAGATATGAAAGTAAACCCCACATAAGTCTCTGGGTGTTAACTTTAATGATAAAATTCATAGCAATATATCAGCACTGACATTAAAGTAATGCTCCAGTCCACAAGAGGATGCCAGAATTATCTATGTTTTCTCTCACCCCTGGAGTCTTTACTCAAAATTGAAATGAATTGAATTTCATTGGGAACTGGAGAACATTTGCCTGAACTGTTGTTGGCTGTCCACCCAGGAATTTTACAAAAAGGAAAGGAGTGGAAAGTTTCAGCAAAGATATTTCATGCAGAAATGAAAAGATTGGAAGGAAGGAACAGACTGATCTTGTGAAAACCTGAAAGCTCATCTGCTTAAATTAATGAAGGGCAATTATGGAACATGTTACAGAAAACCAACCTGTCATCACCAGGAATTTCTTCTGGGGCTTCAGTGAAAAAAGGCAAAAGTACAAGGCAAATCAACTTGGAACTGGAATTAAAATGCTACCATACAGCAAAAAGTTTCCAGTCAAGTGATTTTTAGTAGCTGTTTCATGATTTTGCACAGTGGTGAAAAATGCTGGCTGAAAAAACCCATTGCTGGCTGAAAATGGAAACCCACTGCCATTCTCACTGTTTCCCTCACTGTACAGATACACTGCCCCGTGCAGCAGCCAGCCACCCACTGATAACTGTAACACACAAACCTATGCTGTAACACACATACCTATTTTTGGGGTAGCTCTTTAAGCAAGTGGATCAACAGAAACAAAGGGAGAAAAAAAAGCCAAGGTGGTGGATTAGAAAAGAATTCAGAAAAGCAATGTATTATTGTGGAAGGAAATAAAACATTAACAAAAACCTAATGAACCCCCCTCCTTAAGTTCGTTCAAGATCATCCTTCTCTAACCAACACTTTTTTTCTGTGAAAACTCATATTATCTATGCTTACCATAAAGAGTTTTACTCAAATTTATGCAATTGGTTAATGATCAGCATGTCTTTGACACTTATATTTATGTCTGCAGGATCCTGTTTAGAATTTGACACTGAGATGAACATAGTGGAAATGAGATTTTCTAATAAATATGGGGAACAAAAAGACATGGGATGTAAGTGCATGAGCCAGAACGAGTTTGTCAGTCTCATTTTTCAATACACACACTCTAGCTCCCAGCTATTGTGTTAAAAAACAGACAGACATGGATTTTCTCATCGATCACAGTAACAAAGAGAACTATCTTCCCTCATTAATAGTCCACAGAGAAGATGGCACTGCATGTTTGTCTGAAGAAAGAGTTTAAGGAAGAGTCTCTCATCACATACTTGCAAAATGCGGTCTCCTTCACGGATCCGTCCATCTCTGGCAGCAATGCTGTTGGGATCAACCTGCACAGGACAACAACCAGTAACTGAACATGAAAAGACTTCTATGGGAAATTTTAACAGCTGCAAAATTGCAAGAGTTGAAAAAGTACAATTTTGAAACAGTACAGAGACAAGCTGAAGTTTCCTTTAGAGTAACAGAAATGAAGGAGTTCTTTAAATGATCATATATGAGCTTGTTTCAGAAAAAAGCCTCAAGATAGAAAGGGTTGGGAACATATGATTTTCAAATTAATACTTTGCCACTGTCAGGCATTAACCTTCAGCTGTCAGAGCATTAAAAATTAATGAGACACCCTTTTCTCTGGAAGTTCACTATGGACTGAGAAGCTTCTGCAGCAGTTGATACCTCTATACAAATGGGCCTGTCTTTGGGCACGATTCTTTTTCTTCCATGGAAACATTTACTATTAAATTATTATCTTAGTAATCAATCTGTTCACAAGGAAGCATCAAAAAAACCTGAAGGATCCATATTGTATGGATCACTCACAGGTCCTGTAAATCATGCCCAGTCTGAACCAGTTGAATTTAAGTTAATTTAACCTAAACAGATATTTAGGGCTCCAGTGATAGTTTATCAAAGACACTATAGCTCATCCCTGAGTAATGACCTACTGTTTGTTGCAGGACAATTCAATCTATCACCTTTCACTTGATGGTTGTCTTAAAACATTTACTTTTCCTCATCATGATATAAGTTCTTTTTTCAAACCAAAATTTTGAGTTGGGCATTGAGTTTGCGGGATACATCTTCTATGTGTTAGATATTATTTTCTTCTTGTGCATTGTCATAAAAAACCAATGAATCTGAAGTCCTTAATCAAGTACAAAAGATAATATCAATACATTCACTCTCAAAGGTCTGAGAAAATTTTATCATGTAGGATAAACAGAACATTTCAGATATAATCCTGGAATGTATTAAGAGATTCCTGAACTTTCTTTGCCCTCACAAGGTCAAACAGACAGCTTATACAACTGGTGGAAGATATATTTGTAGGTAATTTATATTAATTCCTCATTCTTGTTCCAAGGCTTTGCTTTTCAGCTTATTTAACATTGCTACCAGCCTCTTTATGTGTAATCTTGCCTTCATCCCATTCACTGATACATAGGAGAATTCTGTATTTTGTGATCCTCTCCATCCATGAGCTCCACTAAGAATTTAGAATCACAGAATGTGTCAAGGTGGAATCGACCCATATGGCCCCCATTAAGTCCCCCAACCTCCTCCTCAAAGGACTACCTAAAAAAGCCCAACATATGACTAAAAGCTTTGTCTAGTTGCTCCTTTAATTCTGACAGGCTTGGTGCTGTGACCACACCCTTGGACAGCCTTATTCCAGGAACAAACCACCCTTTTGGTGAAGAACCTTTCTTTAATGTCGAAATTTGGTTCAACATGTCAAAAAAGTGACCAACTGGGATCACAGCTCATGCAGAATAATCAGCAGTGACCTTGGACTCAGAAGAGTTTTGTTTTACCCAGAGAAAAAAAATCTTTGAATGACTGGAGACTCAAACAGAGATGGTGTTCTTGGAAGTCTTGTGGACTGATCATGCGAAATGCTAACAATCTGTGCTGGGTGCCAAGTTTTCTTAGTGGAGTCAGTGAAAACCTGAGGATTCATCCCACCTCAGTATTTAGAATTCTATATTTTGGTTTTCTAACATATTATTAATCTCTCAAGCTACTCCCTCTACCCATCTCTGGTATGTCTGTGTGTAGCACAATTGTAACAAACACAAAAATAATACAATAATGATTGACTACTGTTAATATTACTGAGGCTGTGAGAATGCAAGCAGGGTTGTCGAGAAGGCACTTTTCTCCTCAAAAGCTCTGCCTGATCTCCATCATAAGGGCACATTTCTTTCAAAATTCAGACCATTCTCAGACTGCTTTACTAACTACAATGTTGTAGTTCAAGGCACTTACACTAAAGAAGCCCACTAGTAATTATTACTCTGCTTGGGCAACATGATTTGAGCTGCTAATCTAAATGAATTGAGAGTGACATGAGCTGGCTGATGACCAACACTTCTGTGCTCCTGTCTAAGAGCACTTTCATGTTGATTCCCTGGCATGTGTAGCCCTCCACAAACATCCCCCATGCTCCTCCCCAGTGCTATGTCCTCACCTCACTGACATAGATTCCGGTGTCCTCCTCATCATCGGTTCTGTAACAGACAGTCAGCCCCAGCTTCTCCTGGCTGCCAATGCGGCACAGCTCCACTTCCTACAAGAAAATTCACAGGCTTTTGTGGTGGCTCTTGCCAAGGTTGGAAAAAAACTGTGCACAGCACAAGGGAGCACCAAGCTGCTGAGATATTCATGGGGTATGACCTACTCATCCTGCTCAATCTTGAGACACGATGTTACGGGTGGATCTTTAGGGGAGAAATTATTCCATGAATTAAGAAGGAAATCCCAGTACAATGCATGTTCAAGCTATACAGAAACTGTTTCGTAAGACATGCCAAACTTTGAGAAATATAGCTGTGCATTGATTTTGCAGGTCTTTGACTTTTGGGTAATAGAAGCTGACTTATAGTAGATTACATAGTCCTTCTAGTCGCATCACAATAGCTGATTCATGGCATCTAAGACAGACCGGATACCATCAATCAATCCATCACACAAATGCCACTCCCTTCTGACAGCAATCCAAACCATAAAGCAGAAGTACAGGCTTCCATTTATGGCATAATTCCTTCCCTGGGCAGTGTACTGGTGCTTCATTGCAGAAGCTGTTAGATAACAGAAAGATGCTTCAAGGAATCTCCTATGGAGATAAACAGCAGTGGCATCTTCCTCAATTGTGAGATGATGCAGAAAACATATTTTTAGTGCCAGATGTCCCAGCAGTGGCATCTCATGAAAAGTGCAAGTTTTTGGGCAGATGGTAGAGTGATAACTACTACATACACCAATCTGAGTTAAGCATCTTTAGGGTTTCATAGGGGAACCATTCACAAAAAGGCAAAGCGGCACTTGGTTTGAACACTGTGAAACAGATAGTTGTAATAAAGCAGGATGAATCCAATAACACGGAGTATTAGCTTGGTTTCAAGTAGGAAACTTTGGTTGGTATTTGTATGTAAAGAGAGTCACATTTGGACCCTGGACTTCTGCTTCTGTGGCTATGCTATAAAAGGAGAGAGATCAACCTTTGCTTCAGTTCTCAGATACAGAGTTCTTCGTGATACAAAGCCTGCTCCTCCCCACCCGTTCCCAGAGATGTCATACAGACTAATCCACAAACAGGGACTGGGTGCACAGCAGTGAGGACTCACTACTGAGTCCAGCAAGTTGTAGGGCCCAGTTGTCAAAAAAGCACAACTTACAGAAAAACCTGTACTTCACACACATGGGTTAGCCAACAAGCCTCGTGATGTTTTCATTTCAGCTGAAGATCTTTCACAAAGTGCACTGCTATGGCTTGCTCCCCTGTTCCCTCACAAGAATTCAAATCTACACAGGTTCACTACCTGCACAAATCCTAGAAGCTTCTCTCTGGACTTTGGATATTCAGTGTCTTCATGAAAACAAATAAAATGTAGAAAAAACTCATGAAACCTGTAGTATTTAGTTTTTCTTACATATGGCAGGAGTTCTACATAGGGTGGTAAGGAGTGGAATTATTCACCAGTACACAATACACATTGGGTTTGAAAGAAGAAACACAGAAGCATGTTTTATTAGGGAAGGGAATTACAGTGACCTGATTTTGGCATTGGGAGCAAAAGGATGTGTACTGGAGGGAGGCCTATTCAAAACCCATAGTAATTGATGCCTCCAGAGGGAAAGACCACTTGACTAGAACTGTAATATTAGGGAGAAATTACAGTAACAAAATGGCTTCAATTACAGCAACAAGGTATACTTTTAAGGAATAAAGAAGTTTGTGGTCCCTTGGAGGCCTATAAGGAAACCTAAATACACCATAAAGGACCGAAACTGGGACCTTTAAATCAAGGCAAACAGGGAGCTGTGCACAAGCTGAAATCCATTAACTTTCATTGTCCTGCTGGCACAACCTCTTGTATCCCCAAGCTGAGGGTGGACAGGGGCCCCAAGGACTGCTCTGAACACAATTTCTTCAGATGTGAATGACCTTAAAATTCTTGTGGATGATTTGACTCAAAATACTACTACAAAATTGTACCAACATTTCCGGCTGCAAACAAACTGAATTCTCTTAGTGTGCTGGCTCAATGAGCAGAAAAAATTAACCATTTAGGGCATGAAAGAGCAAAGGAAAATGAGGATGAGCCTAGAGGCATCATCCTGTGTGTGCAAGAGATTTGCCAAAATCACCTCAGGGAAGCAGCTGATGACAAGTATCAGTGACTAATATCCTCTGGCTGGGCTGCAATAGCCCTGGCTGCACACAGTGCTTGAGCTACCACAGCTTTCATTTCTCTGCCCAGTAACAGAGCTATAAGCTGAGGTTACTACTTGGTAGTCTTGGACTGTCTCTTTCTTAAATATAGTCTTATGACTGCACATAGCTGTGGCTGCTTAGAAGCTGTAGATACCTATAACTGAGATCCTGGCACTTAGTATTAAAGTCCCCAACAACCATTTCATCTTTTTCAGTGTAGATGCAAGTACACACTCAAGTGATATCTCATTCAGCATGAGGGAGAAGGTGGGTAAGGTCTGTTGCTTTGCACTGGAAGTCATTTCAGATAACTTCCTTTTGCCCATGGCTCATCTGCATTACAATCCTCAGGCATCTTTTTTTTTAAAGGAAACACTATTCACCCTGGTCACAAGCAAACAGACCAGAGTTGAAAAATATTTTAGGAAAATTTAAAACCACTTTGCATGAAATAGTAAATCATCTCTCAGAGCAAAAGTCCACAAATCTGCTAAGTCTGTGTAATAAGCACATATGAAACAATTTCAATGGAAGAGCAGCAAGTGAAACACTAGAGAACCTGAACTATCACAGTCAAAAACATTTGACATAGTGTTTTGCAACAGATGCTTTATAGTGCTGTGGAGTTTTTCTCCTCACAACTGGTCTTCAACAGAAGAAACAGTAGGTTTGGCAGCAGTGATGAATTTGCAAATAATTTCCTTCTCTGAAATATTTTTTGATATATGCATGCATGTGTGCGTACACACACACACACACACAGTCGCTTTCTCTTTGGCTTTTCTCTGTGTGCATGTAGGGACTGAACTGCCAGTCTTCAAGACTCAGCATTTTCAAAATATATGAGAAATAATATTTGGACATCCATGAATAGTGCTGACAGACAGATGGTGGGAGGAGAGGGACTGAAGCTCAGGAAGAGCTCAGGAGATGATAGCCTTCCCCTCTTCTGGGCACACTGGGGGCAGCACCTCTCAACACTTTAAAGAGTATTTTGCTGCCAAGTGACAGAAATCAATGCCAAATGGCTCAATCTTTGACTTGCTGCTTTTTTTCTCTGAGTGGCCAGAACAAAAATTCAGTGCATTTTCACAGTAAAGACAATACTTTAAAGTGTTTTGCCATAAATTATTTGGTAAAAAGACACACATGGAAATCAGAATAAGGACTATCCCTTCTTGAAAGACTGTGATGCAAACTTACAAAGTAGCCAATTTCTGCAGACATAGAAAAGACAGAAAAGAGATGCAGATCATGTAGGATTGAATTTTCCTTACCATCTCAAATTTATTGTACTTTACAAAAAAAAAAAAAAAAATTAGGAATATCTTGCCTCATAGGACAGATTTTTTTAGCAGAGTTCCAGAAGTTTTCTGCTTTTAAGTCACTATTCCCTGTTTGATTGTAACTGCTTTGCTATAGTCACCTCATACAACTTTTTGTGACTTGTTTTCCTTATATATAAGCAGAAAAACACTACCAGAGTAGTGGCACATTAAAGAATAAATGATTGCAGAGCATTTGAAAAGCACTGTAAGAATACTATAAATACTCTACATCCTTCAAAAAACATCCCCATCTGCCTTTACAGCAATTGCTGAACCCACTCAAAAGACCGAGACAGACTATCAAAACTGTCACAGCTACTGAGCTTTCCTCACCCATACAGTATCCAGAGTAATGGGTCCAATGAACTCTGCCACTAGAAGGGGCAGCATCAAATCCAAACACAACAGTATTTTTCCTAAATGGACATTGTGTGATCAGTTAACATTAAACTCCCCATTACAATGAGAATATTATCTTGCCATTGAGACAAAAACCAAATTAATAGTCAAAAAACAAATTAATTTTAATTAGTGTTACTCCCCAGCGTAACAGAACTTGTTATTCATAATTCAAAGTTTATATTTTTGTGACACGGCAAGACAGAAGATCCTAAACATTTTCAGTTTGTGATACAGTCAACTATTTAATTTCTAAGCATTAACTAGAATCTACTCATTTTATTTAGCTCCTTTATCTTTAGAGGAAAAGATCAGTATAGTCTAGCCTGTAAAACCAAAACACTCTGCTTTCTCCCTCTCCTGTTCAAACAACACTCCTAAATAGAGGGAAAGAAAAAAAGACAGGAATGAGAAGGGAAGCTTTGCTGTTTACAAGTATGGAAACAACAGGTTTTAAATTAAGAGCCAACACAGCAGGACACACATAGGTTTTAGAAAAGGAAATCACCACAGCATACTGGAGAAGGATTCCTACTCCACCAGCAGAAAGAAAAAGTGCTGCCAATCTGAAAAACTCCTTGTGTGGTGAAACAAACAATGCAGTCCAGTGATGCTTTATCTTAATCCTAAAATGTTTGAACCATGGCTGTCAAGTTCTATTTACAAAGCCCACAGTAATGTAATGGTGTTTTAAGGCAAAAGAATTCCAAGAGATGCACTCTATGGACATGTCTGTGGGTTCAGCAATTTTTCTGTACCAGTGAAGGACTACTAGTACCTTTTGGACCAAACCCAGATTATAATTCTTACTAGTTGATATTATTGCAATACCAAGGGAGAAAAAAAAAAAAAAACAAAACTCAGCAAATAAAATGTTATCCTTGTAGCCACCAGAACAACGCCCTTATCACTAATAAGTGAGTTAGTGCCCACAGCTAAGTAAGTGGCCATGTGCAGATTCTGAAACAGCCCCATGAGATAAACCACCTTTATGTTTTACACCTTAACAGTCCACCACCAGGGAGAGCTCCAAACTCTTTACACTATTTACCTCATGGTCAGATGACCTAAGAGTTTGGAAATGTTAAAATACACAAAGGTTCAGCTTACAGGTTTTTTTGATTATGTCCTTGTTTACCTGTAAAGCAGTGTCTTGTGTCAGGCAAGTTATTCTGTGCCACAGCCCTTTCAGCAGAAATCAAGGCTTATTGAATGGAACAAGGGGCCCAATATCTGATGATCCAAAGTGGAGAAGCATAGTGTTTAGTGTACATTTGAAGAAAAAACAACACCAAAATAATAAAGCAAAATAAGAAAAGAATAGTTACTTTTGTCTTTGTTTTTCCTTGTTACCTGTAGCAATTGCTGACAAGCTGCTTTTACTGTTCATCTTGCTAATGGCATAATTGACAGAATGAGTAATTGAATGAAGGAAGCACAAAAGGCTGAGATCAGAGTACTTACAGAATAGCTCAATAAGGAATTAACTGAGAAAGTACATTAAAGTCAGACCTATTTTAATAAATTAGTTACACTGAAAAAAAATCCTCATCTATCAGGGCTGGTGCCAGTCTTCTGAGGCCTCAAACAGAAGAGCTAAGGGACTATGTGGATTACACACACCTTAAAATTAAGATTCATTCTGCAGTATCATCTTGATTCTGCACCTTTATGGGTGAGACCAACCTCCAGCTGAATTTTGGCTGCTTTTCACACTTTCTGTCACAGTTACTATATGAAGTTTCTGTAAGTAAGACAATTTTTTTCAGCTTCTTGTTAGTTTCTGTAAACTATGGAAACTAAGAAAAGATGAGTCTCAGTCTCATAAAAGCGTTTAGTAATTCCAGCTCTGCAGTTCTTGTCTCATCGCTTATCTTGCATCTCAATGATGCAAGCATTGGGATCATTATCAGACAGGGCTTCAAAGAGTCAAGCACCTGGCAGATCTTGCTAATAGCATTCACTTTCTTGGTCTTTTCCTCCACCTGACCTGAAGGATTTACCTTTTCCAGGCTGCTAAATCACCATTTGTTTACATTGCTACTTTGTATAATATTTAATTTTCATAATGCCACACACTCATCATCACTGGTAAGTAATTCTGCTCATGAAATAAAAATAATACAAACAGAACCTTAACTCTTTGTACAGTAACTGCTCAATCTAATGAAGCCCTAGGAGGGCTAACAGTGGAACTACTAAATAGGAAAAATTCATCTCAAATTCCGAAGAGATGATAATGGTACTACATGTCACATAAAATCATGCATTGCAAATGAGAGGGTGTAAAACATAGGGTTTGTAGCAAAACAAACATCAGCAGCAGAATCAATGCAATTCTTTAGACTTCATTTTAAAGCAGAGTTTTTTTCACCTCGAATTTGTACTGTGCAGGAGTTGTGAGTGTCATGTACAAATGATCAGGGTGTGTACAATGGGTAAGGTACACACTTTAAACAGTGTTTCAAACAGGTATCATGTGTCTCATAACCCAAATCATGCTTACAACACAGAGCATGGCTTTTTTTAGAGGTTATATCTTTAATGGTGACCAGAAGTAATCTGAAGAAACTCAGAAGAAAGAGATGTAAATCCTAGCATTGGTAGAATTCATCAAAACAATCTATTTCAACTGTGATCTTTTTTCTATGGACTACCTATCTTTGTTTAGATGAAGAGAGTCTGTAATGCCTCTGCTGTATATTTAACAAAGTAATTTCATACTAAGGCAGCTATTTCACTTTCAGGGTTGGGGTGGATGTTGAATATTTAATTCTTTACTTGCATGTGCATGTGCCTATGTGTACAAACTTTTGTATATGACTGTATAGGCACTGCAGTACTTATATATCTGTGTAGTGCTTATGTGTCTGTATGCAAATGCATGCCAGGCAGGCCAGTTACACTGCAGAAAATCTTTCCTGGCAATCATATGACAGTTAATTTAAGAGCATGATTACAAATCTTGAAAACACAGTGACAGGGTATATGCTTATAATGAGAAAGTGAAAATGTCAGATCACCCCACAATCCACAGAATCAGAGTAATGACATTTGCAGCCATCTCTGGATTTCACTAACTTTTAATGACAAACCACATAGACTACCTATTTATTCATAAATGCAAAAAAGAAATGGCAAAAGGAAACAAGAATTTTCAGTTTCTAGAAAAGCTATTCTGTCTTAAGATAGATCAGTCCAACATAAAGCCCTTCTCTCACTTTACCTCCATGACAACTGAGTGTTTAGGGTGAGCTGCTGTAAAGAAACAGCTCACAGGAGAGCCTGTATAGAGGAACTGCCTATCACTGCAGCTTTCTTAAGTGTGCCAATAAAAAAAGATCAAAACCGCCTGGGATTCTGGGGCTTCCAGACAGCAGGCAAGCAATACTGCAGGCAAACAAAGGCATCCTAGACCTCAGAACTATCCTAACATCATCAAGAGTTATGCTCTCCTGTCAAAGGGATTTTCCAGGAAATACATTAATGTCTTTGTAACACAGGCTAATTGAAGGCTATCTTACAGAAGTATTCAGTGTGAAACAGAGTGCAATGAAACAGCCCTCCCCTTCACAGGTCACTGCAGGGTCCTATCACATTCTTTTCACAATGAATAAGCTTGTATTTAAAAGCTTGCAGGGGATTTAATTTACAAACACCAGTTACTTTTACAAGAAAAACAATTCTTCTATCAGAAAAACAAAGCTCTTAACTGCTCTGCTATCTTCACCATGGAAGGTTACAAACACTGCAGGATTTTAGCACATTATACATCAGTTTTAGAACCCATTCTGTAAATGTCTATGGAGATTTGGTCGAGTTCAGTGTTTCACTTTTAAAATCACTGACATTCTCAAGTTGTAAAAATAACCTAAAGAAATAAATTATTTTTCCTCTCCTTAACAGTCCCAGTATGTTCTGTTATTCAGATTTCACACAGACCAGCACATCCACAGTGTACTTGGGGGCTATTTGGATGGAAATAGAAAAGCTATGGAGCAAGACAGAGCCAGCCTAGATGTAAACAAGTTGGAACTGCTGGCAGCTGTGCTGTTACAAATAAAATTGCATTCCCTGGTGTCTTCCCACTTATCAATTTTGACAGAAGACTGTCCTGACTTCTCATAAACAGCATCGAAAAGGACAAATCACATTGGGTGTCAGATTTGCCAGAATGGATTTGGTTGGTAGCTTACCACAAAGAAACAGAGGGTTATCTCCATTCCACATGGTGGGGGAAAACAATGCTCAGTCCAAGGGGTGGGGGCTTTACCTTATAGGCTGATGTCTCATATAATCCTCATTTTTTAAAGTCAGGTTTAGATTTAAGAATCTCTGACACAAGATTTGTTTACATCAAAGCAGAAAGTAGAAATATCAGCAAGCATTTTTCAAATGCATAATCCAAACCCAAACACAATGTAGTATGAGAAATACTTAAAAATAAAACCACTTTCCTACTGATCCCTGCTTTATAGCTACTCTTAGAGCCACATGCTCTTTTGTGTCCAGACAAAGAAAGCTCTGGGATGGCAGGATGCTGTAGACAATGATACCAGTGTTAGAAAACAAAACAAAAGAAAACAAAAGGAGAAAAACCTATATTTAATTAATAAGTGCCTATATGCTTAAATATAGGCACCTATTAATTAAATATGATTGTTCTGGGGGAGAAGAATTTGGCCCTGTAGCTGCCGAATCTTTTGATAATAAAGAAGCTCCAATGGATGTGGGAATTCAGTCTCACCCTGCAGCTCTGCATTTAAAGGATATTCTAGCTTAAAGACACATGGTGGACTTTAGAGTGAGTGTATGCCATATGGAAGTCAAGGAAGGAAAAAAAAATTCTTTACAAATTATAGGCTTCCTGGCTGCTAAAGGGTCAACAGCTGACAGTGTATCCTCCAGGAAATCACAAAACTTCTCTTGAAGCTTAGCTGGCATGCATGATACCAAATCTTCAGATTCCTGTCAAAATGATAAATCCAAAAAATCAACACTTATGAGAAATATTAAACCTAAAATACTCTAAATGCTATTGAAAAACAAATTTTCCCTATTGTCTGGATGATCACACTTACGGGAAAGTAAAATATCCACTGTCTTCATTCAAACAAGCCATGGTCTTACTTTTCTCCCTAATTCTTCCACCTTCCTATTTGTCCTCTTTACTTCTGCTCTTTTCCCATGGTGCAGTATGAATACTAATTTATTAGAGATACTTAACTACATACCTATATTATTCCATGATATGTATGCATATATATTTTCTCCTGCTTGAGACCCAGCACCCCTTCTGGTATATTGTGTATCTGGGAAAACCATGAACACTTGCTTTCTGAGCAGAAAGATCCATGAAGAAATACTCATATGTAGTATTTTTCAGGAGTCAACTTTGGTCCTTGCTATTGGTGTTTCCCTCAATAGAAATGTGAATTTGCAAGGGTACAAGAGGAGGTTAAAGTATAATGAGCTAACTGATAATATGCAGTGAAGTTTCTTTTTCACTGATCTCAGATCCTACACTGTCACTTTTTTCTCCATAAACAAAGTAGGTGGAATAGCACAGACAAGGCAGAAACTGAACCTTATGTTAAAATGAGATAAGCAGACTGGAGTAGTAACTATTCTATTGTGCAGTATATATGAACATGCTAAACTGTCACATTGGTTTTTGCTCCTTGAGGGTGGGGAAAACAAACCCAACAAACTTAAACCAGTTCAATTTTTTTTTTTTTTCCTTTTGGGGCTTTCCAGAATTTGCTCCCACATCTGTTTTCTAATGGAAATGGCTCTGATGCAGAATGTTATAATGGACCTTCTCTTGGTTTTCAGGTAGGAATACAGTACTCCATATCTGACAAGAAGTTCATTAACTAATTAGAGGGCTGGAGTACATCTCCAAAAAGGGAAAGCTGGGAGAACTGCATTTGATTAGCCTTTTGAAGAGAACTCATCTACTCAATAAGGAGATATTGTTGCTTCCTTCAGACACCAAATGCAAGAGTCCAGAGAAGTCAGAACCAGACTCTTCTTTGAGATGCATTGTGACAGCCACATGAGACACCAGTCATCAGTTGCTACTCGGGACATTCCAGTTAGATATTTAGGGAAGTGCTTCTTTACTATGAGGGTAGTCAAAGACTGGAAGAGTTGTCCTGAGAAGCTGTAGACTATAACTACAACTACAAGTTATAGACTACAACTATATCAGCTGTATAATCAGCATCCATTTCTTTGCTCCTCTACAACAGGTTCACAGCAATTTCTGGACTTGCCTCAAATAGGGGTAATTGAAGGCCACTTGGAAAATTTAGTGGTAATGTCTACGGAAGGGAATGAGACAATATTAGCTCATGACATCAGTGCTAAAATCTTTACAGTGACTTCTACATTTCTGTTCATCCTTCATTGTGTTGGAGATTAAGGTCTGGAAGGGATCCAGGAAGTGCAAAAGCTCTCTGTACTTGGAAACCAGTCTCCACACCTGAGACTGTCAGATATATGCTTCTCTGTCCACGAATGTCCTCTTTGATACTCTGGAGTTTTCCTGGCCCTAATGGTATAAAAACATTCAAATCTGTCACACTTCATTGGGTAGAAGTAAACCTGTTGAAAGTAATAATTCTGATAAGGCCAGGAACTTCAGGTCCCCAGATGATAGCTGCTCCCCTTTCAAAAAACCCATCTACCTCAGCTGTTTCTGGTTTCCAATTCCCTTAAGTCTAATAAAGAACCTCTTCACAGCTTACAGTTCTTTCTAAACTGGAGCAAGCACCTTTTTCTAGACAATATACCTTAGATGCACAAAGTCCAGAGATTTAAGGGGCGTCATAGCTGCAGTTCAGATCAGCTGAAAATCACTTAGAATAATTAGCTTTCACAATATAGTAAATGAAACAATAAATTAAACCAATACAATACAATAAATTTCACCTAGTGCAGGTAAAATTATACTTTAAATTTGCTGTATTTTAAAATACTACTGCTGAGTACTTGGCTCTATAAACATCATTGTTACTGCTGCCTGCCTGCTGTGGGCCTGAAATGTGTCAGAAGATTTATCTGCCTCATCAGCACTTTCCAAACACCCAGGCAGCCAATCGAAATGGGGAGGCATAACAGATGTGCCAACATCTGCTGCAGCAAGCATTTATCTGGACAGTGGAACACATAGCTGCAGATTCAAACTCTTACCCAGTTACAGCTCCATGTGTATGGACAGCCTAGATCTACAACTGTGCGAAGGCTATTTTGGGATATTAAATGAAATCAAGTGAAAATGCAGTTTTTCAATTACATTTGTGAGAAATATACCTTCCTGTAATTCAGTCAGACACAGTAAAGGCAAAATATTATGAAAAAGCTAATTTTAAAGTTGAACTTAGAAATTCTTAGAAAGCACTATTACAATTCCATCTCATCAATGGTCTTGTTTACCTCGAGGTACACACACATTAAAATATGTTTAGTTAAAGTATGCACATTTTAATCACATACATTTGCCTATAAATCAAGCACATGAAGCAATAAGAAATTATTTTCAAAACACATTTTGATTTTCCTGGCACCAAAGTGAAGTCTATGGGCACCACATCCATGCTGAGTTTCAGCTGTTCAAACTTCTGTTGCACATGGAATGCCCTCTACCCCCTAACACACACTTGTGCAGATTGATAAAATCATGAGATGAAATACAAAGCAAACTCATCTTCTGCTTTTTGATGCACAATACAGTTTCACCTGTATTCCTGCTCTCCAAACCATGCCCTCTAGGAATGACTATAACATTCTCTTTGAAGCGATCCCTCATTAAATAAAAAAGCAAACTCCCAGAGAAAAGGCTTCTCCAGCTTTTTTTTTTGATTTCTCCTCTGAAAGCCCAGCATGAATAATACTGAAACCTTGTTTTAAGCCCAGTTTATTGTAAAAGGTTCCCTCTTCCTAGGGTGACTCAGCCCATGTTTCCTGTGCTCTAGGATTTCCTAGGATCTAAGCTTTAAAAAAGCAACATTATAATAAACTGGTTAACATGACTGAGGCTATTTTAAAAGAATATGTAAAATAAATTATTACCTCTCATATTTTGTCTGTATAGCTAGATTTCATGTTTCCAAGACAGACTACATGAACATTCAAGTAGAAGGCATATGAAAAATAGCATTAATAAAACCCTTAGAAACATTTTGACTGTAAAGCATATATGGAACTTTGTGGGATAATAATGTAAGAACTGTCTAAACAAAGAATTTCTCCAAAACAGAAGATTTATAATCCACAGATTTCCATAAATATGAAAATATTACCAGCATCTTTCTCTTCCTTCACTGACTGAAAAGCACATTCCATACATTGTAATGTTGCCCAGCAATAAAATGTTGCTGAACTAAAGTCACTTTTCTTCATTTTCCTAGAACAACATAAGCTCTGACAACAAGTAAGAATTTTTATTAGCTTCCAGGTGAAATAAGGAGTAACCCTGTGCTTCTTTTATGAAATCATGAAACAGAATGAATATCTCTGACTTGATATATATTTTCTCCTGTTTTAAAACACAATAAATGGTAATAACCTTGATAAATTTGTCCATGCCAGTTTTGTGTCTTTTTCTCCCCATTCTCTCATGATCCTCTGCAGTTGTGGACACAATTCAAATCCCTAAATTGGCTTATTTGTTACTTAGAGGAAGTGAGATGACAGCAAATTCATTCACTTTGAATGTCAGGATTTTGTGATGATATACAGCAATACACTCAAAATCAGCGAACAACTGTGGCAGAAATTACCCTGACATTGCCTTCTATCTAAATGACCCAATGACTAGCAAGGAAGAAGAGTGATTTAATGGCCAAAAAAGAGATGCACTACAATTAAAGGCTTCTGGCTTTTATTGCCAGTTCTGCCACCGATTGACATGGCAAGTCTCTCAATATGACTGTCCTTAGTTCACCCTATTGTGAATTCATGTAGCAATACAGGACATCATAACACTGCAGAACCTCAATAGAATGGTTTTGTTTAATTTATTTATACCTGAAAAGTGACCTCAGTATTTAAAAGACTAATGAAAAACTAAAAGAAAGGATTTTATCAATCCTTTGCTCATTTACAGTGTACAATGGGCCACAGTTAGGGAGAAATTCTATGTTTATTATTGTCTATGGGTAAATTATACTGATGTAAATTCAAGGGTATTTTAAAAATACATAATCTTATGCTGTTTTATGCCAAATGCATGCTCAGTCTTCTTTTAATTATTATCCACTGCTATTAAAATAAATAAAGCAAAAAATATTCCAGTGCCACTTTCCCCTTTTTTATTTCAACTGTGACCTTTTCTATTTTTAGTCAATAGCTGGGTCACAGGCTGGGCATTTGCCACCCAGAACTCTTTTGAGTTAACAGGAAGAAATCACAAGGAAAGGTTTTAGAAGCCCTGATCATGATAAGTGCTTCCTCAGGTCCAACTGAAACAACTCTAATAATCTATTTACTAATCCAGGAGAATTCCTTACAAAATAGCTTTAAACCAGATTCCATTTTTTCTCTTTATATTTGTATGGTAGAACAGGTGGAATGGGGAAAAAAAAAGGTCAATCACCCCAAGTTCCCACAAACCTGACTTTCCTAAGCAGCCAAGACCACAAACTACAGGCACACACATACCTGTTCCCTTCCTTCCTAATACTTCTTATCATCAGGTACCATATAATATTAAAAAGTGACACAAAAAAATGAGAAGAATGGTGTCAGTAAATGCCTCTATAGCATGGGGCAACCATGATTCAGCTGTAACTGCGAGGTTTGAATCAATGGTCAGAAAAGAAACAGTGTACCAAATGTCCCTCCTATGATAAGAGACTGAGAGAATTGGGGTTGTTCAGCCTGGAAAAGAGAAAGCCTCAGGAAGAACTTAGAGCAGCCTTCCACACCTAAGGGGGGCTACAAGGGAGCTGGAGAGGGACTTTATACATGGGCATGTCATGACATAGGACAAGGGGTAAGGGCTTTAAAATGAAAGAGAGCACATTTAGATTAGATATTAGGAATGAGTTCTTCCCTATAAGGGTGGTGAGACACCCAGAGAAGCTGTGGATGTTCCGTCCCTGGCAGTGTTCAAGGCTGTGCTGGATGAGACTGAAAAACCTGGTCAAGTGAGAGATGTCCCTGCCAATGGTAGGGGCTGGAACTGCATTACCTTTAAGGTCCCTTCCAATCCAAACCATTCCACGATTCTATGATGAAGTCCCAAATTATCTAAGCCCACTTTGAGCTGTCAGTTCAGTCCCTTCACCACAACAGCAGCTCCATAAGCTAAGGCATGTGGTGAGAAGCATTTCTCCTACCACACCAGTCAGGTCTGATAACAATGGAAAGACACAACCTTGTCCAACACTTCAGCTCTTCTAAACTGCAACACTCATATCTCTATAAGGATCCATATTTCTCGAAGCCTTCCCTTTTAAATTGTCTGGTGGTTGCTGAATTCAAAAACTGCCTTTTATTTCCTAGAGGTGCATTTTGTGATTTATCTCCAATTTTAAGACGTTCAGGGTAAAATATAAAGATTCCAATCACAGTAGAAAATATAGTGAAAAAACAAGCACAACCTGATATCTAGCTTCATTGTGCAGAAACACTCATCAAGTAACAAAACAAAAGAGCCTGACAGCAGCAATCAGCAGTGCTGGCAGTGTGTGCACAGAAGCTGTTTCCATAAAAACCTGTTTGTTCAGGTGCTAGCAATTGAGGAGGAGTTCCAGTTGTGCTGCTGCAAGCTCCTGTAATGCTCACACAGGGGTGTTTGCAGATTATCAGAGCTCTGGAGGGAGCTGTTACAGGCCATCAGCTCAGTAATCCTCATGTTAAAAAGGCCCTAAATATGTATTCACAAGATAGACAGACCTGTTTGTTTTATTGGTTATGTAATCCATGTGTTGAAAATGTCTTAAATAGGAATTCACCAGGCAGGCAGGTCTCTCCTGGACTATTACAGCAGTGGTGGGCTGTTCACTGAGAATGAATGTCACTGAGACCACTCTTCAGTGGCCCACGAGAGCCTCAACCCAAAAATACTTATAGGTATTCAAGTAACTTTATTCAGATAAATAGCCTCACTCAGACTGTTAATCTGAAATTACTCCTTTATTTCTATGGAAAAAATGCCAATAAAAATCAATCACTTCAAAAGTATAATGTCACAGAACTGATAAATTTGAATTTGCTTCTGAAATACCTTCCCTCATCACAATGGGGTGAGTATTACTGGAAGAGGGAACCAGTGTGTTACTGCTGCAATGTATCTACTGCAATGCTCAGATACAGTAGAAGAAACAGGAAAAGCAGGGTAAAATTTTCCCCTATGCAACTTTTTCCAGTGCAAAGATGTCTACACAAAGACTTAGTCATGGCCAACTCTGAAAGGTTTCTAGTTCATCTCTATTCAAGGCCCATTTTTAGTTTGTGAAAACAGCTGACAGCATCTGATCCAGAAATGCTCAGGTTAATAGGAAACCTTAGGAATTCCAGCAGGTTTGGATCAGGCCAATAGTAAATTTGATGGACTAATCTAAGTTTACAGTTAACAGATTTATGAGTGCAAATACTTATATCAAAACATTTAAATGAATGGCTGTGCATAACCATAAATTAGCATTTGCATTCAACATGCATACACACACATTTATTTCCTTATTCTGATGGAAAAATCTGTCCCTTGGTTCTACAAATCAGAACATGATCTTAAGAGTAATAATTTTTGCCCTGAAGTATTAGCCAACCCTCAGAGCACTATGCACTGCTGTGCTTAGGAGGAGGATGATGCAGTAAAGCAACTTGCATATGAATATTCTAATTTCCAGAAGTCCTATTTTCTATAGCACAGGAAGAATCCACACAGCATGTGCGTAGTTTTCAGCTCATGCTCCAAGTGGGAAAAGTCTCACATGGTTTTTTCTCAAAATGGTTTTTTTCTCACATGTTTTTTTCTCAAAATTCCATGCTCTTTCCTCCAAGAACTCTTATCCTTTCATTGCCTGGACACAAAAGGCTCCATAAAACATGACCACAGAAAGATTCTACCTGCACATGATTCATGTGGCTCTCTTACTGATATGCACAAAAAAGTAACTGAGCAAAAAAGGTAACATAAAGCTGCTCAATGGTTTCTAAGTGAAGAGCATCAGAATACCTCATAATTTCATATAAGGTCAACTCTATCCTAAGCAACTTTTCAGAGGTACTGTTCTTAAAACTGTCCCAATCTATCAAGACTAGCATTGGTGTGTATTAGAACTAAAGTCAACAGACACAGGTGGGCTAACACAATGGCTGCCTTCTCCCTTTTTCACTCTGAGATGTTTCCCTCCTGATATGATGGACTGTTGATATAATTTTCCAGACTCCTGAAAGCTGAAACAATCACTTGTGCCTAGAAATGAAAATAATTAGAGCTAGAAAGTATTTTAGGCAATTATTCTGGTTTCCTTTGTGCATCCACATTGACTAACACCCAACCTTCCTCCAAAAAACAACCCCTCAATGTTGACAGCAAATTTAAGTATAGTCTTCCTCAGATATGCAACAACAGAAAATGCAAACCACTTCTATTCCTTCTCAGGGATGTCTGCTTTTGCTGTTTGGAAGAAGCATTCAGCTGGAAATGAGAATCTTTTCCTATCTGAGATATATGAGGTTTTAAAAGCTGTAATCCCCTAGCAGAAAGCAATCACCTCCCATTCTGCTTTTGCTCAAAAGCTACTTCAGTACATACATGGTGTGAAGGTCTCTGCCCGTGGATAAGGACCTGGTGACTAAACAGCATTACCAGCTTGTGCCTGCTTGTAACATCTTATTTTATTGTCTCATTAGACTGATTGTGTAGGACCAGACATCAGTGATACTTTGTTTTGACCAGCTCTGTCTTTACAACATCCTTTGTTGGTTATCTTTTTTGTACCTATTTTTAACTGTCCCACCATTTCAATGACTCTGTCCCCTTGGTTGCTGTATTATTACTATTAATGCTCTGAAACAAGTATACAAAGTTTCTCTCTCCTGGAGTGTAGGCTTAGAAATGTTATTAAGAGTGCACCATTAGCTTACTTATTCCTCCCTCGTACCTGTAGCCTCTATTCTTACAGGGAAAAATTTTAGAGCAAAGTTTAACACATATTTACTGGGGACTGTGACGCTTTCAGTCATCTCACCTCAGTAGTACCAGCAAGGGGGATCTATAATCTAAACTCACTTGTCCAGCAGCTGAAAGCCACTCATAGTCAGGCTGGGTGGGTTTGTTCTGAATATCTCTGGCTCTCTTTCAGTGATATTGATTGCAAGTCCAATGGAGCACTTACACATTAGTCCATTCCTGCTTCTTAAAAGTCCTCATGGGTATCTGGCTATGCAAGAATTGCAAATCTTTTGATGCCTTTCTGCCAACACTGACTGATGTGGGCTCTGCCTTAACATCTACCAGCAATTCAGATTTCTTCTAGGACAATTTTTGCAGTAGCAACACAAGGATGCTCAAGTTGGCAGATGAAAATCCCCCAGCTTCATCATCTTCCCAGCCAATCGTTTAAAGTATGGTACTGTATGGAGCCTAATGAGCCTCCCTGGGAGTGCATCCTTCCAAGACAATTGGCTCATACTTGAGTTCATTGCATTGTGACAATCTGATCACAGCCCATGGGGCTTTTCTAGCTTACAACTGGAGTAGAAGAGTCTTGTAAGTGTCCAATCCTACCACTGCAAGTGTAAATCCATAGCCCCAGTGCTGGCTATCATATATGATCCTCCTCTTGGTCTCTTGTGGTAGCTCAGGTACTTAAACACCAGCACATATTTGTAAGCAAGAACCAAAGTGATCAGAGTTTTTCAGATCATTCCCTTTCTTGAAAAACATTTTTGTTTCCAGCACCCCCTTTGCTAATCATCTTATTTCCTTACTTCCTAATGTGGCCGTAGATTTTGTGTTTTTGTCTCACAACTGATGCATTCTTCATTTACAAACCATTTCTAGGAAATAATGAAGTGTTGTTCTAGTTCTTTTTCTGCCCACTATCTTGTTTCAATTCCTTTCTGAAATCTCCAGGTTTGGATTTTAATCCATTTAAAATTTTTGCCATGGAGACCTGTGAGCAACTAATCTCCATCCTTTCGTACAATGGGAAAATTAATGTGCATTTTGGAAACAGAACCATGCTCTTGACAGCAGACAAGTTTTTGACTGTGTGTGATTAGCTAAAGTTCAACCAGAAAGTTGTCACAAATTAAAAAACAACTATAAAATCAAGGAACACTGATAAAATCCTCCTTCTAAATAAAGCAGAGTAAAAACAATAAACACAGGATAAATCAATCAGTGTGAGATAGAGAACACTCTGTGGTTCTTCCATCCAGCCTGCAGACAGAGGGGTGGCATGAGCAGGGCTTCTGCACCCTTCTCCATGCTGCTTTCACCCTAAGATGGTGGATATGATGTGTTAAAAATCTAGAAACAAAGCAACACACTTTTGAGACAATATTAATACAGGAAGTAATATAAAAGCTGGTCTTTAATTGGAGATCTCCAAAGGAAAGTGAGGAAAAATGCCCACATCACGTAGGGCGAATACGGTTTTGTAAGTTTAGCATTGGAGCATAGCCTCCACTCCACCCACTGCCCTGCTGCTCCTTCCCAGGACCAGCAACAGGAGCTGGGAAGTTCTTTTTGACTCTGAGACTCTGTTTTGGGATGGGGATATATAACTCTGAGGACAATGATCTCAGTTTTTCCAGGTCCCTGGTTATGGCAAGGGAACTTAAAAAGGTCTTACAGGGACCTGAAGTAGCAGATAATACAACCAGTGAGTAACCTAAACCATAATATTACCATATGGGCTTAAATTTTGGGAATATCTTTAATGTTTAGAGCTCTGCTAATTAAAGGCTGTGAGATATTCTTATTCCTCCTAAAAACGCACATATTTAGTAGAAAACATTCTTCTCAAAGGAGTCTAGACAGTTTCTTTCCCATTTAAATTTCACATCAAACATTTTATTTCAGTCACTCAGTGTCTATGCCTTGGGCAACTGAATCACAGCTAACAGCAAATGAATGACTACGATGTTGTGATTAGCAGAGAATACAGGCAACTGAGAACCTGTCCAAACATTTACTGTAGTCACAGTATTTATGCCAGCCATTATTAGGGATAAATAATGGCCACAAAGAGGACTTGATTCCACCAGGTAGACCCTTTAAAAATTGTCACTGATATTCTTATTAAATGGTGAAAATTATTTCTATTTTAACATTTAAAAAAATATTTCTAGATGCTTACATTCCTAATTAAATCAAATATTATCAGAAAAAATAGTTTCTATTACATTTCAGGAACAAGTATCATGAACAAACACACTTGACAGAGAAATTTAATATTGTATTACACAGGGGGAGTCAAAATAAAACTTAAAGTCTGAGACTCTGATGCTGTGAGACACTACACCAAAATCCAACTGGGAAGAAATAATAATTTCACTTATCCATAGCAATGATTTTCTGAGGAGTTCAAATAAAAGTTTGCTTGTTCTGATGAGATCCACTGAGTAGACATTATTTGATTTTCCAGATTCCCCTGTCTGCTAGAAGAGCAATGGGCTGAACGTGCAGTTGAGCATCTTAGATGCTAAAGGCACAATAAAATTGAACTCACTGAGTATTTGCCAAGGCTTTTGCCTTTCATTTAATTTCCAAATGCCATCCAGTTATATGAAACCTTTAAAAGGGTTTCTTAAGGTAGAGCAAACAGGAAGTTAGGATGTTTTTAATCTTGTATTAAAGATTTTAAGTTGTTTATAATCATTAAAACACAGTAACTTGAACTTATGAAAAGACTCAGCACTTTAATAATAAAAAGAACCATCTGCTTCTTATGCCTGTTCCTATAAATATTTTGTTACTAGATGCCAGTGGAAAACATGAAAAGCTAATGACTGACTGACAAGTAGATTATTTAGATACTGAAATGAAAATCTAATGAAGAGCAACATCACTAATCATATGTTATCATTTTGGGAAGCTTCACATAATGATTTTCCAGTGACTCAGAAACACATCCACCCTTGTCACCAGACAGTGCAATACATCAGCAGCAAAGGGAGATTTGTGGTACAGAGCACAATCTCTTATAATTGCAATACTTACAAGGTCAAATATCAAAGAGCAAGTAATAAAAACTATATTCATTGTCCAATTTTAAGCATGATAAAAACAATCAAGCACACAACCAAATATCTAGAAGACTGATTTCTAATGCATGAAATACAAGGACAATTGATGCTTAAAATTAGAGGCAGGAAGAGGAAAGCAATTAAACTTCCAGTAACCATTTGTGGAAAGGCCTGCTTTAAAGTGTTAAAACTACTAAAGAGAAGCATTTGAGTTACAGTCTCCACTACACAAAGACAGAACATGTTAAACAAGCCTCCTAGACTTGTATGTAGTCACCCACTGCAGAATTCTGCTTTCAAATTTCACATCTTTAGCCTAACCCTAGCCTATCTCCAGTAAATCCTGTGACATCACACAGGTATAACACAAAACTGCCTTTTGTGATGATTTTTAAGAAGTATTCCCACTCTTCTTTTTCTCAGCGGAGCCTACTATCAGCTGTGTAAATGTCATATCTGTAATAACAGAAAGAGACGGTGAAGTGTGCCCATGATCTTACCTCATACTCAAAGTCCTCTGCTCTATCTGCATCAGCAGGCAGGCTGGAAAGATACTCATTGCCTTCATAAAATTCATGCTCCACTGGGTGAAGAGAATGGCAGCTATGTGGAACAAAGCAGTACAATAACAATAGATGAGAAAATATGGGTTTTTTAAATTAAAAGGTCCCACCTCACCCCCCTCCACTGTCAGCTCCTCCCGCTGCTGCCAACCCAGTCTCACTTCATAGTTTTCTCATCTCAGAAGCGCTTCTCTGAATGGCTGGACAGCCTGAAAGAACCAAGTACCTGAAAGAGCCAGTACCAAGAAGCAGCACAAGCTGTTTTCCCTGCAAAAGCTCATGCTCTGATTGAGTTCATTTTGCTGGGTTAATCTTTAGGCATATTTACACAGGGTGATTTCTTAAAAGGGTCTGGTTAGAACCCAACAGCTTCACTGTGACATTTCAGATTCCTTACACTCATAAAGGTACATAACTCCAGATTTGGGTGCTGTGTCATGGCTGAGGGCATCTCACTAATTATCTGGTCATAGTCTTGAACAGTCTACAGGCTGTATCAGGCTCACAAACTGCTTTAGAACTCATGTAAAATATCTTGCATTATCTTCTTGTGTTAAAGTGGTAACAACATGGTGAAGTGCATTTGAGCAACTGCACAATTACAAACGTTAGTAAACTGTGCTGTTAAATGGGTTTGGAACACAAAGAACGAGGTCTTTAAAACATCTTTAGACCCAAGGCTGGATCCCAGCCATGTAGTATCCGGGGTGGACCTATTTTAGCAGGGTTGAAAACTCTTCCCCATGCTGAGGGCATGGGAACTTCAATCACAGTAGCCCAGAGTTTAGAAATATCCAGTAAAAACTCAGAAATACTTGTATCCTGTTCCTTGCTGTGCAGCAGTCAGCAGTAAGCCAAGTCCATCTAGCCCAGAATTTCTAAAAATGGACCTACATCAAAGTTAAAAGTGTCATGTTCTGCATTAGCATCAATTCTGCAAACCCACACAACATGCCAGCAAATCAGTGAAAAGGCTCTAGGGCTATAATATTTTTTGGCAGGCTACAGAGGGTCTGTAGGGTCATCTGAGGTCACCCACGAACTCATGAGGTATTTATGAGGTGGGGTTAAAAGAGGAAGAACCCTACACCCTATTTATGTATAAGCACCACCTGCTGGTGTTTGCACCCAATTCAGTTCCAAAGAGAGATAATTTAATTAATATATTTTGCCATATGACAGATGAAATGGTACTTTTTGATATCTATATTTTTGGAATTGTTTTGCTTTTGATAAGGGGAACTTTATATTAAATCACTTGTTTCATTGATTTGCTTTTGTAAAAAAATTGGAAGAAAAGAAAACAAGACAAGCTCTTTCTAGGTCTGAAGAAGCCTTTTTGGTACTTTGGAACACAGAAGTGTTTTTCTTCTTGACTAGGGCTTAGCTTTGGATGAATGGATACATAAACACAAAGTAAACATGTCTGAGATTCCTCCCTGTAGCCTTAACCTACAAGCAGAGTTTAGGAAAGCTGTCACTGAAGCCTGAATGGGATAGTGTTTATCAACAACATTTATTATTTATTTAAAGTGTTCCTGAGACTTTTTCAGAAGGCTAAAAGATCCTCCCTGCAATGCCTCAATGCTGCAGGTAAACAGCAGAAAAAGATAAACCATACCTATCTGAAAGTAGAAAAGGGCAGATATCTGGAACTGGTGGTGTGGAAGGCCTTAGCTTGGCCAGAGCCATGATATGCTCAAAAGTGATGTCAGTCTGAGTGCTGGCATCCATAAGCCGAACATCCTGAGAGCCGCTGTGAGCTTTGGCAGCTGGGGCTCGTCGTAAAACCTGAACTACAATGGGCTCCTTGGCATTGCGGAAAGCTTCCACGGCTTCCTCGTGAGTGGCCTTAGAGAGGTCCTTCCCATTGACCTAAGGAAAACAGGGAATACAGCCAAGGTGAGAGAAAAGGCAGCATAAAAACATGGGTGTAAAATATAGAGGGATGAATTATTTGTGTGGCACATCAAGCCACCTGATGACATTGATGAGCATATTTTGGTATCCATGCAAGAGGGAATATACAGCTGGGAGGAGAAATAAGTTCTTTAATCTTTGCCAGAAATTAGAAATGGTTTGAACTCTTCCATAACTGTCCCACCCAATGGAATCCAAACACAGCAAAGAAAATACAATATTTAGAAAGTAATTTAAATTATTTCCTCTTATTTTATTAACTTTGTAAAACACAGCTAAAATAGGAGGGGTGCGTCTAATTTTGAATTTCAGCATTTTCTGCGGCATGCAATTGTTTTAAAGGATTTCTGGCATAGCACTGTTATTAATGCAGATGTCAATAAACATGTCTCTGATGTCTAAAAAGAAACAAGGCCAATTTTCAATGTTTTGTCACTTATCTGCTATGGCCATTATACAACCATTAAGACCACAGATAGGAAGATTGGACTAGCACAGTCAGCTGCTGGTCTTTCAAGGAAAGAGAACTAACTCAATAAATAATTTGCTATGAACAGACAAATAATCAGCCAGAGAAAATTACATTGCAAATGTAGCATAGCTCGGCAAAACTAAAAGACTGTGCCAAGGCGTCTCTCCACTACAGGCAAAGCAGCAAATTCCTCCTGGTCTAGATGAGGCCTTAGGGTACTAAAATAATGTAACTGCAAGGTTTGATTATGCTAAATTTATACAAATTCAGGTGCTTGGGACAAGATTTGCAAGCATCAGCCCACTACAAAATGTGAAGGCTAATTGGTCAATGGCAGTCAGTAGCTAAGCCCTTGAACACAGGGCTGTGCAACATCCTTACAGAGAAAATACTATTTCACTGGTTCCAGAGCAGTGGAACCACTGTAGACTGCTACACAGGAACTAACTGTTGTGAGCTACTGTGGAAATGAGATGATCCTGTGCTGGGGTAGAAAGGCAGGGTTTTCAGAAATGTGACTACCTGAAGGCACCAAAACCTGGTTAAAATTTATATTCCCAGGAAAACTTCTACACTGCCAGCAAATCAGAAATAGGAGTCTGCCGCAAGGTCATGCTCAAATTATCTTCTTTGTACATAAAATGTGTCATAAAACTTCATAAAACTTAATGAACCCTCCCCAGAAATGGGACAAACCCATAAATTACTTTTCCCCAATGTTTGCAAATAGTGGTGGAAATGAAAATTTCTTTGCCACATCACTCCTTCATTCAAGAAATTCTTGGAAATTTCTTGTCAAAAAGGACAAAGGCAAACAGGAACAATGTCAGCAAACTCAAAAGAGCCTCAGTAACTCAGCAGCCTTCAGTAACATTTTGAAGCAACTTGTGCAACCATAGTCCTATCAATTTATGTGCATGGCTAGGATACTGCTGACCATTAATTTCATGTATATATCAATTCAATACATTTCCAGAGTATGTGCACAAGTACAAGGTGGCATCATCTTTCCTCTGACCTAATTTCCAAAGAATCAGCACCTTCACACCCATGTCACTCACAAGGACATGCAAAATAACTGTACTGTGATGTAGCCACCAATGTAAAGGTCAGCTGATCTTTCTAGCTGGACCTGATGCAGTGATGGCAAGCCTGCAAATTTTGAACACATTTCTGTAGATATAAAAGCTCAAAACTCTTTATGCTGAATGCTTGGGGCACCCAAAAGTACCACACCACTGCGGCCTAGACTGTGACCAAGTAATTCAAAAGGCAGCTAGGTTGGTGACCTAAGCTCAATGCATATCTCTGGTCTGTCTGATAACTGAAGCAAAAAAAAAAGATTTAATGTTATAATTTTATCATTTAGACTATCATCCATAAAATCATTACTAATTATAATCTAATTTACATGGGAAAATATCAGTTGTATCTAAGAGGAAGAGCCAGAGCTGTCTAAGAAAAAATTAAGTTATAAGAAAACCCAAAGAAATTTCCCCCAGAAGAGAACTTCTGCAAACCCTCCCTGCTGACACAAGTGACACTGCCAGGGTGATCAGACTCAGCGCCATCTAATGGAGGCAATTCGAGATAAAGCTTCAAGCCTGGGTCGTCCAGCCACTCTTCAGTCTCTGCTTCATTCTTGTTTCGAACTCATATCCTATCAACGACACAGTTTTTCAGTGTCTGTGATTTTTGTAACAAGAGTGGTCTATAGGCTGTCTGAGGGACTCTCATTCCTAGGGCCCTAAGAATAGCAAAATTACTTTCCTGGCTCCCCAGTCCCTTTCGATACTTTTTCAGCTTCAGACAACTATATGGTGTTTCTCCTAAAAGTAAATGTTTGGGAATAAATACCACGTAGCAATGTATCATTTTTTTCCTCTATTTCAAGTATAAAACACACAGTCCTTCTGTATCCCAGCTGAACCACGTGGATTTTGGCACAAGATAACCATTTTATCACAGATACACATCAACAATCTAAAAGACATTTGGATAGCCTACAAAACCCTTTTTTTTTTGAAAATCAGAAGCTGTCTATTCACATCAGTCAACACTTATCACTTATTCTGAGGAAATAGACATAAATTCACAATAATGCCATTTACATGCAAATTTTATTTCTAAAGAATAATAATATTTTAAAATCACATGAATGTGAAAAATCACAAAAGATATACATTTTCATTTATCCTGGGAACCTATGTCTGACCTCTATTTTCATTTAAATGCCTATTTAATTTGATGGCTTTAAACACATTCTCTCCTTTATTTGGTTTCTTATGAAATACAAGCACAGTGGACCCAATACTTGTTTAAATTGTCACTTGAAGTTCATCAACACACTTTGTCGATCTGCACAGAGGTCACATAATTTACAAATGCCTCCTTTCTCAGAAGAAAATCTATAGCTGAATTACTCTATGCTGGCAGCTGTCCTGCCCACTTGGGGTGGAGGAGAATATTTTAAAAACCTAAAGCCAGTACTACACGTGGGGTTGGAAGCACTTTCCCTACAGGTTCTTTAAGGATCTTCTTCCTGCATTATCCTCCAACTTAACTCACATATAGTTACCCTGGGAGTTAAAGACAGCTGAGCACTTATTTACAACAAGCCATTTACAGGTTCTTAGTGGATTATTAAATAAATTCCTCGCCTCTGAAAGGTTACTTTCAGTGGAATCCAGGGTACTATTTTAAGTGGATAGAGAAATCAGTCACTTTTAACAGTCAACACAAAGACAAGGGAATACATTTGTTGTAGCAGATGGGCTAATTAATCCACAAGCTAGTTGTGAATGTTAAGTAAAGAATATATCTTTTCTCATGTAAACCAGCCTCCTGCCCTCTTTGATTAAGCTTTTGTTTAATGAAATCTCTCTCCCCCTGTCCCTGGCTATTGGACACACTGCAAAGTCTGGGCCACTTGTCAACATCTCCCCCAGAGTGACTAGTGGCCACCGCCTGGATCCTTGCCATCTCCTTTGGATTCTTGCTCTAAACCCAGCCACATGCAAAACTTCATCAGCATCAGAAAACAAACAAGGAAATGGGCTTTGTCTTTCATGCAAACATACACAGACATTGGCCAACTGCCACTGCTAATGCCAGCACCAGTGCACACAGGCGTGTTCCTACACAGAGAGGTGGGCAGCAGAGAAGTAAGGACTAAATAACAAAACAGTGACTATAAAATATGTAGACAAATGGTTGTTAAGTTATCTTCATGTTATGAGTGCTAAAGACAAGGTGAAGAAAAATCAGTCCTTCAATGAAGACTGCTTCTAGGATTTAAGTGCCTGTGACTGAAAATTTAAACTGCCTTGTCTGTCTTCTAACACTTTTCTGCTCTTGATCATTTAACGCTGGGCAGAATTTTTGAAACAAAACAGCCAGAAATGTTAATGTTTCCTGTAGTCTTTACTTTTTCCATATGAAGAGAAAAAGGAAAATAGCAGGAAAAAGGGGAAAAAAAGTGGAAAAAAGGAAAAAGTATGTATAGTCATGTGAATGCAATCACAAAATCATTAGCAGCTCATGAGATAACCTCCTACCCTCAGCAAATATCTGGCATATGCAAGTTTAAATTTAAGATTACCTCTGCTGAAGTGAACTCCTTTGAGACACTTCATTTATTCAGTAGAGGCAATGGGAAGAATAACTGAAGTGTTCTGCGAGAGCAGAGGTGTCTCGACACACAGCTTTCCTAGTTAAATGACAGAGATGCTGCCTGACATGATGATGGAGTTCACACAAGGCTCACTGTCCTAGGAGATTTCAACACCCATGCAGAAGATGTCCCTGACCTGACAGGTGCTAAATCTGCTCTCATCACAGCAGTCTCCTCACCTTCAATCTCTCACCCTAAATACACCCAGGCTACCATTCCCTGGGTGCATCCTTGGACAGCAGACTGGCACAAAGATCAAACACTGTCCTTAAGTTTGACCAGTCCTTCTTTAGGACAGGAATTTGAGCCCTTCCTAACTGCAGGCAACAGAGAAAAAAGAACAAAAACATCTCAGCTTCCTTCCAGATTTACAGCTTTTGGCATACAGAAACTCTAGAAAACTTCTACTGCTGAGGGCCAACAGCTGCGAGGCTCCCTGGGCAGGAGAGGTTGGCACTGCACATGTGACACAGTGCCAACCTGTCAGTTGCTCCCAGGGACACCCATGCTGCGGAGGACACTGTGAGTCTCCTGCTAACACACGTGTGATAGCTCATCTCCAGAAAGGGCATTTGACACACTGACATTTTAGGTTACAGTTTAGTACTAAGTCGCATTTCTTCAGCAAGTTAATCTGAAAGACAGCAAATTCAGCCATTATCCAATACCACTATCTCAGTCAGGGTTCATGCAAGTTCAGTAGAGGGACAACTTTTATTATGCTGGTTAATGACATTTTCTCTTCCTTGGCCAGATGAGTTAAGCGACTCTTGTTCCAATTTGATCCTTTGCTGCCCTGACTGTGAAATCTTGTCATCTTTCCTAAAAGCTACACAAGCTGCTGAACATGCAGGCTCTGGCTGCTTCCCTCAAGCTGAACCACAGGCTTATAACAAGAATTACATCTCTATTACCTGTAGAGCTGAGGTTTGTGCTGTTGGATAGCTGGTTTGTATAGTTGGTTCAACGATACCAGATAGGCCCAGGCAACACCCAGTTCTGCAGCCTTCTGTGCATCTCTGTGTGTAACCAGCACATCACCTCCATTTCCCCGTAATTAGCAGAAATCTACTGTGGCTGAAAAACCAGTGGGTAAGTCTTTATCTGAGCAAGACAAAATAAAGGTTACAAAAACTGGAAAAACATAAAAATATACCTATTTTCACTCTGTAAAATTTCCTCTCAGAGTGAGACAACCTAATGACTTGGCAATTTTGATAATTTAAACAGCAATTGCCAGAAGAAAAGCACCCTCCTTTCAACTGACCTCAAGACGATGCTTCATTTTGTCAGAGCTGTTACTGAGATCAGTGCATCTGTGGGCAGGTCTGACAGCTAGAATTTCTCTCTATGAAGGACATGACATATTTTGGTAAGACCCCAGCAAAAAGCTGGACACTGCCTGGAAGTATTGCCCAACAAGATGTCCTAGGAAATTCAGAAGATTTTTAAACTGGAATGGAAAAAAATGTCCCAGGCAGATGTACAGAGAATGGACAAATAGTTCTCATCACATCTGCAGTTAATACAGCAAACTAGTGAGCAAGGTAACTAATACCTTGTGCTTGTGAAACTTTGGTTCTCCAACAAATAGAACCTCAGTATCTTTCTTCTTTGTGATTTTGCCTTCTCTACCCCGTCACCTCTAAATAAAACAAAACCACTGCGAGAAGCATCTCCCAAAATTGTGTGCAGAATCATGCTCCATGTTTTGAAAAAAACATTTAAGTCTGTTGGAAGCAAAGCAATCACTGAAGATCCCCCAAACTTTGGGAAGAGGTTTGGGTTTTTAAATCCCAAATGCATTGACTGCCTAATTGCATGTATGGTATTGAGTATAAGAAATGGATTGTGTTTTAGATGTGTGCCTACAGCCTGCTTCTAGCTGGCTGGGTGAGGTACAGTCATCATTCACTACAAATGCCTTTGAGCATTTCCATCTCCTTAACGCAGTAAGGGACATTTCCATCCCTAAAGACTCTTGGTGGTTCTGGGCCCTCACCTTGGGACATCTCTTAAAAATCACTTGGATGCTACAATTTGCATCTCCAGGATAACTATCTGCTCCAACAAGTTTTAAATCATTACTCAGCAGCTTTAATTTGTAGCCAAAATGCAAACTTAATTTCTGCACTTCATAACATGAGGCTTGGCAGTCGGTGTAACTGGAGAATATTTCTTCCAAATCATCACTGTCTTTTAGAACAATGCACATCTCACAAAGATCCTTTCAAGTCCTTTAATGCTGATGTTCAACAACATCAAAACAGCTCAGAAAGTTCAGCTCAAAAAGTACAGCAAGTGCTCAGAAAATATTCACTTAAGTGTTGAAAGAGCGAACATAACAATTATCTGCAATTCTCTTGGTTTGTGTTATCTGCATTTGCCTTGTGAGTGAAATGAAATCACCAAATTAAATTAAAGAATTACTGCATTAGTTTCAGAGTGAGCTGCCTGGAGACAACTGCTGGTAGACAAGTATTTGTGATCAACTGCTGTTGTCTTTTTCCAACTCCCTTAATCTACCCAGCAGACCTGTGATTAGCTGCAATCACCATCTTTCTTGCATGCTCTTCCAATTTGTATTCCCAGCCTCATTCCTCCTTCCCTTGCTTTGCTGCCTCTGTTCTCTCTCTTAGTCTGCTTGGCTCTTCTCACTCTGCCTTTTTCTTTCAGTGCAGGCCCTTCTTTACTCCCTAGGACTCTCACGCCTGCTGATTCCCGAACCTTCCATCTTTCCTTTCCTGAACTCTTCTCTACAAAGACCTCCCACTGCCCTCTCACTGAACCTGTCCCCTCCCCACAGGCTGGGAACTTGTCATCCTCCCAGGGTGACAGCTGGAAAGCTGAGCACTCATGAGGTCTGCCGTCACCAGCACCTCCTGGTACCGACACGAATGCTCAGCTAACCCAGATGGTAATGTTGCAAGGCTGGGGTATATTTACTATGCAAATTGCTTTTAATATTGACAAACAGTTTTTTTGATGATATTAAGATTCTGCCTGAGGGCAATAAAGACTAAACTAGCTGTGGCATGCATAAAATACGTGTGTTACTTCTTGATATAATTAGGACATCATTCATTACATTAATCATTGCAAACTTTTTCTGTTTGGGGATAGGGCATTGAATAAATCTCTCAAGAGATCTACCACATACAGTAATCCTTTGATGATGGGGAAAAATACAATCAAAGGCCAGTGTGCGTGCTAAGAAAGAACATTTTTTATCTCTCAGCCTTTGCACTGAATGCTATAGTCTTCTGTGAACTTCACGGTGTCTCTGCTCCATCACAAGCTCACTCTCCAAATTCTCTTACAAGGTATGTACTTTTCTCAGAAAAGAGGCTCTTCAAAAGGTAATTGCCATTAAAGTTTTAGGAGACCAAATTAATGACATTCTTTAATCATCTGCAGTTCCCAAAGAATAATGGAAGAGGCTGAATGGCAGATTTTAACTCTCTAAATAACATGTAGTCACTTCTTTCCTTTTAGGGAGTCATACTCCACATTTCACTAACAGAAAAAAAACCTCAGTCACGGCTGGCATCGCCACATGAATGTTACACTTATCACTGTCATAACAATTCATCCACACACAGACGACTGAAACTCCTGGTCTCCTCTGAACCGAGTAGTTTAAAAAGATAGATGGCTGCCTTCTGGCTAATTGTGGGAGTTCTTTCATTACTATAAAAAGACTTATTATATCTCAAGTGACTTTATAAGCAGTGAATAATGAGACTTAAAGTCTTTGGAAAAGACTCTGCTGATCAAATGCTGGGATAACTTATGGGCACAGTGACCTTTTCCTCAGTAAGATACTTCAAACTGCTGCTGTTGGCCCATTATTAAAACTCCCCATTTAAGGCATGCAGTTAAGCCCAAGGCAGACTTTATTTTTTAAAAATTTTTAAATTCAATTTAAGGTAGCACAGCAAGACCTGTATCTCTCCCAGCGTGGAGGACTAACTCCTGGCCGCTCCAGCTGTGCAGGAGCAGGACAGATGGCTCTGGAAGTGCAGGCAGCTGGCTGGGTCTCACCACCCTGCTTCTGACAGCACTGCTGGCACCAGGAGCCTGCATCCCATGTGCCACAGCACTCCTCACCCCAGCAAGGGAGCTCCTTCCTGCCAGCACATTCACCAGCAAGCACCAGTACACTGGGCCAGCTCCTGTGTCGCTGCAGGGAAGAGCAGCCCACCGCCTCCAGCCAACCTGGTGTGCTGCGTTTGGCCTGGCCAGGAGGGTGCCAGCACTGCACACTGCAAAACTGCAGAGACATTAAACCCAACATCACAGCCCTGAGCCTGGTCTCAACCCTGGCTGATACCCTGGTCAGTTCCTGGGTTTTGCCACACATCTAGCACAACCCAATGCCCTACTGGGGCGCCACACACATGAAGTGCTAAGGTTAGAGTGACCACTAAATGCACCTGCACTTGCTTTTTTAATGAAGGAACAACAGACTAGCTCTGCTTTAATATTCATTTCTTACTGAGCATTTGTTTTAATTTTATCTTGAAGAAACAGTAAAGGTTCCTCCTCTTTGGAAGCAAAACTTGCAGAGTCTCTTTCATTATTTTCTCATTCTTCTCTCATGCTGTCTTGAAACTAATCTGACACTTTTGTTCCTCCATTGATTTTCATGGCTTTACTCCAGAACAAGCATATTGGCAATTTCTTTGGGCATAATAGTACTTTCAAAAATTAATTTCCAGTGTTTTACAGGACTAAATATTTAAAAAATACTTTTGATGAGCTCAGATGTATTTAGATTTTCTCAGTCATATGGGCAGACAAAACAACAGATACATTAACTTCATCCTGCCTCTGGAACATGGCAACTTCCTAGAGCTCTTTTTCAAAGATGAAAATGAATTCAGAGGAACCACTCACTTGATAAAACAATGCAAGTAATGGGGCCTTACCTGCTATTCAAAAGTTCATCAGATGCTTTTGTACCAGAAAGTTTCCCATAGCTTTCCCCACAGGAAGGCTTAGCAACAATTTTTATTGAACATAGAGAAAACAGCTGTAAACTTCTAGCTACACGCAATGAACACAAAAGAAAATACGTGCAGAGGCATAGAAAAGGAATCTGATGAAACATAATTGTGACTGTTTCTTCCCTTTTGTTTCTCTCTCTCCTACTTTGATCCTCTTTTAAAGACTATTTATTCATGTAGGATTACTTTAATTTTCTCCTGAGTGATGAGGGCTTGCTATGCTGACAGAGAAATATTTTAAGTTGCTTCTTCCTAAAGTTTATTTGTTGCATTCCTTCTTAGAAGAAAAGGTTGTAAAGGATGTGAATATTAGTACCAGCTTAATTCTATCTTATTTAGACAGCACCATGACTGTGTACACATTTTCTGTACTAAGAGCTACAGCTCCTTTCTTGCTAAAAATCAATTACAGCCGCTATTTCTGTCCCTGTGTTTCCAACTCTATACTTCCTTCTGAAGGCCTGCTCCTTCCTGTCTCCCTATCTCTGCCTTCCTTCACCACTTCCTTCCTGTGTTTTATTCCAGTTGCCTCTTTGGCTTCCCTCCCGTATCTTTCACTCACTCCTTTGACTCCCTTTATTTTCTGGGATTTGGTCTCTGCAGTGTTAGAAGCAGCGGCAACTGCTCCTGTATGGCTTTAGTGTTTAACACCTGCAAAGGGAATCTCTCCCTGAATGAAGTCTACAGGAAATCCCTTCCTACAGGCTTTAGGAGAGAAGGAAGTAGCTGACTCATAGCATTTTCTGAGGAACTTCATGCAATGCTCATCAATTTTCTTTTCCCAGGCAATTCCAGGTGTATTGCAAGGATATCAGAGCTGCCATTCCAGCTCTCCCAGGCACATCAAGGCTGTTGAGGCTCAAATGGCTGAAAAATACATCAGGGAGCTTATGCACTGCTGGTAGCCAAGGCTGTGCTGCTGACTGGTCACTGAATACGTTGCACCATTGCCTTGCAATATCACAAATATCACTGAAATACAAACAGATTTTGAAGAGTCTCTTGTGTTAACTCTTCAGGAAAAAAGCTGGCCTTTGGACACATCTGAGCAGTTCTTGTTGCTTTCAATTGCCATGCACCTACATCAGATGGTGAAGTTTAGCACACAGAGCAGAAAGGACCTTTAATTATCAGGAATAGACTAATTCTTTCTGCTCAGAGAAACAGAATTTTACTCTAATATGAAGTGAAATTATCTGACAGGCTTTTGATTATTTTAAAAGCAGCACAAGCAACTTAATTAAAACACCAAAAAGAATATGGCAACATACTATACTTGTGTATTTGAAAAAAAACTGCCTAGGGGACGACTGTCTTTGGTTGTATAGTATCAAGCACCACAGAGCCCCAGAGTAAGTAGGGCCTTCTAGATATTGCTGTAGTAAAAATAATGATTATACATCTGTGCTGAGAATTTAGACAATGAATTATAAGGGGACATGAATTAAAATAGACATGCTTTAAAATAAAGTTTATGGCCCAGACAATGAAAACACTTTAATCATGGCACACTGGGGGATATCAAGACAAGGGCAGTGTCATCTTTGTTTTGTCTCAGGAAGAAAGTCCTTTTAAAAATGAGGGTTTCTTTTCGCAATTTATATGACATTTCATTACATAAAAAGATAGCTACCACTGAAAGAAGAAATAAGGCCCCTTATGTTTTAGATTATATATCAGAAAAGATATGTTAGGTGCACATGAATTCCTGATAGCAACATACAGATTATATACAGAGGATAATTTATAAAGGGAGATATAAATTCTGTATGTGCTTATAATAGAATTATTACAAGTAGACTCTCTAGGAATGCTTTTAGTAAGTTATAAAAGTGTTTGTAAAAACAAAATTCCTGACCAAATGAAGACATTTCACCAAAATCAACAACATTGAAATGCTTCTCGGCTGAACTTCTTAACTAAACCTCATGGATATTTGTCATCTTACCATGACCCCTGCATTGAAGTGTTTGTTTACACTAACTTTGGCAACTTTCTTCAGCAAGAGGCAAGGAACTGTGGTAAAATAAGAAATATCTATGCTGTGCACAAGTATGGACTAGGAGAGGAGTGGCTGATGGGCAGCCCAGCTGATCTCCCTCATATGCAGTGGCAGGACACATGGCAATAGTGCAAAGCTGCACCACGGGAGGCTTCTTTCCTGAGATGGTGGTCAGACACAGGGACAGGCTTCCTAAAGAGGTGTGGCATGCCCCATGCCTGTCCACATTTAGGAAACATTTGAGGAATGCCCTTAACAACAGGCTTAAATTTTTGGTCAGCCCTGAAGCAGTCTGGCAGTTGGACTAGATGATCACAGTAGGTCCCTTCCAACTGTAAAAATTTTATTCTATTCTAGTCTATTCTCACAGAAACAAAAAAATGATGTTGCAACATCACAGCTTGTAAAATTTTTGTTCTTTAAATAGGAGGCAGGTGGAGAGCAGCAGAAGCTTGCAACTGGATCGATAAATTGTAGTGAAGTGCAAATTTCAGCCAAGTCCTGTGTGTTCTAACAGCTCAGATGTACTTGGATTCAAAGGCTTCTTCTTGGCTTATTTGTTGAAAAGGTTATGTTTTAGAATGGCTTGTTGACGAAAAGTGTATTTTCCCCCTTAAATTTAAAGTCAAGTGGGCTCCCATTTCAAAACCCACATCATGTAGGACTTGAGAGCAGCTTTCTTGTTACTGCTGATATATTCTTTAAGAAAGCCGTGTTTCTTTAAACTTTCATGGTAAGCTGGCTTTACAAGCTAGTAAAGTAAAATGTCATAGCATAAAGTTATTGGTGAAAAGAACCACATCTGCAAAGCAGAGACTTCCAATAAATTGAGAAATGTCTGAAGCCAAAATGGCAGGGCAAAATTTAAACAAACCTTCCCCACCTAAGGAGAGGCAGACAGGCATAAACCATTCCCAGCAATCAATTCTGCTATTTGAATTCATCCTGACACTTGTTGGGCTCGGTTGCTGATGTGGAACCATGGCAGAAAGGCCAGGCCACCAGGGAAATTTGGCCAGCCTCCACATCTGAGAGTGAACCACCCGACTGCAGGTCTCCAACCCTTCTATCGCTTTTCTTTGTGTTCCAAGCATAAACTGTTTTGTCCACTGTGTTTCAGGTCTGCCACAATAAAGAAAATTCTTCGTTCACTGTTCATATAAGAGATGGGAAATACTGGAATGGTAAGGTTGCTTTTCAGGCAGACAGTTTAAAAGTAAACCTGTCAAGTTAATATTCATGATTCTGTTTCTCACTCTGGCTACTTTGCAGTTAATTATTGATATTGTTAGACAACAAAGAAAACATCTGAGAAAAGGCACTGCAGGTTTCTAATTTGTGAAAATTCAATATTTACATACATTGGAGACAAATCTGCTTTTAATGGAGATTCTCAGAGATTTTTGTGGGAAAGAATTTCCATACTGGCCTTGAGTGCCGTCATTAATACCAAGCAGAAATATCATCATACTCTTGAGTTGTTAGTGCGTAAGTCTCACCAAAACACAGTTAAGGTAGCCAGTGCTCACAGATATTCAGAACATGCATTTTCTTTCCCCCCTCCTACCCCTCCAAACCCTAGCCTTAGAACAACCCAGAAACTGTGAGGTCAGGTACCCAGCCATGCAATCTCAATCTCCAGACTGACGTCTCAGTCAGTGGCAATAAGCTGCAGGGCAGCCATCACATCCTGTACATTGCACAGCTCTACTGAGCAAGAGGGATTACCTGGAGCAGATTGTGATACTGTGATCTCAGAAGGCAATGCCATCCCATCTGACATCCTCATGCATGATCAGCAGCCAAGGTGCACAGGTACCAAAAGTTATCGGTGTCCTCATTTCACCCTGAATTATTTGGGTAGGAGGAGGCACAGGGTCCCTCAAGACCTGTCAGCAGGAGATGCATGTGGTCCATGGGGCAAGTCAAGAGCCACTGTGCCCAACAGGCTGGAAGCAAACTCAAAAGGTGCTTTTGGAGCTGCCATCAAGGCCTTGCAATTAAGCAGACATGTCTCCCCATTAGGTCTATGCTTCTATTCCAGGCCCAGGACAGTCAGACTCCTTAAAAAGTTAAGTCAACTAATAGAACACAATACTTTCCCTCTCCCTTAAAAAATGAGGACAGTATGGATAGGGAGCAGTAACAGCTGTACATTGACACACTAGCTTAACAAATAAGTTATTTGCCTAAAAAATGGAAAAAAGGAACTCAGCATAACTGTATGAAATCACACCTTTCACTCTGCAAGGCAGTCTTTCCATCAGGTTCCTGAACATTCTGAAATGTAAGAAATTACACACCGCTTTCTGAAGCTTTAATTTAAAGTAACAAAATATAATCTAAGCACCAATCAAATAGGGCTGGATTTAAGGAGTTAAGTATGTGGTTAGATGGAGGTTACTCTTCTGAAATGCTTACACCATCCCAGTCCAATAGGTACAACAGCTATGTTTTGAAATCTGCCAGTAGTGGGACAAATGGGAGAAATAATGGGTCTAGTCTGAGCCTCTTTATTCTCATTACTGCACTCTGATTACCGTACTTCCATAAAACATGGCATGTCTCATCCTCATTATGGCATGTCCCTTTTTTTCTCCACCTTCTTGCTTCACCATTTAGCCTTCTCCCCTCCTCCCCTCCTTTTTCCCCCCAGGGTTCCCCGGTAAAGCTCCCAGTCCTGCTGAAGCAATCTGTATTTTAAAAGACATTAAGCATGTCATTAGGAATTGGCAGGTGAAGTTTGCTGATATTTCCACAAATGTCACCAATAAAAGTATTAAATAAGATCACTGCAAAGACAAACTCTTCTGGAGTTCCAGCAGTAACCTCTCCTCGGCCTTTCAATTTCCTTTTTAGCACTACATGCAGTTAGATATACCTGCAGAGTCAGCTCCAGGTCCTCCTTCCACCCACTTAGATCTAAGTGCTTCTCTTCCAATTTAGGTAGTATTTTTCTTCATAGTATCAGATCAGATATTTTTGTTTATCTTAGTCCAGATAAAGAGGACCCACCACAGACTCTTCATCAAGATAAGGCATTTGCTAATCAAAAAGACTACCATGTTAGCCCGGCTTTGCAACCTGCTCAGTCTGTGATTCATTATGCTGCACTTACCCTTTGCCTTCCCTAAGTGCAATCATCCTCTTCTTCAAATTGTACTTTAACACCTTCACACTGTGTATTCTGAACCTAAAGACTGGCAAATCCCATAATGATCCTAAGCACAGGTATACCATTTAATTTTATTCCATTAACTCCTCCACGCTAGACTAGATTAACCAATCTTCCTATTTGTCCTCGCTACTGCTCTCTCAACACTTGAGAATCTCTTGCCTCATAGTTTTGCCAGTATAACTACTTCTGGAGGTTACCCTATGTTGAAGATTGCAATGCAAGTTGTTTTCCATTACCATCTGTATGGCAGACTGCCTTTGTCAAGTGGGCAGTTTGCTTTATCTCTCTCTTTGAGTGACCACACTCACACCTCCCTCTGGAGGGGGCATCTGCTGATGACAGACTATTGAAGGTCACTGCATGACTGATAAGAACAGTAACATCCCATTGGGAGATGCTCTGCGCAGAGGGAGGAGCCAAGTATTGCTACCCAGATATAATCTAGAAGTTTTTGAAACACCAGCATGGTTTTCTCCACTGGATTCCCCAGAGGAACAGCAGCTGTCTCTTCTTCCACTGGATCTTCAGAGGAAGAATACATCCTTCTCTACAGGTCCTCCTTGCTCCAACAGAACCACACCTGATACTTCAGGAGGACTGCAGCCACATTTCCAATTGGACTGCCACCAACACCCTGACCCACAGGGTGTCAGGTTGGGTTCTGACTCTGTCAGTGTTGTTCTAGTGTACTGCATTGTTTATTTTATCCTTTTATTTTTTTCCCTTTCCCTATTAAAGAACTGTTATTTCCTGCTCCCATATTTTTTGCCTGAGAGCCCCTTAATTTAAAATTTATAGCAATTCAGAGGGGTGGGGAAGGGTTTACATTCTCCATTTCAGGGGAGGCTCCTGCCTTCCTTAGCAGACACCTGTCTTTCCAAACGGAGACAGCCTAAAAATTGAATCCCAGAAAATCCTGCTTTGAAAATCATCTCTATTAAAATGTTAGTGTTATTTACCCTATGGACAATTGCCTTATCCTTCCATATTATCCATGTTTCCCTCAAATCCTCTCTCCTACACCTTCACTCTTTAGGTGCTTTTCCCACACACTCAAAACACGTGCCTGTGCAAATCTTTCTGAGAGGTTTTAAACCTTTCTGCTTGACACATATTGTAACTCCCCAAAAGGTAGAAAATCTTCAAAATGGTCAGACTGTGATAAAATGACTGCTTTCCTGGACACAAGGCACAGGGAATATGCAGTAGAGCCAGCCAGATCTTCAGGTTGAAAAGGAGGACAGGAATGGCTCTTTAGTACTAAATACCTCACATTTGTGTGAGTATGCTTTCAATTTACTAAATGACATAACCTCGGTTTTGGAGGTCTCTTAAAGGAAAAAAAAAATCAGATATGAAAATAAAATCAGTGAAAGACAGGGAGAGAACAATTCAAAATGCGGAAAAATTATAAAGATTTACTATTATGGCATTTGTTAATCCAGGGAGAACACCTCTATTAGTAGATAGCAATATTCAGGGTGTTGTAAACCTATTTCCCTGGATGAGGTCTGATTTATAGTCTTGGACAGAAATTATTCTTCTCATGTCTTACAAAAACAGAAAAAATCTTTTACTCAGCATGGTTTCAAGCTATACAAGTACAACACAGCGGAGACTCTGCTGCCTCTTGATGCCTTCTGTGTTGGTGTAAGTTAGCTCAAAGATGGCTTTATTTTTTAGAGTGATATTTTACAGGCTGTTAATCCAGAAAGTGGATTATTGCCTTTGGGTATTTTGTGAAAAAATAAAATAGAAATCAATTGAGGTATTTCATTTATTATAGCTGTTGCTGTGCATGGGCAATCATTTTTTTTTTCTCCCATAATATATTAGGCTTCTCTGCACTAGAACTTCCTGAAGCAGCCTCACTAACATAGTTCACTCTAACCCCCTTAGAGCCTGTCTTGTCAATTATCTGTGAATTTAGAAAGACTTGCACAAAAGATCATAATGAACTGGGTTTGAAACAGACTGTAAAGGTGTAAGGTACTGAATACTGAAGTTTGGAACAGCTACGGTGGAGATATGTCTTGTGCTAGGTCTTGCACTCAGACAATAAATGCTTTTTCATTTAAAGGTTATGTTAAAAAAGATGGAAGTAGAGATGTGAATTGAATGGGGCAGAACATGAATTGTCTGAGTTCTGCCTTTATCACTGGCATAGCCCTGTTGTACAGTATATTAACCTTGCTTAACTGTATTTTAATACTTTGCTATATTTTAAATTTCTCCCTGCCTGCTGTTATGCTGAAGATAGTTGACTTCTACTCTGACTTCAGTAATAAACGGTTTATTTTTTTTCTTAATCTAGAATATAATTATTTTTCCATATTTGCAGACAACCATCCCCAGATATGATGTATGCTTCTTGCATCACACCTCAGAAATGCAGTGTGACTGAGTTCATGTTTGCAAAGCACTTCTGAACCTCAAAAAAGAGCACATTCACAAAGCAAATTGTAATAAGGACAGATGTCAAAATTTGATAACAGCTGCAGCAACAGCACAAAGCAAAACCAGGCAAAAGTCATGACTGATATCTGACCCTCATTCATGCATCTCCAAATGCCACTAGTGTTTAAGACTGGTACCAAGAGGGGAATCACAGGAGTATGAGGAGAAATAGGACAGTCCTTGTGCCAGAATATCTGGATTTCCTGATGGACAGGAAATGGATGGATGACAGCTGAAGACTCCATTTAAGGTCTGCACTTTAGTTGGCAGACACAGATGTAAAAGGTTTGCAGGTAGAGCTCCTGGAAAATGTGATGACTGCAAAGAACAGCTCCCACTGTGAGCACTGTGCCTGGCTCCATCCAGCTCTGCCTCTGGCACATTGCTTGGCAGCAGGCTGGCACCAAAACCAGATCTGCCCTCAGCTTTCTCTCAGCTTCAGGAACACAGTGGATACAGGCACAGTTAACCACAAAACTGGGGTCTCTGTGTACAGCTGGGTCAGGACACTGCTACACTGGATTGCTTTTAACTTGTGACATGTGGCATATGCCTGTTTGTGCCTGGAGTCTGTTCTTTGTCAGATGGCATGAGAGAGGCTTTTAAACCACCATTCACAGGATGTTTGACACATTCAGAAATTCCCTTCTGTGTCAAAATAATAAAGTGGAGAAGTCTTCAGGATAAATAGAAAAAACTAGAATATATGTAGTTGTATACACTGATTAGCCCCCTGGAATGCACATTTAACAAGGCTTGTGAATGCAAAATTAATCTTAAGTTTAAAAAAAAAGTTTTGTGAAAAAAAGCTAGAGGGGTATTTGATAGGAGGCCAGAGTATTGTTGCCTGAAGTAGAATGATATTTACAGACCAAAATGTGCAAAACTGGAACATTGTTTTTGTCAAGTACAAATTAAGCTAATGTACCATTAAGAGCTAGAGGCTCATAGACATTAAAATCATGAGGTTAGGACACAGACTGTGCTATGACAAACTAACTGTGCAGATATGATAGGGATGATCCAGCACCCAGCTAGGATCTTGAAAAGCAACTTGCTGCTTCTCCTGTGGCATATTTAGGATGAGTCTTTTGAATACTAATATTACTCCAAGCCAAGATACTCTTTCATTTTTGTGAAAAGAACTAACAGTGGGTAAAAAGAACAAAAAGATATGGAGCCTAATGAGAGGTGAGGCACTACTTCTGGAGTCAGTATATATCATTTTGTTATGATGAACAGCTCTTCCCTAAGACAGATCTTGTATTTCTAACCTTGTAGCAGCTTCTTGAAGCCACAGAGAGGAATTGGAGGAATCTTGAAGCCACAGAGAAGGAAAAAGAAGGAATAAGATGGAAAAGAAGCTTATATCCCAGAATCATAAACTAAACTTTAGTCAGACAACATGGAGATTGTCTTTACACTGTTTTTCTCCACCTGCAGCTACAAAATAAAATTTCCTTCCATGCTGACTTTGCCTACCTCCCTTGTAATGTCTCTCTGACCTTTTTGATAATAGATATTTTCAGTATTAAAAAATCACTTGCAACTTTGCCCCATCTCATTAGTGGGAAGCCACAGGAAAAAAAGACAAAAAAACCCCAAACAACTGAGAGTTAAAATAAACTATGAACATCAAAGCAAAAGACTGTTAACTGTGGCTCACACACCTTGTGAAAAGTGAGCACATCCACCTGAGGCTCATGGTCTGATACAATGGCTGGAATGGCAACCAGAAAACAGACAACCTGATGAGACCCTCCAGACCCTGGAGGGCTCAAGCCTCTCTGGGACCTTGCTCTAACCACAGGGCCATGAGGTAGTGTGCTCTGGGGAGCTCTGCTGCCACCTGAGGAAAGGACAAATGGTTGGTGAGTGACACGAGATGAGCAAAGTGAGAGACACCTCTCTGAGGAAAGTCTCCTTGGATGTGTGTGCTCTAATTCCCTCCTGGCTCACCACCATGGCCTGTGGGGGCTGCCTTTCCTGTCTCTGGAATGACAGGTGCTCCAGCCAGTGACAACGCAGCCCTGACCCAACACCAGGCTTCATTTGCTTAACTTATCACTACTGTGACATCAAGGGTCTGTGACCCCCATGCATGACCAAGTAAATGCATGGAATTGCCAAAAATCACAGGCATTTCTACTTTAAAGGACAAGCTGTCCCCTCAAAGGAATGTTTCACCATCTACAAATTAATCCCTCAAAGATTTTTGCTGAGAATTCAGCAGGAATGAGAAAGAACAATTTCAAGAATACTGATGGCAGACAGAAAAACAAACCCTGTGGATTTTTGTAGGAGCTCTTTGCTTTCTCAGTACCATTGGAAAACTCAGCCCTAACTTTTTTCATAAATCATGAAAGAAAACATAGCCCCAAGCCACCTCCTAGCCACACAACAGTCAGTTCAGCAAAACAGGAGTGGGATGCAAACTGCCAGACAGCACAGAGAGATCCCCAAGCTTTTGAGGACAGCCAACAAGAGCCTGTACCTCTAGAAACAAAGGCAAGATATGCAAACTGAAAAGCAAACACTTCCATCTCTGTAAGTCTCTGCTGCTGCTTTTTTCACCATGTGTGGTTGTTACACTGTTTTCCACATTTGCTTCATCAAAACAATTATTATCTGCAGCCTTTTGAAATTATTTTCCAAAGATAAAACAATTATGTCAAGGACTAGTAAAAGCTCGTCACTGTTCCATATCTGCACAAATTACCTTGTATTTCAGATGATTTTATGTACATTTAATCACTACAGATTAATTAGATGGCATACAGCAACCAGCAAGACTGAAGAGCTAAATTCAGTTTAAGTACACATGCAGCTAACTTGTGGCTTTTAAGAACAATTTTAATTAAAAGTTCTAGAAAAACCATCCAGCTGAAAATATTGGGAGCTTTGGGATGGGCTTAGCATAGCTAATAATTTTATATTTAATCAAAGCAGCCTTTGGCTGTAATAAAAATCTATTTTCCTCTGGTAATAAATAGAGTAATTCTGTGAAACAGAATACATAATTTGCAAAATTTCATATGTACAGAAGATCCATGCAAAAAAGAGATCATTTCAATCCCAACCTTCAGAGAGCAGGTTGCTTTCCTTTTGAATATGTAAGACTATTTTGAAATCAGCTTTAAATATTATGCCATAACAGCAATTTCTGAAAAAGATGACCCAAAGTGCCTTGGGTTCCTCCAGAAGAGGGATAATAATCTAAAGTGACAGTAATTTTGAATGAGGCTGACTTTTCCAGTGAACCATGGAGAAAATGCAAGAAATGTCCCACTGGCTCAGACCAGCCACCAATGTAGCTCACTTCCAGCAATGGCAGTGGCAAATGCTGTTCAGAGGGAGGCCTCACATGAGGCCAGCTACTTTTGGCAACCCATCCCCATGTACCCTCCCAAGCACTCATAGAATCTTACAGACCATCCTTTAAAATGTCAGTTGCACAGAGAACCTGAAAAACAGCCTTTTTGACTTTGTTTCTACATAGCACAGTATAATAGCTGGCAGATTTCCAGCTCTAGCCAGCCTGGCCAAATGCTGGATTTGATCCATGCAATCAGATGAAAACAGCCCCATTAATACAATATAAACCTTCCAGCTTTGCAAGTCACAAAAACACTCATCCATCTACTTACACAGTGACAGCCAAGAGCTGCTACAGCATCTTTTCTACTAGAGACTTCCTTTCATTTATATGACACAAATTCCCAGTTGTGCTGCTGTAACATGTTTTTCATGTGGTCCTGCACTGAATTATATCCACTCCTTTATACTGGGTAGATGCAAATTTAAATAAAATAGCTACATTAATATAACATGATGCATCTTCTGCTCCTAAAATACCTAATGTTTTAAAATAAATTACAGCTTTGACTCTCTGCTTTCTTAGATGGGTCAGAATGCAAAACATTTTTCCTGCATTGAAATATTTCATTCATTTGTAGTTGTCAAAATACTTTCTTACCATTTTTTTTCAGTTAACACAAGAGACTGACTAGAAAATTATTGGTCTGATGCACCCTCCTGATACAATTAAATTGGCAAACAGATTAGGTATTGATCTGCTAGCAAATATGTATTGATGAATACCTGCTTATTGGGAATTAGTGTTGAAATGAAAATGAATGTTTCATTTATAATATATATTATGTGTATATGCACACACTGCAACCTCTGGTCATTAGGACTGAATTGCAGTAAATTTATAGATCCTTGCTTTACTATAAACACATGCCAGTACAGCTGATCTGCATAGATTTTGGGAGATGTTATAGGGAGACTAGCTGTAAGTGCCTTTCCTGTGGCAAAACCTAGTGCTGCAGTTCTCTTTTGTTGTCTTCTTTTCTACTTTCTGTGTGTATTACAAGTATATTCTCTCCCTTTCTTATCTAAGAATCAAAACCTGCTCTTCCTGATAGCACTGATGCAAGTGCAGTCTTTACCAGCATGTAGCACAGATTTAAGGCTGTTGAGTTGGCAGTAGAAAGCTTCTTGAAAGCCTTTCCCAAGAACCTCACCTTCATGGCCTGCTCTTCTAGCAGTACATCAAAAAACTTTGGTGCTGCAGTCAAATAGTTGAAACACATCTCTTAAGTCATCTTTACATCTCAGCAGTACTTTGTCTAAAGTGTTTACATCTCAGATTTACTTTGTCTGAAGTACCTATTGCAAAGGTATAGCATTTAAATGACTTTCCAGTAAAAGTGCGAAACACATTTAGAAATGCACAAGTAGAAACACACAAGGAGAAATGCTCTTATTGCCTTCCAAGACTTACAGTTAGGCCTTTTTTCCATGCAAATAGTCCTAGTCATTATCAGCTAGTTCATTAGTTTTGTTCTTGTCCATGCAAAACAATCTCTGGAACAGGATTCTTCAAACTAATTACCAAGGAGCTTACTGTCATATTTACCTTGTAACCATCATTTCCTAAAAGCAAGCCATTCTCAGTATCCAGCCACGTTTCTTCATTCTGTTGGATCTCAGTGTTGCTAGCTGCACTTCGTTTGGGACACTTTCCATTGCCCAACATATCATCACTATTTTTCCAGACATTGTCCAATTATATGATAGTGGATATCTTTGGAATAAAGACATAAATACATATGTCTGTTCTCTGCACCAAGAATGTGCAGAAAAAAGCACAACAAGTAGTATTTGGGTTCCATCTTGATGACAGGCTTTCCTAGTATTTTCCATCTACGTCTTTTTAGATGTCACCCCAAGGATGTGTTAGCCTTACTCTGGCAGTTTGTTCTATAAACAGTAAAGGCCAGAAATGTCTTTGTAGAAAAGACAGATCTTGAAGAAGAATCAATCATAACCACAGAATTTGAGGTATAATACCCTTCAGTTCTACCAGTGAATCTTCCAGAGCAAGACACTTATGCCAAGTTGTAATACCTTAGAACTGATCAGAAAATAAAGATGATATTTTAAAGTAGTAAAAATTAGCTGTATTGATCAACAACTGTGCATTTAAGAAGAGCAATAAAGACAGATGAGACTGTATGTTCAGCTACACAGGGCACCAATAACATTTCACATCCTGAAATGATAGAAAGCTTCATGTCTGTAACACTATGTATGTCCTTGAGCATTGCCTTCTGTTCCTTTACACAATTGTTTCCCTCTGCATATTTCATGGGAAGGAGACTGGAAAGAGGAGTGCTTAATAAATGGAACCATTAAAAAGATTGGATTGCTCTTGCTTTCATAGGCATTATTGCAGCAGAAACCATTCATCTATTCTGCTCTGAGTAAATTTTGTACCTAAGTCTTAGTAAAAATACAAGTGCATCAAGACAGTAAAAATGGTAATCTGACTGATGATCAAAACTAATCAAAATGCTGCTTTATAGGTCCTTTTGCTGATACATACCTTCAGGATCTGCTTTAAGAAGATACAAGAACAACTGATCATTAGAAAAAAAATCAAAACAAACTGAACATCAGAAAAAAAATCAAAACAAAATGTCTATACACAGTAGGTCAGAATATGGAGTGTCTAATTTCTACTGTAACAAAGTACGTTGTACTTGTTCTCATCTCTATTGTTTTCAATAAATGATTTAATAATAGAGCATTTTTCTGTTTCAGTGACACCCAACACAGTGCTAGTCATGGTGTTATTGCTACTATTATCTAAAGCCATCAGAGCAAAATACATAGAACGTGATAATGTATCTTGTACAAGAAAAGGTCATGCAGCACTTCCACAATTTGCTGATCCTAAATATATGTAGAGTTGTATCACACTGCATTATAATCACATTTCTGACGTGATATAGCCAGCGTGCACGATAGCAAGTTTATGGTACAGTGCCAATTACATGACATTGTGGGAGAACAGACAAAAGTTGAACCAGCATAAATTTAGCATGGTGCAGACAGATGATATCTGATTTGGTATTAAGCATAAGCCTGCTGTTAGGAAATTAGCCAATCAACATTTTTTCCCACAAAACTGAAAGATGAATTTTAACACAGTTAATGGTATGTGAGATGCAGTCACAGAATTTTCACACTTGTATTTATGAGCCTTGGAGCAGCATTTACTGCATCACTGAATTTCAGCCCAGGAGAGAAAGGGAAGATACATGGAATTTAGCCAGGAAAGCCTTTCTGCTCATCCAAAACAGGCATAACAGCTTTAAATGAAATGAGGACTGGAGCAGTTGCTGTGATTTAAACACAGCTGTATTAATCATACAAAGGCTAACAAAAGTGTAGTTAGCCCATGAAGAGCAAGAGGTGATGTAAGCAAGGAGGAGGAGCCCACAGAGAAGAACAAGGAATCAGCAGGTTGGAACAGTGAAGGGCTACATCAGTCAGATGTAGAGGATGAGATAATGATACAATATGCTCAGATTTCTCTATCTAGTTCATGATTTGGGGTATGACTGACATTTGTCCATCTCCTATGCCGAGCTTCCTGTTTTCCAGGTCTAGTTATACAACAGATTTTATTGTATTTGCAGAACAAGCTATCATAGTAGTTGTTTTTATTAATTGATGGAGATTGGATCCATTATTAAAATGGAAAAAAAATTAGATACTGTTTCTCTAAGACTCTAAAAATGAAGTTTCTGTGTAAATGAAATGGAAAAAAAAATAGAATCTGTTGCTATTACTGGACAATATCAATTAAAGCTGGATTTAACAAGTTCTAAAATAATATTGACTACATTGGCACAAGGTAATGTCAAACCACATCACCAATTAAGAATACAGAAAACTGAAAAACTTGAACAAAGTATACAGAGATAATTAATCCTCTAATTAATTAATTAATCCTCTAATTAGGAGGCTAAAATTAGATCAGGAATTGAAGGGTGAACTGTTTTAATCTTCACTTATCTATGCAGAAGAGTTTCCATATTTTACTTTTTAAGAAATTATTCATCTTTTCAGTTCAGGTGTATCAATGCATTTTTTCCCCAGGTATATGACAAAGACTGCAAATCACATGTGCATGCCTGAGTTTGAGAAATTTCCTGTCTTAGTTTAGGAATATACCCACTCAGGTAAACTGGAAAAGCAAACACATCACAAACATTCTTTGGATTTAGAGCTGAACTGAGTTTCCAGAACTTATAAGGAATTTAAAGCTTTTTAGGATATGTCTGAAAATCAAACCCTTTACGTATTTTCTGCTCAGGAAGCATTAGCTTTTTAGCACCAGTTATTGTACAGAAGTCTTGCTCATAGAAGCTTGTGTCCCATACTTAGGAGATGTCCTCTGCCAAAGACAGTAGTTCACTATTGAAATTACTGGGCATAATCAGTCTTCTGTTATTCCTAAAAAAAAGTTTTAAAAATAATGAACTGCAGACCGAGGCCTTGAAATCATCCAGAATTAATCATCATTAGATCCAGTAGTGTGAGTCAAGGCTAGAAGTACCATCATGCTGCTGAAGGAGGATTTGAGTGAAGAGAAACAGAAAGGAGAGATGAAAACAACCAAAGCATCTGCTACAACATCATGACAGGCTTGTACCAGGGAAAAGGTTTCAAGTCAATTTTATCTGTCCCTCAGGGCCACAGTGAGCCCATTTTTTAGTCAAAGAGAAAAGACAAGGGATTTGCTGCATCAGTATTACAATAAGTAACACTTGAAAAACCAGGCTAAGTATCCCAAACTTCAAACCTGCCATGACTGGGATTTGATCAAGACAGTGATACTTAAAATGCAGGGCATAGCACATGTTACAAGATCGAATTCCAGCTCCTGCTACCACCTGCCCTGGTGCCTATGTCCTGGCTGGTACATAGGCAGGGTAATGGAGAGCAATGGGAAGCAAACTTTTAGGTTTTCTTCTTCAAATGAAATCCAGGAATAAATGTGTTTCAGCTTTTAAGTCTCACAAGTTTAAAGCACATCTGTAGTTATTCTCTAAATTAGATAAGGCACCAGGATCAGATACAGTACATTAAAAAAGAAACCCTGTAGAGATAGGCAAAGCTTGTTCACTCTTGTTATGGACCACTTACAAGGTCTTTTTTTGGCATTCACATCTTTGTTAAGAGTTATTTAATTTTTTTTTTAAGTTGCACGACTTTTATTGGTGAGTAAAACAAGAACAGCAGGATCCAACTCCTATCTCTGTAACTCTTTCATCTGCTTAGCTGACTGTATTAGCCACTTTCCCTGAATGGAGAATGGGGGAAAGTTCAACAGCAGACTGACATAATAATGAGGACACAAAATATAGATGAAAAGAATACATGCCTAAATGTCTGATGAACTGATATTAGCATATAAATGCAATATATGTACAACAGCAGCCTTTGAATTAAACCACAAAGAACACTGTCTACTTGATTAGTTGTTTATTTTTCCTTTTGAGGGAACACATCAGAGCCACAGATTGATACTTTAATAAGGAACACGAAAACCTTTAGTCAAGATTAAAAGGGCTAGTAGTTAGATGTCATAATTCATGGATACTGATTGTGCAGGACTTTGACAAGAACCATTAATTGTCACTCTGTAGCTTCCTTCTGAAGTCACATACTCAATTTAGTTCTAGTTCTTACAAGATGTGGTAGGATCATTAAAGGAAGCTTGGGGCTAAGCACTGATAATGGGACTATTTTAATATTCTTAGTACTTTCACAAGGGAACAGCATGTCATACATCTGTTCTATGTATTTCACCTAAGGTCTCTAAAGGAAAAAGAGTCTTTTTGTTGTCTCCACTGTTACCTAAGACAGTGAGATGTTAGGGTTTCTGCACTCTTTTGCAAGCCTGTCATACAGTAGAAATTTGAAAAAAAAGCCCACAAAAAGGCCCAGCTCACAGATGGCTTTCATATTTCCTTTGTACCTTTTGGACTAATCTTACAGATTGACTATTATTTCACAGTAAAAGGAAAAAAAAAATCTAAACAAAGGATGCCTTCTTTCTTTCTCTGAAGGTTTCAGGAGTTCTAGAAGATCAGAATTTTCTTCTCCAATGACAGTCAGAATGGATGAACCCCTAGATTAATGTAAAATTAAACAGAATTTTTCCCATTCTCCTTTATTTCTTGTCTGCAGTTGCTTCAGAGCAGTAAAACATGGCAGCATAAACAGAGGCTAAATGTGCCCATGCAGGCACAAAGCAGAGGAAAAATTCAACATGAGTACAGGTCTCAGTGTTCATTATTAAGGCAATAGCAGGGTTTAGGTCAAATAAATAAGCATAAGAAAGGCATGGGGGCAAAGAGGGTTCCTTCAGGCAACGGGTCCCTCCCGCCTGAAGGACTGGCAGGTTTATTCCACTACAGACTTATACTATTACAAAACCACAAGATAGCATCCACCTCACCTGCCTTTTAGGTATCTGAAGCTGTATGTCTAAATGGCTGCAGGCTTCCTTTGAAGTCTGTGGGGAAGAGAGCAGCTTCAAGCCAATGCATCTGATCTATTTAAGCTCTGCTAAGGCAGAGCTTACCTGCTCCCTCATAGTGCTTGTTTCTTACCCTGTTTTTCACAAGGCCAGACACATGGTTGAAATAAGGAAGATGAATCTTATTCAAACATCACTCATTTCTTGACAGCTTGACTGTTGATCTCAGTTACTGTGAGTTACTATTTCATCTGGTGAGCAAATGGGCATCAGCCTCCATGGAGAGGAATATATAAATTAAAAAATCCAGCAAGTGTATAATTAAATAACTTAACTAACAATCCACCAGAAGTTTTCGTTCATGTAGTCTTACTTCCATGTTTTTTTTGGTAACTAAATGCAGATGCTTGCTAATTAACATCAGTGTTTTAATGGCTTAATATAAATACTGTCACTGTTCACACAGGACCACTTCCAGTCTCGCTTCAGACAGATATTGAAGTCAGGATCTGGCTCTATGCCTCAGTCACAAGGGTTTTTCTTTTTCTTTTCTTTCCCCTTTTCTTTTTTGAGAATGAGTGTGAGCTATTTTTCAAAGTGAGACAACAAAACTGGTATTATTTCAGGATGCTTCAAAACGGAAGCCAATTCACTCATCATACAAAAGGAAACAAAGCTCTAGAAGAAGGTTCAGCACTACAATATCCCCTGAGGTTGGCCAATTACTTTTGGTTGATTTGGAAGATTCAAATCCTGCTTTGTTTACAACTAATTCTATATTATTTAACACATTATTGCTGTTGACATCACATTAATTAAAACAGCACAGAGACAGATTGTTCCAGCTCTTGAAAACAAAATGAATAGAAGACCCCACAAGAACAGATTTCTCTTCCTCACACATTGCAAACACCAGATCAGAGCTAGAAGTATTTCCTGTCACAAATTAAATTGGTATTTACCAATCTTTCAGCATCTGAGCAATTTCTGTTTTGATTACACACAGCACATGATAAATTAAAAACTGCCAGAAGTTTCACAAAAGCATTCCTGGAGCTAATAACCACTTCCTGTGTATCTCTCTCAGATCACATGCACCACAAGGGGAATTAAGTGGACTCAAAGGTCACAGAAAACTTGTGTATGAGGAGGGAGTTCAGTCTCAGCAGCCCCTGAGCAACACTGATTCCAGACTGGAGTCATGTCCTCTTTCCTATGCCCTAAGGAGTTGATTTAGAGCAGTAAAGGAGAAATATATCTGGGAGAAAAATCACAGAAAGCAGTTTCTAGGTATTGAAAACCATCTCATTTAAATGTTTACACATTTAAATGTGTAGGGTAGGGTACACTAGGACAGCTAATCTAGATACACTTACCATTCAATGGCTACTCACCCATCAATTAGTTCTTGATGCCACCAATGGAAAAGGGAGTTTTTCCTTTGGTTCCTGGAGCCTGTGAAGGCTGCTGCTGAGATCCTGTTTGGGATCAACAGCAAAGCAAGTACCTTTTTGGACAACACTGCTCTTAATCCCTCTCACTCAGCAATATCCACCCAGAGCAGGACTGCTGATATTTTGTCTCATGCTGAAAAATTACAATTTCTCTTCTCAGGTTCCTCATAATGAAGATTTTCTTTTCCACCCACTGATTGCAAGAACCAGAATAACTGCAGATGTTTCTGTTGCACACCATTTTTATATTTTATTTTATGTACTTTTTTCTCCTAACTCCATCTCTTCTCCCAAGCTAACACACCATCTCTTGTCCAAGGAACTGTGACCTCTGTATCTCCATGTGTTCGATTGTAATGGATGCACTACGGAGAGTTCATTTGTTTCATACAAATGGACTATGGGAGCACCTTGGAATGACCACACATATTTCAGGTGTGCTATTAATATCAAATAAACTATTTTAACACATCCTTAATCTTTCTTTAATAATCCATTCTAAGTAAATTATCTTGAAGCAATGCTGGACTCTGATTGATGGGTCTCTCTATAAAATCTCACTCTTGGCTCAGCACAAAAGAAATACCCTACCAATTACAGAAAGCTCACTCTGGATATTCAAACCAGATTCTTGAAGAAATAACAGGATGGAAGAGAGACTGATATTTCTGAAAGTAGTTCAGTGAGTCTTGAATTCTCTCTGAAACAAGATAGATGCCTTCCTCTGCTTGCTCACAGCACTAACAACTTGCCCTGTATATGCATCCCCAGAGTTATTGCCAAGTGCAGCACCACTGTACATGAAGCACCACCACCTCCATGCAAACATCCCTTATCAGAATGTATTTGCACATCTATACAAGGTGACTGCTTTAAAGACATGGACACTTACTGGAAGAGCCTGTGCCTATGCTACTTGAATTATTGATCAATTACAAACAGATTACTAACTCTGAATCATTAAAACCTTATAATAAATCATGTAGATAAATAAAACATGCCTAGGGTGAATAATCTTCTTTCTCTCTTCCTCTTTCTGAATTCACTACCAGAAGCATGGCACTAATCTATTTATAGTAAGGCTACCCTCTAAAAGCCCAAAGTCAATATTTAAGAAGCTGGTGGTCTTCTGAAGTAAAAAGAGTACTTCCTTAGGCTTTATTATCTCAGCTGACAAACCAGACACTCCTAATAAGTTCACCCTACAATACCTATGCCTCTGAAAAAATTCATCATAAATAATTGGCAAATAGGGTAACAAATTGCTTTTTTGTTCCTTTAAAGATATTTTATTCCTGTAATTTTAACAAAGAATCCTTGAAAAAATGCAGTTAAATTATCTAGCAATACAAATTACAGTGCCCTAATTCAGCAAAGGCAACTGAGTATTAAAAACAAATAAATTAGGTCAGGTAAGGTAAGTCACAGTACCTCAGAAATTAGCTTTGCTAACCTATATTTCAGCATTAGTATGCTGATTTCTAATTTCAAAAGGAATTTCCATACTTCATTGTAGCATTAATTAGCAAACAGACCCCTTTTCCTTCCTCAGAAAGAAAACACTTAGATTCTGGTTCAAAGCCTTCCAATGCCTAAAAAAAATAGAAAATGTGAAGTTTAAAAAATACTCAAGACCCTAAATAGTTTGCTGGATCTAGGCCCTATTGCTTGTGCCATAGGGCACTGCTACTTGATGTATCAGTCTTCTCTGCTTGCTGCTTTACTTTGCTCTACTAAAGGGTAAGCTGAATTTTACTCACTGAATAAGCCACCAAATTTGGGGTAGACCTGGGTGGTCCCTAAAATTTTACCAGAGCCATTGTCTTTAAAGAAAGAAATGTGTAGAACATAAAAGAAAAAGGCTAATACTCCAATGAAGTAGCTGGTTTTCTAATTTCCAATTATGAAAATACGTCTAAACTTGCTCACCAGAAGTGAGTTGGCAAATACTCAAAATAAAAAATTTGACATGAATTCACAAGGTCATTCTTATTTTCTCCAAAGCCACATCAGATTGTGCTCTGTGAAGCCAGCATTAATCAAATCTAGCAGAAGTCACAAATCTCTTATTTCACTAAGTCATGATGTTGGTTGCTTAGAAACTCAACAAAGTATTACCAATTGTATTTTACTGTTTATTTCATTTTCTCCAGAGCATAACCCAGGCTCAGCAAGCTTTACATTCTTTCAACTCACATAGCAGTCTCTTCAATGGAAGAAACCTTTCTCTTTATTCTACATACCCCTAAGTCTACAAATAAATGCCAGTGTGGATCCCAGTACAGAGATGGAACCTTATCACCACCCACATTGCTACAGGTGCTTCTACAGTTACAGAAGAACAGTAGTAGGATAACAGTATTTACACACCCCTGGCACAGAAACTGCCCTAATTTCACTGTCTTCCTAGACAATTCAGGGCTGTGCCCTTACAGAAGTAACATAATTCAATCCAAACTTTAAAGCATTTTTAAACTCAGAATAAATATGTAAACTGTAATCCAAGCAAATATTATGCAAGTGTGGCTTCCACTACTTATTCTGCAATTGCTCATGCAAAAGAGGCAGACTCAGAGCTGGAGCTGTCAATATTGTGACTGTCAGTGCCAAGAAAAAAAAACCACACCAACGCTGCTGGGAATATCAAAATAAAAGTAGACTTCAAGCTTTCTCCAGGACAAGTAAAGCCACAACAGAAGCCTTCCCCAGCAATGCGACAGACATCCTCTCTTGCTGATAGAAGCCCTTCTTGCCTGATCTTTGAAGAGTTTTGACAAAACACTGGGCAGTAATTTATTTTGTCTTACCCTAGTCATGATCATCACTTCTCTATGCAAGTTCATCATGTATGGGATGGTTAAGTGGATGCAGCTTAAGCTAAGTGGCCCTTTTGGCACTTAAAAGGGGAGGATTTGTACAGCGGAGCAGGCAGGAGCAGACCAGTCTGCTGAGAGCAGGATGGTCTGACAACAAGGCATAGGGCTGAGCAGGCCAGCAGGGGCTTGCTAAGGAGGTCCCTTTCAAAAACTGAAATAGGTTAAAGGAGCATGAAGTATGCTTTCCTCTTGATGCTATAGATAGTGAGACAACAGCAGGTTGCTACAAACACTTTGTGTTTTATCTTATTCTCAAGGAATGCAGAAAACCCAAAAGTGCTGGCACTCAGACACTACTGCCCAGAAGTATTTGCTTTCTTGTACACATACAGGGAGGGACATGTTCATAAGGAAGCACAGATTAGTATTATTAATGTATGTCAACATGTTAACAGCTAGACAATGTGGAGGATTGATCAGGAAACTGAAGTACTCTCTTAATAAGAATGCATAGCCAACAGTCTGTGCCTAGAATTTTGTGTATCAGTATATAAGCAAAATAAACAAACAAGCAAAAAATAAAGTAAAAAGAGGAACACAGATTGACAATGAGTCTGTGAAATTTGCTATATCAGCATACTATTTATGTCATCATCTTTCTGTAACTTACTATGGATGTTAAATCACATCTCTTTTTTAAGACTATAATTAGTGCCCCTTTAGTGATTTAGGGAATTATGTGGAACTTCAAGGATGCAACAAAAGGTGAAAAATCTTCTAAACACTGGAGGAAACTGGACCTCATTTTCAAACAAATGTTTCTGACTCTTCAGCTAATGGAAAACAAACAAAATCTCAAATACTGAACATCTTTGAAGATGTCAGCACTTTGATTTTGATTTTAATTACATGAAACTCTGCAAAACTGAGTCAAACACACATCAGTAATCCCCAATTGGATTCCTTTTGTTACATTTCAGTAAACCCCAGGTGGATTCCTTCATTTACTTCGGAAAAGAAGGAAATTCTTTCTTGCAATATATCGTTTTTTCAGAAGAAAAATGATTTTAACTTTAGGATTGCTAGTTAGTCTCAAAATAGCATAAATTATCCTGCAAAGACTATTTACACAAAAAGAATATGAAGTTCTGTCCCTTAAAATTAGTGGCCTCTGCTGACATTTATAAAAGCTCTGCAAGCCATCAGGAGTCCTCCAAAAGCTGTTTTAAGCAAAGTGAGCTGAGCTAATTTGTAACTTCAGTGCTTTGTTCTACATCCAGAGCCAAAAAGTCAGTCCAGTGTCTCAAGACAGGGGTTACTTTATGATGTTACTTTACTGATGCCACCAACAGTACAGAGAGGACAGAGCCAGGCTGTCCTCAGTGGGCACAGGTCAAACCAAGTGAAATCCCAGTCAGACATCAGGTAAAAAGCTTTGCCACAAGGATGATGGAACACTGGGACAGGTTCTACAGGGAGGCTGTGCAGATTCAATCCATGGAGAAACCCTGAGCGACCTGCACAAAACTGGCTCTGCTGTGGGAAGGAGATGTAGCTGGTGGCCTCCGGCCACCCTCTCCAACCTAAACAGTTCTAAATGAATCTGTACTCAGCATGAGTACACAAAGGAAGAGAAGTGAAGAGAAATAAACCACTTACCAGCCAGCTGGGCATTTTAAGGGAAAAAAAAGTGGCCTTACCTGAAAAACATAAGAGAAAGCAAAATGTTAACAATTCATCAAAATCAGCAGGGTAATGAATTGCAGTAACTCTCTGTACATAAACAACTTACACAATTATGCTTTCACAACATTGCAAACATTGGCCTCAATATGTTCAAACCCTGTAAAAGACACAGCTATGCTGAAATGCATACCAGGGTCTCCCGACAACTGAACCTCCTGCAACTATGCCCACAGCTCAGGGAAAAGAAGTTTGTCATCTGTAGGCTCTGTGACCTGAACGTTTTCATACTCACTTCCTCACTATTTCAATTCATCAGACATGTGCCAACATTTCTTGTAGACAATTTTACCTTCAGTCCCTGCTGAGGATCTGTCCACTAATGACCATAATGAAACATGCTTTGTGTGAGAGCCTGTTCATTTATTTTCATTCCCGTGAGTGCCTTCAGAGACCAGTGTTGCAATCACGGCTACTTACTATTTAATTCCCAGCCAAATTTATGGTCAAATTGAAAAATGGATGCAGGCTGCCTGATGCAGCATGCTTTTGTCTGAAGTGTCCTCATGGAATCATTATACTTGCATTAATCTTTAATCTGCAATTAAACAATCAGTTCTATGTAAAAGATAGCTGCAAACAGATCTCCTGAATGTGTACTAGGCAATATATCTTAATGAATGTATGTGTGCTGTCGAGGGTCTGCAATTAGGACAGCATCCATCACTGGGCCCCAGGTCAGCAAAAGGTTAGGGGGGAACCAAACCTCCCCCAGGTCCTGAGTGTCCAACCATGCTACCTGTCCTGCTCTAGGGCTGTGCCTGCAGCAGTAGAGAACATTGAGAGAAAAGCCAGGTGGGGGTGGGAAAGGAGATACAATGGATTAAGGCATGGCCTCGCTGATAAATCTGTCTTGGCAGAAGATGCAACCTGCTTTGAATCTGTTTCTTTCCAATTAAGAAACCTGTTTCCAGCTTGGGCAGATGCTTAATTGGAGACTGAGGCTGCCAGGCAGGCACCAGAGCCATGATCATTAACAGGTAGTTTGAAGCCATTAAGGTGCTCCTGCTTGTCAATTCCCCTCTCATATACCAATGACATAAACAAATGCATCCTCTTCCCCATGGCAGCAAGCTCACCTTGCAGGGGGATTTGCACATGTGTGTCCTGCAAACACACCTTTGGTTTCTGGGACTGTGAAGTTATTACATCAGCACCCAAGGCATGTGAGTCTGCAGGGAATACAAGGGGCCTTCCTGCCCGGTGTCAGTGTAATACTAGAATGGTACCAAATGGCTTCAACAATAGGTAAGCAGAAGGGCATCTGTTTCAGATTTGACTATAATTAGATCTTGGTAAGAGATCCGTCTGCTCATGTGAGGTTTTATCAAATGCTCTTGCCTAATCCATACAAGGAACCAGTTTTCAGGCCTCAGTGGACAGTGTTTCTAATGCAAACACGGGCACAACCCTAAGAAACTCTACACCTGTGCAGAGTATTCTGTATGAATAGATGACTGCACCAATACAGCAGGTTTTTAATTTAATTTAAGAACATGGGGAAACAAAACTACAGTGATACCCATGAATGCTGTCTTATTACAGGACATTTGTCCCTTCCCTGTTTTAGACCTAATAATTCCCTCACTGGTGAAAAAAAAAAATAAAAATCCACTGGATTAATGTCAAGCAGTGAGATTCATTTTGTTTTATCTTACAAGGATATCCTGACAAAAAAATCACAACTGCCTCATTTAATGATGTAAAGAATTCACTACCATGTACCATTTGCAGCTTACAAATTAGCCAATCTTGACAAATATACACTAATTAAGGGCAAGAAAGTAAAAGACACTTATTGATTTCAAGGTCTGAAGCACCAGAAAACTGATTAAATATATGTTGTTAAGGAGTTAATAAATGAATTAACTCTGCTATGCCATGCTCCATGTACACACAAGGCTATGGTAGCTAAATGGCAATTCAATGCTATAGTCTTCAATTATTTCCAGTGGGCTAATAAGACAAGCAATTAGACCATTGTGTTCATTTCAAACCACAGCATTAACACACCCACTTGTGCAAAGGAATAAATGATACCCATCAGGTGGGGACAAAACTGCCATGTATAAAATATTTTGCAAATAGAAGACCCATTTGTTTAAAGAGAAGTCTAAGTCAGCTGCTACATAAAAATAATAGAATTTTACAGCTGCAGAGTGATCACAGGAACACCATAGCTAAGGGAGGAAGATCTCCCTCACCAAGAGGGAGAAAATTCCTACTTAAATATATAAGCTTTTAAATGGATTCTATGCCCTAGGTAATGCAGACCATGATGGACTATGACGACTGCAAAATGATTAACCAAGACCCTTCTTGGCCCCTTGGTCTTTGTCCCTTTACCTGAACCCTAGTCCAAGTGGAGTAGCACCACTCTGAATTGTAGCCCAAGTGGAATGGTACCATCTTATTGCACTTTGGGATAAAAGCCCAGTAGTTCCTGACTTGGGTTATGGCCAGAATGGAAACTTACTGATGACCAGATCAAATCACCTTGCAACCCTATAAACAGTACTCGTAAGTGAGGCCCTTTGAGCTCTCCTGGACTGCAGCAGCTCCCTCTGAGTGGGACACGTCTCAGAGCTCACGAACCCTCCAGCTTTTGATACTCAAACTGTCACTGATGATGAGGCCTAGGCTAATTCTGCTCCCAACACACAATTCCATGCTCCTTGAGGTGCAACCCTTCCTTGCCTGCTGGGAAATGCAAAGGAATTTGATGTGAGTATTCCACTGCACCTCACACATTTTACCTGTGTGTATATGAATTGATTGTGACATCAATGTTATTATCTCAAATCCATAGTTAAGGCACTGTTATAATTGGTAGTTACCCTACCGACCTGCTTTGTAAAGGGTAAAGCACTCAGTGATTAAGTGCTGCTAAACCCTTTTGCACCCTTATCTGTACATCCATATCCTTTGCATCCTTACCCCCTTTTGCATTTTGAACTTCCATGTAAATCATAGCAAATTGTTTCTAATTTGATCTTCCTTTATATGCTTTAACCTGTGTAGTAAGTTATAGAGTGAACCTTGCAATCAAACTCTGTAAAGCTGCATTTTCAAAAATATATGTTAAACCCTATAATTCTCAGTTATGTGCACATTTATTCTTCCTCCTTTTTCTGTTTTCCCCTTCCCATAAATTATGAAGCTGTATACTGAGCCATGATGAATAACCGTAGCAATAATGGGCTTGCTCCAAGAGTTCTTCACTATTTTGACAATGCCAAAATTAAGAGCAAAGCATGTGTTGCTGTGCATCTGTCAGTCACACAGCAGTCTCCTTTGAGGTCTATCAATGAGCACAAAGTGGCGGGTGGTCATCTGAACAACACACTGTGCTTCCGTACTCCGCTCAGCAGTCTGCACAATTGTAACCAGGGAGCTGCAAGGATAAGGAGAGCAGATTTTTTCCAATCAGGTTAAAATGTTTCAAGTGGCCCATTTTCACTTTCTGTATACTTCTGAAAGATGACTAGGAGTCAGTGAGAGAGATTAAGCTCTGTTGGAGGTGCACTGTATTCATAATATATTAATAACCAAGAATGACTCAATTTTGGTTTTACACTGGCAGTAGACTAAACTACAAAAGGACACATACGTGACAAAGAAAACTGAAGGAAGTGACAACAGGTTACTTTCCAGTACTAGAGGACCTTGGAAAACTGTAAGAATGAGGTTCTGTGCAAAAAAGCTGTAAACCAGTTGTTGCTGAACAAATTTCCACAATGAAAAATTGCATCTATGCACTTGGAAGGAAATAGAAGCTATGGAAGGAAAGAGGTGCTACTAATGAACAAACTTCTTACTGGACTATGTCAAAGAAAAAAGCATTTCTTAAAGGATTGTGATAATTCAGATTTGTCTTGCTGATTTGGTATTATTTCCTTACTTTGCTCCCATCTGTGACTGGGAGACTCACTGAACTGAAAATATATTTGCAAGATGCAATTTCAAATATCTGAAGACACAGCATTACTACAAAACACTGGCTTGAAGCATATCATGCTTCCTTACAGAGGCTTCCAATTTCCTTTACCCAGGTACTGAAATTCTACAGCAACTACCTCCACTAAGTATTTCTGCAGGCTAAGCAAATGCCCACCAAATTTTGAAACTGACTTTATACAGATTCAGATATTATTTTCCACATATTAACTGAATATCCAAACCATAAACTATGTGCTCAATGATTTCAGGAGAAATCCAACCCAAAACAACCAAAAAACCAAACCCCAAACCCCCTTGCTCTTCTGTACCTTTATTTTGCAACTGCAAGTGAAGAGGAGAAAATAATTAACTTTTATAGCAGCAATAACAAAACATGATGTCACAATAGTAAAACCGGAATCAGAAAATTATTGTATTGATCCTGAAATGTGTGAAGGATTGGTCATTGCTGTAGGTTACCCACAATCTGATAATGCAAATTTTGGCCATTTCATCACACTGTGCAAACACGTCTTACATTCTGCTGGGAATTGTCTGCAATCACCCGCTTTCCTAGGAAAGATGAAGCCACAAAAATTCTTAGGTCTAAGGCTTTTAATGCTTCATAGCTCTCTTCAAATGTTGTTCTCTTGTCTCTCAACTTCCATTTGTAATTTTCAGAAATATTCCAGCAACAAAGTACCCCCAACAGAGTAAGAAATTAAGGACCTCTTATAACGGTTACCCAGGTGCTCTACTAATATTTACCACCCTTCCACCTTCTGACACTTCACCACATAATTTTTTGTAATGCCATCAGCTATTATCAGCTAGTGGAAATACAGAGCATATAAACATATATGAACCACAGACACATAAAAAGTGCCATACGCATGAGTTCAGGAAACTTAATGTCCAAGGAATACTACTAGGGAAATAAACACCAGGAAGAGAAAAGGACACTAAAGAAGGCAAAGGTTATTTATTAATTCAGGGTGTTCTTGTCTTCTGTGTCTGAAGATCAAGACCATGCATTGTAAATGGATCTAACATTCAGGAATATGCTGTGTTTTTTCCATTGCAAAAGTATGATCTATAGATGATCTACAGATCGGGGATCTGGTGATAGATCATAACTTCAGTGGAAGGCGAAGCCTGCATTTGTCGGTGGGTCATGGATTTTTATATTCTTTGCTTGTGGTATGTAAGAGAATGAAATATGCTTTACCTGTATGATCTCTCTCAGATATTAGAAGTAATGTATTTTGAGGTTTTTTTCCTGGGGAATGAAGCCTGAAGAACAAAACATTGCACAATGTATATGCATTTTTATTTCACTAGAAAACATTGAGCGTGAGGGAAAGTGAAAACAAGACAAAAAACAGACACAAAAAAATCTTCGGCTAACTTTTTATACTGCATCTTCAAGAATGTTACAAAGATTGGTCTGTTGATGTGCAGATGCTACACCTACAGGCATTACCTATGCAGAGAAGCCATAAATTACCATGCCCTTAATTTGGCACTTGAAAGAAGTCACAAAATGTAAATAGGAAGGCATGATATATACCATGAGGTCGGTTCTGTCTTGTATTTTTCCTTTACTTGTATACTCATTTTAAAACTCAAAGAAGCCTATTTTAGCAATCTTGCCATTAACTTGCCCAAAGAAAATAAAAGCAAGGGATGGGCAGCTCACTGTTCTTTAGGCTTTCTTTTCTTCTGCAAAATTTAAAATTTCCTTACAACCTTTCCCCCCATACAGTCTACTGCCACCCTTAGATGTCATTGAAACAATGTTAATATTTGTAGCTGGGTATGACACTCAGCCACCAGGAGCAAAGCTATTTGGCACTGTAATGCAAATGACTGCATTCATCAAATGAGCTTTGTTAGTTATTCATTGTGTTCCTTATCATTCCTTTCCCAAAGCCCAGTGCCTCTGCATTGTGCACAGAGGTGTGTCCACAGCAGCATCCCGCCGTAAAACCCACCCTTATCAGGCAGAGCAGGGTGCCACCCGAGTGACCTGCCAAGTCACTGTGTCCCCTCTCCTCCCTGCACCCTTTTGTGCCAGTGTTGCTCTTTGTCCTCCTTCACAGGATCTGTCTCCCCCTGCTCAGATCGCTGTGCCAGACCCTCTCCCACAGCTGAAAGAATGATTTGCAATGAAAGAGACTCTGGAGAGATGGGTAATTCCCTCCTTCTTTTACCCCAGCTCCTCATTTTCCTCTGAAATTGACTGCACCAACCAACTTTCTGCAGGGTTGGGCTTTTAGAAACAACTACAGCACAAAACTGCCCCAGCCCCTGTGTGTATTGTGGCAGCCCAACAGGCTTGCACAGATGGAAAATGGTATTGACAGGTTTGGAAAGGGACAGACATGGACTCTCATGCAGGCAGACACTGGGGGCTTATTTTTCATTAAATCTTTCACTGCTTAACACAGTTCAGCATACCATTCTGTACCTCCAGAGAAAAGCTTTTGGGAGATGGAGCCAGAGATTAATCCCTCTGTAATTTCTACTGCTGCTGGCAGTACTAACTGCCAAGGGATTTTGGGGAAAGATAATGGCACTGTTAACTCGTAACCTAGGTGTAAAAGTGGTCTTAATAAAACTGGGATGGTTGAGGCCCCATCAATAACCACCACACACCAATTTTATTGGATGTAACAGATGCAATCTGTTTGATGTGGTACTGGAGGCTCATCCCAATATGGTAATTAATAGAGGTTGGGGAGCCACTCAAAAAATTGTCTGCCACAACAGCAAAGCATCTGGGACAGTCAGTTTAACCTGTAAAGCAAAGTAAAGATGTAAAAAGAGCTTACATATAAAATTGCATTTTACACTGAAGAAAGATCCAGATCAGTAAGAGGACTGGTCTGGACTTTTCTTCAGTGTAAAATGCAATTAAGCAGGGTATAAAAACCTGTGTATAATTAAGCTAGTTTGGAATGATTCTGCAGATATTCCATAATTAGTGTTTGTATAAGAGCAGATTTTCTGTTTTGCAAGAATCAGCAGTTGATTGTTAACCTGAGAAGATGCTGATACCAGCATAATTATTTTTACATATACCTACCCTTCCATGAAAACATAAGTTAGAGACAATTTTTTCTAGCCAAAAAACAGGTGTAACAACACAAGGCATAATAAATTGTTCACAAACAAATCCAATTCTATTTTTCTGTTTATCTTCAGCAGTGTTGTTTGTTTTTATTTCGGAGTATGGAGGGGAAGAGATAGAAGCACTGATTTCACATTCTTGGCACTATACGTAATCTTGAGCAAAACTTTCCTATACATTTTTTTCCCCTGGTACTTCCTTGTCACAGATCAAGATTACTCTGTTAGTCTGATGGATGCTTTGATACTATAGTTAGGAAAAACAGGCTAACAAGAATAGTACTATTATCTGCCCTGTGTAATGTACTTACAGATGCTTTGTGATCCAAGTGCAAGGTTCCTAAATCTTCTTGTTGAAAAAGAAGAGTGCAAAAAGATTTGTAGAAGTTAAAGGCTAAAACAGGAACAGAATACTAGGAATTTTTCAGTGCAATAAAGAAAATGGGAGCTATTTAATACCCTGATAGAGACTGTTTTCACTGGAATCCTTTATGCTTCTGGTCATCTGTTCTCTCAAATTTTCAGGAGCCCTCTTAGCTTCCTGAATGGAGCAAGAGTCTTCATCAATGGCAACTAAAATTAGGTTTACTTTAGCTTCTTTTAAACTTTCTATGCATTTTCTGTGCCCAGGTTGTCAAGAAGGCCAGTGGCATCCTGGCATTTTCAGCAACAGTATGGCCAGCAGGAATTAGGGCAATGACCATCCCCCTGTACTCAGTGATGCATGTCAGATTCTGTGATCAGTTTTGGGCCCTTCACTACAAGAAAGACATTGAGGTGCTGGAGTTTTTCCAGAGAAAGGCAAGGAGGCTGGTGAAGGGTCTGCAGCACAAATGCTGCATGGAGTGATTGGGGGAGCTGGAGGGGGGACCTCTGGCTCTCTACAACTACCTAAAAGGAGGCTGTAGTGAGGTGAGGGTCGGTCTCTTCATCCAAGTAACAAATTTGCCCCGGGCATTTAGATTGGATATTAGAAAAATATCTTCACAGAAAAGGTTATTGGGCATTGGAATAAGCTGCTGAGGAAAGTGGTGGAGTCACCACCCCTGGAAGTACTTAAAAGAAGTGTAGCTATGCCATTCAGAGAACATAGTTTAGTGATGGACTTGGCAGTGTTAAGCTTACAGCTGGATTCAATGATCTTTAAGATCTCTTCCAACCTAAATGCTTCTATGAATTTATGAATAGGCAATATTAAGGAATCAGCAATCAGTTTCTAAAAGCATCTCCTTGACTTTGATAATATCTGCTGTTATTACTAAGTTTGTTCCCATTTATGATCTTATCTTATTATGATTAGGAAAGCAGTTTTAATGTAGCAGAGAATCGATTTACAATAATGATAAAAAATACAGCCTTTAAGGCATGCCTGTGTTAGCCCTGCTACGCATTTTCACACAGTTTCTTTCCTTGTCCTCTCATCTTTTTCCGGTCATGTAGAACACCTTCCAAAGCTCAGACACTTTTTCAGGCTCTTTCTCTAGGATGCCCATCGACCATTATCAGGAAAAAAAGTGTCAAATGCCCACTGTCACCTTCAGTCAGCTGCCAGGAGCTGGAGATGTAACAAGCTTCATCCCTACAGCTGGTTGTGGTGCCACAGGACTAGCACAGCATTTTCAAAAGATCGCTCAGGTGTATCTCAAAGATACCACTTTCCAATTAAATTTGGCTGGCTCCATCTAACAGGGTTTAAGACTGAAGTGTCCACAGAGCACTAAGAAAATTGCTGAAACTGCTTGAAATTCAATTGTGACAAATACCTAACTCTGGATAAGGTCTTTGAAAATCCTGCACAAAAAGATCTGAAAACAGGAAAAGCAATAATATAGAGGTATAGAAGCACACAAAACCTACTATGTCCAAAGCCAACAACATTGCATTTGTATAAAAAACACTAACTAGAACAAACTACTCATCAATTAGTACAATATTCATCATATCTGCACCAACTTTAGTGACATTTTTAACTACACGTTCTACAGAAAACGTCACCACTGGAGAAACATCTAGGAAAAAGGAAATGTTACTTATAACCCTGGTATACTGAATTATTAAATGACACATAAAACAATCTAGTTGCAAAATTTTAACCCTTAAAATGAAATGTAAACCTATTATAGTGCAGAAAAATCTAAAGGTGTGCTTTCTGCAATGGGAAAACATTAGATACTCTCTTAGCAGAGGAAAAAATCTTTCAATTTGCCACAGACGCCATAGCCCAGAAGATTAAATTTCAGTAGAAAATTATCAAATCAGCAGAAAATAAAATTGATCATTCCCATGCATACTGCAAAAGCAGTATTTTACTGAAAAGACTGAATACCTCAAATACAACATAAAAGCTTGCCATAATGACAGATAGTTCTATTAGAAAAGGTACTGAGTGCATAATTAACCAGTGCTAATACCTATCTGAATATCTGAAAAGAAGAAAAATTTATTCAAGTGGAATATAAACTATTCATCAAAGCTGGGGGAAAAAAAGGAAAAAAATAAATTGCCACACTTAAAATATGCACTAGTCAGGCTATGTTTATGATCCCCTGACAGAAATGTATAAATAGGAAAAATTTACCACTCATTCACTAGGGGCTAATGAAGCAGAACTAAGATCACACGTTCACTATCACTCAAGTAGAGAGCATTTGCAGCTTCTCAGTTTTATATGGAACTGCCTGCTCAAGTCACACATTCTGTAACAAAGGTCATATTTTTTGTTTCAGTCTAAACAGTAAACTGTAATTGGCTCAGAAGTTTCATTTTTCTTAAACTAATGTTAATTTAATGAGTATTTTCTCCACATTCCTGGATATAGGTGATGGAGGACTTCGCTTTCTCAGTTTCCCAGTATCAATCAGTTACATATAGTAAGGCATAAAATGTAATACTTAATTGAATTTTCCTTTCTTCAATAAACAACCACAGCTCTAAAATTTTGGATTTTTTTATAGCAGTTTACAAAAATAAGGAAGGTCAATCCTGCTATGGCCATACTACCTAAGCTACTGGAACTATTTAGTTGCAAATGTGAACACAGTATGTATCAACAATTTTAAAAAATGCTTCTGGAGCTAAAGTATTGGTAAAGGACAATCAGAAGTTTATACTGTGTAGACAGGTGCAAGTAAGGTCTAAATTCTCAAGCAAAGGCAAGTTTCCAATCCCTGAATGTTCATTTGGAGTAACACAAGCTGCATTACTTTGCAGCCAATAGAGGCATATGGACAATATTACTGAATATACTCTCAGCTTTGAAAGTTGTAACACTTGCAACCGTAAACATATTTCTGAATTTTTAGCATCATCTTACTCTGATCTGTGTCAAGTAGTATTTTCTGGAAGGTGGTTGTGAATGAGATATAAACTGGGAAGATTTGAAGTATTTGCCATGAATTTACTTTCTCAGAGGTCCTAGCAAAAATGCTGCCCTGGAGTTTTAGCCAGGTGATTATCCCTGATACATGATTGACTTCCTAACTTATTTACACAGCCTATAATTCACTTAATAAAGATTTGAGTGTGTGAGGTATTCTGTGAATAAGAATAATGTGTATAAATCTATAAACAGATTTATAACTATGGGCCTGTTTCTAAGAAGAGGAAAAAAATTGTACCTTGTGCTTCCAGCAGCATGTTAGGAAAATATTCTCTGGAGTTCTGCCTCTGTTCCTCAAATGGTTCAACATACTGCCAATCTATTAGAAGGATAACTTTTTTCCTGATCTAAACATAAACCTCCACTACACTTATAGAAGTGTCCTTACTGGAAGTTTTAATTCTGCATATTGTTTTCTGTAAGCATGCAGACAGCTGAAAGGACAAAGAGAAAAATACAAAGAGAAAAATATCTTAGAGCAACTGGTCATGTATATTTACTCCGCCTACAGCTGCATATCTGGAAAGGGATGACCAATACAGACCTATTGAACAAAGGTAACCATGAGAGTAGCTTGCTTATGGATCATCCTCTGATCCCCCAAGAAAAAAGAGAGCACCCTGTAAATACTGCAACCAGTGTCACATCCTGCTCAGCAGAGGCCAGGGTGATCCTGTCTTCCTTCTGCATGGGCTGAACAAAAACCATGCAGGGTGAGGCAAGGCAATGCTGTGCTTTCTTCTTTAATAGCAAGGTAAAAGATCTAACTGCCCACTAGGAAAAAACAGACTACCCCTGGAACAATATTCACAGCACTTTAACTGAGGATAGTAAAGTTTTCTCCAGAATGTTGTACATGCTACTAATGCCAGTGTAATTGGTATTATTCAAATGACTATACATGTTCTGGGGAGTAGAAAGAAAGCTGGTCAATCAGAATTCAATAGTTACCAGTATTGAACACATCCATAACAAACATATCAAATCTCTCTCTGGAGGAAGAAAAATAGGAACCATAAAAGACCTTTTGCTTGACATGGCTTGAGGAACATTTTCATAACATTTTGTACAGTAAGCACAATTCATTGTGGATCAACTGGTAAATAAATCTTATAGAATGGCTCATGTCTTTAATTCTTTCACATCTTTTAGTTGTTGCAGAGGCCCAAGCAACAACACCTGTGATACTGTAATTTTGTTTCACCAATGAACAAAGATTGATATGGTAGTCAGAGAATCAAATTAGAAGGAAGAGACAGGAGTAAATATTCTGTCAGTGTTGTTCAGTGTTCCTGTGCAATAAAAGGAAATCCAATTGTCTCATCCCTCCCCTTGCATTCAGATTTTCCTCACTACAAAAAAAAAAAAAAGATAAGCAATTCTCAGTGTTTTCAAAATCAAAAGTGTAGGAATAGCAGCTTTTCTAAAAATCTGTTACCTAGAGTAAATTCCAACTAAAATTTCCCAAGGTATGGGGAAGTGGAAGGCTGAGACCTATTTTTTCTCAAGTCATACTAGAAATCAACAGCACTACTATTTGCATGATGACCTTTCTGTATAGTGCTAATAACTGGTTTTCCTTGGCAACAGAATTAATTAATTGGGACCTAGTCCCAGCAGCTGCTGCAGTCAGTGCAATCCAGAAGGGTAAACTGAAATTTCTCTCCCACTTCCAACCTATTTCATATCCCACTGAAGACACATGCATTGGGAGACCATTTTTGGGGTGCAAATTTCAAAGCATCAGCTACCTGCTGCACATTTCTGCCCTAGATAAAATACAGGGTGTGTTCTTCCACAATCCCTTTTCCATAAGTCATTTTAGCACAGAGTAATAGAGAGGCAATATAAAATTTATTCCCCTGGGGTTACTTGTTCAAGTGCCTGTGATGCCAAGGGTGAGAATGTGCTTTGAATAGTCTAGAACTGTCCTGCTAAGATTAGAGTACTAAGTAGGATCTGACTGCAGGTCCATTGTATTTTTGCTTAACTTCTACTCATTTCAGGAGTTAATTATCTGTAAAAAGGTTATTGTAAAATGATGAATCCACTCTCAGCTGGAGGTCAAATAAGTAACTAAAGAGAGAAGAGACCTCACAGAGAAATTTTTAAATTAAGATTCCTAAAGTCTTATTTGCCTATTTTAATCTTAATCAAATTCCTCTTCAGGAATTCTAGATGGGAACAACTGTCTTTATAGTAACCCAAGTGAATCCACTCCCAACCTAAAAGTATTATCCACTTCACAGTACACCATCTCCAGACTGAGAAAAATGTTGGATGAAGCAACAGGACTTGAAGACTATCAGCAAGCTTAAATAATTACAGATTATGGTGTAAGAAACAGTCTTTCAATACTCCCAACTCTCAGAAGCATTTCCCAGCCCACAAGCCAAGCACACTTTTTGAGCTTCAGACAGAATACCTACTAAGCCTGAATTAACGAAGGATTAATATCAAGACAAAGTCTAAGAAACCCAAAGTCCTTGCACAGAAATATACAAATCCAGCACATATTTGAACTTTGCATGGAAATAAACTTTAATGCATCTGAGTACCACTAGGAAAGGGAATAGAGCTGCATACAGCACTTGCTGAAATCTCTACAAGAACATAAGGGAGCCTAAAGGGGTCCATTATGTTGCATTTTGGGGACATGCAAATGCCCATAGTCAAAATTAAAATTTGAAAAAATAAAGAATTTACAGTCTCATTGCTATGCACAAATGGGAAAGAACTGCTGGCTGCTATGCTGAGAAGGCTGTCATAATTCTATAAATAATCAGACATACTGATCACTTGGGAGCTTTTCCTTATGAATTCCCTCAGTGTTTTGCCTTCAGTTGTCAGTAACTATGACATGTGTCCTCTCCATCGAGCTGGCTAATGGCCCTGGTCTAACTCTGAAACATTGGACTAGCACTTTGTGAAGCCATCTCTATCCAGGAAATAAAGATAAAGCCAACACTACAAAGTCTTTTGAACTTCTAGTCTACCATTAATTGCCCTGAAGAACTTAAGGTAAGCAAGCACTTACCACCAAGCAGAACCTTGTGACATCCCACAGAAGTGCTCTCCCAGCATACCTGAACTGTGGACAAGGAATGGGTTCATCCTCAAAGGAAAGGCCCCGGCTAGTCAAACATGCCTCCATCCTTTCCTAAGAGGGCAATTCAGGCATGGTAGCAATATCTCACAGGCAGGATTACCAGAGGCAGTTGATAAATCTAAGAGAGTTTGTATGTTCACTCATTGTCACAATATTAAATGAGACAATATTGATGCAAACTTACTACTCTCAATATAATAGTGGAAAAAAAAAAACCCCAAACTAAGGGATCTACTGCTAATATTAAAATGAAGTAATATAGATAAGCCTAGAAATAACTGTTCCATTTACTCTAAACAGCAGTGGAGTCTCATTTGCTCTTTCAAAGGCATAATCAGTTGAAGGGCACATTTTTCTTCTTTGTTCTTTCCCATCAATTTTAATAGGTGCAGAACATCAGTCACATGAAATGTAATGGGACAAGAAGATGGATGAGTACATTTGAAGCCACTAGTCACAGGACAGAAAGCATCCTGACAAAGTGACACTGGCAGCACAGGGTTCAACAATAGAGCCTGGACAATATTTAGTAAGTGAAACTACAGTGCTACATGATTTGGTATTTTCTCACTGGGCAAAATCCTTTCCCTGTCACTATTCATCATATTCCTACAAGTCAGGCTTTCAAAGACATTCTCCTTCTGAACATGACCAAATGACATTTTTAAATCAGGGAAATACATAAATCTGGGGAGAAAGAGGTCATTTGGAGATAAATTGGAATGACCTCCTATGTTAAGAACTTCAAACTACTTCATCAAGAAGGTTTTAAATGGTTTAGTCAGATTCACACCTGAAATATGAAATATATTGTGGAACTGACAGCAACAGGACTCTACTACTGATGAAAAAAATACCAAAATTTTCCTGTTTCTACTAGGATCTGAAGAAAGCAATACCAACAAATTAACAATTAGAAATTCTTTCACACTAAAAAGCCTCTGATCTGCATACTACAATGAAATACATGAATAAAAAACCAGCACATCCCATTAGCTGCCTGTGAAGTAGTACTGGGGAAATTGTAATGAAAATTTATATAAAATTGAAGTTTCATGTACAATGAAGGAAAAAACAGTCATCCAACAAACCTAATCAAACCCTTTCTGTATGTTGAGGAAGCATTGGAAATGCAGGCAGGCCTACACCCTCCTGCAATGATCCACTTGTGTTATAACTTTACCAAAAAATGCTCAGTGGCTCCATCCAGCACTTTATGATGGTTGTTGTGATCACTATCATCATTATTAGGCAGTGCTAAGTCAGTTTCTTCATTAGCCACTTGCTATGTTCTCTACAGGTAATCTTTAAGCTTTAAATAATACTGAACTTTCTACAAGACCAGGAAAAGAGAAACCAGAACCTCTTAACATATACCCACAAGAGAAGGAATTAGAGCCAGACCTCCAAGTCCCACTGCTGCACCAAGTAGGCCCTATACCTCAGTATACTCCAATCACCCTTCCCGTGGGATGCAATATCCAGAAAGGAGAAAAACAGATTTTGGCAAATTCTCTTAAACAGGGCAAAATTCCTCTCTAGCAGCACAATATGCATTGATGGTGGGTGGTGCATTCTTTTTCTGTCAAGTACCTTATTGGAAGCTGTTTACAGCTACTAAAGCTGTTCTTGCCACTTCCCTCCTCTCCCACAAGATAGAGACTGCTTTCAAACAAATCTCTACAAGTGTGTGCTGGCAAATACAATTTCACATAGACAGGAGTTCCCCCCAGAAAGTCACATATTTCAGTATGGGACATCCAGAGAGAATGGAAATTCCACATTTAGAGAAGTTCTGAGATTTTTCAAACAGTACACCTAACTCTGGGAAGAGCAAAACAATTTTAGATAAAGGAAAAACTTGACTCACTTTTGGCTTCCAAATTTCATACATGAAATAACACACTGTTTCACAAAGTCTTGTATACGTTTCAAAAGTTAATCGACCTAAATATTCAATTATGATGATATATAAATAACCTCCATGAATTTCTGGAATTTTTTCCCCATGTTTTTTCTGTAAGTCCATGTTTGAAGAAATATCTACATTTTTTATGAAGCATTTTGATTTTGATGGAATTAGATTCCTTAGTGAGAAACAATGTAGATACCACCCACACTTACTGTAAACCTATAATAAACATTTATAAACTTATCTGTCTCCATCTTTCCCAGCTGTAATAGTAGACTACATGACAAATTCAAGTGAAAAACTATATTGTAATGGAAGATGTCATCCCCACTTTCAGCAACCTTGACTTCTGAGAATGCATTCCAAATGCTGAACTTTAACTAATAATCAACCTTTTCTTCCATTAAAATTTATTTTGAGCTGGCAGTTCCTATGACCCGGGATATCATGAGGAATCTGAATATTTCACATTCTAGCCATGGGGAAGTAGTCAAAGACCTGAATAAATGATTTCCCTGAGCAATTTTCCCTGCAAATTCATCACTATAATATGCAAAAAGCACATTACAAATACAATCAAACATATAACATGGGTCAGTCAATTGTTCTGTTATATTACAGGTAACCAAAAAGAATCCTTTTCTCTGCTTATATCAATTGTTCAGTCCTCATAATGATTTAGCCAAATCCACCCAATCCCATGCTCCCTGTGGTCCTCAGGACACTTGTTCTGGCACTGCAGTACCTATTTCTGACATTACAGAGCAACTGAACGTGTAGCAGGTTTGTGGCTCTCTCCCAGGAGCCTCCCCAGTTTGATGCCCAGGGACACAGAAGCTGCACTGACATTTGCAAGCAGGACAGTTCCTGGAGGCATGCCTGCAGATCCTGGCCAGGAGCAGCCTGGCTCGGAGGTGTCTGGAACCATGAGCCATGGCTGGCTCCTGCAGGCACTGATTCTCTGGGCAAGCCCTGACAGTGCAGAGCCCAACCATGCCCTCCTCCTCAGGGCCATGCCCTGCTGCCAGCACCCTGTGGCTGGGTTTCAGCCTCACCTCTCATGCAATGCTGCCAACCACAGATATGCAGAAGAATATCAAACCAGAGTAACACTGGTTCTAAACATTATCTATTAAGTTCATCCCATTTCCTTTCAAATTTCATAAACTGAATTAATAACCTGATTGCAACTTACAAGCTTTTCACGCTGATCATGAATGATAGTGCTACTAATGAAAAATAGTTTTTACAAAACATTATGATTCCAGGAACTAGGAAAAAAACCCAAACAAACACTCCACACCCCCCCTCCCAAATACTGAAAAGTATGAAACATAGAAGAAAGAATTCTCCAGCTAGTTGAAGAACTCAAAAACTAAGTTTTATCCAGACAAATTAAAGACACTTGTAGACTTTTTGCAGATTGAATCCTCCCAGGTTCAACTCTGACATTACTATACCTGAAGCATAGGAATTCTTGTGTGATGTGGTTTGGAAGATCACTTGTTCTACTGTTCCTATGTTGTTTCAGAGGTCAAATGTCATGGTTAAAACCTCTAGAGAATAACTATTACCATAAAATTCAGAAGACAATTAAAAAAATTGCTGCACTTTGCTTATTATCAGGGTTTGTTTTTTTCAGTTAAACATATAAACAAACAAACAAAACCTCCAACTGTCATACTGGAGAAGAAAATTATGTATTATTTTTTCCACCAGAGAGAAGAATATGTAAAATATTGTTTAACTTTTAGGAAGTCCTAACTTCGTAAAAGTTAAACAATAAAAACTCACAACAGTGGGAGTCATGGAAGTCTACATCATCCTATTATGCAGGAATGGCCAAATAGTCACCCTGTTCTCTGCCTCTCCACATCAGTATTTTAAACTAAAATGCAAACACTTAAAGAAGAGACTTTACAGTGCATTACATATATAAAGACAGTATAATTCCATTTCTAGGTCCAGTCCTAGAAATAGCATACAAGTATTTTTAAAATTCTCTTTCTGACCCACTATTTGTTATAATAATACTATAGATAACCTTTGAACAGTAGCTGATTTAATAACCTCTTTTAACAGACTCGGTTTTGTTACAGTTATTGAGCAAAGTAAAACAAAAGACAAGCTTATTACACAAAAAATAGAAAAGTAACTATCTTCACTGCAACCACAAAGTAAATGTATCAAGAGTTATCAGCATAGAAATTCTTAAATTCTTTCATGTCTTGATATTTTGAGATGATGTCAGCAAACTTGGAAATCTTCCCGCACTTGAAAAATAAAATCTACTTAGGAGTATCATCAAACTACTTTGCATTAAACTAAAAGATGAGAAAAGCCTTTGTGATTGAAATTACCAGTGGGTTCAAAGTTATAGGGTTGACAGAAAAGCAAATACTATTACAAAAGCTCATGCCATTTAAAATAACAGGTCAAACATAATCTGAAGCTAAATAGTCTTAAAGCCAAAGATTCAAGAATTTTTCAGTATTTTTTAAAAATTATTTTGATAAGACCTCAACAAATCCCTAGGGGTGTGTGGGAACTCAGTACATCACTCTGGATGTCCAGCGTTACTGAGAGAACCCTTGGGGGTCTCGGAAATCCTGGAATGTTGCCAGGAGTGTTTGGTGGCTTGATTTTGATCCATCTACGGAAGTGACACCAGTTTGAGAACGTGAGAATCACTTGAGAGTGAAGGGTGCAAGAAAGACACATTTATAGGGTGAAATATAGATTTTAGGGTTTTTGGTACAGAGGGGTTATGGAGACAAGATGGAGGGATCCGGGCGTGTCTCGCCCTTCTTCTTTCTTCTTCTTGTCTTCCATTTTCTGTGGTGGTGTTGGCACTTGGGGATTGGTTCATGGTGAAGGTGCACTTGCTAATATGGGTGAAAGGTATTGGGAAATAAAGGTAAATATCATGTACATAGATTTCAGTATAAAAAGACACGACTGCCCCGTGGGTGGTCAGAGTGCCCTTGGCTGCCTTGCAGGTCAGACCTCTGTTGGGCAGACAGAAAATTTTGTAGATAAGAAACAATAAACAATCTGAAGATCGAAAAATGGAAGAGTCCAGACTCGTCCTTTGAAACGCGTGCCACCCAAGAACCACCCTACCCGTGTCGGGGCAGAGACAGACAGCTGAACCTGACAGGGGTGGAAAACTGCTAGTTTTCACCAAGCCCTGCTGCATACATCCCCATTAAACTCTCAGATCCTGAGAGAAACCTGGTGAAACAATCTACTGTCAGTTAACCCCACATTCATGGTGTTGTGTTTGGCTGACATTTTAATGCCCTTCCTCTTCAATGAGCCACAAAAAAAAATACTGAACCTCTAAAATATACTTCTTTTTTGACAGAATGCTCAAGGTAGCAAGACTGGCTTCATCACATCACTGATGTATAGAGCTCACATAAAGATACATTTTGCCATAGGCCTAAGGATTATATCCACACCAAATCACATCAGGAAGAAAGCCTCAAGAAAGGACGGCTCTGTAAAAATGTATAAAAATCTGGTCATTAGAAGAATCCTTAATCCACATTGCTAAATTCAAGATGCAAGGAACAAACAGTAAGATGAGAGAGAAAATCATGCTATTCAGTACCTGAACCACTTCTTTTTAAAAATTTTCATGACATTGCATGTGGAATTGTAGAATCAAAGAATATCCCTGCAGATTACAGATATAATCTCAGTATGGCTTTTTATAGGGGCCTGTGTCGTACCCATCCCCTGAATTCTTATCTCACATACTATTGTCTGCTTTCTTATCTCAGGATGACTCTTTCTTTATCTTTCCTCTTGAGGTATGCACAGGAACTATAAACCTTTTACAAGACAGTAAACAAGGACAGAAAATGAAAGCTTGGCCTCAATGAAGTCAGTGTTAACACTTCAGAGTTTCCTGGATTTTACCAGAAAAAAAAGTGTTTCATCATTTCTTGGTTTGAGATCAAAAATAATACTTAGCTACTCGACATGTAATTCAGGTATTATGCTCAAAAGAATGATCAAAAACCCTCCTGTGAACAGGTTTAGGTTTTTAGAGAACCAGATGACAACCTCCTTACATGTGCAGTTGTATGCATGGATGTCTTCTCTACAGCCCCTATCCAACCAGACAGCCAGAGCTGGTCATTTCAGGCAGCCTGTGTGTTCCCAGACCCAAATCCCAATCCTCCAGGACTCCTCAGGGAGCGTTTACACCCAAACAGAGCGCTGTGGTAAGATCTAAAGTCACACAAGAGGTGGCCTGAACGTGTCTCTTCTCTTTTAAGCAATTGGCATGTGGTGACTCAAAGCCCAGAGCTGAGGAGTGGGTGCCCAGGGCTCTGGGGACTATTACTGCTGCAGCCCATGTTCCCTGGATCTGTGGCACGGTATCCAGTGAGGGAAAGTGAGCTCCTCTACCAGGAGCAGGTTGTTAACAATGACATGACACTACTGTTTCTTCCTGAGCCTGCAGAAACATTATGACAATGGGATTATTTCTATGATTTAATTTCCATTGTTTCATGCTGCTTAATTATTGGTGTGAAGGAAATAATCAAGGAAACCTGAGAACCAGGAAATCTGTGCCTGCTAACCACAAAGATAACCTCTTATCTAAAAGAGAAGTCAAATTTTTAAACTCATTTTTCAGTCTTTTCAGTTCAGCAGAGGTTCTTTAAAGAAATGCCAAGAAAGTTTTTAGGACATGGCTAGAAATGTATGACAAGCTTTACTTGATTACATCTTAATATTACATTACTACTATGAGACAGTGCATTTTTGAGGGGAATTACATAAAGCAGATCTCTAAAACTGTTCAGTTAAACAGTACTCCTGCAAGTTTGTTGACTTTTATTTTTGAACTTTTCAAATAGATATATGAATATTCAGAAGAGCTACTTAGAGAAAAAAAAAGACTCAGGGGGTTATCACTTGTTTGTTTAAAAAATTTAGAGGAGCAAGAAGAAAAAGAAAGGTAATGCTGTAAGATCAAACCAGATCTACTTTTGCTACTGATTTAATTAAACTCAGATAATTCAGCTAATTTCCAGACAATTAAATTCAGACTTTTTTTCTTTCATATTCTCCAGAGGTAAAACTGTGCTGCTACAGAATTTCTCATAAAAGAGAGAGAGCTTAGATACAAACCAAAAATGTGTTTCTGCTGATGCAACACAAGCTAGTACTTTCCCATAGCTGGTGAAATCATGAGGGGCATTTGGAGGTGGCATTGATATACAGCAAACAAAGGTACACAAAAGTTGTGGCAGGTATCTACAAAAAAGAATGAGAGCTAGTGGCAACCCCCACACTGAGGAGTTGTCATGTAAATACCTCACATGGCATAAGGACCAAAACAGAATATTGGTGGCTGAAGGGGGAAAATCCGTATTGCATCATCTTGCTCCTTAAATCATCTTTGGAACAAACTCAAACTTCATCAAGACCAGAGAAGGCAGGTCCCAGTGCTAAGGAACACTGCTTGGCCCCCAGTCATCCATATTCCAATGCCAGCTGCAAGCAGCACCTCCTGAAACTTGCAGAAATGCCTCTGCTGTTTCAGTGGGCAGGCTTGATGTCTCTCTTGTGAGCAGCTTTGAGTTTGAAGAGCTGTGCCACTAGAACTCAGTACAAGTAGCCCAAGGGATATCAAAATGAACATAAAATCAGAGCTCTAAAATGATAAAAATTTGAACTTTATAGTAATTATGGAAACCAACAGGAGAAGCAAACAGCATAATCAGTCTTCAGAGGATTTAAAAATGCTGTGAGCAAGCTCTACTATTATCCCAGGTCAAATGTGAAACATAAATGTACAACCTTACAGTTTTAATCCCAGCTTCACCACTGGCTTTGTGAGCCATTTGAGATAGCCTCTTTTCCCTTCTGGCTTCTCTCCTTTCTCCCTTTCAATTCGATGCTCACCTGAGCTAGATCTGCTTCTTAACATGCAACTCAAAAAAGAGGTTTGCACCATTCTTTGGTTTACTTCTAAAAGCAGTGTTCTCTCTCCAGCTTTCTCCTCTTTTTCTGGGTTAACTCCACATTTTGAAAACAAAGCACAAAAATTCAAGCAAACAGAAATGGTTTTATGACAGCCACAATATTCTGAAGAAAACCTGCATTTTCTAGAGTCTCAGACAAAGCTATTGAAGATTACTGGTGATTCCCTTCAATCCTAGCCATATTTCTCTTATCCTTTCTGCTAAATGGGAAGAATCCTCACCATGCTGTTAACAAATGACTTTAACTCGCTTCTTTAACCCCTGCAGTGGAAGAAAAAATCAGCTGAGTATGGCAGAGGTCTGCTTTTAATGAACATGAGCATACACCAGATCCCACCCTCTCTAAGTGACTTGACATAGACTTCCTGGATACACACTCATTAGCTCAATCCTGCTTATACAGCACACAGGAAATAATATTAAAGTGCTCCACAAAGTAGCATGTAGGGCCATAAATTTCAAATTCAGACATCTTTCATTTCTGCACTGGTAGGCATATGGAGAAGAGGACTTGAAGGAGATATGCCTGATACCTTCCCTCAGTGAAGCCAAGAAATAAACCTGAGCCACGCTGAGGACTGGTGAAGAGGCACTCAGAAGGACGAGGGTCCTCCACCAATGCACAGTGGTATCTTAAAAGCTTTCATTCTTAAAATATGACTATTTGACTTTTTATTTTGATCCCAATCTGCACGAACAAAACACAGTTATCTAAATAAACATATCCATCATACCAGCAAATGATGGTTTTGGAGATGGCCCCATGGTCTCTGAACTGCTACCAAGCAAAAGACAAGTCTGGAGTGAAGGAATGGAGGAAAAGTGAGAAATTATACATATTCTAATGATGTCTTCCTTTTCCAGCAGCTCTTCAATAAAAATCCCTGTGATGCTGAATCTGACCTCACTAAAAACAGTCACAGAAACCTGCTCCACTGCAAGCATTTGCATGGTTTTCCTCTGCAAACATGCTTTCCTTTGTTTACTATATTTTTAAGTGTATGAGTGCACAGACCACCCACAGTATCAGGTAGCCCAGCATGGGAAAGGTGGCAGATGAGGCTAGGATTGCTTCTTTATATGAATATAAATTAATCTATCTGATCCACATATGCTAGTGAGCCGCAGCTCATCCTCAGTCAATTCATGTCCCTGACAGGCTAACTTGTCCCAAGCTCTCCAGAAATCATGTAGATGAAAGAGCCCAGCCTGTGGTATAGGAATTACAGGACTGGAGAGTTAAAAAGGGATTTGCAAATCAAGTAGTAATGCCTGCCTTGGCTTAATTTAATTTATCATATTCTACTGCTGCTCCCCCTTCCCAGCAGCAAATCAGAATTGTACACAGAAGCAGTTATGGTGTGAGACACTACCTGATTTTTACTGCAGCACCTGGTTAAAAATATGCTCAGTATCCTTTGGGCTCTGACCTGCACACACTGAAACAAAGATAGGGATGAGTTTACAGATGAACACAGGATGTGGCTGTGAGCACACTAAGTCATTTCTCTGCTCTCCTTCTGCACCTTATCAGTGACATTTCCCTAACAGCACAAGATGCAGCACCAGGCTCACTGCATTTCAACTCCCCAAGGAACATCCCTGAGATCCTCCCAGGGATAACACTTTATCTGGCAAGCACCAGAGTAAAAAGTGAAAGCATTAGTTAATTTTGCACCTTGATTGCTCACATCTACAGACACTCCAACTCAATAGCAGAGAAGATAACAGATAGAGGGAAGAATTTCTCTTGAATCTCTTAAAAACCCCACCTTACAACATTACTGCAAGGAATATTTTGAAAATGCATTTACTCTAAACCAGACACAGTCTTTATCCCATACACACACGCAGCCCTTTAAGAAATGTCTGATTCCTTTCACAGCAGAACCTGCATTTCTTATTCCCTGGCACAGAAAAGCAGACACTGACCTACTCTACTCCATTTTACACTTTCAGATCAGTTTGGCAATCCAGAGCTGGGGAGAGGGAAAGGGAAGAGAGGGAAATGTGCTGCTGCTATGCTTTTCCCTGTGCTGTTGCTGTAAGAAAAAATGATTATGGGATTACAACTAAATATTGAACTAAAGGGAAGTGTTCCACCTAGAGACCATCTTCATCAGGCAAGGCAATGGGCATGCTACCTGCAAACAGACACTCTTTTAGGATTGAATACACTTGCTGGTTCTGTGGTAAAAAATGATGCAGAGGTATGGCCCCCAGTAGTAATTAACAATGTTAATCTTCTTCTTCCTCTCTATGGTGATAAAAAGAGTCATTTTTATATTTAATTAATGCAGAGGATCATTCTGGAAACTGGCTAATGAGGCTCTGATCACATTACCATGAAAATGTGCATTAACACCACAACTGAGGAGGCTGCTTCATGTGTAGAGAATCCACTTTGTAATTAGCCCACTGTGAAATGAATCACGTCAGGAGGAACTCGAAGAGAACCAGTCGGCACTGGGCACTTAGCTGCTGCTGTGCCAATAGACCACCAACATTCTAAGCTGTTTTTTCTCCCCTGCACTGCCTGTCAGCAGCAGTGCAGTCCAAAACTGCCAGTGCTCAGCCTCTATCAATGGCAATGTATCAAAGCCAGAACAAATTACAGAGAGGGAGAGAACAGATGCTGAAAGGCACTAAACTTTAGCATGCGTGAGTCTGCTATGCCAAGAGGAAAAAAAAAAACAAACAAAAAGCTGCAAATCAAATACTGATTCAATAGGATCTGAGCAAAAATTATGGGCTATTATGGGGAAGTACTTGTTTCATCTTTTCTCATCTTATTCTGAGGGAGCTGGGAGCAGAGCAGCAGCAGACTGCTACTCTGCTGTGCACTACACTGTTAGGATGCTGAAAGAGACACCAAAATACCTAAATGGGATTATGATCTTTGTCTAGTAGAATACAGAAATAACACACAAACAATGAATGAACGAGCAGCACACCTTACCCATGGAACCCTGTTGTACTCAGTACCTGTTTAAAGGCAACAACACATTTCAGAATTATTCCAATTTTAATTAATTAATCTGAAAATTTAACACACTTCTCAGGCAGCATAGACATACCATAAAAACTTTGTTCCTTAACTTAAAAATACCTGAGATCACAGACCTAAGGCTTTCAGAGGCAGCAGAGCGATTTATCTGAAATCAGTCTTATTACCCAAGCCAAGGGCTCCCTTAAAACATCACCGACATGGTTCAATGAGAGTGCTGCTATAAGACTGACATCTTGGCAGAAGATGCACAAAAATGTTAAAAGAATCCCACAGGAAGTCATCTGAAGGGGGAGTGGCATACGAGCAGAAAACAACAGGCACCCAAAATACTAATAATTACTAATCTCCCCCCAAACAATTTCACAAGCAATTTTGCAAAGGACAGAAAAAAGGCAAAGCAAAACAAAAGCATCTCTACTTACTGTCTGTAAAGCACACACATTTTTACTCTGGAGATTGCTGGCAATATCCTCTGCACTCACCTGTGAAACTTCATAGAGCAGTTTGTAGTGTTCCTCTCTCTTCTGAAAAGTGCACAGATTGCAGCCCATCCTAATAAGCAGCACAAGAGCAAAGCCTCTAATTTCCCCAGCACTGAAAGGCAAATGCACTGACGGGGAATCACCCTCCAGACTTGTCTACTGTTTTTCATCAGTCACTCGAGCCCCGACACACAGGCACTGTTAGCTGGAAGCACAAGGCAGGGCAGTGCGAGGCAGCATGCTCTTCTTCCCTTTCCCTAACTATCTTACACTCACGTATACACACACAGAGTTTCGACTCAGTTCATGGCAACACTCCCCCTGTCTCTGCATCAGTGCACATGACTACACAGATTCCCACTCATGAATATTAATAGCATCTCATTGATTATTTATGACAGAACGTGTTAGCAGGGAGGGGTGTCATAGCTGCTGCTGATGACAGATGAATATTCACTAATTAAGAAGCAAATGTACTGTGGTTAAACAAAATTCACTCGTGTCAATACCAACTCTGTTTATTAAGGTTAGAGAGACTAAGCTGCATGCATTTCACCCACACTCATCTCAATTTTTACAGTAATTGTGAGACTAATTCATTAATGGAGGTGGGAAAAGCACAAGTCAAGTCTTATGTTAGGTCTCCACCTGGTGCAACAGGGATCACAGAATACATTTAAAATATTTGTAAGCATTTTAGGAGAGTGCTTGTGAAACCTGAACTGACGTTGCTAAAAATTTAAACTAAAGAAGGCAGGAGAGAAAATTAGCCCAGATGGCTTTACTGATAGCTCCAACTCTGACATGGCCAAATTTAGCCAAAATTCCACTGTACTCATAAAAGGCATAATTCCATAACAATTCATCATGCATATGTAGGATATGTGGAAATGCAGGTGTGCCTGACCTGGTGCTTTTTACATATAGACACACATTTTACTGTTTATTAAAAAATCTCACATTCAAGTCTCTTTCTTGCATGTATAACAGATTAATTGTAACTATAGGCCAAATTTCTCAGAAACTCAACAGATACACCCTCTCAGACTCCCAGGTATCAAAGCTATTATTTTAACATATCATTATATACAATTTTACCATTTGTAAATTAGATTTTAATAGTGCCACAATTCTTAATGTGTATATAAAGGAAAATTTAAAATTAAACTAAACCCACAGCTTAAATATTAAGGCCAATGGAAATAACACTTAATTCAAGGCTGACATTAATTCCTGTATTGTACATCACATAATCCAATGGTAGTTATGCAAGATAAAAAGCCCAAGCCATAACAAAACAGGATATAAAAAGCAAAAGTTGCTCCTTTTTTATCTTTACTTTCTCAGCAACTTTGCTCATTAAGAACTATATCAAGTGCTTATTTAAAAACATCTTTAATCTGGAGAGGATAGCAGGTGGAATCCAAAGCAGAAATAATTACTTTAACACCAATGAAACTAGTTAGTTAAGATTAACACTGTGCCCTAAAGAGTTTTATTTACTAAGAAATTATGTACAACTACTATTTTTTTGGGTGCAGTTCCCTAAAAGTGCTTTGTCAAATATTTAAAATCAATAACAGTAAATTATTCTAATGACCAGTAATTGATAAGAAATTGGCTTTGCATCTAGCAACACCTCAAACACCAGCAACAACGGGTAGCAAGCAGATCAACAATCATGTGCTGCTTATCAGTTCAGCCCCTTGGGATGTAATAATCCGATTTTCTGGGCCCTAATTTTACCTAATAGACAGGATGAGAGCCAAGCAGAGAAACATACAGGAAAAACTGGGCCATTGCTGCAAACTCTGCATAGTAGTAAAGTTTGCTAGAACCTCTAGGTAAATTATAAATAGGTTGAGACTAAATCTTAATTAAATTTCATCTCCTTTAATAAATGTGCAGAGTCAGGAAGAATCTAATAATGACCATTAACAGAGCAAGCTCTTCACATACCAGCTTCCAGCAGTGTTCTGAAACAGAACAGTAAGATTAATTTTCATTTGGTGGAAGAACCTGAGCAGGCAGGTTTGGTTATGAAATTCCTCCAAAGCCCAAGGATTTCAAAGATGAACCGTGGAGGCCGGTTCATCATTGTTCGAAAGAATCAGCCTCTGTTCTACTCCTCCACACTCACATGAAATGCTGTTCACGCTGAGAGGTTTAAACCCATGCAGCAAACATCAACTCAATCTTTGAAGGTTTCTGTATTGTAAGGTGCAGAAAGATTCTCAGATGTGTAAATTTTGAACTTAAGAAAGTCAGATCAATGAACAAGACAACAGTCATGCAAGGACACCCATGCCATCTTTTGACGAAAGCGTTCTCTTCTTCCACTGACACAACTTCCTTCTCTGACACATACACATTTTGAAAGCTAAACTACATTCTTGAAAGGAAACATTATTTACCTTGGTATATTTTTGATAGTTTCTTAAAATTAGTTCTTAAAATATCAGGGGAAAAAGGGCACATTATTACAGGATTCCAGTTATATACAAGAAACAACAACAAAAACCAATAGACAAAATAAGCAATAGAAAGCCACAGCTAAGCTTTCAGCAGTTTCCCCTTACAGTGTCTATTTGTTCTTTCTCTGATTCTTTTGTCTACTTCTCTGGAGACAACATAAGCTTGGCCATTAATTTATCAAGTGCCTGCCCTCTGCTCATACAGAGTAAAAAGGTTCTGTCTTCTGCTTCTGCAACCACTAATGGGCACAGTCTGAAGGACTGAATAGATTTATTAGAGAAGGAAAGGTGTACGTCTAGGTTCCTGAGCTTCATCAAAATATGCAACTTTGATCATATATGTGGTCAAAATACAAAACTTTGTGCAGTGTATAACAATATTCAAGGCAAAACTTGCTAGAACTATAAAAAGAATTATGTGATGTACTTTGGTCAAGTTATGTCAAGAATTTAATATTGGTAAGAAAACAGTTTCTTTCCCTCTTCTTCATTGTTAGTGCCCTCCGACATTTTGTAGCTAAAGGGATCAAAAAGGTACAAAAACATAATCAGGTCACTCTTATTTTATATGTAATTCATAGATATTTCAATAATTCAATGCTTTTCTTAATTTTGGAGTTCTCTATGATCATTTCCTACCATTAAATCTTTCCATAAAAACTAAAATCATAATTTACAGTCAAACCAGTTTAATTTTAAGAGAGTTACAACAAAAATTGTTAACATTTTCAAACAACATGCCTTTGTTTAGGTCCCCTAATTAATCTTAAGTATCTAGGAGATGACTTATATTTGGTATAAAGTTACCTCATTGAGGTACAGCAATGTCTAATTATGAGCACCCATGCTTGAATATTTATCATTGCAAAAAATTAAAGACAATGACTGCAAATTAAAGGCCACTCACTCCTTTATATCTTCTTTATCACACACTGAAAGACACATAATAAACTATAATATTCATTTTAAGAAAGCATAATGAAGCTGTTGGTCCAAAGTCAGTGGTGAAACCTAGTGAAGTATATGTGGAATTCCAAGTTTTCTTTGCAAGCCCTTGAATTCTCACTGTCCTCCTGATGTACCAGCCCCACAGCATTTACTACATAAATTTTGAGGAATTCCCAGAAATCTGGCTCACAGAACAGATGGCAATGCAATTTATAGTCTAAGGGCTGCATAGCTGTAAAACAGAAGTATCATATGAAAAATGGAACTGGAGAAAACTTTTGCATATCCCCACTGTTCTGAACAAAGGCCTGAACTCATAAAGTTTAACCTCAGTCTGGGTAGATCTTTTAGTCTGTTGGGATATTTAGTCAGTTGGCATATTACAAAAACAAAGAAACTTCCAGACCTATGATTGCAGGGGAAAACTTAAAAACCTTGAGTAAATATAACCCAAAGGCTCAGAATTTGCATATATGCTAGCCAGCTTGAACTCTAAAATAACATAATGTATATATGAACCAGTAGGATAAATGAAGGTGCAAACTATGGAAGCACAAAGTCATTGAAATGGGCTTAGGCTTCAATAGAACGGATTTTTGCAAATACAATAAACTAGAAAATCGTACCACAATCCCTATGAGGTACATGAAAGTCTTACTCAAAGTAAAAATGCTGTACATTTTCTACAGTCATCAGACCATACTTGAAAAAGCTTGAACATAGAAACTAAGAATTTGTATCTACGACAAAATGCAATATTCTCTGGAGCATTAAGTTAGGAAAGACATTTGTTTAATCTCATGCCCTTTACCACAGCTACCAAGATTTCATGCACAGGTCAAAGTCACAGCAAAATTAAGGTGGCAAGAGAAGAGGGAGGACATGGAATTCCTATGTTCTGTATTTCCCAGGAGGACTGTAATTTCTCTGAAGACTATTTAGGTCTGCCTGACTGTAAATCAAATGGACTCCATAAGTGGAATTTTCCATTGCCTCAGTCCCTGCCTTCCTCCCTGGAAGGCAGGGAGCACCCATAACATCATATTACACAAGCCCAGTCTATTGATATCTATTGATTGTTTTTCCCATCCATGATTAAATTGACATGGGAACTATGGGATCCTATGGGATTTATGGGATTCCTTGTCAAAAATGCAAATACCTGTCTGAGGGGAAATGGAAAGCAAGCACATGAGGAATCCTCTCTGCCACGACTGCTTACAATACAAGTTCTATTTGTTCTTTTTGTTCTATACAGGAAAAAAAGAAAACAACCCCTCTGTTTTAACCCATTTATCTATCAATACAATGTGAATGAGCTGGCTAGCTTTCTTTGGGAAAAGCACAACTCCTTTACCATGTCTACTTCAGACTGCTCAGAAATCTTTTGTCTCTTTTCTTTCTCAAAGAATCATCCAGGATATTTTTTCCCCATGGTTTTTACTCTGAGTGGCTTCCTTATCACCCTTAAACTGGTGTCATAATAATTAGGGAACTGTAGCAGAAAACCAAATTATGCCTAATACTGAACTTTAAGACCTCAGCAATACATAAAGGTTGGTGTCAGGACTTGGTTAACATCTTCTAGAAGGACCTTGACTTTCTCTTGACTTTCTCTATCTCATCAGTTAGTTATAAGGAAACCATCTCACACAACTTCATGTTTTTGAACCATATGATCATATGAAACCAGGCTGATGGCTCTCAACTGCACTGGAGAGTTTTAATGCTATGGAGTACACGAAGTAGAATTACTCATAAATAAGCGATTGAAGTGATTTAAAGGAAACAAGGATTAATCAGGATAGCCAAACCTAAAGTGTATGAACAAAGTTCTGGGGAAAATGCTCTGATTATAGATAAATTTAGATGTGAAGTCCCATGTTAATATACATTAAATAATGCACTTAGAGAACACTGCTAAAATATTCAGTCATAGTCTCTAAAGTAATTATATCTACTCAGAAAATAGGTTTGGAGTTGTGGATAGTTTCCTCCAATTGCCTGAGGAAAAGACTAACAATGGAACAGGAACTATTGAAACTGCACAAACACCAGAAATATCCATATTTTATCCATATAGCCAGCAGTCCTGGTCTTTCCATCTCTAAATCATTTAAAGAAAACAGAAGAGCTATGAAGCATAAATGAGAAATACAGATAATAGTTCACTTTCTCTGCATCTTCCATCTTTGTATGTACAGATCACATTCCTTCTCACATTTCACGATGAAATAATAAGATGGTACATTTAAAACAGCAAAAGAAAGTCTGGATTTTTTTTTTCCAAGAAATTTGACAGTGGAATGCATTATCTTCAAGGAAGTAAAATGCAGAAAAGGGTTCAAAAAGGTATTAGACAACCTTACAACAGGTAACTGTTCACTAGTCATCTACCTGCCTAGGAAGCTCATAATTCACCAACTCCTGGGAGCTATAAGAGATGGAACAGCTCTGAGATTTCTCTACATGCATCCCCTTGCTGATAGCTCCCCTGTGTTTATTATTTTTCTCTTTGAAAATCTAATATTGGCAACAGGATCCTTTACTATTTTAATTCTAAAGCTCCAAATTTACCAGTTCTTACACAAAAAGCTAGAATATCTCTTTAACTGGAAGTTCCTTGGCTAATGTTAGCTGCTAATACAACAGCAAGAGTCCAACAGCATTAAGGATCACATCACTTTGAACTTCAAACACATCTATAAAAGTACATTTTATTGTTGTCCTGATCAGTTTCAAAGCTTTTCAAGTTGCATCTGTTTCAAAATTAAAAAAAAAAAAAAAAGATTTTCCTCAACAGTTTAAGATTATATCTGAGCTTTTTTATACCTGTGTGGGAAATAAAGACCATTTGGAACTGAGATATGCCAAGTTCAGGCCCAGATCAAACAACGGCAAATATCAATGAAAAGCCTCAATGAGAAACTGAACTCACAGTACAAAATTAATTCAAGGGCTGAAGCTGCAGGGACTGGTTCAGAGGACAAGAGCAGTGGTGAGGAACTCCTTGGCTCTGTTCTTTCCTCTGATACCTGGATCATTAGAAAAGCTCTTCCTTTTTACATCCTTATAAAATCACTAACACCAGCCTTGCAAGGGCATCAATTCAATAAGCTTTTTAAGACTTTACAGAGCTTTTCAAAGAATGTGTTATGGAGGGGTGTTACACCCACCCAAGCTCTGCTGAGGCCACCCTTGCAGTCACCAGCACTCAAATTAATTAACATGTCTTGTGTTGTTTCTCAATTAAAAGTTTTATGTTTTATACAGCAAATCAGTATAGAAGTATAAAATGAAAAATTACTCATGACATAAAAGGCCCTTTGAGTGTAAGTGCCATTAGTTCAATAAATCTACAAGAGTAGTAGACCCGAATATTTCAAAAGTGAAGATGCTGAGAAGAACAGTTTGTCATGAATATGGCACAACCAGTGCAGAGACATTTACCAATATGGACACGCCACTGCTCACGTTCAAAGCTCATACAAGTGGCAATCTGGAAAAGCTGTCGAGGGATACAGCAATAAAATAGATAATTCTGTCTTACCCCATATAAATGGCCTACTGTGCCCTAGAAAAATACACCAGGATTAGGGAAGTTTTCATGGCCCTGAATGGATTTTCATGGTATCAAAGCTGAAAAGGCGAAGTGTATTGAATTAGACCGTAAAAACAGCTGCTTTTCTCCTCCACCAAAGTATAAAGATGTTGTAATATAAGTGTCAGAAGTTAAAATTACTACTGAAAAAAAATAATTTCTAACATAGATATGACCTATGTCTTAAAGAACTAGTTAGACAGAGGGGAGTTGGATGTTTGTGTGTAACTAATCATGTCTTCATCACCCTAAAGACAGTATTAGTGGTGAATGTGACTGAATCTCAAACCTGTCTTCCAACACGCAGTTGATAGAACGATGGATGCAGGAGTACACCACACAATGCTGCAGGAGCAACTACCCACACTACTCCCATGTCTGTCAGCTAGTCAGACTAGCTGAGTTTGGTTTAGACTGGCGAGATTGATTTAAAATAGCAGTGTAAACTACAGTCAGCTCTGTTTGTTGACAGTCACTAACTGACCACCATAAAAGCACCATTAATTCTGTTGTTGTCAGCAAATGCTTTGTAATGATTAGAAACGAATGCAGCTTCCTCTTCTTGAAAACCCACAGCATCAAAGGTTTACTTTGTACACTCTTTGGGCTTTCTGAAGTTTAAAATCACAGCCAGTGCACCTGCGTTCTACAAGACCATTAGGTAAATATCCCAGCAAAGCCCAATAAACCTGGCTTTAGTTACCTTACCGTCTGCTCCAGACGAAACTTAATGTTATTAGATGTGTCTTTCCCTGAAAATTGCTGGTGTTTGGTTACTGTGGCAGCTGTCAGGGAGGTGCAGGGGTCTTTCTGCTGGATGCTGATTTGGCAGGCTGCCTAGTCACAAGCCTAGTCCCAGCCCATGCCAGCCACCCCACCTGTGTCAGGGTGCCCTGAGCTCTCACAGCACACCAGTGCTCAGCCTTGCCAGTGTGCCCTGCCAAACCCCAGATCCCTGCAACTCTCACCCATCAAGAAGTAGAAATGTCAGGTCTGAACTCAGGTATAAGGAGTTAGGAGAAAAATGTAGAAAAAAAAAACCAAACTCCTGCAGACCTACATGGATGGAGATAAATGAAATCCGATTAACGACGCCTCTTGTTCTTCTATTTTAATGTCCTGTGGAAAAGAAATTAGCATAGCAAATCCTGCTTTATCTCTGAAAGAAATTTCAGATCCTTAGTCTGAACCCCTCTCCTTTTTCCTGGAATAAAAAGCCAAAATGAAGATCTTGTCAGCTTCAGAGAGGAGATTTGTCACACATCAGTGGTTTGCAGGGGTGGGTGCCCACCCAGCCCTTTCTGCCTGGCCACAGGGACACCACTGCCACCCAGCCCTGCTCAGCTGCTGCCACCCCTGTGCTGGGCTTCAGCCTTACTTCCAGCAGCTTGCCAGGACTCCTGGATCATCTGAGCCCTCTGGACAGGGGCATTAAAACTTGAACATAGCTTCCTAAAATAGCCAAAGGACAATATAAATTGGAGGAAGATAATTCAATCGCATTACAAAGAATTGTGCAAATTACAATGAAGCAACTAATTTGTATTTAGCATGAAAGATATGAAACAATATAAACATCAAGATCACTTAAAAGAAACCTCTGGATGGGAAGCCAGAATTGTAGAAGCAATGGTCTCATTCATTTTGCCAAGCCTGCCGCAGATAAAAACCATCACTGTGCTCTGAAGAAGAGCTGCTAAGCACCCTTCCTCACTGGAGCTAAAAGCAGTGCATTTACAAAACTCACTTGTGTTTTTTACAGAAATAAACTTGTCATCTTATAAAACAGAATGGTCTTTTAAAAGAAGATGAAATATTTAACCTTCTCAAAGTCAGTGTCTATTCTCTTCTCTATGATTCCTCCTACAAAGATGTGAAACAAATCACAGGAAAATAAAGAAAAAAAAGGGAAAAAATCGAGGAGAATAACTGATTGGGAAAGGGTGTGTGCTTTTTCTGCAAGACCTTTGCATCTAGTCTGAATATGTTTCATTTTTATTCAGTTCTCGTGCAGGACACTAGGATTATATGTATCAACTTAATTCAGTGATAAGAAAATCCTTACTATAAATCCTACCATGTGGGACAAATCTGTCAAGATCTTGATTATCAAAACAAATGAACAGACAGTAAAATGTGACATACATAGCATACACTTTACATGATAAATTAGCCCTAGCACAACTGACACACATACTGTAAGGTGATGTTAAGGTTGTTACAGCAAGCAATGTCTTTCCTTCCCCAGCACCTGAATCACAAGTTTTCTGAGCCAATGGCTTCTAGCAAAAGATAAAAATTTTCTCTAGTTAAGCATTATCTGCATATAACAGAACATATTTCTCTGTCCCACTGTGGTCTCCTTCAAAAGTTACTACCTTTAAGAGTGACCTCACCCTGTCACTGGGGTGACTAGGCAGAAGCCCTAAGGTTGTTATTTGCCCCTTCAGCAGATGTGTTGGGGATTTATTGAAATGCTTTAGGGACCAGATAGTGATGATCAAACAAATTAGGAAACTCATGCAGTGAGCAACAACATTGTCAGCTCAGGGAAAACAAGAGTCCTGTCTCAATCTAGAGATCTGAATGGAAATGCAAATATTTTAGCTATTGAAAATTTTGGATGTTATATGTTCCTCAGAAATGGGCTGCCATGTAAGAACTGAGGTTTTTTCAGAAACATTCCCACTTTTGGTTGAAATTAAATTTGTAGGAAAAAACTCAGTGATTTCAAACTGGTGTGATTTCAGCATACTTCTCGTCCAAAACTGTGTTTGGAACTCCTAAAGCAGAAAATTAGGGATACATTTAAAGAAATGGAGTAAACCACAGTAAGAATTGAGTAAAATCTCTTTCTGTTAACAAGACATGACAATGCACCAAGAGCTCTCCTGCACAAAGACCAAAACACTGGAGAGACATTCCTGACACAAGGTGTTCAGAACCTACATCAGGACAGGCTCACCCTTGCTGCAAAAATTACAAATCTTTTGCAATAAGCTAGCTAACAGCTTCACTGCTTACTCCTCCCAGAAATCCACCAGAAATTCAAACTAGATTCACTTCTCCCAGCTTTCTCAACAAAACTCATAAACAAGTGTGTTCTCACTGACCTCAGAGGATGTGTCAAATAATCAAAAACTATTATTTAGCTGTTAATTTCTCTGATTACAGATTGTCTTTTTTCATTTAAGTTATGACATCCATATATTGATCACCAGCAGACCCAGCTATGACCAGATCAAAATCACCATGGGAAATGCTCAAGTTTCTGTATGTCTAGGAGGGACTGCAGAAGGCAATTGTGTCATCTTTCTACTGCCTACTGTAGTTCATTGTATAAGCATTTTGCAAAAGGTTACAATTCAACTGAAAAAATAAATCATTTAGGTGCTTTTCTGAACATGTGCTATCCTAATGGCAAGTTAAGTGATAAAATAAGAATGAGAAGCAAGGATCTTGAAAAACTGCTATCCTCAGCTGGTTTGTTTAAACCCTCTCTGTACTGTAGGTGAAGATTTATATAAAGATCTATTTTCTGTTTGAAAATACTTTTTATTCCTTCAGGTACAAGAAGAAGAGCAAACAATTCTATGCAAGTAAAAGAGATAATTTAAAAATAATTAAATTTAACTCATACCAAAAAACCCCTGGGAGTTAACTACTTACATAACAACAGAAGTCACGTTTAACATAGAATTTTTCATACAGAGGTATCAAAGTATCTCATAAAATCAGGTAAAGCTATCACCATTTTATAATGTGTGAATAATGAAGAAATCTAGCAAGGCATAACATTGAAATATGACAAATGATTTTCAAAACTTTGCACCAGTGTAAAAAGTACCAAGAAACCCCATAGTGAGGGAGCTGCCCGGCACCAGGCAGGTGATGGCACACACACCAGAGGATGGCATCCAATGAGCCGTTTGGGATAACAAAACCATTTTGAGATTTTTATATACGTTGCAAAGAAACAAAACCAGTACGATATTAAATCCGACCTTGAACGAAAAATGCAGCTCTTAGAATAGGCTGCAATGAACACATATAAAATTCATATCAGCTTCCAGCCAGCAACACAAACCTATGCAGTTTTACCACATTTTTTTCTTTTCTTCCGTCCTGTATTGTATGGTGAGATTTTAATTTTGCATAATCTGCTTTGTATTTCCTTTTTCCTACACCCTGCATAAATTCCATGCTTTGCCACAGCTCTGCATTTATCTCCCAATTCACCCATCCATGACTCCAAACAGGTCCCTACTGCTGTGCACTGCTTTTGTTCATCACATCCTGCTCCTTCCCAGCTCTTCTCTACTTTACTTCCCTTTACCCTTGGCTTCAGAACTTCCCCACCATTATTCCTCCTGTGCCCTTCCCAAGAGCTGAACTCTAAAATAACCGAGGAGAGGAGAGGCAGCCAAAACCTTTGGAGTAGCCTGGGCTCAGCTACACGTGCCCCTGGGGCTGCTCCCCATGACTGTGCCAGCTTGGATATTACAACAAGTAACAGCTACACACCTGTTTTCCCAGTGCTCAGCAAAATAAACCAGGATGCCAGGGCCACAGGTTTAATTGATTCTCTTTGTCTTTCACCCTGCTTCAGAAGTCAGTCTGATCAATGCTATTTTACACTCTCCACTGCAAGCTTTACTGATCTAACCTCTGACTAAACACAGATTCATCAAAGCAGCACCAGGGGATGCAATATTTATCCTTTGCAACACACAGGGAATGTCATGTTACAACTTCCTCCTGGCTTTCCTCTTCTATTAGGAGAGGAGGGGAAGGAGGAATGGAAGGAGGACTTGCACAGCTGAAGTGAGTGCTGGCACTGGAAACTAATGTTGTGTATTTATCCACTCACATTAAGTATGGAAGAGGCAGTCACAGTTCGTGTTCCCTTGGCACTCTTGAAATTCTTTTCCTTTCCATCTTCCAGAGGGTGACAGAAAATAGCAGTTACTGACAAATGCTGGGGGAAAGCACAAGACCTAACCAATAAATATTATATGCATCTATATCTCTAAAACTCTCCTTCAAGTCTAAACAAAGTAAATATGAGAATCCCCAGAGGAAGTCATGGAAGCTGCCAATTCCTTTCAGAAAGGCAAATAAATGAATTTTCTTGATGCTTCCCTACATTTCTTCAATAATCTGAATAAAAGTTGCCAGCTAGGACACAGCAGAACACATTCACTTGCCGACACGAGCCAGCCTTTCCCTTGTCAAGTGCCGAGGTGGGAAGGGAGGCAATCACTGAGGCTGTGGGAGCATTGCCCTGGCAGTGCCACACTGGAGGTATCCAGCAGACACGCTCACAAAGAAATAAGGCTTTGTCATGTCACATAGGGGAGAAGATTACTTCTAATAAAAAGACAACATCTAGAAGGATTCCTATGTGAACCTGGTGTAAAAAGTTCTACCACTTCAAGCACCTACTGGTTTCCTCTCCAGCCATCTGCTCTTTCTCTTTCTTAGCTTGTTATCTGGATGCAGTTTTCTCAACAACAGTTTCTCAGTTCTATTCAATGGTGGGTCTATTGATGACTCCTTTAGTGCCTTCTCCATATAGACATGATTGTTTTGCCATATGAAATCAAAGGAAGGTTGAACTACAGCACAGCTTGGCTATTGTCAATCCTGCCAGCTGTTGATTGAATATTTCAATTTTGAGTAGTTTTGCTGAGATAACATATTTTTAATCACTTCCTATTCAAGGTGCTCACCTTCACCACCAGAGACCCAGATATTAAAAGCTTATCTGTCATTCTTTCCTATCACTGTCCTGGCTTCCATAGCCCTTACCTTGTCTTTCCAAACTTTTTTTTTTTGTAACTCATCTTTACTTAATTTTTAAAAAAATAATGTAACATTCTTCCCCTTTCAACTCTCTTCCGCTCTTTATGAAGATCTTTAACTTGGGCATAAACGTCCTGGTTTTTTCCTATGCCAAACCTCTTGTGGGATCTCATTCCTATATCTCCAAATATTTATTTCTGTCAAGGATTCCTTCTTCATCAGGTCCCTTACTATGAAATCTTGACTCCTTCTCTGCTAAAACTGAGTTCTGAGTTTCTCAACAGATAGTGAACAGCAACCTCCTGAACCTCTGTCTTCTCTGAACTCAGTACGTTGGAGAACATCAAAGAAACAGGCCTCAAATAGATCTATTCCAGGAAATTTGTTCCCAAACCTGACATATTACTGGAATACAATCTAAACTTAAACAGCAAGTGGATGATTTTACTAGCAACTGAGAGCCAGAAATTAGGACCCGCAAGTATTTCTGATGACTTGAACAACTGAAAATGTTTTCATGTAGAACACACACTGAGCCTGTAACTGAATGTGCTGTAATCAAACAAGCTCTCAAAAGCTGAGAGCAAGTGCTTACCTCAAGAAATCATAGTAGGGCATCAAATAACTGAGAGTTTGAAGTCACCACCCTGAGTACTTACAGTTCAACCTCTGGGTGCAAAACAAGGACAGTGTGCCTTCTCATTTCTCATGCTAATACCTAAGGTATCACTTCATGTAATTACTACTATATTTGCAAAATGAACCACAAATCTCCCTTCAAAAGGCACGTGTTTTTCACAGAAACCCATGAAAATTGACCTGATTATTCACCACATTCCCCAGCACAAACTACCGAAAGCTTCAGCCTGCGGCCCTGCGTGCATCTGCCCTATGCTGTGTGCTAATTGAACCACGGATGTGCTGAAACAGTCAGCTGGAAAAGAGCCAACTTATCTTTGTGCTCCAAAAGAATTTTTAAAAGAAAAGGAAACTCCTGTTGTGAATTATGAGAATGAGAATCCTTCAAATACTGCTAATAGAGTGATAAGAATTACCTTTTATTCATGTTTGTAATACTCCTATCAGCAAGGACTTACCCTCTCTCCCTGAGCTTCAATTTAAGATTTTTTTTTTACAGAATTGCTTTCCAGAGATACATATTAGCACATTTTTTTCAAAACAGATAAATACTGCCAAAATAATTACTAAACACATCTTTTCCTGCAAAGCCAACCAAGGTCTCAGTTCTGAAAACTTGTGTTATTAATGAATGGCACACTGCTGCAAACTAATTGTATGTAAAGTCAATGGATGCATGTTTAAGAATTTTAATTACTGTTCTGTGATTGCTTTATATTCAATACGTAACATAAAGGTAACAAAGCCTTTATGATGATAAGCAGTTTAATTAGAAAGCCAAGATAAGAAAAAAATGCCTTTAAAGTTACAGAATTTGTTCATGCTGGCCATGTGATAACTGGAGTACATGGTTTCTCTTGGTATTTTAAAATATGAAAAGCTAATTCTACCTAAACCTTTGTTTCCTCACACTACTTGAACTGCCTTATCTGCCATTTTCTTCTCCCTCTTATGGGTGCCAAGAGCACAGTTTAATTAGCTGACAAACCTCAGTGTGTGAGCAGGTCCCCACGAGCCCCGCGCTCCACGGCGGGCGCAAGCGCTGCGGTGAGCTGAGAGCAGCCTGGGCCGCGCACTGGCCGCGAGCACTCACCCTTTCAGCAAACTCACCCTTTCAGCAAACTGTCTCGGAGGATGGCCATTGATTTCCTAGTTATTATGAACATGGAATTATTGGATGACAGATGATAGAGTGTTAGGTCCTACAAGTATTTTCCCAAATGGGCTATCCAGCCAGTGTTGCCGTGGCAACGAGGCTGTTTGACAGCGCTTATGACAAAGAAGTCTTTGCTCAGAATTCGGCTACAAAAGAGCTCCTTGCTTCCTATCATATCCTCCCTGGTTTTATCCAGCATCTCCTTACTGCCCCCCTAGCCTGTGCCTCCAGTTGGCTGTCCCAACACCAGCCAGGGTATGGCACTGCTGACAGCCTTTAGTCCCTCCAGGAGAGCACCCTGCCCACGATGAGACGTGACACTTTTGCCTATGATAATACCTATTCTCCTAAGGTGAAATATTAAGTCTGTCAGTCCTGAATCCACTGGCAACACAAGTTCTGCATCAGAACACACAACTGAAGGCCTAGGAGGAATCATGCTAACAAATCAGCCATTGTCTTGCACAGTTAAAAGTTAAATTTCTTCACCTTCCAGCCTTGACTCTTTCTTTGCTTGGAGGTTTCTTTAAGCCTTTTTTCTACTAGCAGGACAACACTTGAACACTTTAAAATAAAACCCAGCTACCCACCTTCTCCAAGTGCTGTCATATTTGCTCAAAATTTCTGATAATTTCAGAAAATGCCTCTCCTTTGAGCTTCTGACTCCAAAAAAAGCTGTTTCACAAATCCAAAATTACATGCAATAACAGGTTATTTCACTTAAATGGGCTCACCCCCTTTTAATTCACTGGACGGTTTTTCAGAAAGACAGTGACAGGAGAGGGAATTACTGAAGAACAGCATGAATAGCTCAGGCTGGTTGCAGCAAACTACCATAAAGCTGCAGCCAGAAAGCCTCATGTGCCTGGGCTTTGCTGCCCAGGATGGCAACTGCTCTTCACCACACACAGTTACCACCCTTTTCCACTCCGTCTCAGTCCACAATGAATTTTGCTGTACTTTCTTCCCAGCCTGGGTGAGATGAGAAGCATCTCAGCTGCCATTGCTTGAGTTAAGTGGGTAGGAAAATATTTATTAAATCTACTAATATTTTCAAGAGGCATCAAGTTACCTCTCCCCAGGTGTACTACTTGGAAAAGTACACCTGGGAAAGCTGGAACGAGGCCCCATTGTGAAAATACAAGTTAAAAATGTGCCCAGATATTCCCTGATATCCGTAACAAGTGAGAGGGTTTTTTTCTTCCAATCTCCAATAAAAATCTATCCCAAAAGGTGTGGTTTCTGTCAAGATGGAAAAGTACAACTAAAAACCTTTAAAGCACACACCATTAATTGGGGCAAGTACTGATGAGATTCCCAGGAGAAACTGAGGACTAGTTATAGAATGAGAAAAGTGAGGTATGTGTCTGCAATGAAGCTTAAATGTTCAGTCTGTGCCAACTATCTTGTTTCTGTCTAGAAATACTTTAAGTCTTAAAATACTTGTAAGTTCATTAAAAAAAATATTCCTGGTACAGCCACATCTGCTCCTAGCAGCACTTTTATAGGACAGCTTCAATTAGAGTTGGCTCTTGATGAGCCTCATCTAGGCTGTGCTGCACAAAGCAATAAACAAGGCACTGAAAGCACATGGAAAGCTGCAGCTTCATGCTGCCATCAGCCCCCACTGTCATATTTTCTCTCTTTTCATACCCTCCTTCTAGCATAAGCAAAGCTGTAAATGTTTTAGGGCTCTGTGATAGTCCCTGAGAAAAACAGGGAGCATATGTAATGTATTTTCACATGGAAAAAAAAAATGGAGATCCTAATTTCTAAAGTGTGCCTTCTGTCCAAAGTATACCCTTGACACCAACTCGGCTGTGATGCAAATCACTTTACAGAGATTACTCAGCCATAGATGATTCCAAGGTACCATCAGAAGGGTATTAGTCAACAATTTCTCATGAAGTCCAATTACATGTTTTCTATATAATTCCCTGACTACCCACTAAAATTTTGCTGATATTAGCCCATCTAAAAGGCATTCCAGGGACCAGGAGCACAGATAATATCCATTACAAAACCATTCTGTGGTTTCTGTCAAATCTAAGTTAAATGCTCTATAGGGACTGGAAAGCTGCTACGAAATTGCAGATTCAGGATCTATACAAAACAAAGACAATATGTCAATATACTCTTATTTTTAAACAGAGAGAGACATTCAAGTATGTGAAGACCGAGCTGCAAAGGAGGCATCCAATGGCATAACATGCATTCCCTCTGAGTACCACTGTGATGTAACTTTGAGGATGTGCCTAGCCCATAGACATAATTGATGTCATCTGGATTTTCTCAAATTTCTCATGCAAATACAAAATCAGTACCAAATGCATGTAATTATCAATAGGGGAAAAAAGGTAGGGTTTTTTTGGTAAAATCCTTTTCTCTTCTCTTTTCAATTAAATTGTCAAAACGTGTCCCTTCTGAAGACATTTAAATGACCAGATGGTTCAAGGCACAGGTAATGGTACAAACCCCCTCACCTGAAGGTCATAAATTTGCCTTCAACCTCAGCTGGTAGTGACTAAACTTTACTATGACCACACAGCTGTTTAATGTTCTATCTGAAACAAGCCAGCAGTTTCAGCCAAGGTGCTACTGGGCACGTGTTTGCATTATTAAAACACACCACTCCTTTCAATAGCACTGTTGGGAGTGCCAGCAAAGAGGCCAAGGATGGAGTGGACTTGGGGACTGCATATGTTGTTCTGAATGAGAATCAGAAAGCTTTGGCTACTTTGGGATTGATGAGTAACAGAGAGAAACATAAGCTATCCTTGATTTCACTGAACTTGTTCTAGGAAGAAGATAGGAGCTCTCCACCTTGTCATAAGCAGCCAAATCTTTCTTAAATCTTTCAATTCTTATCAAGAATTCCTTATCTCATATAAATTTTCATATAACCAAAAAAATCTGAAAGACTTCAAGGTGGAAACAAGTGCCTTTAAATAAAAGACCAGTATTTTGGAGGGGGAGGGAGGTGACAAGGGCATTCATTTTGGGTCTTGTACTGCCTTTATACACTGTTTGCCAAAATAGAAGAGGCAAACTGTAATTAAAAAAAAAAAAAAGAAACTGGAAAAGAGAAAACCTGTGAAGCCTTAAAAAAAGTATATTTCTTATTTGTGGGATCTCCAGGGAAACAACTGCTGCTTTATTGATTTGTGCTACAAAAATAGTATAAGAGAGTAAAGGACTGAAATGAAACTTAATGTAAACAAATCAACCTAACTAGTATCTTTAATTGAAGTCAGTGCAGGTAGCTCATAGTCAGTGTCCCAGAAAGTAGGGGATCAGCTCCAGCATTTTTTCTTAAGACAACAGTGGCAAGCTACTCATCAGGGCATCCTGACGAACAACTGTTCCAAAAACTTATATTCACTGTACTATCTCCCCCTTGGCTTCATGTAGAAGGGAGCATGTTGCTTCTGTCAAGATGAGAAGTTTTGGGGCCATTCATGGGCCAAAGGAAGCAGGAAGAATTTTACTGGAGCTATTACCCTCACTTGGCAAAGTTTTTAGAAGTAAGATTTTCAAGGATGTGAAAGAAAATAGTAATTTGATAATATTTGGCCAAGTTAGTGGAGAAAAAATGTACAGAGAATGGCTTTCAAAAGAGATTTAGTGTGCTGCTGAAGCTGTTAAGTTGAAAAAAAATTCTGCTAAGTTGGGAAAATGGGTGCTAAGGAATATCCCTTCTTTGCTTCACTGAAAGTCGCCTGAAGTGATCTTATATGATTAAGACTCTGAAAAGTGAATGAAGAAAGTGAAAGGCTACTTCCTCCAAACACTTCAATTTTAAAATCCTGATTACAGTCTTAGTACAGTACAATGCTGTATAAACACAGTTGTTTAAAGATAACACTAGTTAACCTTATTTTGCTACGGGCAATCCCAGCAAGCTTTAAAACCAAAAAGAATACATTTGCTCATGAGGCAAAATTTTCCTATAACATAAATAGCAAATTCAATCTGCTGTTAAAAAAACTACTCTGTTTTAAAAGCAATTAAGAAGGGCATTTCCCCCCCAGATTGACTTGTCAATCCTATTAGACCAAATTCTAATTAAGGGTGGAAAAGTGACTATTTTATCTGCCAAATGAAAATAATTTAGTGTGAGTTAATGAGGACTGGCTCATAACTGATTAGTCATTTTGATTCTGGCTTGTTACAGTGGTAGAAATTACTTTCAAAGGATACAGTAGGATCAGCAGTGATTTTCACTCATTTGAAAAACAAACTGAGCTTTCCTTTGTGACCAGATTTGGCATAAAAATACCTGAAAACAGGAACAAGATAGGTGCAACAGCTTACAGCTTGTTTTGAAAACATAAACTACTTTGAATGATAATAATAACATCTAAATTATTAAGACCTGGCAGTCTTTTCTCCATATCACACTTTGAACAAGTAACCTTTGACTAACAAAGGCCAAATATCACTATGAAAGAGGATTGACCGACCTCACAAATCTTTACTTACCTGAGCAGATTTGCATCACCATTCTACAATGTCACACAGGGATGCTCACGTGAAGATTTCTAAAATCAAGTTTATATGTGTTATCATGTACATTTTTAGAAACCAAGCTCATGTCAATGTGCAATAGCAAATGCTGCATGAGAATAACAAGCCCTGCTAGTCCTTCACAAATGGATAAGGAGTTGCTCAGGTGGCTCAGAAGGCATCCCAGGGCAGCTGGCCTTCAGTGTGCCAGGACACAGCACTGCACAAAGCAAAAATACCTTAAAAGAGCTCACCTACACCTGCTTAATTTCTTACATCCTGGATAACTCTGTGGTTGTGTAAGAATTTGCATTTCTCAATATCACTTGAAAACATTCAATTCTTTCATGACAACTGATGTATTCTACTCCTGTGGCACCTCACCCGTCCTTGAGAACCATGCAGAGATGGAGTGATGACATTTCACTTTCAACGTTATGTGTAAAGACACAAACTAATGTCAAACAAAATCCTAAAGCCAGATTATTGGATGCCTGAAAACTCATCTCATTTTCTCATATGGACACAGGTACCAAAATGATTAATGATTTCTGGCTTCAGAAAAATAAAGTAAAAACAATTAAGTCAAGATTGAACTGGTCATTTCACTACCCCAAGAAACCAGATTTATGACAGATTTATTTCAATTGAAGCAGGCAGGTCTTTTCAGTTAATTGCCACTATTACAACAAAGTAACTCTTCTACTTGGTCTGTACAAGTCCCAAAGGCCATAGCTTGGTTTATTCTTAACATCAACCACCACTGAGACATTACCTGGCTAATATTATTCATGCCTAATTTTATTTTGGTATCATGACTTTTAGTAGCTGATCTTCTCCAGAATCGAAAACAAAACCTGGAGAATAGAGGTAAGAAAAAACCTAAAACCTCTCTGAGTACGTGGAAGACAATCTTTTCAAGATGTTTAGGCTCTTAAAAATTCAGAAATATACTTTAAGTTCCTCAAGTACCTGATCAGTTCCTCCTGAACTTTAAACATCTCCCAGCATCCCAATAACTCTGAAATCAGACCACGACAATTATTTGCTTAAAAAACACGATAGTAAGGTAGTAAACAACATTCCAATACTTTAAAATGACAATTGATATTCTACCTGAAACAAATACTGTTTGCTCTTGTCCCCTCTCAGCAATAATTCAGTATTTAGATTTGGCATTGAAAAATACACTATCTTCACTTCGTGACATAATGTGGCATATAAACCTTTATTCAAGGTACATCACATGGACAAAGGGAGTTTGTTGGGCTCTTCATAGTACATTTTTATATTCACCTGCACTTCTAGTTTAAAGGCAGCATCCATAATAAGTCAAAATTAATGGGGATGTGAAAGAATCAGAGAAAAACTTTGGGTATTTCTTGTAGCCTATTTACATGCAAGTTTCACAAAGGCTTAGAATAAAATAATTAGATCCTTACATAGGGCTGTACTTACATATAATGCTGCATCAAGTTTTTAGTATTAGATACATGTCCATAATCACCATGATATGATGTTCATCATGCTAATTGTGTGCAGGTCACTGCAATTGGAGCAAGGCACACAAGGCCACTGTGGCACTCCACTGTATCCCAGAGCCAAGTGCTGGGCAGGGCTGTGCCACATGCCATCCTACCTGTCAGAAATCTGTAACTCCACCTGCTCTAGTCCACCTGCAAGAGAGAAATAAACTTTGCCCCTCAACCAGGATATTTCCTAAGCACCAGCTTCCAATTTCAGTTAAGGAAACAGATCCTTCAGTTTTAAAAGTGTGCAGCATGTTCATTGCTCTTTAATTTCACATAGTCCCCTGAAGCACTTTACTACTGAACAGCCTTTAATATGATTTGAAACAGATACCACTCCAGGGCTTTCTCATCTTCATCACTTGTTTGTTTTGACCTTGACATTTATTCAATTAGAACTGATTTGCCGATCATGCACAACGCGTCCTAAAGTCCATTTTCATACACCAGCGCATAGGCCCATCCAGTTAGCAATGATCTTTCCATATGCCCAAAGTGAAAATCTACAAAACCAAGGAGCTTATAAAATAGCCAAGGTGTCTGTCACAAAGCATCTTCCATTTTCTTTCCTACCATTGCTCTCAGTAAATGGAAAATAAGAGAAGCTATGAAACCTCTTTTGGCAAATAATAAGTTCCAGCACGGCCCAACTGTCAGATTAATCAGCTCCCTGAAATTTGCCTCAGGAGGAAGAAAAAGAAGGAATGGTTCACATTCAGGAAAGCAGGATTCATCCCATGAATATTATGGCAGCTCCTCCACAGCTGAGGAAGAGAGGGGAGCACACAGGCCCTATCACATCTCTGTCACATGCTCAGTGCTGGGAGAGGAAGAATTGTAAAAATTGTCAAGTACCATTCACAAATTTATGCCTGTGGAGTTGTTCCTTCTGGAAGAGAACCAAATAACTCATACTTTTTGAAAATTGCTTGTGACAGCTTCTCAGTCTGCTTCAGGCTGGCTCTCAGTGATGATTTGTATTTTCATATACTTCTCATACATTAAGAAATTTACACCTGTCAGGTCCTGACAGAGTGTCTCCATCTTCAACCTTTTCAGGGAAAATTCTTTGCTTGCAGACATTATCCAAATAAGTTTCTATCAGAAGTCTGGGTGACATAACAGGTGGGGGTCTAAGAAATATGCAGCAGGCAAGCACAGAATTTTAATGAGAAACAGGGGCTTCTGCACTGGCATAAAAGGGATGGAAATTAAAGTACTGATTCCTGTCACTTTAAACTGCTCATAAAGCCTATGGGTAATTCTTAGGGGAAGACATAAATGCCCACTACAGAACTTTCTTTACTACCCAGGCTTATATCAGAATTTTTATTTCTATTTATGGAATCATGCTTGGGGTCAGAAAAGCAGCTCAGAGAACAAGACTCTTCTTAAATAAGCAGGAGAATGATCATCCCTGCTGGTACACTTCTTGACAGCAAAACATGCCTGCTCCCCACAGCCAAAGTGGCCAGAAGAGAGACAGAAGCATGTGAGGGATGTGAGACATGCTCTGGCATGGGACTCCTTGTGCATTCAGCCAAGCCCTAACCTGATAATCCTCAGAAAGCTCAGACCAATGAAGACACTTACTATTCACCACAGAAATATTACATTTTTAAGAACCTGTCAGAAAAAATGTGAACTTTGTGGCTCAGAGTCAGTGCTGTGTCAAGTACCAGAGTCCTCAGCCCAAGTATTTTGATGAGAAGACCCACAGCTGTATTTCCAGCTCAGACAATGCATGCTTGCCACGTGGCCAGCAGCATCCTGGTGCAGCAGCTCCTTCAAAATAGCCCACATATGTCTGCAAGGACAAGGGACAACTGTCTGCAAATCCTTCCCTTCACCTCCCTGTTCCTCAGGATGCAGGATGTTTCACTCCACAACTGCTCACAATACTTCTTTTTCACATGGGAGACAGAATTTGCAAGGAATGCAGGGTGACATGATAGCAAGAGGGAGCGGGCAGAGATGACAGCATTGCTTGTGTAAGAAAAGCAGTGTGGGACACCTGGTCAGGACCATACCTCCACTGGATGGGGATGCCATGTGTCAGAGGCCAACAGAACTTGGGTCAGGAGCACGAGGAAGGGAAGCAAACATCACTCAGTGTTTGTTTCTGACCTCTTTTTATTGCTGGCTGAATGAAGACCTAGACAGGATGTCCAGAGAGGGCTTCTGGCTTGCCTCACCCTTTGGCACTGGAGATGAAGGGTTGTCAAGAGCACTGGCAGTTTTGTTATGCTCCAGTCAGCAGCAAGCAGAAGACAGAGCACCCACCTTGTTCACCTGTCCCCCCCAAGCTCCTTTCTCACTTCCCTGAGAAATTACTCCATAGGTAAAATAAAAGAAAGAATATGCTGCAGATGGCAAGGACCACAAGGCAACACCACACCTCTCCTGCCTTCCTCCCTAGGAGAGCCAACATTTGCATTCTCTCTAACATTGTAAGGCAAGTTATTTCACACCTATTCCTGCTGCAACTAACCATAGTAACACTGCTGGACAGTAATACTTAATTGCCATTACTTTTATAGTTTAATGAATGGCTGGATTACCAATGCTGAAAAGACATAATTTGTCAACTGTAAATTAGTGTTGTTCAAATTAACTTTGGACCATGGAGAGGGCTTCTAATGTCACTCATTTATTCCACACTTACTGCCCCTGTTCTGTAATTGATGTGCTAACTACTAAATTATTTGATTTCTTCAATCTTTTTTAATTCTTTATTACTCGATACTTTCTGTTGTACTTGAATGATCTGCCATGCCCAGCTCTTCCAAATAAAGGGCTTTGTTAAAAATCCTAATGAACCACTCAACAGATTAATTTTTCTCCTTGTACAACACCTTCTTCAAGCCTCTCTTCTCCCTTTGATTGCAGAAGGAACCAAACCTCCAATATCTACATTAGTTCTTGAACCATCTTTCTTGTTCAGGCAAGATTGCCAAGATTGCTTTTTTCCAGCAAGTTTTAAGGGTAAAAGTAACTGTAACATACATGCACATAGTGCTGGAGTGAGATGAGACACTCATGGACTTGGCTTGAAAGTTTCCAAAAAGGTCACTTCAGTCCCAAAGACAGTCAAACCACCTCCATTAACAGCACAGTCAGCTACTTGTTGGCATTAGCTTTTTCAAAAGGCCACTTTGAGGTTCAGGCTACTGAATGCAGATTCCAACTTTATTTCATCTAGAGATGCTTAAACAATTCAAAACTTTTTTTGTGTGTGCAAAGATTTCTGAAGTTAATTGCCACGTTTAGATAGATTTTTATGAAAATACTGCTTTACCTAACTGGAAAAGTACTTCATCACATGCAAAATGAAGCATTTCTTTCAGGTTTCATTGTTCTTTGTAAAAGCCCATAGATGAGCATCTTTTTTTTCTTAAAAGATGTCAGTTGTGAAGTACTGAAGTAAGGGGTGATACATATCTGAATGCACACACACACACACAAAAAAAGAAATTGTATCATCCTGTATCAAATGAATGTTAATTTGCAATTAATTTAATTAAAAATTAACAAATATTTGTAAAATAAAAAATTAACAAATATTTGTAAGTGGAGACTTTCTATTCAAAGATACAGCAGCCTGTCAGTCAAGGCACAGCTGATGAACACCTGCTCTAATTCTATATACAGCATAAAGCCTAATTGTTTTGTCATTCTTGCTTATCTAAGGGAGCCTAATCACAGGATTTGAGGATGTGCCAGCATAAGGGCTTGGAATATGTTGAAATTGGTCTGAACATCATGTAATGAAAAAACTGGATGAGGGCAAAAAGACATGAAAAAAAAAAACAAAATAAGAAATATAATAAATACAGTAAGTATTGCAGGATTTTATCCACTTTTTTTTTTTAAAGTGGCATCTTTATTTGTATTGGGAAAAAAGAAAGAAACTCCCTTTAAATGTCAAAGCAGACAAAACTACATTGGGGAAAGTTTGAAATGCCATGAAATGGGAAAAAAACCCCAAACACACAAATATGCAAAGAAACTGATTGAAATGAAAAATACAGGCAAAATAGAGAGTAAATGAGAGTAAAAGCAGCTATGGTAAAAGTATTTGTGGCTGAGAGAAGGAGGCAAATGCAAAAAACTGTGTGAGATCCTTCTGACACAGATGTTAAAAATTAGTGTTGCAAATGAAGTCAGAGTGAGAACAGCAAATTTGGCATGTTGGGTCTACAGGAGTGCAAAAATCCATGTTTGTCACCATTAGTGATTGACTGGTGCACATTCACATCATAACAACCTCCACTTCTTTTCTAATAAACCAATATCTTTCAATCTCAAACACTGAAAACTTGCTTTTGATTTTTTAATGGAGGAGATGACCTTCCTTTGTCCTCTTAAAATACTAAAACCAAAACCCCTGAAACAGCTACAGTGCAGTAGCTTGAAAATGATCAGTTCACCCACATAGAGTGAAAGGAAGATTCTAAGCCACTAGGATGAAAGGCAGAGTATGGATATAGTTTGCATTTTTCCCTCAATCTACACATGTTTAAATCAACCAAGACATTTTTGCAGCTTCTTATTTAGCTAGAACTAAATCCTTATATTCTCCATTCAAATATCTGTACTACTTTGTTATTAATGTACTCAAGTACTTCATTACATAATATCAGAAATGAGATTGTAAAATTCACAAGTATTAATAGTTTTTCCAGGTACTTTTCCCTCTCCCATTAGATTCCTTCCTAAGTGTTTGGTAGCCTACAAAAAAAATGAAGGCAGGCAAAAGCTTAGCAGTAGCTGATTATCCCAAATGATTTCTCATTTTTTCTATTCAATTGATTTCACCAACCAACACACAGTATCTGAAAATTATCTCAGCACAACAAATCCACTGCTAAAAATGGAAATGAGAAACAATGATTTATTTCAACATGGTATCATTAAATACCATAAAGAAATTAAAAATATTGGGAATTATTTTTGTTTAGTGTCTTGTATTTTGTTTCAACCAGCCTACCAGACAGCTACAATAGGTTTGAACAGAATATTGTCCTGCAGCCAAAAATCATAAAAATGTTTTATTAGTGAGCTTATTAGATGGATCACTGAAAGAGAAGAGCAATCCAAATCAGTGTTGTAAGCATCCCAATTTAGATTTGGTCCTGTATCAGAAAGCAACTTGCTTCCTTCCAAAGCCACAAAGGCTCTTCAGGCTTCAGGCAGAATAGACACAGAAGGCTCTGGTGGTATGGTTGGTTTCCTCCTCAGCAGCAAAGCAGCCACATGCCCCAGCAAGTGCCTGATCCCTGGTCAAGCCAAGTAAAGCCTCTTGCTCTCACACCTGGACTCTCACAAATCCTGTCAGGAGCAGCTGAGGGAACTGGGGTTGTTAAGCCTTAAGAAAAGGAGGGGAAATTTTACCACATTCTCAGCTACCTGAAATGAGGTTGTAGCAAGGTGGGGGTCAGTCTGTTTTTCCAGGTAGCAACTGACAGGACAAGAGGAAATGGCCTCAAGTTGCATCAGGAGAGGTTTAGACTGGATATTAGGAAAAAATTCTTCATTAAAAGGGTGGTCAAGCACTGGAACAGGCTGCTGAGTTCACCACCCTGGAGATATTTAGAAGGTGCATAGATGTCACACTTTGGGACATGGTTTAGTGGCGGGCTTGGCAGTGCTGGGTTAATGGTTGGACTCAGTGAGCCCAGAGGTCTTTTCCAATCTAAATAATCACGTGATTGAATGATATCCTTGCTGAACTGCCTTTGACCAAGCTATATTACCAAGCCTTAAAGCCAGATGCTTAAAATCAAGGGATGTTGGCCTTATAAGCCCTACAAGGGGCAAACCACATGTGACCCACACATGCCTTGAAAACATGCTGTCCTGATGGAGCCCTCTCAGTGCCAGCCTTACAGCAAAGAGCTTGCCTCACAGCCACCACCATGGCCCAGCCTCTGAGTGAGCTTGGCCCTGGGAGATACCCTACTGCCCTGACTGGGCTTCCTTTCAAAGAAGCACCTTTATGGGGCAGAAGAAAGAGTCATCCAATGCCCTGTTCCTGTAAAACATGATGCCTTAGGCATTGGCAGCAGCAGGTGACTGTTTTACCACAGCTTGGAGTGTGCTTGTTTGTAAACCCTCAGCATAATACTTCACACATAACTGGTTGAGTCTCATTAAACAGGTCAGTGTGGGGCTACACAAACACAAGAGACGAGGTGGAACATGCATGAGATGGAACATGCACAATGGATAACCAACAAACTAAGTGGAATATGTGTGTTGTCAGTTCACATGTTGAAAAGGAGAAGTCTTATCATTCACTTCAAACTCCAGTGTTGTGCCATTAAGAACTACTGGGAAGTTCTGTATCACTCTGCCTAAAACCCATTGAATTACTGCAGTTTCACAGGTTACAAAAATAAATGGACAGTTTTTGGTGAAAGATGAAGGAAAAAGAACACAATTATGAAAAATCTGCTTCCATCTTTTGTGATATTTTCATCTTTTCAATACAATGTCTGACACTGTCTAGTCAAAGTTGGAAGAAATAAATAAAAAACCCAAGAAAGAAAACACTAAATGTAAGAGGAGAAAGCAGCACACAGCTGCCAGTACTAATTTAGGACTAATTCCTTAAAAGAACATAAATGCACAGCTTGGGATATTCCACATTTATCCATGTCTAATAGCTTCAGTGACCATCATCCTCCAGTCAAAAGTTCCAAGGGAATTCTTCAACATTTTTTTCTTTAGCACTGGCTGCAGCATTTGTCTGTTCTTCATCATTTCCTCAGATAAAGTTTCTTACAGAACTCACTCTCTGACAGGCATAAAAGTCTTTTCTTTGATGGCAGCTGAGAGTTTTACCAGGAAAAAAGGAACTACCTCTGTTTTGTCATACCTGGACATTCATTTGAGGGCTATAGAGACCATTTTTCTTGCCTGTGTCAGAAAACTAAAAAAAAAGAAAAAAACATAATTATATGATCCCCAATGAAAAAGATCCCAAGCAGCTGGAAGAATTATTGAGATCTTCCTTCTCTGCTCTTAACACCAAATGGGACTGCTAACATGGAGCAGCCTTTATCCCTTTCCTTGCATGTCCTGATAACGACACTGAACTCCCACACAAATTTAACAAATGGAGAAGCAGGAGGGCATGCAGCAAAGGCCCTCAAACCCCCAGTGTTCTCCAGCTACCCAATTGCCAGAGCACATGAAGCTCTTGCTGCTGAGAGCCAGGCTATCAATTGCTGAGGAAAAGATGCCCCCAGGAACACCAAGCCCTTCTCTCATGGCTGGGCACAAAACCTTCCCAATGTGAGCCTCTATTCACCTCTGGATCTGCAGTCAGGTGAGTGAGATACCTCTGCTCCTCCTCATATCTTCTCAGAGGAACAACAGAGATGAGTTAACAAGCAAGGGAATGGCAGAAGGATGGCCCCAGTTTGGGGATATTAGCCTTGCTCAATAAAACAGTGCTCAGCAGACACAGGAACTGGGGAAGGACAAATGGTTTGGGGTATAACACCAGACTGTTTCTCCTTTTGGGGCAGTCAAGTAGTTGGAAACTAAAATATTAAAAGAAAGTTGTTGGATTGAAGAAAAAGGGAAAAGAGAAAATAATTTCATTTTCCCACTCCCTAGTCTTCTAACAGCTTACAAAATCTTTAGCCTTGCACAAGTCCATAAATGAAAACTTAATAGAAACTTCTGAACCCATCTTATTCCTTAAAATGGAAATTAACTATGCAGATTTGGCCTTCCTTAGTAAGCTTTTTCACTGCTTCAGTCATTAGAAACTTTATTTATTTGCCCAGCACATGCCTGATATTTTTTTTAAGTCTTAGTCCCAGTGCCTCTGGTGGAAATCTTCACAAGGTGAGTTATATCTACTGTCCTTCCAGGAGATAAGCAGAGAGGCTCTCTTTCTCAAGCAGAGCACCACACATAGGGGTTTTACAATCAGATACACTCAGAAGACAACAAAATGTGAAAAATACAAATGGAAAATAGTTTTCCCCTCAGAGTTTTAAGTATTAAGTAAAAATTGCCACATTTTTAAAGGTAATAAAGCAATCATGATCAAAATACCTGTGTCTTTACCTCATTCTTTTTTTTTTTTGGTAAACTTTGCCCTGATTTAAACAACAATCTTATTTTTGTGCCTGATCTCTGTTGACTATCAAATGAATCAATCTTCTTTCTATCTAAAATGGACTTGGTAATTGTTAATAGAAGATTCAAAGGAAAAGAGCAAAACACCATTTGTCATTTATCATTTCACCACCAGTGACTGGGAATTGAAAAAAAACCCATGGATTATACAGAGCACTGACACTGGCTTTATTTACACTTCTGGTCTTCTCACAATGGTTGCTTTCCAATTACAGAAACAAAGATAAAAGAATTTGTCAACTGCTTTTAAAATTCTTCCTCCAAAGCTACTTGCCACTTTTCTTTCTAATATATTTTGAAACAAATAAGACAGATTCTTAATACAATTTAAAATTAAGAATCACATATTTTTACTAAGAAAGTCAAGAAGCACATGCCTAAAAATTACCCATAAGCATTTCTATCCTGGCAAAAAGAAGACATACTATCCACATTAAGCTAATGACTGACAGCAGACAATTTCATGATAATATTTTCAGATAGATGTTTTTTTCCCCCTGTGACAAGTTTGTGTGGTCACAGAATCTTCCTTTCACCAGACTAGTACTTAAGCTTCTATCTTTCTTTGTCTGCCAGTTCTGCTCTGTCAAATCTAGTAATATCCATTATATTGCTAAAGTCTTATAAAAAGAAACAGGTTACTCAAAAAGGAAATATTATGGTCTATTCCATTAAACACAGTAAAACTTTAAATCTCACATAAAAATAGGTCATCCAATTACATGGCACAAATGACATTTTTTCATTGTCCAGTACACAATATATTTACAGGAAAATTACCAGAAACTCCTCAGCTGTATCAGATCTGAACCTTATATTTAGATGCAGTCATATATTACTGCTGATAATGTGATGCCAGTGAATAGATTGGAATTTTTCACTGTCCTTTATCAAGATAAATTGTTCTGTCAATAGCAAATGGCTGGCAAGTATTAACACTCTGCACACTATATGACTTTTCATTCCAAGCAAAAATTGTATTTAATGCTTTTTCACAAAATCCATGGCCGTGACTATCCCTATTACCTATTTAACTACCTTTTAAAAGGAGGATTTATTTCTGCAAATTAGGATCTGGGTAACAAGACGGTATCATGCATCATAAACTTTAAGTCAATACAAGGCAGGACACTTGCAGTTCAAATGGGGAAATACCTTTCTCTCATCATTTGGTCACCCAACACCAAGCTGTGGTGGGAGCAGCTGCTCAGAGCAGAACTTTATCTTGGCGTTCTTCCACCTACACCGCCACCACATCCCACAGTAGCCATTTGCTCATTGGCCTATTACTTTCAATAGGTATTGCAGTAATTGGCTATTTCACACTCGTAAGGCTTGAACTGGCAGAGTGCAAAGGGCAGCCAAGCAGCCTGTCAGGGTCCTGCACACCAGCCATCCATCAATTATCATCTGCTATTACAAGACAGAGCAAATGCTCTGAAACCTTGTTGGCTTGGATCAGCTTCGCTATGAGCGCAATTTATCCTCAAACCGTGTTAAGTTCCTATCTGAAGAGCAAGGAGGTTGCTATGAAATGAGTAACATGTTTGTTGGTTGGCATGTGCTGGGGAGGGAGGCAGTGGGGGAGACACTGTTGATTATCTGGAGGACTGCAGCTTCTGCTGGGTTCTGTGGCCACCCTGCTGTCCTACACCCGCTCCCTTTGCTAAGAAATACTCAAAACCAGAAAAACACAGTTTGTTTTATAAATTATGACTTCACGGGAAAAAAAAAGGTCCTGCCTATAGGAGCCCAGAAAATCTGGGCACACTGCTGGTATTTGTTGTAAATTGTTCTTTATCTGTGTTTATGACAGAAGAAACACATGTGGAAGAAAAAAAGGGTAAAAGCATTACGGTAGTTTAGAAAGTTAGAGTGATTGTAACACTAATCCCTTTTCTGCTTTAACCTGACAGTCTGAGAGGCTCCATTTGCAATGAAGTCAGATTTGATTTCTCACATTTCCTGCAGCATTTTATTCTTCATCTTTCTGTGACAGGCTTTTTCATTACTCCTATTTAAAAAGCAAAAAGGCATACAAAATCTTTGCCCATCTTATTTCCTAGTCACAAGATGTTCCAATTCTAGGTAATGTCATTTAATGGTAGCTGGGGCTTATTATCTACCAGCTTCCTGTACAAACAACCCAGACAACTTCTTCCCAAAGGCCGAATTGACCTGTTGACCTGCTAATATACAAAGTGGTCTCTTGCCTTGCAAGTACTTACCTTGAGCAAAGTAAATGATTTCAAAAAATAAACAAACTTCTCTATTATATGTGCTAATAAAATACCAAGTACTTAAAAAAGATAAGAAAAAAATCACATACTTGTTAAGAGCAAAGTGATTTAGAAAGCCAATAAGGATGTTTAAAAATCGATTCTGAACTTTGAGAGGACATGTCTAAGGCTCTTAATAAATCCACCTTCAAATAAATCTAAGAGTTACACACCCTTACTAGTTGAATAAATGAAGTGACACTGACGCATATCTAATTGTAATACATCACAAGATAATCTGTCAAGCCACAAGTGCTCAGGTCCTGTCACCCTTCTTCATCCATTATTTATACATAACCTTCATTGCCAGTGAAATCTCTATGAAGTATAGCTTGGTATCCAAATGCAGCCATTTTAGTCACTCAGCAGATACAGTCAGGAATCAAACCTGCACAAACTCTCCAAAATAGCTGTTACTCTGCTGGAGAGAGAGAGTTCAGAAAGGAACAAACATGCAGAAGCCACAACTGTTTTCTGCTTTGCTTAATGGACTGAAGAGCTAACAGCTCCATGTCTTTCCAGTGGACTTTGGGGCATGCCCTGCTGCCAAAGCTTGCTTTATATTCATTTCAAGATGCTATCTGGGGTCTCTCTAGCCTTTATTTCTTTATCCTATTTCAGACAGGGAGGCTCACTCAGAAACACATCTCAGTGCTCTTAACAGCATCTGCTGTGGTAATAGGCAAGCAAACTAATGGAGCAGTGCAGTATTTTTTACTCCAAACTTGCCAAAGAAGTGTGAAGGGCAAACAGTTGGACATATTTACATACATTCATGATCCAGAAAGTCTCAGTTCAGCAGCTGCTCCAGCAAAGGCAATTCTTTCCTGTTAGCCTGCTCCATGAGCACAGCTCTGCTTCACATCCTGCTGAGAATGATGGGTGGTTTGCAGGGAAAGCCACCAGAGCAATAGACTGACTGGGGTTTTTTTTGCTGACTCTTACATTAGTAACTGAAGTCACAAATTCTTAATCACCACTTTATTGAGGAAGAAACAGGGATTCCTCCCCCTGTTCCTCTTCTTCCCCCAAGGCACACATAGACACTTTCTAAATGTGAGAATAAAGATGCACAATTCACACTATTTCAGCAGTTCAGCCAGGACCTCTGCTTAACTCAAGGAGGCTGCAATAACAACCACAATCTGTTTCAGGCATGCAGCACTAGAAAATTAAAGGTTCTGTAAATTACATGGCTATATTCCTCCCACAGCCCAATTAAAGGCTTTATTATTTGTCAATAAAATACCAAATAAAAAAGGCATCCTCCAGATAAGGCAGCTGTTGCTATTTGGCTCTAGTGAACCTTTATTTATGTTCTGTAAGTTTGCAGCATGTAAGTTGCTGATAGGCCATGCATGTTATTACCAGGTGGCCCACAGAAATGCTCCTGTCCCCAGGGCCAAGTCCTCAACAGCACAGATCTTTTCCAGCACACACACAGCCTATTCACATGTGGTGTGATTCCTGTTATCACTTTCTGCCTCTGAAACAGCAGACACTGCCTCCCCTTTAACACAGCATCCTCCAGCAGCCACCCACCCCTGTACAAAGCAATACCTGCTCTGCCTGCCTCTTGGTATGGTGTTGGTATGCCCAAGGGTATCCAAAGATACCAGCAAGAGTTTTCCTTGTATACTCAAAAGGAAAAAAGGATCAGGCCCCTGAGCAATACTCTTGTCCTGCTGAGAGTTGTTATCACCAATTCCTAGGCTAAAAAGTTTGGCTGCTGCTGTCTCTGATGCCCATATTCTGCCCGCTGCCCCAGCTTCCCAGAAGTAAGTTTGCAGAGCTGAAGCTTCTCTCTTCTTCCTTATCACCTCTTTTTTTTTTTTTTTTTTCCATTTAAAGAGCAATGGCTTATGGGCTTTTACTACGGCTGTATGTTTTCATCCCTAGGAAATGGTAACAGCACTCAGGAACTGAGGCATTAAGACATCAACACAGCACCCCCATAGCTTAATGTGCACAATTCTCTCCCCTTCCCCAGCTTTTTTAATTTCAGGCACTTCCTACTTCTTGTTTGGGCTTCTGAGTGATACAAGTGTGTAATTCGTGAAAAAAGGCATTAACATCTGCAAGGAACTCTTCAAACATCAAAAAATCAAGCTATGCAAGTCTGCTTGCTGTTTCTTGTAATCACAACATTAATTTCCTACTTTTGGGGAAAAATAACATTCCTGTATTTCACAGACGATGGCAGAGCTAAAAATTAATTTAAGATGATAATGCTACATGAAAATAAAAACCTCCTCTGATTGAATTTCAAGGACTCTTCTGTTTAACTATCTTCAAGAGTCCTTTTTTTGATCATAATAAAATTATTTGCCATATGGTTCAGATGCTTGTGATCCTCTCTCAATGAGAGGATTATGCATGAGATATAATGCCTACTGTAGCTGCAGCCAAGCACACAGCTGGCTCTGATAATGCCAACAAATGGCTTCATCTATCTCAATGTCACGTAGGAGCTGGTGCGATGTGAATCAGCCTAGAGTACAATTAAAATCTACATCATCTGTGAGAAAGGTGATGGAGGTTCTGACATCAGAGCTGTGCCAGATTCATCCTCTTTCCATTGTAACAGAAGAAACATGTTGCCCCTTTCACCCTGTCACACTAATGATGTGCTTTGCACATCCCTTCCTCTGCACATTAAAGGTAGTAAATCAGGGAGACTCCTATTTAAAGGCTTCGCCTTTATCTGACATTCAGTAACGAGGACAATTTCTAAATTTAAGTGCATTCCTCGCTCCCTCCTCTGTGATGAGATAATGCCACTTGAAGCTATGAGTGAAATATGCATAGAGGAGTTTATAACCCATATGGATGCAAATTGTGACAGTATGCAAGAATTTCCTTGTTTTAGTTCCACAATATTTAGTCACACTAATAAAACTAGGCTTGCAAATCCATTTCTTCCACCAAAACAAATTTTATTGCAGAAAATGGCCATAATTCACAACAAACAAGCTTGATATCAAGACACTGATGAACCTCCTCTTTTAGGGCTTTAAAGCTAGTGGAAACTTGGGCAATTATTTTGTTTTATTGTTAGACTCATTAAAGAGAAAACCCACAAATATGTTTTATTAGCATTTTTGACAACTTAACGTAAATATAAGACAATTACTTATGTCTGGCTCTCAAATTTTATTACAATCCAGGGTTCTATTAAAATACTTTAAACCTTTGGATATCAGAAATATAAAAGCTTGTCTGGTGGAATACAGCAAGACACTAGCTAATGTTGTTTTGTCCTTTCTGTCAATTTAGCTGCATCAGTTTGTGTGGCACATTGCAAATGGTATTGCTAATCAATGCAATGTAGGCACTGGAAAATGAAGATATGCAGTTTTACACTCACTTGTGATCTTTACTGAGATGTAATCAAAGTCTCTTTAAAAATCTTTAATCACACAATACACATGCAGACCATTTTCAACTATCTCCTGCTTAGGACATATGACAATGTCTCAGTGCATGCTCCTGAATTACAATGATAAATGTGTTTTTAAATGCCCATGTTTTTACTAAATTAGACAAAATACATCACATTTGGTCTTCCATTGTGCTAGTCCATCTTAATGTCATTTGTCATAATGATGTTACACCACCCTAAAACTGATACGTGCCAGTATTAAAGTATTTTTTTATGCACCAACATCAAAAATCTAAATCTGGGAATGCAATGTTCAATCTCCAGGAAGACTAGTACCTTACTGCTTTCTGTTAAGCAGTCAGTGGTAATAGGGGGTTTTGCCTACACATCAGCCTGAATGTCTGTAATGACACTGCTCTCAAGTTAATATAGACAGAATGACAGCAACATCCTCTTCCATAAGAGCTTACATGGTACCAACTTTGGGGAAGCATCCAGGTGACAAAAATCTACTGTTTAATATAGCAAAAATTACAAAACTTGAAAATGAAAAAACATAAATCAACTCAGAGCTTCTAAGGAATACTTAAGAAAGCAGATGTCTCTAAAGTGAACAATGCAATCCTTGTAGTTGATGTAAAATGTCATTGCTCTCAAAGGAAAAAAAAAAGAAAATCCAAGGAAAAGTTTTACTGCACCTGTAGGGTCTGCCTATATCTAAACTTACTGAACTACAGTTAAATGAAAGAAAAAGCTGTGTGGAGGCTTCATGCTTCACTGAATAATATTTGTTCTCTCAGACTTTACTCTTGTTTTTTTTTTCCCTTCCCAAATAATGACAGCTGGAAACTGCATAACAATTCACCCACTTAAAATTCAGGTATGAGTTCTTCATAACTGTAGCCAAGAAACTTTGCCTTTGAAGATAAGACACCTGCACTTCTATCCAAGTTATGTATTCCTCCTTTACTTGAGTAGATAAACACAGTAGCCTATACCCAAGTTTGAAAATAAATTGCAAGACTTCATAAAAGCAGCCATGCCAAATGCCAAATTGTCTTTTCCTGTGCATCTTTCAATAGTTCTGAAACAATTAAGCTAAACCACAAAAGGGTAAAAAAACATAGAGCAAGAATTCATATCAATTAAGGTGGCAGATATACTGGGAAAAAAAACTGGGAAAAAACTCTTCTCTTATAAAGTCAAAATGCCATTGGAAACTATTAACACGCTTCCTCTATAGTCCTGAAAATTGTACTACAGCTACCCCAATTCATCTTCTGCACCCACTTTTATATGCACCTCTGCAGTTCTCCCAGAAATCCAGGAATTTAAGAAAATCTAACACATACAATCTTGAAAAATATGTATCCAGGCGATGTATTTGAAGAGAAAAATGCTCTTAAAACAACTAAATAAGTTTTACAAAATTAACCTAACAGGAACAGAAAATCCTGTTAGCTAAATGTGGCACTCTCAAGAAGACAAGAAAATCATAGAGCAAATAGAAATAAAATAGAGACACAGAAAGATCACCATCATGACATATTAAAAATTTGAAGGTTAAAAAGCCATTGATTTGAAGGTGGAAAAGCCAATGGCAACTACAAAACTGCTAAAATATTAATTTGAAATCACAGCGCACAATTTCTAGAAGCAAGGCATCAGAAATTTTATCATCTATGGTAAAGTAGAAGTTCTTGATGATATGTGACTTGGCCTAAGCCACCAATATATTTTTAGTATGTTATAATAAAAAGCAACCCATGGTAGAAGAATTTGTTCAAAGCAAATTAAGACAGAACTAATCTCAGCATTTGCTGCAGGAAGAGGAAGAAACAAATGAAGAAAAAAAGGAGATGAAACTGACTAAAGAAATGAATGTTCTGGTAATCTCATCCTTTAACACTTGCCTGTACTTTTACCTTGAAAATGCGCACAACAAAACTGAATTCTGCAACCTACTGCACATACTGCCAGACCACTAAACTTTCCCTATTCTTAATAACCAGGCTCAGAAAAAGTCTGGTTATCAAAGAAGTTTGCTTCCATCCAGGAGTAAAAAGGCAAAACCACTTAGTTAAACCCTCCCATCCCAATGCGCATACCTACAAGAGAACAAAACCTTGAATTCTCGAATGACTTGGTGAAAATAGGAGAAATTAGATGAACAATCTATAAAGACATGGGGACAAACCAATATTAGATATGAAATAATGAAAAAACCTATTCTTTAGAAAACAGATGGTGATTGCTGACTCAGTGAAGACCTTGCAGAGGCATGTATTAGGTTTGTGTGGCAAAGTTTTGATAGCAAAGGGCTACACGGGTGGCTTTTGTGAGGAGCTGCCAGAAGTTTCTCTCATGTCTGACAGAGCTAGGGCCAGCCACCTCCAAGACAGACCCACCAGAGCCCAAGGCCAAGCCCATCAGCAGCTGTGGTAGCACAGAGTAACAGTTAAGCAGGGGGGAAAGAGCCCTGTGCATTTTGCAGCCAGAGCAGTGAGAATATGTGAGAGAAACAGTCCTGCAGACACCAAGGTCAGTGCAGAAGGAGGTGGAGGAAGTGCTCCAGGCAATGGAGCGGTTTCCCCTGCAGCCCATGGTGAAGACCATGGTGAGGAAGTTGTGCTCCTGCATTTAGGTCCATGATAACCAGACTATTAGTGAAGCACTGAGACTGCAGAGAAGAAAAAAAGAGGATCACAAAAGCTGTTTATCTCATACTTGGCAAATCTCTCTTCCTGTCATGCTCTCTGAACTTACAGTTGCTCTAACTAATTAAGAAGAAACAAATTGTATGGAAACCTTTTCTTATCTTAGTGTGCTGAGCAGCTCAATTCAGTTTCTGAGCAACTCACTTCCAAACACCCAACATATTTTGCTGCAAGGTTTTACCAGTGCTTGCCATTGTTGATATGATTCATTTCTGCATGCTGCTGAGTTCCTCACCACCAGCTGAGCACCTAGATACAGACACAAGCAAGAGGCGCTACAAAAGAAAACTTTTCTCCATTGAGTAAACCGTAATATTTCAAGAATTTTTATTGCTGAAGATGAGAATATATTTCTCCTTAATATATGAAATACTTATTGACAGATTATTTCAATCAAAATATCTACAAGTCTGGGTCTTCAAAAGGTACAAGAGGTTGTATATAGAATTATGGGTATGTGTTGAGGTTATTGCTCATCTCCAAAACACGCTTCCCATTTTAAAGATAATATTAGAATCTCAAAGAGCATGAGAAAGGAGAAATGAGAAAGCAGATGAGAAAAAAAAAGAAGTTTACTTTTGAGATAGCTCCAGTGCACCTTCGAGCTTTGATATTTTCTGTTCACCTTCTTCTATATCCCTTTTTTCATTTTCCTAGAACCAGCTGTCTATTCATAAAGCCAGAAATATATTGTTCAATATAGCATCAGTATTCCTACTATAGCCCTGACAGATTAGAAAAGGTTGTTGAAAAGCATATGCATATATGTACATGTTTTTTCTATATTAAATGGAAACATCCCAAAATCTCAAATGATCCATGTGAAATTTTAATTATAACTTAACAGCTGTTTCAGCTAATTGAAGAATATCAGAAAGGTGATTTCCTTTTCATTGTAATTAAAGAGTTAAGCCTAATTTACTGTTGTCAGAATAAGACTAAATGCCAATCTGCTCTGCTTAATTATATAAAAAGGTAAACAGGGGAACTCCAAGACAGACATCAGAAGGCTCCCTCCTACCTCAAAAAAACCCCTAAATGCACTTCTTTTCTGGCAAGAAGATGGGCAATGACCTTTAAAGCAAGCGAGCAACTCACTCTAACTCTGCTTTGCCATCCCTTTATTAATTTTCCCTGGAAGCTATTTTCATTTCCATTCCCTTGACTTCCAGCTTTATTGTCTAATATTGTGGCTCTGCATAAAGGTAAACATATGTTTTGCATTCACTAATGCGGTATTATCTAGTTGCCACCACTGAAAGAAAAATGCAATACAGAAGTAATGTTGAAATACCTGTTTTTCTAGGACAATGAAACAGATCTTTCCTCCTCTAACTCTGGAGGAAAATAGAGTGAACAAAAAAAAATTTTTGATCTCTGAGATACATATAATATGCATACTTTCTAAATTACTCATTAAATACAATGGTCTTCATAACAAATACAGTCCTTCCAAATGTACCTGAAGAAAAAGTGGAAGTTCAAAGTTTTTGGTTTTTAAGCAATCCAGTGATTAACAGACAACCTGCACAGGAAAACTTTACTACTCCATCTTTTTCCACCTCTCTTGCAACATAGATGCCGTTATTGAAGAGAAACACGTAACATCTACCAGAGACATAGAACCTGGCTACAGGTGTCAATAATAACCAATTTAAAGTTAACTGAAATATGAATTATGTCAACAATCACATACATACGTGTGTGTGTATGAATTATGAAAGCATGCTACCTCCAAAATGATATATTAAACACCAAAGAACTCCAAGTGGAATATTGCTCCTATCTAGGTATAGGAGCAAAAGTAGTGAGAGATGAGTGAAGCAGTGCAACCTGGGAGCAGTATTTCCCTGAAGAAAAGTGCATCTGTATATTTAATTCACATTTGCTCCACACCTGAAAGTCTGCATAGCTCAAGGGCAATCAGCACCAGACCCTAGCAAAAAGGAGAATAACACCACTGTGCTGGATGTCAGCAGTCAATCAGGAAGCCAACTGAAAAATATTAATCTCATCACATGATGGGGATTTACACTGGAAGGGACCTCAAAGACCACACCTTTCCGATCCCCCGACACAGGCAGGGACATCTTCCACCAGATCAAATTCCTTGAAGATCCATCCAAGCTGGTCTTGAACACTTCCAAGGAATATTCATAGGTGTTGGACCATGTGAATCGAGGAAGAACAAATGCAATATGGAAGGCATTTTGGATGTCTTTAACAAAGGCCAGTGCTGTTGGAAATGAAGAGAGTCTCAGATTTGAATAGAACCTCATCTTACAGTAAGGTATCATGCACTGAATACAATCTGTGACCAGACAGCTACTGTTCTCAGTTCAGTTGATCATGGTTATTTTAAACAAGCACAAACAAAATACAAAGAGCCAATCATACACTGAAAGTACTAGAGGTAAGTTTGCAGTGAGCACTTTCTGCTCTTTGCTGCACAAGAATCTTTACATCAATCCCAGTCACATTTTAAGCACTAAACACTCTGCTTTTATGCTCAATTAATGTGACTTAATCCAGCCATAAGCAGACTATTTCAGAAAACCAGATTGTGCTGGGATTCCCCTGCCGCCTTGTGCTCTAGTGCTTCTGCTGACCTTGACAAATCTCTTGGTTCTCTTTCATACAATGTAATTTCCTACATCTTTTTAAATGGCCAAAAAGAGACAGTGTATTGCAAAAACTTAATGGGGAGTTATATAAGCGTACTTGAAAACCATCTCTGACTAATTAATTTCAAAGAAGAGAATTAAAAACCCCAATTTTATACTATACTGAATATTACAAACATAAATTCAAACATAAATTGTACACATCTATTTCAGTTGCTGTGCCCTCTATACAAAGCAGGGCTTAACTCTGAGGTCAGTGGGAACAGCTAAAGATATTACTCCACCTTCCTTCCACTGCTTTCTCACTCATTTATTTGTGCTTAACCCTCTGCCCAAATGTTGTGAAAAATCTTAACACAGATTTATCTCAGGAACATTTACAGAAATATTTACCTTTGCAGGTATCATCTCATTGGTTAACTTCCCCAGATAAGAAGCTACTAGAATCAAATTATTTTACTACTCATCTTTCTCTGCCCTGTCAAAAGTACATTTAACGCAATCTGTGTGATGAATGTGGCCTCATGAGAAGTGGGAGGGAAAATTAATTTGGGGGGTCTGACAATGAAAAGATCATTTGTCATTACTGAGCTGAGCTCTGCCAGCAAACGACTGTATTGTTAGATCCCAGTGGCTGCTACCCATTCTCTGCCCCTTCCCTTAGCAAACTCCTCCTTCCTGAAGCTTTGGTTTGCTCTGAATGAAGGTTATTAGCAATACTAACCAGCCAGAGTGGGGAGCCTGGATGCCGGGGGGGTGGGACATGAATTTGTTAGAACTAATTTGTCTAATGTTTGGTAACAAAGGCAAAGTGTCTGTGCTGTGAATTAATACAGCATCAATCACTGACTAACTCATTCAGTACATGTAATGAGAAAATTCCCAGGCCAACCCAATGGTCTGTACAGGCAGCTGGAGAGATGGCACTCTGAATTGGATTTTTATTTTAATGCAACTTCCATCTTTAAAGCAAGGAAGAGCCCAGGGAGACTACTCTTGGCATGTATGTGTATATATATATATACATACATACGTACACACATATTCTTTCTTTCTATATATATTTTTTCATCTTAGAATAGAAGTATTTATTTTGAAAAAATAATGCCTCATAGTTAGTTCAGTTGATTGTAAGATTCCTGCCTAAATGGGCCTTTTAATTTTCTTCAAGTTGTTAGATCTTCTTTCCAGTAGATTTTTTAACCATATAGTAAATCATCCTATTATAACTTTAGTTTGTATAAAAACAGAACATAATTGGAAGCAGTTTAACGTCCAGAACAGGGATTTTTTTTTTGTCCCTTTCATTTGCTGATCACATTAAGAGAAAGAAACATGTATTTTAATACTTTTAGACTAAATGCAGTTACACTTGAGAAACACATCCAGTTGCATTTCTCTAACAAGGATATTTACTCTTTGCATCATGACTTCCCATTGTTTTCAAAAAATAGAGTAAATGCAATTTTTGATATTAAAAAAATAAAAATCCCTGTTGATCAAAAAATGCATCAAGTTGACAATCAACTGGAAAACTGGAACAGTTAGTGGGCAACTCGCTGAACTGTCACCTCTGGAAAGAAGGAACTCTCTGTATAAACAAAATCAGGGAGAGCTTAGGAGTGACAGAGAAGCCTAAGGAAGAAACCAAAAAATTTTAAAAAATTAAGGAGAAGTTGAAGAAAGACCCTTATTACAAACAGTAAAAATGAATGTGGCACTTACAACTAAAAGGCTCACTAAACTTTGCATACAGATTGCATCCTTCAGCACAACACACCCAGACTACTTGATCTTCAGCCTTCCCAACTTGAGATGGCTGCAGTGAAGTAATGAAGATATTTTATCTCTTCTCAAGTCAGATAAGCAAAGTGTTGCAGGTCATTACCAAAGCACTCCTGTCTCCTTCCTATTGCTGCCCGTTTATGTTATTACTCTGCTAAATATTTTGCCACCTTCAGCAGTCTAAGATGGCCTTACAGACATCTAGAATGCCTTCTAGATCAAACTGTAGGCTTTCAAGAGTGAAGAATATGCTGCAATACAGTCTAAATGCCTATTCTATGGACTTCAAACGTCTTGTACTGCAGGCACTGTTAGGCACAGGTCTCAAATAACACACACACACAAAAAAGAAACCCCAAACCAAAAACAAAGCAAACTACAACAAAACAAAATGCCAACAAAACCAAAACAAGCAAAACTCCTGAAACAAGGAACTAACAAACAAAATTCCCCTGAAACACTACAACCCAAAAACAACAACCAAAAAACCCTACCAAATAAACACCCCAAAGTTAAAACCCGTGAGTTCAAGGCAAGTTTAGGGCCATAGTACCCTCTTTGTCAGACAAGGCCTGCACTGCCACAACCCTGTCTTTAAGCCACTATGACACCAGGAAAACATCAGGAGGAAGCGAACCGTGGCCTTGTGTTTCTGATCATGACAGTTTTGTGAAATACTATTATGGGATATTTTGGAAAAAACATCCTAGAATATGACTCTAGGAAATAGTACTTAAGAGTAGCCTGAAATAGAGAACAAAATACCATTTGCCTTTCACAAAGCAACAGAAGGGCCGAGATGGAGCCATGGCTGCCCAAAGTGGCAAACAAAGAAAACTACTCTTTGTTTTCCAGCAAAGAAAGGATGAACTGCAGCCATTCTCCCCCAACAGGCTTCAGAGAAACCCCTGGGAAAGGCTGAGCTTTGTATTCCTGTGGGAAAGAGACACTGGAACTAATTGCCACTGCACTTTCATTTAAACTCATGTACATTTATCAGAACAAAAATTATAAATTTACATGAATTGGAACAGTTACACAGCATTCCAACCAAGCAGGACACCACTGTAATGGGTAAATTAAACAACAGTTAAATTGAACATAGAGAAGAAAAAAATTTACTTGTATTATTTAGCTGTGGAGCAATAACTTGACAAGATCAATTGAGAACTATCCAATATGTACCCAAAATGCCCCTTTACCACTTGCATGTCACATAAAAACCATTTCTGATGACTTTTATGCACACAAAGTATTAAGGCTTTAATTAGATGATGCACATATACACTATTCTTATTGCTGGAAAAAGTAGATCCTTTAGCTCCAAACTGAATTAATGGAGAACTTAAGCCTCTTTTACTCAAAGTGTATAATAAACAGCCTATAGCATCAGTCCTGGATGAGTCCTAGGAAGGAACTGTGATTCAAACACAGAATTCTTTCCATTACCGTGACAGCGGAAGGAAGTAATTAATTGCAACTAAATAGAGACTGCAGTGTATTTCCCTTTTCTTCTACTAGCTGGTAGATTGAGGCAGGTGCAGGGAATAAAAGCTACATATGACAACAGCCCCTCTTCTTCTGCCCAGCTGGATGGAGAACTACATGCAACCCTTTACCCAAGACTTCAATTCCCAGGACAAGGAAAAGTATTAGGAAGATTCTGTCTCCTTGGCCTTACAAAATGGTGTCCCTGGAGCTCTTTTGCAATTTGGTTCCTGATAAAAACAAAAAATTAAATAAATACCAGTGACTCAGAGGAGAAGCTCTGAATCACATACTGAAGGACTTTCTCTCCTTACATGTTCTACTTTGTTTCAATCCTTTTACATAAAAAAAATAAAATCAAAGGAAATATGATTTATTTATTTAAAGGTATAAACAAGAGGAGTCTCTTACTCATTTAAGATGACAATTGAATGGCAGTTATTATTGCCAGTGTAACTTTCCCTGTCATTATACCATAAAGCACTGAGATCACATTCAGACTATTTCTACAGGCTACTCATGAAAAATCATAAACCATTGTACACCGTGCAATGTTTGTAACAAATTATACATATGTTTTGTTAATTTATGTCATGTTTCACACATATGAAGTGAATAAAAATCAGTAATAGTTATTTCTCAATATAAAATAACCCCTGTGTGCAAGTGCACACAGATTGTGGTTACATTCAGTACTTCCTTGTGGTAAAATGATAGATAAGATTACATTGCTGTATTTTTTTCTGGAGAAACAGTATTTAAAAGCTTTATCTAAAGCCTAATCAAAAGTGGGTATGCCAACATTCTCAATGACAATTGATGCAAAAAAGAAAGTCACACATTCAGACAACCTAACTTATCAGTTATCTTCTGCTGTTGGATTTTTTTGTTCTGTTTGGAGAGACTGAGTGGTTTTGTGGTCAGTTGAGTGTGTGGAATTAAATCCAGCTCCTAATCTGGTGAGTTATCTATGGTGTGCAAGGCAGAGACCATCTATTATGTAGCATCAGTGAATGACAGTATGAATAGCAGCCTTTGCCAGTTAAAACTGTGATAAGACCTGGATTCTGAGAGAAGTTCCTGCTCCAGAATGATCTCTATTGTTCCAGCCATCAGTTTGGGCAGAAAGACCAATTCAAAGATAAGACCGCAATGATGCTGGCCTTTTAAATAGAAAAATATCACCAAATAATCAATTCACCTGCATGTAGAAAGACAGCTATCAAGATGATTTTTAAAAAAATAAAACCCAGTGCCATGTTTTCAAAATTAATAACTTAACTATAAAGAATTTCTTAGAGTTAGGATCTGATCCAAGGCAGAATTATTCCCTATTCAGTATTTGGATCCCCACAACTGATTATTTCCATAACTCTGCTAACACCTTTCATCTCAACCTCCCCTTATTTGTAACTGAATTGCTGCTGATGGGCACATCTGCTGAACTTCAAGTAGTACTCTTCTGCTAGCCCAGCTTTCTGCCAGCCCGGGCTGGCCTTTCTGTGCAGGAAGGATGCAGAAACGCGGGGCAGGAGCGCAGGACCACGACCCCGCGGGCACGGCCCCTCCCGGGAATGCCGCTCAGCACCGCGGACAGCGCCGGCCACCCGCGCCCAGGCGAGGATTCAGGGCACACGGCATAACCTGAGCTATCTTCAGACCAACTTCACTAGCAACAGCAAACAAAGACCGGCTTTCTGAGCTCTTCTGGAAACAGCTGCTGAAATAGCAGAATAAATGACCTAAGGCACTTAATTTTCCTGATTTTCCAATGAGCTTTTCATAAACTGCCTCCATTAGAGTCTTTTAAGGAAAATAAATAACTGTAGGGCAAGGGACAGAGTCATAGAATTGACTGAAAAACTGTTAAATGATAGGAAACAATGAGTAATGGCAAGTGGCTGCCCCTCAAGATGAAGAAAATGTAGGAGTGAATGCTCCCGAGGTTGCTATTTAGATGAGCACTATTTATTAACAACTTGGAAATGGGACTGAACAAGTTAGGACCCATGGTAGCAGAAGTTTACTGGGTTTTTAAATTCTGGAAAGTTTAACAATCTTCAAGTAGCTAAAGAACCTAGATGATACTTGAAAACACCTTCAATGATACTAGAAGTGGTAAAATGAAAATTCATTATGAGAAAATAAATATGAGGAAACAGATCTGTTTCAGTTTACACTACAGCACCGTGAAAGAGTTTTTTGAAACAGAAAAGAGAAAGCAGCGAGAACCAGCAGAGAGACGTCAACAAATTAGAGGGCTGGGCAATCACCAACCATATGAAGTTCAACAAGAACAAGTACCAGATTTTGCACCTGGGACAAGACAACCCTGAATGTACAGAATGGGCAATGAGATCTGGAATGCAGAGCTGCCAAGAGGGACCTGGGGGTTCTAGTTGAGGGAAAGCTGAATTTGAGTCAGCAGTGCCCTGGCAGCCAGGAGGGCCAACCCTGTCCTGGGGTGCATCAGGTACAGCATCACCAACAGGCAGGGAAGGGGATTGTCCTGTTCTGCTCTGGGGCAGCCTCACCTCAAGGACTGGGGGCAGTTTTGGGAGCCACAATATAAGATATAAAGAAATTAGAGCGTGTCCAAAGGAGGGCCACGAAGCTGGTGAAGGGTCTAGAAGGGAAGCCATATGAGGAGCAACTGAGGTCACCTGGCTGATTCAGTCTGGAGAAGAGGAGCTCATAGCTGCTTACAACTTCCTCACAAGAGCAAGTGAAGGGGCAGGCACTGATCTGCTCTCTGGTGACAGGACCTGAGGGAACAGCCTGAAGTTGTGTCAGGAGAGGTTTAGATTGAACATTAGGAAAAGGTTTTACACTCAAAGGGTGATTGGACACTGGAACAGGCTCCCCAGGGAAAAGGTCACAGTACTTGCCCAACAGAGTTCAGGAAGAGTTTGGATAATGTTCTTGGAAACATGGTGTAACCCTTGGGATTGTCCTGTGAAAGGCCAGGAGTTGGCCTCAACTCTGTGGGTCCCTTCCACCTCAGGATATTCTATGCTTCTATGATAACTGGGCAAGGGGTTTTTTTGCATATACTATATAGCATGCAATTAATTCCATTTGCCTCTGGATATATGACACTACATTTTTTCTAAGAAACGTCTAAGAAAATTCATCTGTCACAAGGATTGACTAAATTTTGTTTAAACAGATACAAGGTGATGCAAATTAAAAATAAAACCCATAAACACTCTATATAATTCCCATAACATATCTCACCCTGATTACTCAGACTCTGAAGATCTGTTGAAAAGACTGAAAGATCTTGAAATTCAGCTGTCTAAAATCTACAATTATTCCACGGTCATTAACTTAAAAGCAAAATTCTTCAGAAGACTATTCTTTTCTTTTACTAAATTTCTTCACACCATGAGGGAAAATGAGTGATATGAAATTAAAAAATATAGGCCTCATATCATACACTGGGTACATTTGAATGTCTACTAGTGTGTTCAGGACAAAAAAAAAAATCACAGGAAAACAACTGACTGGTTCTAAGGCTGAACCAATAAATGGAAGGGAATAAAACAATTAACAAATTTCAGAATTTTATAGCTGCCGAAATTATATGATACCTTGAGGGAATTTCATGCAGATATTCATAATTAGATAGGATATATTAAAATCTGATCAGGTTCCACTTTTTTCTCTATTACATAAAATGAAAGGAGTTTTAAATGAAAGAGCAGCAAATGCAGAAGCAACATAGAAAAACATCTCTCTTACACAGTCAATGGAACTGGCTGTCAAATCAGGTCATCGAGATAAAAACCATAGCTACGTTTTAAAAAGAACTGCATAATTTTATGACTGATAATAACATTTGTAGCTATGCCAGGTAAGACAATAAGGGTAATCAAATCTTATGCTTCAGGGTATGAGACAATGAATTGCAAGGTTTAGAAAGAAATGTGCAATGTCACGCAAAGGGGTAACATGCATTAGCCTTTTGGGAAGAGATTTACCTTCTTTTAAAATCTCAAGAAATAGCCACTGCCAGAGGCATGGCACCAGACTACAGAGACCTGGTGTCTGATCTGCTGTGACAAATCCTTCGTTATTACGAGTTTGGCTTTGATAGACAATAGATTCTCCTGAGTCTTATGGAGCTGAATTCAAATTAAAAGCACATGCTCTACGAAAGCATAGCTTGGAGGAAGGATCTGAAGGACAGAACTGTTAGCCAGTAATTAAGAGTTCTGTACTACGCTTTCTGGCAGCAATTATTTTAACATAATTCTTAACAGAGTCTATTAAAGAGGAAATGCCAATTAGCAATAGCTTATTGCACAACAAAACAATGACTGCCGATATAATTTACTGCCATAAACTACACAGAGAATTGACTGCTAAATAAAATTGGATGGGTAATTAAAAATGAGGGAGAGGAAGGAGAATCTATACACATTTAACATGCACAAGCCTGATGAAACTTCAGCTCCTACACAGAAAGCTCAATTCAGAATCATGTTGAACTATCTGGGCTATGCATATTATTTGAAACACCTTTTAAATTACAGTGAAATTATGATGTTTTCCATACAATTTGTCAGATTGTTCATACTTGCCAACCAGTCAGTTAGCCATTTGAGAGAAAAATCTGTAGGCACACTGTTATTCCCACACTTCACATGAACAAGAAGGATGCCAAAAGAAGAGGCAAAAAGGAGCCTTGGTCTTAGCCAAGCAATCTGGGTCTACATACAGAAGTCAATTTTCTGTTATAAGGCTTTCTAAGAATACTGCAAATTACTTCCCTGAATTACTGACCTTGATTTCCCAGCCTAGCCTGAGCCCTGTATTTTCCCTCACCCAGTTGTTCCATCAAAATGAAATATGAGTGACACAGAAAACATGCAGCTAGTGTTGTGCAAAGAAAATGTGAAGTTAGGAAGGTGTTGCTGTGGAAGAAAAGTCTCCAAAAAGGTCTAAACTGTGCTTTTCCAGGCTTATAAACGTGAAATTAGAACTGCAAGCCTGGCAAAGATCTGCTAGTTGACTTTGCTTCTTAGTTCTCACACATAAGAAGCAACCTCTGAATATTTCTACCTTACAGAAAACAATGGTAGCATTGTTGCCTTTAGTCTGGAGACAGAGTGCCTGCACTACAACCTGTCCCATTAAGCTGATAAAACAAACCAACACAGGAATCTGGTATGCAATGGCACTCATGCAGGCAAAAAGACAAGACAGATGGAAAGAGAAGTGTGAAGTTTGCAGTCATAAGAGCTGCACTGTTTTGCAATCAAGATGTTCAGCTATGTGGAAACACAGTTTGGCAGTGTCATCACCTAGAAGACTGTACCTCCCCATAAGACTGAAAGGAAGGAAGAAAAAGAAAAATGATGCTCCTGCTTTCCCCCTAGAGGGTGGAAAATAAATGAAATGAGAAGTTCCTTTATGGTTTTATGTTTTGTTAATGTGATAGCTAGAGACCATCTGCAGACCACTTTTGAATAGGTCTGATTTTGTTTACAAAAACCTTCTTACTTTCTTAGTTTCTAGTTTTAAATCTTATTTGGGGATCTAAAAATGGACTGGAATTCATTGGGTCCTCATATTGAATCTGAGAATTAATTGTCTCTTGCCTCAATAAATTAGAAGCAATCTTTGCTTTTAAAAAGAGAACATAACTCAAATGTGTTTTGTCTACCTCAGAGTGAGCTCATGCTTTCTGAAGTTGTGGGCCACAGGCAGCACTGCAGAAGATGGCATATATTTCTTGATGAACCACCTGATTGATCTGGTTTAAATTTTGTAAGAGATTTATCCTTCCTCTGGAGAAAAACCAGCTTTTATTTTTCCTTCAGACGCATTTCAGTGAAATTTTAGCATAGTTAGCTGCCATAAATAAAAGAGAAAAATCATCAAACCTGAAATTGGAAATAAATAATGGTTATAAATATCCTATGGGCCTGATTTGATTGTTAGTGAAATCAAGTAATTACTTACTTGACCTCATCTTCTCAGATGATGTGTTAATCCCCTTCTTATAAATTATTAGCATACCTAATAGTTTAACTAACATATTACTTAAAAAGGAAAAACAGCTGAAGGATTTTTTAGATTTTTCCCTTTTAAAATAGCACTAAGATATTTCTTTTAATTCTACATATTTATTGGGGTTACGCTCTGGTAATATGTGTAATAAATAAGTGAAAGGCCTAAGAGTGTCTTCTAAATCTAAGAAGCCAGACATTTCTTTCTTATTAGACTCCCTCTCCAGATACACAGAATTTTATCAAACTGTTATTTTCATCAAAACTTCCCAAAGGATTGTCTGTTTCCGCTTCAAAAATCTACTATTGTTACTGAGAAGATGCATTTTTGGAATGTAACACAGTCACCATAAACACTGTTCAGATTCCCTATTACACTTGCTCCAAAACACTCTGTTAAATACATATATAAATATAGCTTTTAATTCTTTTGCTACTGTTCAGTAGAAAACATTATAGGTTTCATAAAAAAGATATTAGATAACTACAGACTTGAAACAAACATCAAGATGTTACCACTATATGCACAGAGAAATAGATATATTTCTGTGACATTGCACAGCACAGACACCTCTACACTGGTATGAGCATCATAGATTCTTGGAAATGCAGATATAGAGTTTTTGTTTCAAATTGGCAGCTTGTTCCTAGTAAGCTTTAAATTTTACTGAAATACAGACTACTAAATAACTAAACAGAGCAGCAAGCTCTCCTCCAAAAAGAGATGGAGCTCAAAGCTAGGATTATTCAAACCATATTATTGATCAGAGTTCCTATTTAGATTTTCTTCTATGCTAGTCTAGAAAAAATGCTTTTGACTCAGCAAATCCTAACCTGTGAAATACAGTTCTCTTGAAGACAAAAGAAAACAGGTTTTTTTCTGGCTGTTTAGTTTGAGTGCTGAAAGGATGCATCTGATTAAGCAACTCAAATAGCACTGGGCTACCCTGGACAAAGTAGCCACAACTCAAAAATAAACTTCTCAAAAGCATTCTTAGAGATGTATCTGCTGTTCTTATGGAAATACTTCTTCAGAGATTTGGCTAACATAAAGACATTACTCTTAGGCACCAAACCCTTTATTCCCCCTGAATGTGCCCATTCCTCTTCTTTTTTACACCAAATTAAGTGCAGATACTATCACTGCCATATCTAGGATAACTCTATTCTTTATCCTGCCCAAAAAAGCTGCTGTGAAGGGTTAGAAGAATACTACAACACCAAAACTTGCACTTCTGCTTTGAAAATAGCAAATGTAGACAGTGTTGAGTTTCCCAGATGTAGGAGACAGAAGTTCTGTCCAAGCTATATCTCTACCCTTGTATATATTATGACATCATAATGGCTCCATCAGCTATAATAAAAAATGAATTCCCTTGACATATTACCCGTAAGTGCAGTGTAGTAAATAAATGATTCATGCAAGTTCAATTACAAGGGTATGATGTCTATAAATGCTAAGTACCTGCAAGATAGCAACAGTAAAGGAAATGAACCCATGCAGTGTTAAAAATGCCTTTCAGCTAAGATTTCTGACCATACCTTTCATCTCTTTTTACATTATTTTACATGTCTTTTACTAAACACACTCATGGTAGCAATCCACTAGAAGGTTACATACAGAGTAGTGTTTCTATCCTTACTATGGATAAATCTAAAAATAGAACTAGGTTGCTCTTTTGCTCCAGAGGCAGTAAAGGAATTTTTTTAAGAACTGGAACTCCCACTGAATTTAAGACTCCACCTCTGCTTCCTGTAGTTTAAATTACTAAGCCTTTAAAATTAAAAATCTCTACCCATGATGATTTACATGCATGCAGTCTAAATACAGTATAAATATATGTAACATCACATTACAAACACAGTTTCTTATATTTTACAATTATTTATAGGAAACAATGGCTCAAGAAGTAGGTGATCTACTCCAAATCATGTATAGTCTATAATCCTTAGCAAGTGCATTTCTAAGTCTATATACATTTTACAAGATGACCACTCATGGTAGGAATTTTTGAATATTATTAGCAAAAACTAATTTCTGAATGGATTTGGAGAAACAATGTTGTTTTATGCAGGCTTACAGTTATCCATTCACCCACAAATGAAATAAGGATTGTCACAAGGACTTCCTAAATTTACTCCCCACCTCTACTAGGAGACAGCACTAGATGGGTTAAAGAGGTCTTCCAGAAAAACAGAGTATCACTGGTGAGTCATTACTACATCTGGTCTTATCCCAGTGTTAAAAAGTGGAACAAAGAACATAGCACATAACTTGAATATACCCTCCACAAGTGTATGTTGTCATAATTAGTAACAACTTGAATATTTTGGGTAGTGACTTAAATAAAAAAATGAATTATGAACTTTCATTAAACTCTCAGTTTTCACAATTTCCTACAAAACAGGTTCCAGAGATAAAATAAAATCCCCAGGCCAACCTTCTTGAACTCATTTACTATTCTTTTCATTTGCCTGGATTTTAATTCTTGCAAAATTCCTCAAAATACTCATCTAGTACTAGCAATGCAACCACAAGACTTTTTGAGATTTTTTTGATGGATGAGGGTGAATTTATATTTTTTAGGGTTCCACTTTACAATAAACAGCATTTTTTGATGTCTTCTATGTTATTGTGTTTAGTTGCATTTTCCATACAATTAGAAAAACCAATAATAAATTGGGAAATTTCATGTCTTCTGGACAGGGCATTGAAGCTTCCATGTTTGATTGCAAGATTTTTACAAGTCTACTTTTAGCAACTGAGTCTTGAAAGGTCTTTCACCTAACCCAAAAGGCAGATGCTTGCAGGGTGGATCAAAACTTCGTAATGCAAGAAATGAGAAATGCAAATGTCAGTTTGCTTATTTCACTGTTATAGCCATGAAAGTAGAGAAAAATAATTTGTCTAGCACAGGAATCTCTCATTGTAATAAAATAAATGTGTGAGGACAAGGACAGACAGAGTTCAAAATTACACTGTACAAGGAAATAATACGCATATTTACATTCAAAGTATTTGAGTCCACAAGGTCAGGGACTGACATTCAGAGGACATTTTTACCATAAGAAATATCAAGGAAAAATACCTCTTCTAGGTTTGATGCTCCTTTGATATCAAAACAGTGTAAGACAGCTGCTGAACACGAACAGAAAGTTGCAGTACATTTTGTTCGCTTTTTTAACATACGGCTGTAAACTATTAGAACTTACAGTATCTGCCACAAAAAAAAAACTTAGACCAACATATCCTTAAGTCTTTTTAAGTGGAAGTAACTAAACCTGTTGTCTAAGACTAAAACACTTGAGTATGCAATTCCCCTATACTGTACCAAAAATTTGCTGGGAGAGATTATTCATAAAATATCAATGCATTATTACTTATTAATGAATTTAAAAGTGACACAATCCCCTTCAACTCCTCTTTTCACACATGCACAGCTTGATTCTAAACAAAGATGCAAATAAAATAGAGGAGGCAAATGATTTGAACTGCAGGGCAGTGAAGTGTTTTTATACAAGAAAGATGCATCAGAGCTTCTGCCAAATTTTATGAAGTAGTAATAACAATATTGTCTGATATGTAAATTTCTTCTCAACCCTTAAATGGATTTAAAGGCTGATCCTTATACTCACCTCCCTTGAAAATTCTACCATATTGCAGCATTTATCTTTATGAATTCCTTCAGTGGTTTTTAATTTCACATTTTTCCTTTCTTTTTAAAGCAGTAAACATTGCTGTAGAGCTGTATTAAAAATAGATAAACACTATTAACTTAGATCACAAGTATAAACAGAAGCTACCACTAACAATTCTGCACACTGATTTTTTTTTTTAATTATGGAAAAAAATGTATCAAACTTCACATGGGATTTACTTCTAGTTTAGTACTGCAATTAATTTGGTGTTTGTCTAAGAATATAAGGCCCCTAAATATCCTTTCAGGATAGCTGGGAGAATCATTCTACTGGTTTTTATTAAATCAGTGTTCTCTTTGCAAGTTGCAGCATATGCATAAGATCCACAGACAGTTTAGAAAGGCAGAAACACAGATGCTGTCCACTCAGAAAAGCACCTTAGCTACCCGTATTTATGTTCTTCACAAGTCTGTGCTTGGACAAAGGGAAGCAGCTCAGGATTCAGAAGCACCTTAGATTCTTGAAGCACTTTAAAGAAAATGTATCTGGTACCAACACCATACCCTCAACTTCCCAGTGTGCTGCAGCTGTACCTCCTGGAACTTCTCTCTCTTAAGGATACAGCAGCAGGGCTACAGGAAGGTTATGTCTAGCCAGAGAACAAAAGGCAGAGATGTTCATACATGTCTTTGTCATGATCAAGATGCACCGAGATTGTTCAAGACTGAGTCTGCACTACCAGTTGTGGCAAAACTGCAGCTCTGAATCCAAAATCTGAGTTACAGTTCTGGCTCCTGATGTCCACACTCAAATATCATAGAAACATGGGAAGAACAGGTCAATCCCCAAACAAGCTCTTCCCATAACCCACCCCAGGGATAACTGTAATTTCTAAAAATTTCCTGTTCACTCAGACTCAAACAACACCAAGCACTTACTGCTGTAATGGAGAAGGGACCTGCCTCAGCAATTCTGCTGTTAGAGCATGTGTCTCCCAAGAGCCCCTAAAAAGGTGAATGAGAAGGATAAACTTAGCTCCTCTAACACATCTTCTGGAGGAGATGATCTCCATCTCCTCATTGTGGAGAGAAGCTACAATGATCAATCTCACTTGGTGAATACCCACTGTAAATATACAATATAAATAGATATTACTGTAGCTTGAACAGATCATTAAGTGAGTAGACTCCAAGTATCTTAGCAGACCAAGGCCACAGAAACCCTCACCCTTGTTCCCTAAGGAGTCTCTGCTAACAAGTCTTAGTTTCTTGCAGATGAGTGCATATAATCAAATATATATATATATAATATATATATATATTTATATATATATATTTATATATAAATATTATATATATTTATATATAAATATATAATAAAAAGCTAACATTATTTTATGATGTTTTATTAGCTGGAATAGAATATTATTTAGAATATTTGCTTTCTCAATTCTTTTGACTCCTGATTATTTTTCCTCATACTTGGCTGGTTCTTGCAGTCTAGGTTGTACTTTTTTAGATTAAATTAAGGTTAGGAAAGATAGGACTAACAGATTTACCAGGTTTTTCTGTTGTCTTAAGACTCAATGATCACAAAAGAATACTTCAAAATTTCTAATAAAAACTTATGAAATTAAGACTTACCAGACAGGTTTGAAATCCAACTTTCTGAACTGCAAATGTATGGTGATATTAAGACCAGAAATACTCCAGGGGAAATAAAATTGCTCTAGATTGCATTTTTCACATGTTGGCATCAGTGTTCAGATTGCCCAACGATTCAACTAATCTTTTTAATGACACCTTGCAACTGGCAATTGTAAAGGCGATCCTGCTGTTGCAGTAATGGACAATCTGACTCCTGTTTGATATGGTGGCTATTTTCTGAACCATCATTATATCTGTAAAGGTATCAGTTTTGAAACTAGCAGTTTATTGCTACAGATGACCTGCTTCAAATGTGATAGATATAATTCTCTCATGCCCATCAGATTTGCATCTCTATTTTCTTCTTATCCATTTTTCTTTTGCATCTTGAAGCAACCTTGTGCATTAGTGCTATTCAGCATGGCAGAGCCTCACATTAAAGCATCAGAGTTGTAAGTGTGGATTTGCCACACAGTTCCATCTTTGAATAAAATATGACAGTATTTTACTAAAATAAGTTCCACCACTGGAAATAAACACCAAGAGCAATACTTTTCCATACAGCATTCCTTTTATTTTCCAGAGCCCTGCTTAAGAAAGACCTGCAATTGACTGATTACTTAGCAACCTCACCGAGTCTGATAGACTCACGCTGTGATAATGGCACTATCAATGCAGTTATAATGGACTTACACTCTGTAGATAGCTGTTTCAAATGGAGCAACATTCCCTTCCAGCCCAGTGCTTCTCCACAAGGCTGGAAGGCCTGGTAAAGATTGAATAGATACCCTTAAAAAGAACAAGTTAATACAAGGTTTCACTGACCACTGGTCCTCTGTGCTGCATTAAATGTTGCTGATGCCAATTTTTTCTCCATTATATTTTGTTATTTAACATCAAGTTTTAAACTGATTTTCTGTGGAGAAGAGCAAAGTAATAAACATCTCTAATGTAGTCTCCTACTTTATATTACTTCTCAGGAAAAATATCAATATAACCAATGATTACCAAGTAACCATCTTCCATGCTATTAGCACATAATACAGCCCAAGATTTTTAATGAGATATTTCACAAAGCAGACCAGTCTACATCATAAGGATATAATTTACATCAAAAATGTACTTATTTGGTTGTAAAATGGGACTAAAGGGCAGCATTTACAAAACTGCACGAACAGCAGTCAAATCTAAGACCCAACTTCACTGTCTATATCTGAAACACACACTGTATCTGAAACACATACTGTCTCAAGGCAACCCCCAGCTGGGAAATAACATGCATTGACTCCATGATTCAGAAGGCTGAAAAATTTCTTTATTAAGCTATACTATATTATACTACATGTTAATACTATACTCTATACCAAACTATACTAAAGAAAAACCTGTGACCCTTTCGGTCGCAACACAGCTTTGACCCAATTGGTCAACCGATCAAAACAACCACCACCAGAGTCCAATTAACAAATCACTTCTTTGTAAACAATCTCCATGACACATTCCTCATGTGTCAAATGGCAGGAGCACCAAATAGAGATAGGAATTGTTTTCATCTCTTTCTCTGAGCTTTCTCACTGCCTTCCCCAGGAGAAATCCTGGGAAGGTTGTGCCTACTGCTCTCTGTGAAGTGAGCTGCAGCCACAAACACATTATAACAAACCCACCCCAAACAAACAAAACCAAACCAACCAACACAACAAAGAAAACCCCACACATGCACATGCCCCTAAAAACCCCAAAAATAACTAAAACCAACTAAAAAAAAAACCCAGACCCACATCTCCTCCTCATTGTAAAGAGCATGGATGGCTCAGCTCAGATCCAAAAAATGCACTGCATCCCCCAAATAGTGGCATCATTCACCATGCCTCCTGGGACCAAGCCCTACTTCATGAACAAGATAGTCTGAGAAAATGGTAATTGACATAAGCCATAGTTGTGCCCTGTAACAATATATGTAGCATTCACAAAATAAATGTCACAGGGCTCAGGGCATACTGGCTACACTTAATACAATCAGTGGGGCTCACAGAAATCTTACCTAGTTTTAAAGTTCTTTGATATATACAGAAATGAACAGGCACCACAGATGTACTAGCTGCCTCTCAGTACCACCATGTCATTAGACACCTGTGCTAAACACCTCCACTCCTCCAGTGTAACCTTTATCATTTAGGTATCTAAACATACTCATCTAGACTTCACAGGTAATCTCTGGGGACACACAGGCATCTCTGGAGATCCTTTTGTTTTTACCTTAACTACAGTGCTCTGGCAGAGATGGCTGTTGCCTCAGAGACAGGAGAGCCTGGTTTAAACACATTTCAAAACTATAATGCCTCTATTTGGCTTGTGAAGCCATGCAAAAGGAATCATTCCTCAATAGAACCTAAACTTGTTTGAAAGCTTGATTTATAGTCAATTTTAGTTTTATCACAGTAGCAATTCACAGTGCATCTAAGTAAAACATCTTCAATGGGCTATAATACAATTTTTTTTAGATACACCCCCACACACCACCCTCAAAATAGCAGATTACTGGCACAAAAGAGGAAAAGAAAATCAACACAGCTGTACAGACTTCATATTATCAGGGGAAAAAAAAGTCAAATAATGTTAGTAGGTCAGATGCTCTCAGGTTGGCTAGGCCTGTTGGTGGCCACTGAACAGTATAGAATGAACCAACTGAAGTTCATTGAGAATTTAGAGAGAATGAAGAATTTGGAGACAAGAGATCAAGCCCATCTCCTGTCCTTAAAAATGGAAGAAATAGTCAGAAAGAAGTAAAAAACAGCCCTCTACTTTCAATAACTAGAAAGACGATAAAACAAATTATTAAGCAATCATTTTTTAAAGACCTTAAGGATAATGTGATAAGGAACACACAATTTGGGTTTTCCAAGAAGAAATCAGTCAGGCCAATCTCATTTCCTTCTCTGACAGACCAACTGCTGTACTGGATAAGGAACAGGCTGTGATGTGATATAGCCTGACCACTAAAGCTGGTGATGCTGTCACAGGTGACATCCCAGAAGCAGAAGAGAGAAATATGGTCAAGATTGAATTGCACTCAATTTAAAGGATTTATCAGCTCTTCTCCATCAAGCTGAGAAAAGGTATAAAGAAGATCTGCAATGACTTGTCTCAGGCCCTGGAAAACCTGCCATTTTTATGAATGGCTTAGATGAAAATAGTTTGTATTGAAAATAGTTTGTATGTGTATGAACCCTACAGATGTCACTGCATTGACAAATTTTTTGCTATTTTAAGACCAACTTTGAAAAATCAGGACTGGACAATGCACAAGCACATAAATATATTGGGAACAACTGACTAGACACTAACAGGACAAAAAGTTTGTAGTGCTAGCATTTTACCAGAAGAACAAGAGAGACAGTAATAACCTTCCAGTACGGGAAATTGTTACAGCCAGGTGACCATTAATTGTTTTCTGTGTTCACTGAGAATAGAGAGAGTTGCAATCATCCTAATCTGCTCTGTAAGAATGGACTGGGGAAAAAAACCAAACCAAAACACAAACCCGCAGCTATAATACAACTCTTTCCAGTGCTTTTTAGTCATTTGAGATTGGGAAAATACCAGCACAGGAGGTTCTCCATATTCCTTAGTATCTGTTAAGGATGGTCATGGGTCTCATCCTATAGAACAGAGATTTGAATGAGAATAAATCTTGAGACTTCTCAGATTTCATATCCTAATATCTTGCAAAAGTAAGAACTGCCATTTATCTATGTCTGTTCTTTGACTAGGCTTTCATTTACATTGGGTATGCATCATCACCCTCCTCCTCCTTATTTATTTATTTCTCTTTCCCTCCACAAGCCAGTAAAAACCAATCAAGACAATAAAAGCTCCAGTTATATGTGCATCTTCAAATTACTGCTAATTCAGTATTCCATTTTAGCTGTAGAGGTTCACTGTTTAAGCACAAGAGAACACCAGAAACCACAGTGGTAACTTGTTAAAACTGGCTGGAAGATTGTGAGTTGTGAGTTTGCATTAAGAGGCGATGAATAGACTTGACTGCAGAATCAAAGAAAATACACAAAAATCCTTCAACAGAGAATAATACAAAGTCAGCAAGGAAATTAAATGAAGCTTGCAGTATTTCTCTACTCACCATATCCTTAGAAAAAGGCTTTCATTTTATGGGTATCAGATTGAAGCTTCTAGAAGGAACTCTTCCGTAAAATTTATGTGAAAGCTTATGGCACCAACATTCATGTGTTGCACTGTGGGGTTTTTTTCAGATGACAATATCTATGTTAACTTCTTGCATTCAGATAATAAATATGTTGACAGTAGAACATTAGGGTGTTTATCTGTTCTGTGATGGATAAAACTATACTCTGAACAAACAGCTCGTGAGACTGACCTTGCGCTAGCCGCATGTGAAGAGCCGCTCACCTGCCAGAAGAATATTCTTTACAGGGAAAGGGGGGAGACAGCTTTTCCCTGTCAGGGTAGTTTTACAATGGAATATTGATACATACTGAAAAACAAGGAACTGAGGGAAAGGACTTCATACATTTATGACAGCTGCCACAATATCACACTATTTTCTGACTTAGTTGAAATTGGACAATAAATCAATAAACCTCTAGCTGATTGTTACCTTCAGTGAAATATGATGCAACATAATTTAGAAGGTGATTTTAAGGAGTAATTCTGTGGAGATTTTATGACACACATTTGAGGTTTATTTTCTTTTTCCCCATGAAAAATGCTTTAAATCCATGTGCAAAATTGAAAAAGTTTTCATCCAACTAACCTGCTTTTGTCTCTTTCTGACCCTGCTTCTATTTTCAGTCATATCAGTATTATTACAGGGCACTGTTTTCAGACTTGAAGCCATACTGACTTTTGCTGGAGAGATTATAGCACAGAGAGTAATGCAGTTCATACATGCAGCTCAACTAGGTCCTGCCTTCAACATACTTTTTCATAAGCACACCTCTGCACCCATATGCTTTACCCATCAAAGCACACACTGCATTCTGAAATTGAGCTCATTGCAAAAAATTCCTGACTTCCTTTCTTACCAAAGTAAAGAAAAAATAATTTGTGTTTTAAAACTGCAGTTCATTCTATTTCAATTATTTAAGTGGTTTTGTCATAAAATTTCATGGGCTGGCTGTTGGAAAACCAATCAGAGTTTAAACACAACTAAGAGTTTAAACACAACTACTCAAGCGACCCTATGCAGGTCTGCTGCATACATGAGTCCCATCACCTCCTTCAGTGATATAAGGAGATAGGCAAAAATTGCATTTACATTTTAAATACATCCCATAGTATTTCAAAATTACATTCCATGGTCCCTATCAAATAAGATTATCTTCATAAAGAGTAAAATGTGACTCAAAAATGAAAATGTAAGTTCATGTACTTAAAATCCAGCTGCATCCTCTGCCACACTCACATATACCCTTAAGCATTTGCATTTACTATGCAATACCATCTTCACTTTAATTTTTTTTGTTAAACTTTGCATATGAATTGGCCTGATCCAACATCATACCATACTTGATAATACCTCCAAAGATAAACTAGATCTGTTAAAGATCCCTTATGTCACTTTGTCTATAGCTATAGTCAACAAGAGATGACCTTTCAGTCCCATATATTCCTAAGAGTATAATTAGACTTACTAAGCAATCTCTAGATTGACTTAAGTACTTAGCAGGGTATTAGCAAGAGTTGAATTAAATTCAAGATTCAGTTGCCTTAATTAATATAGAGTCTGAAAGCTTTCATTTGATGTGATAGTAAGGAGAGAGCAGACATCAAGACCTGGCAACACTCAGCTGTTTGCTGTCTTAGTAGAGAATACAGTAAAAGAGTGGAAAACAACATTAATTATACAGAAAACAAACTGTGATTAAGAAATGAAGGGTTTCCTGCAAGTTTACTGACAGGTGTGATGCTGTTAATTCATTAACTGTAAGATATGAAGGAATAATTATACAGGTAATTTTGATCATTCTCTGCAATGCACCATAGCTTATAATACTTGAAAATCCCTCATGATAAGTACTACAGACAGATTAACAGTCAAGCCCTTAAAAAGCAAACTTTTAAAAAGTGTAAATTTTCCATTAAGCCACAAATCTGAATTTAGAGTAATCCACAGTCACATTCTGGAGAAAAGGTGACTGACATGGAATCACGGGCAGGAGGAGTTCTGAATTTCAGATTAAATTCAGTGAGCACACTGCATCTGCAAGTGAAGTGACACACAAAACAATGTCAAACAAGCTGATAATCTTCAAAAGGCTGATGTGATCCTGAGACAATTTGCTTCACATACCCAGTATCACTGGCCACCTTTGCTCTAGGTTACCAGCTAGAATTTGCAGAATAAAGATGTGGGTCAATCCACAAGGTCAGATTTACTTTGTGAAAAAATTCACAGAAGAAGATAATTGCACTTTTCTTCTGCATTCTCTTCACATTTTAGCATGCCAATTGCTTTAATGTTTTATGAAGAAATTGTAAGAAGGTATTAATATTCTTATATATGTAATGTAATGCAAATTTAACCTAGAGTTATAACTTAACTGACTGTGAAGTTTTAAAACAACTCAGCTAAACAAGGACAAAATTTGGAGGCTGCTCACATTTTGATTTAAACTGTGCTAATACACTGTAATTTATACACTGCAACAGTTTTACTACTGTGAAGGTTTTAATATTAATAAGGAACTGGCGGTAAGCACAAATATCATTTAAAAGAAGTGAGAAAAGAACTAAAGAAGAGAAAAATTGAAACTGCATAATCTTTCACTATACACCTCATAGCACGTATTGGGTTTGCATGGTCAGATTTTGGAGCAGGGCCTTCTGAGAGATAGCTTCTGTAAACTGCTCTGTCCAGCAGAGCCAATGCCACGAGGCTCCAAGACAGACCTGCCACTGGCCAAGGCTGGGCCAATCAGCAATGGCAGCAGTGCCTCTGGGATAACAGATTTAAGAAGGAAAAAAGTTATTGCATAGAAGTAATTTCAACCAGAGAAGAGAGGAGTAAAAGCAAGTGAGAGGAACAACTCTTCAGAGACCAAGGTCAGTAGAGAAGGAGGGGAAGGAGGCACCAGAGCTGAGATTCCCCTACAGCCCATGGTTCTGGCCATTGTTATCATTATATTGCAAAGGTTCCATATGGCTGTCTCCTTATTGCAAGAGTTTCCTACCTCCTTGATGTGTCTCATAGGCAGCTCCTACAAGCACTGACTCTTTCTTCTTCCCTCAGTAGCCAACTGACTCCAGTTCCCCCTCAGCCCACCAACCCACTCTTTTATAGCACTCTTCTCATTAGCTACAGCTGTGGCCTGTTAAAGTCAGGCCTGTTCCTAATCTCTAATAACTGGCCCAGCTGCAACTCCTTAGGGGTAAGATTACTCTCTAGACTACCTTTATTTTCTTATATTCTATCCCCCTACAGGCCATGGTGAGGCAGCTGCACCCCTGCAGCCATGGAGATCCCCAGGAGATCCCCCTGCAGTCAGGGGAGGAGACCACACCAGAGCCGGTGGATGCCTGAAGGCTGACCTGTGGGAAGCCTGCACTGGAGCAGGCTTCTGGCAGGACCTGTGGCTCCATGGAGAGGGAAGCCCACCCTGGAGCAGCTTTAGGGCTTGTGACCCATGTTGGAGTAGGCTGTTCCTGAAGGATCAACGCTGTGGAAAGGGACCCACATTGGAATAGTTCATGATGAACTGTGGGAGGGACTCACAATGGACAAGTCCATGGAGTACTATCTCCTGTGGGAGAGACCCCATGCTGGAGGAGAGCAAGGTTTCTTTTCCCTGAGCTAGAAGCAGCAGCAGAAAAAATGTCATAACTGACTGTAACCCCCATTACCTTGTCTCTCTGCTCCACTAGGCAGGAGGAGGTAGAGCCTTTATTTTACTTTTCATTATCCTGCTCTGATTTTGATTGGTAATAAATTCAGTTAATTTCCCCAAGTCAAGAGTGTTTCTGTGACAGTAATCAGAGAGTGATGACTCCTTGTCTTTATCTCAACTCATCAGCCTTTCATTGTATTTTTTTCCCCTGCCCAGCTACAGAAGGGAGAGATAGAGTTGCTTTCGGTGGGTACATGGCATCCAGCCATGCTCAAACCATCACAAGCAGTCAGTAAGTTGCAAAGAGATCCTACTTTTCATGAAAACAGGAGCAACTCTCCTTTAGTTGTGAAATATTTGGTGCAAAGAAATTTGCATTGTGCACAACCCTGATAATATCCATTCTAGCCAAGCAGCAGCACATACAGGGAAAAATAAAAGTGTTAATTTTATCTGCTTATCATCAGCATCAGTGAAACTGCAAGTATAAACTGAAGGCACATAATCATATAATAATTTTTCAATGTACCCAGGGACCAGTTTTCAAATTAAACATGAGCAGATGGAAAGGCAAACTACTCCAAATATGAAGTAAAATGTTCCAGTTTAGGAAGGTTTTCCCCACACACAAGTTTTTACCTGTTTAAATAAACAAGTTCAGTTAAACCACTATAAATCCATGTTCAGCATCCTGTGTTTTATCTCTCACTGTGAATATGATTGCCTATTGGATCTTAGGGGAAAAGGGGCATTATATGGTCAGTAGTTTTTGACTACTGGAAATACCTTCTGATATTAGGTATGAGCTCATGGGGACTCCTAATAGGTTCTGAACTTTTTTTTTAATGACTTCCCCTCCCACCCCCTCATATTCTTAATATGGGTCCTGGCTAAATGAATCTTTCTAGGGGGTCATTTTCAAAGAAGTCCTAATGATCACTGTGAAAACTAGAAGTCTCTTGGTGTTTTCCCAAGGCAAAGAAATATTGCATACCAGAAAGGGTGTATAATAGATTTTTAGTTTAATTAAACATTTTCTAGATCTCCTATTCCAGTTAGAGAATCATTTTAATTCTAAAGCTTCACTAGAATCTGATTGCTGGTTTTGGAAACTGGCGAGTCAAGTCACAATTCATCCATTTGCCTGGCAAAGATACTATCTACCAGAGGCATGATTACCTAGGAAAGGTATTATTCCATCCAAACATATATATATGCAAAGGAAATTGTTCTTAAAGAGGTCAGTGGTGGGTCAAAACAAGCAGCTCAACGATTAAACAAAGATACACATCCAGTCATTACATTTGCTGATATAATATCAACCCATTGTTCTGCACATCTTCCCCCTCAGTACATCAATAGTAACCTATACAATCTCCTACATTGTCTATTCCTATCTGGAGACAGAAAACATAAATTATGCAAGGTATCAATAAATAAGAGCTCCTAAATGGTCTCTAACCATAAAAACTGCTGACCTTATGCATGGCTGAGTTGCAAATCCAACAGAACAACAACCAGATAAATACTGCTAATAGCCACAGTTTAAAAATAAAAAAAAATGCCAGAGACCATGACCTTCTAAACAATGCATGGATTTTATTCTTTACATTCCCAGATATCATCTCAGTGGTTATTTGGTTTAGCCCTTTGAAGCTGAAATTTGGTGTGTGAAGCTTCTCCTCTCAAGATCTTTCAAGACAAAGAATGTGTCCCCATCTCTGCACAGAGAAGGTGGACACTTAAGTCTCTGGCTACCTTGCAGAATTGAACCATTAGAAATGAACTGCTTGTGATGGACCAGGGTAAGCAGAAATGTCCATATTTTTCATGTGGGCACTGATAATAGATTCACCAATTGACAGCTCACTGTCCATGTTGAGCATTGTTAGAAGAGATTTTTTTTGTTACAGAATTAAATCTCTGACTTTGAATTCCTGCCATTATGGGCACAACTTCAACACCTGCAGGCCTGGCAATACTGAGATTTCACAAGAGCTCAAATAAGCTCCTAATAGAAAGATAGTTTGGATAATAGGAAAACAGGGAAGTTTAAACGTAAGAGCAAGTTGAACCATTTCAGGAGCCTATGTCCACTCCGGAACCAAGACCAGATAGGACCAAGTGATTTAGAATAAATATTCTTACACCTATAGTTAGCAACATGGTATAGACTTTTTTTTTTTTCACATGAAAATATAAAAACATCTTAAGTGAAAAGGCTCTATATAGAACTGTCCATTTTGCTAATATAAAAAATAGTCAAATTATATGTTTTGATGGATATAGGAAATTAAAATTAGTCTAATCTCTATTTGTTACACATCTTAAATGGAAAAGTCTTCTTTTTGTAGCAGTATTTTCTGCCATTCATTTTAAAATCCCCACACTGTGTAAACTACAAAGAATTAATCCCTTAGGCATAGAGTTTTTAAACATAGTTACACAGAAATTTAGGTCATAATACTCTGGCATTTTCAGCCTAAGAAAATTCTATTATCAAAATACAAAATATACATAAACAATGCTACTCCATTTTTAAGGGTCTCACATTAAGAAAAGCTTTAAGAAACTCCTGTTACCCCCTATTTACACACAATTCTAGCTGTGATTGTTGGGTCACTCTGTTTTCACAAAGGCAGTGCTGCCTTTGTGAAACAGTTTGGAGAATTCATAGCAAGAGAATACAGAGAATCTGGAACTAGGAGGAAAAAGGAAGAATATATCTGGCTGCAGAAATTAATCATAAACCTACAGGGCAAGCTTTTTTGTGATATGATACATTTATTAATCTTGAAATAATTCCAAAGACTTTAAAAATGGCTTTACCAAAAGAAATGGAAGAAGTTTTAAACCCATGTATTTGAAAGAGGACTGGGGCAATTAATTATTCTTTACAGGAAACAAGAAGCAACTTGTGAAGAATAAATTACAGCAGTGAACATATAAAGATACTGTAATTATTATGTCTTTTTCCAGAAAACTCCATCTGCACAGGAATCGAGAAAACCCAAAGACAAAATTGACTTTAATGTTTTCACCTGTAGGTCAACCTCCTTTTACCTATGAGCCAGAAATCATCAGTTGATCCAACTGACTTCAGAGAGAAATCCAAATATATGTATTCCAGTTGTGTAGTGATTTAATTCACTCACTTTCACAAATAAGCTGTATACATTAGCAAGAAAAGGAGACAGTAAACTAACAGCAGAGCAAATGTAACCTTGTAAAAAACTAAGTTATTTTTTAATATTCAGAGTTTGAACCCAAAATATTGTAACAAACAAGAATTTCAAGAACCATCTTGGATCTGATTTTTCTCTACTATGGTGCCTAGAACAGACCCTTTGTGGGCTATCAACTATCAATTGGCTTTCAGATGAAAGAAGCTGTGTTGAAGTATTAGTAAACTTGCACATGAAAGAGGATAAACTTTTAAATACCTATTTGCAAGTGCCATTGAAGGAACAGCTCCCAGTGAAGTCTTGCATCTGTACATGTAGTTTGGGGAACAGTGCACCAAGTTTCTATATCAAGAGTTTGACTCTAATTATATATTGCTACACAGAAACTTTCCCAAGATCCTGCTGAAGATTTAGAAGGGTTTAGGGAGAAGGAAATATTTATTGTACTCACACAATACATTATTCCTCTCTGTCTAGTCCCGCACAAAGCAAGAGTTTACAAACAAGCACTGTTGGGCATGCATTACATATCTTTATTTTGGCATGTGTGTTTTACATTTTTGGGCACTTTTTATCATGGAAATAATTATATCAAGTAATTTTTATGGAAAGCTTAAGGACAAAATTCCAAGGCAGGAAAGGGGCTAGTAGGCCATAAAAGGAACAACTTTGACCAAAGGAAAATAAATAGCAGGAAGTCAGAAGTGGGCATTTGTCATTGTCAGAGCCCAGATTTGCATCTAAGCTGTGAAAGGTAAGTTGCAAGGAAGATTTTGTAGAGTTAAGATCCTCTATTCATCATTCTTGTTGTGCTCTGAAATTATTCTGAAATAATTTACAATAGTCTTTATAGATAAAATATTTTCCATGAAATTACTCTGAACTTGAGTTTAAATACTAAACATTTACCAAGTTATAGCCATGTGGAAAGGAAACTCCTCCTAGAACCCCAAATAGGAAGAAAGCTGTGCAGAGTGCTGCCACATCATGGCGCACAGGATGGGAAGCATGACCACCTCCAAAAGTCCAGACATGACATCATCATCAAGGAATTATGTCAGCCTGTTGCATCATGGAGGAATGCAACTCAGCACCACACAGAGGAAAAAGAGCAGAGAATCCAAATTTGGGTCTGGTAAGCCGGTACACCCAACTGCTAGCAGAAACCTTCTTCATTAGCATCAAGAAGGTTAGGCTGTGCCTCTGAATAAATTGCTGTTAGCATCTGAAAAAATCAAAATGATTCCTTTTTATTGCCAAGGCCTCTAACTCCTGTCCCTGCTGATCCAGGGACTGTCTCTGTTCTGCATTGCTGGCCATGGGGGGAGTTTTCTTTCCATTTGTTCATTTTATTTTTACCTGCTAAGAGTCAGTGGGTTTTGTCGGCTATGGATCCTATGAAGAAAGCTCTGTGTGTGTGAACCTGCCTTCAGCACTGAGCTGGAGACTACAACAACCCCTGGTGTAATGGAGCTCAGCCCAAGTTCTGGCTCTGCACCTGCCTTGGTTCCCTGTTGTTTCTCATTAATCCTTACTGACTTTATGTACCTGCTTCTCTTTAGTCCTCACTTTGACATAAACCTGTTCTCTTTCACCTTACACTATCTAATCTACCACCTTCCCTCCAACCCCCTTCCTGACTGATGCTTCTTTTTCCCCCTCCATGTACACAGCACAAACAGAAACCTTTACTGAGTAAAACTGTAGTTATTTCTCCCACTTAGAACAGGACATGGAAGCTTTGTATGTATTTGGATTCCTTGCTTTGAACCCTCCCCCTTCAACTTTCAAGCAGACACTTCATTGACTTAATGATTTACTATTATCTCTTAAATTTGAGGAGGGGTTATTTCTTCTGCTTTCAGGGGAGCTTCTGTAAGCTAATACATTAATGCAGTTCCTGGAATGAAAAATCTCATGAGTGACAGCAAATACACTTGATGTCTTAGTAAGACATACAGAAAGACCCTGGTTTTATTTGTAGGAATAAGGAAGCTTATTGCTTCCTTCTCACACTTGTGAAGACTATGTGTAGCAAGTAGAGAATGTATGGCCTGACAAAGAAAAGCTGAAATGCCATACAGACACCAGGAAAAAACCAAATGCATTCAAGTGGCAAACTCCTCAAGATTTGATTTGAAGATTCTGTGTGTTTTATTCTCAATGACAGCTTTGCAAAGCACCTGTAAGAACAGGTCTGTCTGTGATAAAGCTGTTCATGTGCGATAATGCTCTGCAGCTTCAGTTTTCAGTATTAAAACTTATGTTACTGACTCTGTTTCTGCAGCACTGCATTATTCTGTACAAAATGAATTCTGCACATTAAACACTCCAGAAACATGCTTGAAGAGGACAAATGAGATCAAAGGACAGACTCTACATCACATTTTGTTGAAAGCACATTCAGCCATGAGATCAAATGGTCTATGTCAGATTCCACTGTAATTTCTAAAGCAACTTCTTTCAGGCAGGGATGAAGCAGTTCTTACACTTTATGATGTATGATAAAGTCCGCTTGATTTAAAAGATCAATTATTGTTCCACCAAAAGCCCACAGCCATAACCAAAGACTTCACAATGTGTTAGTGACATTGAAAGTATAAAAAGTTATCCCAAAAAGTAAAATTAGAAACTGTCAAGCAAAATACTGCGGCCAAAGTTTCTAAGGAAGTTAATGAATGCTTCAAAGTGGGCTCAGTGCTGCTGTGATCCTGCAGTGAACCAGCTGGTGTAGGCAGGACCCTCAATATTTCCATCAGACACAGGGGCTCTGCCAACAAGCACCTTTGCACACTGGACTGTGCACCCCAGACTGCTACATGGAGGATACAAGGACATGGTCCCCACAGCTCTCTCAACCAACCCAAATACAGCTTGCTGGCATCATTTCCCAGTTAACAAGGAAATTAGTGTTTGTTTGGAAGGAGGATAAATCAAAATGAAACAGAGGATTGTTCAGAGTATCTAGAGGCTTCAGGGACATCTCCTCAAGAAGAGGGAAACTATGATTGACAGTTATTGACATAATCATTAAAATTTGCAATACCATTCAATTTTTCTGCATATCAGTTTCTCTTTATTTTCAGAGGAAGCTCCACACAAGCAAGCAAGCTTGTGTGGAGCACAGCAAGAAGTAACAAGCTTGCTCTGCAAAATTCTGCATTTCCAGCATCAGACAAGACAAGCTACAATGTTTCATTGATTCTGTAAGAGTGTCCTTTGAAAATTACACTGACCACATAGAAATAAGAACTTCAGGTTAAGCATTTGACTCCTCAAATAAAATTCCAATACAGGACTGTGGTAATAGCCAGTGACTGTGGCAAAGGTGAGAAAAATACAGGACTCAGAACCCATTACTGGAACTTAAAGGGTGAAAGGCAAAGTAGGAGTTATAGCAAAGGTACCTTATTTTGTTTGCTTTTCTGTGAGACAAGGCATACTACTGTTGTTAAATACAGTAATGGTACTGTTCATTATTATTTAACTTCTTAGCAAGAGAAAGAATATTAGTCACAACACTGAGTAATTTGCAGAAGAATATTTTTAAAGATATTGTCACTCTTTTAATGTACAGAATACTTTCTGTGAACAATTCCAGAGTAAAAAAGTCACTACATTATTTGAAGATGGAAGGTTTAGAGATCAGTTACCATAAATAGGAGACTAATTACACTATTCAAAGCCCTGAAAGCACAGAACAATTATTCTGAATGGATGTAATTCAAGACCCACAAAATCTGCCAGGGAAAACTTTAGCTGAGGCAATGTAATATCAGTAGAGGAGCCAGAATACAGAATGGTGTGTTTGATAGTACCAACCCACAGAAAAGATGCTGCTCTCCGTGGAGTACAGAGCTAAGTTACTCCTATGGACTCAGAGGCCACTGGCACTGAGGAGTACTCCAAGAACAGTGTTGTATACTGGATCAGGAAAACATCTGGAGTACTGTGGGCAAGGCAAAAGGAACCATAAAGTCTTCATGTAAACACAGGGAGCTTCCTGCTCCTCCCACCTTTCTACAGACAGCAGAAAGAACTGATGTTCTGTGCAGCCCCTGCAGAAATTCTGTTGTCTCCACTGACAGCTGAGCAGTGATGGCTTGTGTGAGGCACCACACACAGGGCCAAGCAAACACCTGAGTCCCCCTGAGGTATCACCGACCACCACGCAGGTACCAGGTGCCACTGCCTCCCCAGCAGCATCCTAGGCATACAGCAGGAGCAACAGTGGGTAAAAAACAGTTCTCTGGGCTTGGTACCAAGGTCTCCAAAGCAAACTGTGCAACGGAGAATCACATTCCATGAAAGGACCCATGCAAGGATGAAGAAGAATGGAACAGGTCACTCTGGAAACCCAGCACTGCCATTCCTGGAGCACACTGCTCTTTGCAGATGGAAGATCTCACTCCCTCTTGCTGATGACAGGAAAAGGGAAAGAAGGTTGTGGTCAGAGTGCCAATGGCAGATGTGAGTATCTGCAGCAGCTACTAGGCTGCTCCTGTGCAATGGGAACTTTATTTGAGGTGTCTCAAAATTCACATCTTACCAACCCCCTCACAAATTTTGTAAGGTATAGCCAGAAATATGGGACTGGTCTTGTAATCACTTGAGATTATAAAGTCCATAAGAGCTTTGTAAATACAACAAAAAATTGTGTTTTATAGCCAGTAATTTATAAATGTTTCTTCAAGTAGGAAGCATACAAAATAGCAGAGAATACAGTCACATTCCACATAATATTAGGCAGTTTAGATTGTAATAATAATCCTGTAACATTTCATAATAATGCCTTTTAACATGCTACACACACACTGTAGCATATTTTTTTCAGCTGATAAAACTTTTTAATGACATTTTGCTATACTTTCTGTTGTTATTTATTGGATAGAAAAAGGAAGACTCCATCATTTAAAATCTAAATAAGGAATTGTGCAAATTATGAAAATGTGGATTAGAAAGACTATCTTTTCTAAGAAGACCACAACACATAATACTCTGAAAATTAAACAGAAATGAATGAACTCAAGATAACTCACACTTGTGTAAACGACTAAGTTTACACAAGTAGTTTTTCTTCTAATCTTGCATAATCAGCCCAGGTCTGCTTCTACTACTCTGTGTTGCCATCATCTGGACTGTTTGCAGAAATGATCAGCTGATATGCATGCTAGCATAGTGAAATGTAGCTTTTTACTATGAGGGCCTCCAACAATGCTTAGGCATATAAAATGAAAATAAAAGGGTAATTGACATTTGCCCCCTCCAAAAGATGCCCGAGGAGCAGAGCACGCTGTCACTCAGCATTCTCACACACTCTTCAGAGAGACACAGAGACCACGCCGCAAATAGAGACACAAAACATCAGAGAAGAGCTACAGTTCCAATTAGGACAAAATCAGCCACTCTAGGCAACAAAACAACGGGAGCCATCACAACATCGATACCTGAGAAATACTGCCACTTGTTATCTAACCGCATCGCTCACTCTAAACATTCCCCAGGAGATTCAGAGCCAGCCTAAACACTTCAGAAACCATCCAGAGCCGTATGGCACTACACTCTTTCATACCTCAGGAGTAAAAGTTAGCCAGAGCCTTCTGACAAACTAAAGTGATTTATTATCACATAGCAGAACTAATGCGTTCTGCTTTACAACTCTCCCGGTAGACTAGGAGAGATGTTGCATTTATTACCTACAGTACATAATGCCTGCTGCAGATCTCTGTATTATTCATAAGACTGGCTTTTTTGTGCCATCATAATGCTGATAAATTATAAAAAAATGCATATTTTATTTCAATTTCTAACATATTTTGGTACACATATCAATCCATCACATTGCTGTAGAAGAAATAAGCATTATTGCTGACAGCTGTTGACATGTTCACCTCAACAGATATGAAACAAAAGGGCTGCAAAGGTTGCACCCACTCACAGCTGCCTCTCCACTTCATTAATTTTTCGTGGTTTAATATTTAGAGAAGGCTAAGTAAAAATCAGCGCCACCAGAACCGAGGAGTGCCGAGGAATGGAACAATACAAAGGACAAAAAAAGCCATCAAAAGTAGAAAGGGGTATTCAATTTTCACTTCAAATTTCTGCCAGCTGAGTGGCTCCAAAAAATAAATTTCACTTCCTAGATCAAGATGAGTTTAATTTCTAATGAGGCTAATTCAGATGCTACTGAGTTATACAACTAGAGATGCAGGTGGGGTTAAAACAAGGGTTATTTCAGCTTCCCTGTCTGGCTGATTTCCAATTCTTCCTTCTCACCTGCAGGTAACATGAGCACATAGCACAGAGAGCACCCTCTACCACTGCTCATCAGTCCTGATAATAAAACCATCTCACTAAAAATATAAAATCTGAAAATACAGCACTCTGCACTCAAACTCATTCAGTTATTTTCAAATGCATTGTCTATATTGATAGATAGATGTAAGTTGAATTATCTGCCTGTTATTAATTTTTTTTACATGAGTCCTGATCTTATGTTAGCACCATCCATTGATGTTAGTGTCTTCTGCAGAATGTAGGTAACAGGGATAGCCCTAAAGATACTAAGGTACCACGAGACCTGTAAGATTTTTCTAAAACTATTGATTAATAACATAACACATAAAACAGACACGAGCATAATCTTTCTGAACTATTAACTTAAAAAATCCCAGTTTTTGTAAACACCAAAACCCTGTACTTCATGACCTATACTCTCTTTTGGAAGGCTTAAATCATACTATTCCCTAACTATTCTCTTTTGATTTCAACTTGAAACAACAACTACCAATACCATTGCAATTCCGTTCTCTGCTACTTCATTAAAGTGCTACTAATATTCATTAAAATGTTGCTAATATTTGCTGAGTGATCACAGCAGAAATGCAAGAGAAACCATACGACTTTAATGTGTGGCAGGCACATCTCGCACGTCAGGCGCCCTTTATCTGCACACACACATTCTGTGGGAGAGGCCCAGGGCTGACACACAGCCACGGCTTTCAGATCTACGAGACCATTAACATAATTGGCTCTGGAGCAGATGAAGGCTTGCTTGCCTTAAATCCCAGCAGCAGGCTAAAATATCCAACTACTACTCACCTTTTACACAACAGTCTTTCTAAAAAAACAGGCTCTCTCCCTGAATGAAGAGGAATTTTCACCTTGAGCTCAGCCAGTTGTTTAAATCATTAAAGGGGAAATGGATTTCCTTTAACGAGCACTGCCTGCCCAGCACTGGGCATGGACACAGCACTGCCACATGGTGTGACCTTCAGCTCTTTTAAAGTCTCAGCAGCATCTGGAGAACCAGGATCTCTTTCACCTCACAACCATCCTCTGACACCTGGCACAGCCAAGGTGGCCCTGGCAAGTCTGTGACCATCCACCTGCACAGAGTACCCTTCCTCCACTGAAGGAACCTGGGCACCATCTGCTCCCAAAAGCCTCACCTCAACCTGGCACAAAGGTCTGAGACTCAGAATATTCCCAAGTAAGGTCACTCTTCATCAAAGTTGCATAGAAGAAACAAACAGAAATACTCCAAGGACTTAAAGGCACCTGCTCAAATTGGAAGCATACTACATTAAATCAAGGACTATATCAAAAGCATAAACGCACAGAAGGCAGCCTGGGCTGCACCCAGTATGTGGCTGGATGGGATAAACTGGGATATCCTGCCATCTGCTGGGAGCAGATGGTTTGCTGCAACTCTGCAACCCCTTTATCACTACATACGTAATTATAGACTTTTAAAATCTGCCAAATAAAGTTATGAATTATGTGCAAATCATTCTGCGTGCCACAGAGTTTATTTGTGAAATACATAATATTGCATGGACTTTGAAGGTATATTTGTTTGCCAGGATCTACTCCAGGTATGCATCCTTTTATAAAATACCATATTATTTTCTTCTAGTAATATCAACACTGTTAATTTTAACAGACACATTAATTCTTGCAAAATTGAATTTTTTGATAACTTAAATAATAAAAGAAACATTTCAAAATTCCAGTAATCTAGAAAGATTTGGTGACAAACTCCCACTTCGTAACTATCAACAGTTTCCTTATTTTAGAAATTTATTCCAAATGTTTTAGTATTTTGAGGGGCTAGGGGGTGGACTATGCTTCAGTTAAAACCCCAGATGCTGGATTCAGGAGGTTTCACAACAATCTGAGCATTTAAATTCTTTTCAAGCAAATTCAAGTAAAAACGTTTAAGAAAACTATAGAAAAGGAAGGAGTAGACCACCCCCCAATGCCCCCCAAAAAAGTATTGGAAACAAAACTAGAAAATATCTTTGAAGACAGTACTACAGATTACTTGTATTGTCAGGAGTGAGGCAACTCCATTACAGCTTCCTAACTCCAGACCAGCCTGGCTGCAATATCCTTAGCACCACTGAATTATCTCCAAGAGCTTCATTTCTAGCTTGTGATCCTCAGAGCTGACACAAACAGCAAAGGGCCACTCTAGCTTAGTCCAACCGAATGCCCAGCTACAGGAGTGGAGCCCTGGATGGCAGAGGAACTCACTCAGTGCTGCAAGTCTGCAAACCAGCAGAGAACAGATGCTTCCAGGCTGCACTGAAGACAGCTGTAACTTAGCTGGCCAGGTAGCACACATGCCAGCCTGGAATAACTCCATGGAGAAAGCTCTGGGATATTCCTGGACATTACAGCACTGTGGTCGCTGCAGTGCGGTTATACACCCTCACTGCCCAGAGAGGCACAGAGCATGAGGAGCAAGGGGAAAACCCAGGCAGGAAAGAGCACACCAATATGCTACCTACTTGTCCAGGAGTACTTTGCAGTCAGAAAGTTGGTTGGGTGAGGCAGAGAGGAACATAGTTCCAAACCTAAACAGTTTTATTTAACAAACTCTTCCCAAAAACTGCAATATGAAAAAAAGCACACTATCTCTACATGCTGATCTATTAAAAATTGTTGGCTTAGCACTTCCCTAATTACAAAAAAAGTTTGAGACTGAACAAAACACACACACAGACCTTTCCCCACTGCAGCAGCAAAAGTACAATTTATAATCAATGAAGAATGCAACATCTCATTTAAAGAGCAAGGTGACACCAGAGTTCTCAGTTGACTGACTGAGCATATACATAGGTTCCTTCTAACTTAATAAAAACCTCTAAAAGGTACACAAATCTTTCTGCCTACATCAGTGAAGGCAGGATATTAAAATAGTCCTGTTATTTCTAATACTTCTTAAAATACTAGTCTATTCAGAAGAATGCACCATTAAATATTATGGGCTATGCCTGTAAATATGCATGTTCCTCTATTAACCTTCAAGAGGAAATAATACATATACACATAATAGGTTACAAATAACCTGACTACCAGAGAACCTCAACCACTTAACAAGTCTACTATAAACAGATTTATTCATAGTGATTACCTCATATCCACCCAGAAAGGCTGCCAACTAAGGGAAAAAATAGTTTAGGTTGCACTGGGGAGTAACACAATAACAGCGTAAAAAGCCAAGTGGACTCAAATATTGGATTCAGTGGAAATAAGTAGCTGAGCAGAGCACAACTGCTTGAGCTGGAAGCCAGCCAGGATACTGTGAATGATGCCTATGGTCCAGAGAAAGCTGCTGAACTAATCACCATTGCAGTCCCCTCTTCAGTTTTACACAGAACATGTGAAGTTGCATATCTAATAGCAGTGTGCTTCCCTCTCCCTTGATGGCTTAAAGGGAAGGCTGCTTAAGTGCCAAGCTTAAACATACACAAAACTCTAAGTGCAAGTAAACAGTTTAAATGTATTTCAGAGGGAATATGATGAAGTTGTGCTAAGCAATTGTGCATTTTTCAGTTACTTCAAATCACGCTTAAAAGAGCTGCCAGCAGTAGGCAATGAGAGGTTACCAAGAACAAAAAGAAGACAAATAAAGCATCTATAGATAAACACATAATAGGGGAAAAGGGCAACTTTACAGATGAAGCTTAAAGTGATGAAGAAATGCAATCTGCAAATAAGTTCAGTATAAAAGCAGACCAGAAAACAATTGCAACTTCACTCACTCGGGCGGCCAGTGCTACTCAAGACAAACTGATCTCATCAATTCTTGAAACTAAAAATACCACACACACGCAAAGAGTATCACACTTTCACTGAGTGACTAGTTTAAAATTATTGAATGCTCTGTCCTTTGAACTGCAAGCAGGACCTTTAACAATAAGTAAGAAATAATCCAAACAAGAACCACCACGCACAAACTATTTCCTACAGTGACTTTCTAATACATTGTATATATGTGTACTGCCAAGTGTACAACAAAATTCAGCAGTTAATTAGAATTTTTTTGTATCAAACAAATTTTGGATAGTGAAAGTGAATTTTGAGCAGTGGAAGTGAAGCAACTATGTCCAAGAGGATGGTACCAGAACTCAGTGATAACTCCTGTTCCCAAGATGGACATTTGCTTTCTTCTATACTTGCCCTCATTCCATGTCTTGTAACAGTTCCTTCACATGTTTGGAGGGAGATGTGTATATGAGTGATAAGGGGATGCATAGATTTTTGTAAGTGATCTTCTTTAAGAGGCACTTAGAGCAGTGACCCCTTAATGTAATTTCAAATAGTTGCCAAGATTTAACATTTATTTTGCTAGACAAATAGCCTATTATTGGCAAATTGGCTATTCTTCTAGCATGTCAATCAGGCCAGGCTTAAAATCAATACACAGTATTTGTCAATTGTGTTTCATGTGCCTTCAGCCTGATTGTATTCATTAAGAAGGAACAGACTGCTAATAGCTTGCATTGTAAATCAGGTTAGAGTGTCAGAAAGCAAACAATCTTACTGCAAAATAATGAGCTTAAATTCTTAGCTGGAAGAGCTGTACAGACAAAGCTCAGCTATAAAAATCATAATGCATGTAGTCTTTAGTTTAAGATGACCTTCAGCCTGCAAAATCCCAAAACAATGTTGCTGTAAGTATTTCATCAATCCATGCTTAATATCAGTCATGAGAGTAAAGGTAAACCCAGTGGAGCCCTTCTTATAAAGAAATCAGCTTATATCCCATGGTTTTGTCCCAGCATAATAGAAACTAACTTTGAAAAGAACTCATTTTATCTTCAACCTTCCAGTTGCCAGCAAAAACAGACACACAGCTGATCAAGTTCCTAAAATCACTTTTCAGAGGTACTTTTATTTCTTCTCAGCAACAAAAACTGATCAACTTTAGTGCATCACAAATACTCATCTAATACATCAGGCTGCAAAAATTGGCTCAGTGTATTTTATCTCAATTTGTTTCCAATGCATTTAAAAAACAGAGAAGATTCCCTGCTTCTTCATCTTCACCTGACCTGCATCCCAGCTGATTGTGTCACCTCTGATGAATGCTCATTAATCACAGCAGCAAATGCAGGTAAGCCCAGATCTGGGCTCCAGGCTGCAGTTTCTGAACAGAATGAATCACAATTAGCATTTGCAATCAAACTAGGAGAATATGGAAAAAGATATGCTGCTTTGGAATGAGAAAAAGGAAGCAAAGAGTTTTAACTTTTAAGAGGTAGGACATACCATAAACACAAAACCCTACAAACAAACAAACAAACAAACAGACCACAGATTGAAAAGCCTTTACATTTTTGAGAGAGTGGAAACCAAAGACTTAGAAGCACAGTGAAGGCATTTGCAATGTGGCAGTTCTTCAGAGATGGCTGCACCCAAGAACCAATTAAATTAATGTTACTGCAGGATTGCCACAGTTCTCATTTTGCTAATTGCAAATGTAACCACTGGCTGAAGCAAAGGTTTAAAAGACTCAGTATAGTTACCATGGAAGCAGGGGAGAATGCCATTCAAAATATTTTAGAAGAAAAAAAAAAGACATTTAATGACATTCATTAATGGCAATTATTAACTTCTATAGACTCATACATCGCAAACCTTTGGCTCTCTAAGATACCAACTGCATGATCAAAGAGGACAAAAAAAGTACATTAGAGAAAAATGCTGATCATTCATTAATTTATTCAACTGAGACAACCAAAACATAAGCCAGGGTGTAAACTTCCTAGAAGCTTGGCAATTTTTTTACCACCACGAAGAAAGGACCAGCTCTGTAGTACGATCTTTTTCACCACTCCACTGGTTTGATCTGTCCAAACATTGTAGACTTTTCGCTGCAGCATGCAGAGGATAGAGTGACCTCGAATTTCATTGGCAAATGGCAAAGTAATGTTGGGTAAGCTCAATCAGTACTGCCACACCACTCTTGATAAAGCAGCTAATGCCTTGTGTCAAAACAGATTGTAAGACTTGTTTGGAATCTTTCATTTTAACCTTTAGATATGCTGATGCAAATTATATAGGAACTACCATATTGCTGTGTACAGCTGAATGTTAACATGAATGAATTTGTAAGACAAGCTAATGACTAAATGATGCTGACTTGGGAAACATAAAAAGTCAGTTTTAAATAAGTTTTTATGTCATTACATCTTACCAAGCAATCAGACTTTAAACACAAGCAGATTTCTCCAAATAAGTAAGTTGAAGCTCTAAGCAGTGAAACAACTGGAAACCTTTTAAATACACAAGGGGAAAAGAAAAAAGGAAAAAAAAAAGGGGCCAAAATATCTTACAGAATCTTGGTATTCAGTTACCTAGACAGATATTTAGACATATTGACATATTTACCTCTCTGCCCTGCTTATTTTTCATCTGCAGTATATGACACAATTACCAAACAACTGCCTTTTTAAAAAAGATTTGCACAAACCAGATGATCATGAGTTGCATTCATTCCATGCCCACAATGCCCACATATAGGAAAGTAGGGCAAATAGAAACAAGAACAAAAAGCCTGAAATGGGTAGGTTTCAAAGCAAGAATTAACAGATATTCAAGTAATTATTTTTCTCCATTCAGTTGGGAAAGATACTTTAAAACTAAATGGTTTATGATGTGCACTACCTATCTCTGAGGTTTCACAGGAAGAGGAGACCTGCACTACACAGCTCCGGCTTCCCAGTGGACACAGAGAATATCACATATACCTGTCTAACAGGACATGCAGCAGAAGAGAGAACAGGTTCAGGAGCACACACTGGGCTGTCACCAAGCCACACCTGCCACAAACCCACAATCTCTGCTGCAAGTCCTTCAAGAAGAAACACTTTAAGCAGCACTTCCCTCCATGAAGCCATGCTTAAAAGATCAAATGCACTTTTTTTTTCAGTCTTGGAATTACAATGGAAATGCTTATGAAACTTATTTGACATTAGCAGAGACCACATGGAGAGCATTAACAACTTACGTGGTACATAAATTGTACAATTTTCAGAAGACCTTCAAGAGTTTGATACCAGACCTTGCAATTGCAAACTGTCTTGCAGAAGGCAGCCTGTACAACAACAAAATTTGGTAGTTCCAGCTTCCTTCACTGTTGTAGGTGATGAGTATGCAGTAGCTCTTTCTCAAACCTGAATTGGCTGTAATCATTTTAAAATTTAGATTAAACACACACCTTATCAATGTGACCAGAGAGGTAAGTTTTTACATCAACAGATTACCTGAAGAGTATAACCATTAGGCAATCACTAACCTGAGAACATTATCCTGAGTAGTTTTAATGACTTTCAACCATCAAAAAGAAGGAAAAACGCACACCTGTGAAATGTGTGTCTCTGTAGTTAGAGAAGCATAGTTTCTTTATGTCCTGCTACATTGACAGTGTCTATAGAGTTGGTAGGTAGTGACTTTTAGATTGAATGTCTCCATTTGTTGCACACTCAATTTTGTTTACTGTAGACCAGGAAACCAGAAACATGAACAACTGTACCCTTCCAGATGCATTTTGTAATTGTGGCATTGTGGAGTCCTCCAAGCAGAGCAATGGTGTGAACAGGTAACTCCTTACAGAAAACCGCCCAATTGTCAAATTTGTATTTTCCCACTCCATAATCCCCAGGAAGAGGGAAGGGTTGGAAAATCAAGCTTGGTAAACTTAGCAAGCATGAGCGCATTTCACAAGAATTGCCTTCCCTCCTCCCTGAGCTGTTTTGAGGAAAAAGGGTGGGGAAGAAGAGAATGACTGAATAAACAGGGGGGAAAAAGTCTGCCCCGTGTATTACACATTTATCTTCCTTTAAATAATAATCTGGATGTGCTCTCCTGGAAGAACTCAGTTGTTTCCTGTATGCTGCAGCTTCCATATCATACTTCATACTTTTTTTTCCAAGCAGAAATTATCATGATAGCTGTCTAAAACAAAGCCCCAGTCTGAGCCTGAGCCAGTCATTCACCACAGATTTCCCCTCCCCACCCCTAGCTTCTCCTCAGCTGGAAAAGTCTTATTCAGAAAACCATTCCCAGGGGTGGCCCCAGTAGCAAGCCAAGTAGGCCACCCACTTTGAAGCAGAATATAGAGCCCACTCATAATATCATCAGTCTCATGGGGTGATCACTACTAACTGCTGAATGGCAGGGAAACAGCACTAACGTCAGGTTCTGAGTTACTGTCTCTGCCTGTGCTTCCCTCCAAATTGCATCAGAGGAAGTGCTGGAGCCTTGCTCAGGGCAGGCAGCAGCGGGATCAGGCTCGTGCTCTGCAAAGTTCAATGTCACCAGCAGCCTTTAAACACTGCTCACAACTCAGTATTGCCTGGACTCATGAAAATGAAAAGGGGCCATAAAACTAAACAACTAACATATATTACAAAGCAGTTTTTTAACTTTCAGGTACTTAAACTCAGCTCATCAATCATACTAGAAACCTCTGACAGCTCACCAAAACCAGAATTTTCCACTATAAAAGCTGAGCTTATGAATGTGGTTTATTTAGTTACGATGAAATTCTGTGTTTCACATACAAACCAGCTAGTCATATCTTGTAAAAAATCTCAAGGCAAATAAAAATCTAAAGCAAAATGCCCTGTTAATAGGTCTTTTCTGAACAGCCAAATGAATGTTGAAAAACAGATTTTTTTTGTTTTCCTCTGGTCCATCTATTTAAAAGGAAAACTGCACAAAAAGCACCCTCTGCAGCAGACCATCCAACCTGAGAATCAGAGCTCTGCTCTCCTACCTTGTTTCTGGGAGCAGTCCCTCTCCCAAACCCGCAGGAAGCAAAGGGTGTGACGCTGTCAGACAGCCAGTTCACTCACAGAGAAAGCATTCTTTTCACATTTTAGCATTTTTTTCACATTTCTCATCAGAGAAAGCACTCCTGTGCAGCAGTCCTGCAGAGGGTGTGGGGGTGTGTGTGTAACAATGAGGGAAAAAAAACCAAACACACTTCACCTTTAGGTGAATATTTCTCCATATTCACAAGGTAACACCAGAGCTGTATGCTTCTTTCTAAGTATGTAAACCCTCTGGGAAACACAGGCAAATCTTTTCATAATGGAACCAGCACTAAACAGAGGCCACTGACAAAAATAGCTCTGATGAGAAAGTTAAAAGCTTTGGGACTATTTATATGGGTTGTCTCTGTGCAGCTCTGGAAAAAAAAAAGGCAGTGAGGAAAAAAAGGAATGTGAGAGAATGTAAGTTCTTCATCTGAGTACAATTAATAAAACACTGGATCATTCAAGCATGGATTTTGGATGGATGCCCTAGCTCCATTTCAGTACTTCAGAGCAAAATAAAGCAGCTCTGAAGTGTCACTCCACAGGGAACAAGCACCACTTGCTGTAGAAACAAACATACATACATACATATTTAGGGTAATAATAACCACTACTACCAATTTGTTTCATATTTGCAAAGGAAAATTTAATAATAAAAAGTATTTAAATTTGTGGGCAGATTATTTTTGTAGGTAGATTATTTTTACTGAATTACCAAGTGGAAAATAATGCATTTAAGCCTAACACATAAACTAAATTTATTAATAGACAATAAAATGTTTCCCTGAAATATGAAATGATACAATTACCACTGAGCAGTACACTATTGGCTGTGTCTGTGCCTGCTCCCTTGTAATAGATGCCTTGCAAATCTTTCTAAATATTCACATTCACACCTAGGGAATTTATCAACCTAAAACTTCTCCAGAACTCCCTTTGAAGTCTGATAATCACATCTGCACTTTTGAACCTACATAGGAATCCTCCCAATCCACTGACTTCAATTAAGTTAATCACTGTCCTATCTAGGAACAAAAATACAGGTCCCTAATATGAAAATAGAAAACATAAAGTTCATGTGATTATCTCAGCATAAGAGGCACCATGTTGTGTCAGCCCAAAACCTGATCCAAATCAGTGTTCTGTTTTCATCAGTGTTGCTACCATGTGCTAAGAAATAGAGAAAATATAAAGCACTGTTTTTGCTGGCACACCTCACACTTTCAAGTGGTTATCAGGAGATTACAGAGAGATCAAGATGTGTGAAGTTTAGAAACCATTTCCATCTACAGTGCAGGCAGTGACACTACATTTATAGCAGTGTGTTTATGGGAAAGTATTTTGTTTAAATGTTAAAATTGGAAGCATAATTCTGAGGATTTATAATTTACTATCTTTCTAAAATCTGAAAGAACAAAGGTAGTATATTAAGTGCTCCAATTTCCATAGAATTTTTCCCTGAAGTTACTTATTTAAGGAGCATTAATATTCTTAGCTTTTCCTCAAAAAGGTTACAAAATTCTTGCCTGAGAAATTTGGGAAGTAAACTTGATGGAATTTCCTTTAATAAATCCTTTTGCAACTTCTCTAACTAGAAAGATTTTAAGGAAGTTCTCTTATAAAAACAAATCCACTGCATCCACTAAAATGCCCTAACAATATCAAGGAAATTATTTTCCTCATTCTACCACTGAGCCATCATACATCCTGCAATTACACCAGCTTAATTTTAAACAGAAGACTAAGTTCAACCTTATCAAACTTAGACCTGTTGTATCTCCCCTGGTCTCTGGTGCCTCATCTTCTTTCCAGTGCAATATTACATTGCCCTCTAACGGATTAGCTGCACAACTACACAGGCCTATTTTCCTTTTGAAACTCCTGAATAAGCAAAAAGGTTGCTGGAGAAATGGGAAAAGTAAAGTTGTTTTGTTCCTGCTCCTGTTTAATCATCTTTTTTATATTGGAATTAAAATTTGCAAAATTTTAATTTTCAACCTTTTAACGTATTCAGCTTCAAAATGTGTGCTGGAGGTCTTTAGGTTGAATTTGAAATCTAAAGTCAAAAAAGTCTTTATTAAAAAAAATAGAGGCTGATCCAGCATAGGATTTTTGAAGAAAATTTCATCTACTCCAACTCAACTTTTGAACTCATTTACCTACCCCATGACAGACATTAAATTTCTCAACTCCACCAATGTCCTCCTGCCTCAGCAAGGTGACATCAGCACAACTACCTGCCTTTCTGCCCTTTTCTCTCTTCTCCTCAGAAAGTGCTTATCTCTTCCAGATGGAAAACAACTATATTTTACAAAAAAAACTAAAACTTTGTGAAGAGATCTAACTGTATCTAAAAGTCATGTCCAAAGTAAATAGGCACGTGGATTTACACTAGATAGCATATGCAGTTTAAAGTAAAAGGCAAGGAATTTTTTGTGGTGGTGCTGCTGTTGCTGGTGTTGGTAGCTTAATGCATCTCAATGCTGCTCTAGTAATATTTTTTAATTATCATAATTCTCGAAATGCTAAATATTCATTGTGTATATCACCAATTTTAAAACCCGAATAAATTTCAAGTAAATTTCAAACTAATGCAATATTTAATTCATTCAAAGAGCAAGACTACACAAATTTAAGCATAGCAACTGTAATCATCATCCTGTCAATGTCTAGCTTTATCCTTAAAACCACTGGAACCATCACTTGTAAATTAAAACCATTTATCTTTAAAGTATGGGGAATCAAATTTGATAAACACAAAAGAAATGGAAACTTGAATCTCTGAAAGTTAGGATTCAATCAAAAATCTCCTTTCCGGCAGTAACAGGACAAAGGGGGTTCAAGGAAAGAAGAGACATTTCTGGATTGCTAAATTCATGAAGTAAAAGCAACATACACAGAAGTGTCAGCACCCAACAGTGGAAGAACAAAATATCAGCTTTAGATCTACATCATGAAACTAAAACATGTCGTAGCAAAAACTGTGGATTAAAGACGTTTGAGTAATTATGTTTCTTTTGCTGCAAGAGTTATTTGATTTTGATGATATCAGAGAAAATTACATTTTCCTTTGTTCTTAAAATGAGGTGCAAGTTAGTTCAGTCTGAAAACACATATATGTACAGACAAACAAACAAATAAGGCTTTCTGATAATATCCAACCAGCATGCCGTGGGACAGAGCTTTCTAGCGAAAGCTCTAATCACTCACTTTGGAATTTGTTCTCTAAAGCTTATAAAGGCTAAGGATCTTTAGCAAAACTCTGTAATTTCAAGTAATGATTCTTGTCCTCTTCTGGTTGAACTGAGATTTGAGCAATCGTATTTAAAACAAACAAAAATGGAAGAGAAGTCCACTAAACTGGCTTTTCACCCATGAAACTGGGTCTAACCTATACTCCTGAATATAAGGACTCCTGGCACCTGCACACAGAAACAATTTTTACCACCCAGACCACCCAGCATCTGACTGACTGACTAGGGCAGAAACAGAGACTGAAGTACTGAGTACAGTATATATTTCCACATCCAAGCACTCAAAAATACATTTACTCTAAGAAAAGTGTCATTCAGGGAGGTTATTTCTATCTTTGTCCTCCTAAAATTGAAACTTAGATGTAAACTAATAGATTAGTTTCTGAATGAATGAAGTTCAACTAAATGAGCCAGCTGACTAACACAAAATAGGTTAAGGCAAAAACCAGTTGGGAAAAAAAAACTATAAACCCCATTCCTATAAAGCAAACAGAAGCAAAATTTTCTACTCTCATTAAGAAAAACAAGGATTTAAAATTAGTGAAGAAAAAAATTTACTGGGCAACAGGTATTTCTATTCAGGGATATTCAAAGGCTCAAAGAATATATTGTCAAGCATAGAAAACCAATCTGTGTGAACAGATTATAAATGCTGACTTGCCAGTTCTTAAAAGCTATCTTCAAAGTATGTTTATGATCAGGAGTAGAAAACCCCATAGTGAAGAGTGAATCTCAAACACACAGAACTCAGTCAGCTTTTTCAGCAAAATGTTTGAAACCCTGTCTCAAACCCTAAGCCAGACTACTCGCTATAAAGGGAGAGATGCTAAGAGAGTAAACAAGAGGGCTTTGAGCAGCCTGGTGCAGTGGAAGGCATCCCTGCCCATGGCAGGGGACATGAAACTTGGTGATCTTTAAGGTTCCTTTCAACTCAAACCATGCTATGAAAGGTACTGTTTAGTACAAACTTCAGAGAGGGTAGAGAAGTGTAAAGAAAAGGAGAAAAAAGCATAACAGTGCTAACTGATGTGTAACCTTGTAGTTGTGACTCTGCAAAACAAAGCAGGAAAGATTACATGACCTGCTCTAAAAAGGCTGCTGAAAGGTCTCTGTCTCTCAGCCTTCTTGTTATTATTTAAAAGAAAATACCAAAAGGGAAAAAAAAAAAAAGGATTGCCTAGGCCTTTCCCAGATCAATAGGAAGCAGGAATGTTTATTCTGAAAACAGTAGAGTAAGCTGTCTGACTCCATGGGAAATGGCAAAACACCATGACATAAGAAGTACTGGCAAATAAAGTAAACAGATCAAAGGAGTATTTTTCCTCTATTGTCTTTTGGTTATAGCACCTTTTGTCCAAGCAGTGTACTTTACTTCTCCCAATGATACTTCTTCCAAACTAAAGACAGCATTTTTGAAACCATTATGGATTACTATGAATCTGGTTCAGTTTTGGGATGACAGAAATTGTATTTCTATTTGATCCATGAGAATATGCAGTAAAGTCTAAAGATAATTTTTCTTCTCCAAAATAAACTGCTATGGTTAAGTAAAACACAATAGACACACCATTAGCACCTGGGAACAAATTCTAATTAATTTCTTAACACCAGCATGCTCATTTTGAGGAAAACAGGGGTGAATGCCTTAAGGATGGAAACTGTAACTTGGGGGAAAAAACTCCAACCTGGAATCTAAGCTGATTGCATGACTAGCAATTCACACTTCTCACCAAGATCTATCAGAAAAAGCAATTACTCTGCAGAATAACTAGGTGTTCAACTAGACTACTAATTGCACCACATGTGGGTTGAAGATACCATCTCTGAGATTTTATTCAGGCTGCATTAGTTTTCTCCTGTTAGAAATGCATTCCTACATTTCTTCCACCTCATTTCTAGATCCATATCTAATGGGTCCAACATCATTGCTTCAGCATCCCTGTGGGTTAAGCTGGGGATGACATAAGAGGGTGCTACAGAACAAAGGTTTGCTCTGGGTGGGAGCAAGCATCTGATTTGGTTTCACCTCAGCCACTGTCTTCTGACTGGGCAAGGGAAAGGACTATCTTTTCAATCAGCTGATGAGCTTGGAGCATCTTTCCAAGACTGGTGAATATTAGTGACCACAAATTATATTGCAGTCATGCAATTCCTAGGAACTAAGAAATGTATCTTAACAGGAAGGAGCATCTTACAGTTCTGGCAACAATTCTTGCAAGTGTCAGGCAAAGATACAAAGCTACATCATCCGGTGATGAAAGATAAATTATAGGAAAAGAAGAGAGAGCCAACAGAAGTATATACCTGTAAAGGGCTGCCAGGTAATTTAAAAGGAAATAAAAATCTGTGCATATTTGTGAGGTGGAGAGAAGTGGTAGAAGCTGTTGGCAATAATGAAGCTTGAAAGGAAGTCTTTTTTAGGCACATCTCTATTTTTAAATTGGAATGTTTTGGTTAAAAGCTTATTACACCTTCTGGACTCTAATATATAAAAGTAGAATTTTTTTTTTCCTTTAAGCCAGTTCCAAGGGCATAAACTCTTACAATTCTGGAAGTGTCAACAAGTATATGCACAGCAAGTGTGGGCCCTCAGACCTACAGAGAAGCTGGCTTTGTGAACAATCTTTTTGAACGACTTGTTTTGCATTGAACAAGTCATATATAACTAACTATGGCATCAGTCTAATTAAATTTCTGCTTGCTGTATTTATTTCCAGTGAGGAGAAATGTTCTCTC